>NW_028263384.1:28296780-29496780 GCF_051168715.1 Poecilia mexicana
CCATTTTTAAATGATAAATTGAAAGCAGGCATGAGTATGAATGTTCTGGTTTTCCATACTTACACAAGTCTGGAAGTTCAAATTCTACAATTTTCCCATTTTGTCTGATGGTGTATTTAATTAAACATAAATATGGTTGCAACACTCAAAAACACAACATTTTACAAATTATTTTTGGTGTTTCTTTGTGAACATATTACACTTTAAATAAGACAAAAGTAATTTACAAGTAACTTTTCAGCAGCATTTTGGAGCTTGTTTGTTCTAGTTCCACTAACAGATTATTTCACTTATCACATGGGAAAAATGTCTTCTTATAAGTGAAATAATTTGCCAGTTGAACTAGTTCATTTTCTTCAGTTTTAAGGAATTATTTACTTATACCAGCTCATATTTCTTGCTGAAAACTTGTTAGTTTTGTCTCATTTCAAGTGTACTAAGATATTTGCACTAGGAATTACACAAAAATACTTTTGTGTTTTTGCAGTGTGTGTCTGCTTTTGTCATTTTTAATGAAGTTATTAATAGAATTTGACTGGAATTTTCCCCACATATTTAACATGTAAATTATACTGTGTAGTAACATGTAAACATGCATCAGGCAACTATCTCAGGTAATAACATGTGACCAAACATTTCACATGCAAAATGTTTCCTGGTATGTTTTAGATATGAAAATTATATCATGCAATAACATGCAAACTCCAAAAATTGTGCAGTAACTTTGAAAATACACTGGACATATTTTCCCTTCTGGAAATCACCACGTAAAACGGGGAAAAAAAACATGTTTTGCATGTATAAAACAATTTGCAGTTTTTGCTATAACTCTGTTTTTTGGAATAATCATAATATGTGGAACATGTGGCTGTATGTAGGAACCTTATCACATGGGATAAACACCTGAACTTAACTACATTTTTCAGCAAGAAGAACTTCATGTAAAATCCATCTCATTTTTTGCTTCAGTGATGCTAAACCTCAGATTTTTCTGTTTGGTGAAAAACTTTGGCTGTTAAATGATCAAACCAACACTTTTTTCCTCCATCTTCCTTTAAAAAAATCTCTTTTGTGTGTTGAAGTTTGTTTCTTTTTCCAAGCCCCATTCAGAGTGGCTGGTCTGGTTCAGGGGAGAACAGTTTTACATTACAACTGTGAAATCCTGGTATAAAGGCTTCCTTTGTGGTGCACCATTATTTTCGCACAAATATAGTCCATTGTCACAGTGCTGAAGTTAATTTGATCAACATTGGGGACATTTAACTGTTTTGTTCGCTGAAAAGACTTGTTTCATGCTCATTTTCGGGGCCATTGAAAAGGAATGATTGGCAGAAAAATAATGTTGCCGTTAACAATTCAAAGCAATTAGTTTCCCATGGGGAGGCAGTGGGCTGCACTGGCCACCACACAGCGATGCTTTGTCATTTTATGGAGGGTCATCAGTCAACTGTCACAGCGTCTCAAAGAGCCCTCCAATCTAAATGTTTCCCTTTAGGCTTTTCCCAGAACAACAGGCTGAAAGAGCCGAGAGAGGCCGGCTCGTCTCCAGCCAATAGACATGTTGAGCAGCAAGAGGGAGGAGAGGATAATCACAAGCAGGTCTTCCACAAAGCCACAGGGAGCTTCTCAAGGTGTCTCTGCAGACATTATGCTAATATTTCCAATTAAATTTACACCTTGTGATGTCTTAAATCCATATCAGTAACATTTTTCTGTGTTTATTACCAACTTCTACAAGAATATCCAAATGAAACTTCAGATGCATTTATGGAATTTCAATCAAGAAAAAATAAACCAGAATGGACAAACCTCATGTAAAAATGTGCTTTGCCATTTTTTGTGCACCTTTCTAGGCGATGTTATACTTTACAGTAAGATGAGCAGATTATGTAAAATCAACATTTTGGAGCTTTATATCATGTTTTAAAGTTATTCCCTCATCAAAAACATACCTGAGTGTTGCTTTGATTCTTTGTTGCATGTTTGAGGAGTCCTTGAATCTCCCCTGGCAACCATTCAGATGTGCTTAAACACTTGCTCTCACAAAGCTCCGCCTTCTTCTCTCAGCTCCTTCAGACTAGCGGCAGCAATAATCAGCAAACACCAAGTGGAACTGAAAGTTTGCTGACTTCATCATGCAAACTACTTCAGTCCAATGCTCCTAAGAACGATTGTAAACAGCATAATGGAGGAGC
The DNA here is from genome assembly GCF_051168715.1 of Poecilia mexicana. Lineage (NCBI taxonomy): Eukaryota > Metazoa > Chordata > Actinopteri > Cyprinodontiformes > Poeciliidae > Poecilia > Poecilia mexicana. The sequence continues at coordinate 28,298,976 of NW_028263384.1, forward strand.
ACTGCTGTGATGACTTGCTGAAGGTGGAGTGTTGGAAAGAGTAGGAGCTTCTTAAAGAGACAGAGGCCCAATTTCAAGGCCGTTGAAACATGTTGGTTCATTTATTTTTTTTATCTATTTTGATGGGATCATTGTTATGTTGAAGACTTATTTTATGTCAAAGTTTGTGTCAGATGGAGCCGTTCTAATCAAGTCAAGTTTATTTGTTCAGAACATTTCAGCAAAAAGGCAGTTGAAGTGGTTTTACATCATCAAAAAAGTACAGTCACCAATTATTAAACAAGCAATTAATATTACATTTTTGTCAAGCAAATATTCATCACAGTATATTGATCAGTGTTCCAGTTATTATGAGTCAACTTTAAACAGGTAAGTTTTTAGCCCTGATTTAAAGGAACTCTGTGTTTCAGCTGCTTTGTAGTTTTCTGGAAGTTTGTTCCAGATTAAAGTAGCATAGAAACTGAATGCTGCTTCTCCATGTTTGGTTCTGATTCTTCTGACCAGCCGGTGTTGGTTTTTGGAAGCCTAAACATTTAAAATGCTGGTCTGAGATGGAGCTGTTGCACTGAGCATGCCCAGTATGGTCTTTAGGTGAATTTGCTGGGGCATCTTCAATCAGAACAAATGTTTACCACATGAAAATAATCTATCAGATTGTTTGGAAATCGCCTTATAGCCATCTGCAAAATTATCGGTGATATCTCTAAAATCATTGATGATTCCATTGTGGTAACACAAAATTTGTGTAGCATGTATTTGAAGAGCCAGAATGGTATTATCAATATCTTTGGAGACTTATATTGTCTAACAACCTGTCTCCTGGTCTCTTACTCAATTGGACCGTCTCTTGAGTGGTCCCTAACCTCTGTGTGACCGCTGTCCACTTATGCACCCCCCCCCACACCACATCTTTCCTGCATGGTGTTCTTACTGGGGTGGGCGTTACTAAGGAGATGGGTGGCTAACTGCGGGGCGATGCCGTGGTTGTCCAGCGATGTCAAAGGTCCTGTCGGAGGCCAACCGTGGTCCATTCAAAAAGACGTCACTGGCAAATTCTTCACAATGTTAACATTCTCCCAAAGTCTCGGCATTTACTTACAATGGCTGACGGTGTTCAACTGGGCCATTATGTGCAAAGCAGAACCTGATCTGCCAGCGTATGGTCGGTCAGCTTGTCAGTGTAATCGTGACACGGCCCCACGCTGCTCCCTCATAATCCCATAGAGACCTCCTGTTATTGCTCAGTATAGCTGTCAGTCATCAGCATATAATCTGACCAGCAGCCACTGAGCGATTGGGGCTTGAGAACAGGGACTTGGCGAGTTCAAGGAGAATTATATGTCATAAGCAAGGGTAATATTAAACTCTGAAATGTTCAGTTTTAAATGCATGTTTATTTATTTTAATGATAGTTTGTTTGCATGTTAGAGAGAATTAGAATCAGAAAGAGAGAAGATGCACTGGTTGCTTTTGTGGTGGTGGTTAAAGGAGCCTGGGAGCAAGGTTCTGGGCCATGTAATAAATTAACGTCTGACCCTTATCTTTGTGTGGCCCTTCGGAAGGCCTGTGGAAGGCCCCAACCCGGGCCCCAGTGAGAACGGGGCCCCGTGAAGAGGCTCTTTCATGGGTGTCACCGTGCGATGAATTGGCCCGGAGAAAGCATGTTTATAGACTGAGCAAAGGAGTGTGTCTTTGTGGGGAAATGTCACTGACACTGGTACAGTTTGCCTGAATGGACTATGATGACGAGGCTAATGGAGGGGCCCCACCAAGGGTGAGGGTCAGCAAATTGGGAGGGGGTTTGAAGGGGTGGCACCCCTGAGCTCTGGACCCCCCACCCTCAGGCTCCTTTCATGCCTAGTAGCTGTAGCTAATGTTGCAATTCTTCGACCCTCCACAATGGCCAAGGAAAAAAGTCAACTTTCATAGCGGCGGGTCACCATGAGTGCTTTAGGAAATGATCGTGTAAACAGAGTGTTACCTTCTGACCTGTGGCTGAAACCTCGCAGCCGCAGACAAAACAGCCAGCCTGCGGGTATTAGACATGCCTGTTAGCGAGAGAAAGACCGCAAGCTGTGGAGAAACATTCACTTATGACTGTTTCCTTCCTTGACCCGTTTACTTATCGGTCTTTCCTTTTCCACTCCTGGTCTCAATAGACAGATTCAGACTTTTTGCTCTATTTTTAAAGGATCAGATGAAACTCTCTTCTCACCCGAGGCGTGTTTGAGTTCCCACGGTTATAAGAACGTCTTATTAGCCGTGTTACTGCCCTCTACTTGGCTTGGCTGGATAAAGTGTTTCTATACAGCTCAGTCTCTTAGCACCAGCATGTCGAGTCGTAAATGACACCAGTCCGAGTTAATTAATGAGCTGCAGGACACACAAACACTCAGTATTACTGTGGTAATAGAGTCAGTAGGTTTTAACGTCGAGGTTGCAGAAAATGTTTTACCTCACTCTCTGGACTCCAGTGGCTGATGAATCATGAAGGTGTTGACTGTAAAATAATAACTAAAATATTTGGTCTATAAATATCACATTTGTGTTCTATTTAGTATTTTCATTTTAACTTAAACGGATGTTTGGGATTATTTCTGAATTCAAAAAATCCTGATTTTGAAAGTTGAGTAAAATATTTTTTGAAACAAAAACAATCAATATATCAGTTGGTAAAAAATATTGCTTCAAATAAAAAAATGACCCCCCATTAAAATACTTATGCAGATGAAACTAAATTAGTTTTAAGAAATGATTAGTGTTGCAGAGTTAAGTGTTGTAAAGTTGTTTATTTGTACCCATTAAGCTGGCTATTAAAATGCACAGAATTTATTGAAGAAAAAATAAATAGATGAGTAAATCAGGAAAATGTTACATAATGTGATGTAAATAAATAAAACATTTGAATAAATAAAAGATTGAATAAATATAAAAGTAAATAAATAGAATTAAAGACAGAATATGTAAATTAGGAAATTGCTAAAACAAATAATGACTAAGTAAACAAAAAAGTGACTAGATAAAAATCTAAAACAAACTAATAAAGATATTCACTAAACTTTATTTAACTGAATCTAAATGATCATATTGTTGATTGATTTTATGTTTTTATATAATTGGAGATAAAATCTACAACAACCTAAACTGAATAAACAAAATTAAAATGTATTTAAAACAAAGTTACATCAGCCACAGTCATCCAGAATGGACTGATTTATTAAAGTTTTCTCAGTTTTTATTGAACCGGTTAAAGGAAATAAAAAAGAAAATGAACCAGATTCTGTTTAATCCAATGCAATATCAAACCGAAAGAGGTTTTTTCTTTTTTTTTTCTGTGAAACCTTTTCGCACCTCCTCGCCGCCGGACTTTGCGACAGCCGGTCAGACTGAGACCCACCACAGTGAAAGGCTTTCTCCTCTCTTTACGGCCCTATAAATATATTGTTATCTGCGCCTGGGAAGTCAACGGCGAGATTTATTCGCACGATTAGCAGAGATAGTGAGCCAAGCATCCTGACTCATTAATTAAACAAGAGCGAGCACTACATCCACCTTAATTTCCAATCTCTGCTCAGTAGAAGAGCCACTTCTAAGTAGGCGATGAGGCATAGGAGTTCATTATATGTCGCTTAGGTGCATTTTTTAATTTTATTATGTATTTTTAAAGCGGTGGGATGCTGGCACTCTGATGAAGTTGCATGGATGAGGAGGAAGATTTATGCACTTCCTTATGACTCAAATATTAAAAATAAATCTGCTTCTTTAAAATTTTATATAAGTGATTTAATTGGGACACCAAGTTCTTCCAACAGTGTAATATTATGTGTTTGGCTTGAAACAGAAATGATAATATAACAGAATCCTCAATGTAATGATGTTAAAGGCAGGGGAAACTTGATATGAGGATAATTCCTTAAACCTAAATTCCCAGCGTTTTTGTTTTGCCGAGCTTTAGAGCCGACCCGAACCGAGTCATGTTAGTTCGCCATCCCTTTGATCAGCTCAGCAAAGTGAATTTTCTGTCGTTCAAAGCAACTATGGAGGATTATTAATTTAGCGTCAGCTGCTAATGAACTGTCCTGCGTGATCACTCAGACGCCTTGCATGGATGGGAAATGCACCGCAGACAAATCCCAGAGGATGAAGGAACTTGTTGCAGAACATGAAGGCCCCTGAGCTTTTCCAGAACTAGATTATCTGAATAAAATTACACAGACATGGGGTTTAATCTCAATCTTAATGGGCAAATAATTTGTTTCTTTCCTCAAGATTTTGAGTTTTATAGGATAATTAATAAGTTTTGATTCTCCTTCAGACAAAAACGAGCTTTACAAATGCAGAAAATGACAAAAAAACATATTATCACATGTGGTTTCTCTCTCGGTGATTCATAAAATGAATTGGAATAAATGTTTTGATTTTTATCGCAGTAGCTTAAACTCACATTACCAGATCAAAAAATGTGGAAAAATTCCAACTTTGATTTTATTTATTTAATAAGTGCAGAAAAATGTCATATTCAGTGATAAATAATTTCTAGTAATGCCACAGTTAAAGACCTATTTGGTGTTAAAACGTGCTCATCCCTCTCTAGTCGGAAACATTTTAAAATGTTAGAGTATTCAGAGATGAATTGGCTGTGAAGACTGAGGTTAGAGAATATTAATTTTCTGTGTTTTTGTCCATTTCTTTGCTAATTCAGCTTCATGTCTCTGATCATCACAATGTCAAAAAAAACCCAGTGACAAACCATTTTCTAACAAAGGGCATTAGGTTTTTGTAAGACATGTCCTCATATTTCAGATGGTTCATAATGCTGTGCAGGTTTTGAATTATAAAGATCCCCACAGCATCATTGGTCCTCCACCATGCTTTACAGTTACTGTTAGTCTCCACATCTACCTGATCTGCTTGATCGGCACACATTTTTGAAGAGTTTAGCAATCACCATCACGTCACTTATAAACAGCTAATTTGCCTCTAGATACAGTCAGCTGGTTGCTATGGTGACGCTCAGGATGTTGCTCTTTGCTGCAGTGAGCTTTGGAGAGTTTCTTTACCTCCTGCTCCATTTCTCTCATAACTTTTTGACTAATTCCTTCTTCTTTATTTGGGTCTGGTCTGTTGGAGAAGGGCTGCATCTCAATGTTGCAGGACAGCAGTTCTTTGGACTGGAGTCAGGCGCCTCTGGTTTGCCTTTTTTCCCCATTTTCCTGTCTGGGTCTCCCTGAAGTTTGTTAATGTTAATAATTCTTCTAACTGTAGATGTTGGCAAGTTGAGGTGATGAGCTATTTTCCTGTCATTTCCTGACTTCTGAAGATGTTTTCTTGTCTTTTCCACGTTGAATAATGGAGATGTAGAAATCAACTCTCAGATCTGTTTATAAAAATAAAAAAATAACTAAAGTGTTCATTAAAAATGCTTTGCGAATGGAATGAGGTGACCATGGTTAATTTATAGCTTTTGGGAGAAATGGGAGAATAATGCCAGAAAATGTGTATCTAATGTAAAGTGAATAATGAAATATGTAAAGTTTGAAAATGTTACTTTTATTATTTCTGTAAAATTCCTTATTTTTAGGTTAAACATTGCTACATGTAAATGTTTCCTGTTTCCTCCGATTATGATTCTCCTTGTTAACAAAGAGATGGAAACAACATGAAACAGTTTTTGATGTTTTGCTCTGTCGATTTTCTTTTTTGGATTAATTTAAAGGTGATTTTATTGTGTGTAAAGAGCGTTGATTGTGTCTTTGTTTCACCAAGTGGGAACAGAATAAAAAACTAAAAATTACACGTCTAATTTTAGTTATGATTCTGTAAAAGGAGAATCAACTACATTATTTTGTTCTTCACTGTATAACATCTCTCAAAGTCAAATTTTGAGTTTTGTACTTAGATTTTATTTATTTATTTTTTTAGTTCTGCTACTGCTTTACAGTGCACCAATATGAGTGGAGGACACTTAGCATCATTGTCCTGTGATTTTTGTAATAAGATGCAACGCAGCAAATCTTTTTAAAGCTTGTAAGACATCTTTACAATAAACAAGTAAAAAACACTAACCCCCTTAAAGGAAGTTGTTGAGTCCACCAGGTGGAGCTGTAACCCTCATGATCCAAATCCCCCTCCAATTAAAAGTCTCCAACAATTAATACTGATGGCTGTGAAGTTGCTTTGCCTGTTCAGTTTTTTTTTTTAAGATCATTTCTTTGGGTTGATTTGTTGCTGGATTGTTTTGCAGGATCTCAGACGAGCAGCACGAGAAGCTGCCATTTTTCCTCTTCGGGGACTTTAACTTCAGGTTGGACACCAGGGAATTATTCGAGGTTAGTGTCCTTTTTGTTATACATGCGTGTTTTAACGGCAACAGCAAGTGCTGCCAGCTTCATGTTGATGTAGAGCGTGTATTAGAGGGCAACTGCAATATAGTAAAAGTGGTTTTAGTTGTGTGCGGTCGGCTCAGAGTTATGAGTCATTAAACGCCTCACTGTTGCAGCCCCAGCTGTGTTTGCCAACTGAGTCTCCAAGTGTATTGTTATGTTATGGTGCCATTTACTCCTCCTCCTCTCCCTTCTCCTCTCGTTGCAAATGAGGCCACTGAGAACTGAAGCAGTGCAGCTAGTCTGCATTGTCCATGAGTAGATGGCCGGGGGTGGGACAAGTCATAAAAGCCCACCGCAGACAGCAATATGTCCGATGATAACAGAGTGGGAGAGTCGCTCTTTTCCGCCACAATGGTCCTGGAATCAGCGGGACTACTGGTCAAGGTGTGGGCTTCAACTAGAACCCCCATTCAGAGGAGCGGGAAGCTCCCTCAGTGGAGGAATCAAATGACTGAGGAAGCACTTCACTCTGAGGCACAGAAGAGGAAGCTTACTGTAGTTTGTCATCCGCCCACTAGGGGATGACCGACTGAGCCGAGGCGTTCCTCGTTCCATCAGGGGGCATTGATTCATCGCCTTGGAGTTAGTGCAGAATATTTGATTTTGGGGTTGTAATCGGATTACATGGACCTGCTGGTCATATGAACGTGTGTTGCTTTGGAGATAATAAATACAAGAACGCTCTCTGTTCCCGCAGATGGGAAAAACACTGAGGCTATTCAGTAGCAGGAGTCTGCAGTTACATGTCACCTGGCACACATTTAGGTTGCCACATTGACATTATTATGCTGATATCTTATCAGGGCTCTCTAGGATAAAGGATGTCGGGTTTGAAGCTTTAAAAACTACGAAAAGCAGCCATTTTTATGGTTTCTGGATGGAGGTGCAGAAGAAAAATCTGTATGGAAAATCTCAATTCCTAGTCCTGGCAATTCTGAATCAATTTTGGTCTGCTTAATTTTTTGTAAAATTATATTTTGAATGCTGTTTTTTCATTTTAGAAAAAGCCTGACTGGTAAACTAAATTAGTGTTGGTAATTTAAGCTACAGGATTTTATGCACAAACAAATGTTTGTCACGTAATTCAAACTAAATATTTTAGAGTGAATAGAAACATTTGTTTCTGAATTAAAAATAATTTCTTAATCAAATCAAGACCCTAAAAGTCAGAGTTAGACACTGAAAGATTTACATCTCTAGTTCTGGGTGAAATAAGCTGAAAAGAAAGGATTATATTATCCTGAAATCTTTCCTCCTCATTTTTTTAACTTTCAATACAAATTTTAATACGCATTTTGCCCTTCTGTACTCCTCAGATTAGTGATGTCTTCATCACCGATGATGAAGACTCTGGGTAGTGAGTGAATATTGTGTCGTCAAAGTTGATCTCTTGGAAAAAGAAAAATTGAGGAAGTAAAACGTTTATTAAGTTTGATGAAGACCAAATGGTGACAGCTACGTGGCTGGGTCAGAACAACTCGAACCCCATTTCCTGTGGATTGTTCACAGTGGGATAATCTATAAATGCAGTCCAAGGGAGGAATAACTCCCAACTGATGACTGATTACAATCAACACAAGCTTTAAAAAAGGTTATTAAACAAGTCAGGCTGCTTATTTTTAACTAAGCAATATATAAATCCTTAAATATTGAACTACTGTATACAGTTTGGTATTGTCCAGCTCCTCCTTTTACTGAAATATTTCATTTTTAAAAAAGTCAAAACACAAGAACTGTAACAAGAAAACACTGAGCAAAAAAGATTTAGGTAAAGTGCCTTTGGACAGTCAGTTTTCCCCCTCTGCTAAAACACTGGCAGTTGATTGGAGGACAACAGCTGATGATGTCATCCGTTCAGAAGCTTCACAAACCCACGCTGGGATCGGCCCGTCTGATCCCAGCTGCAACCCGAGTGTTAGCGGCCAAGAGAGCTGTGATGTCACTGATAAACAAATGGGCTGGAACCTCTCCGCAGGATGTAACTCACAGCTCGGAGGCCGTTCTCAGCCCTTTAATGACAATTAATGTCAACAGGACAATTAGTGCACATCCACTGAAGTGCTTAGCTGTAGATGGGCTGCTGGTGGATCGATCCGCCATACTTATCTGCAGATTGATTCAGACACAGGGAGGTTGGCCTCTCTTTCTCAGTGTCGGGGAGTCCTTTTTTTATTGCTTTATTGTCTTTGTATCTCAGTCTGGAATCATTAAAAGGCAGTAAAATATAGCTGCATCTTACTCAGTTGGAAAATAATCAAAAAGCGAACATATTTCAGTAAATCAATTCAAGAAGTGAAGCTCATATACAGAGTAACATAATTATAATAGTTATATCTTATAACTGTTGATGATTGATGTTTTATGGTAATAAAACCACAAATTCTTTTACAGAAAATTAGCAATGTTGAATAAAAGTAATAAATATTTGGTCAGTGTTTACTTTGCATGAGTTACTGCATCAATGCACCAAGTATCAGGTACATTTGTTACATTTTCATCTGGTGCCTTTTGCTTTCACACTGCTCGGGATCGAACCAACCAAACTCTTTGAAAACCAATTCCTCACCTCGCCTGTGGTGGCGCTGCACCAAGAACCACAGAAGGAAGCAACATAAAGACATCTGAAGAAGACACCAAAAACAACCTCCTTCTTTACGAAATGTAAACAAAAATGGAGTGCTTTGAGATTTTATAGGTTGTAAGATTTCTCTTTTGTCTTTGGTAAAAAAAAAACAACAAAAAAAACTACAAGCTATTTTTTCTGCTAGCACTAGACTCTCGCATTGTTTTGTTTATATTTACCCAGAATGCCTTGCAAATTGTCCGCTTCCTGCTTTTGAAGCGGTCTCCGGTCCGCTTGGTGTTCACATATGCATTCTAACCTTGCTAGAGTTCACTTCAACCTAACAGAGGCCGAGGGTTTTAGGCGGACCAGAATCCGCTTTTTTGGTCTGCATTAGAGTTCGATTACATGTCTCCACACTTTATAGACATAAAATGCACCATAAAATGTCTGTTGTGTTGACTGTAGGCAGTGATGTGCTTGGATACAGGACTTTGTCAACAGCCCGCTGCTTTATCAATTACCCTTTGTGGTTATTTTTTCTTGTGAAGCGTGTCGGTGTCAAGTGCCCAGTTTTCCTCATGATTGTGTTGGCCATAGTTCTTTAATGCTGTGGTATGAGAAAGACGAGACACATGTTGAGCTTCCTTCACATTCAACCGGAAGATTTATTCTTCTTGTGTGTTCAGTCTTATCTATGCCACCAACGCGGCAGCGCCCCTAGTGGTTGTGTGTGGAATTGCATAGGACTAACTAAAATAACACTAAAGAACTTATTACAATGAGAAATTAAAGATACAAAAATAAAAATTATGTTTGGTGCCTATTTTCTTACTTATTGTTTTTATTTACTATTGACTTGTTTTTCACGCCTCTACATTTGCATGAGCCATAGTCACCACAATTAACCGAACTAAACAACTATAGTATATAATTGTGTGCAATCAACATAGTTATGGTTTTTAGGTCAAATAAATCTATATTTTAGTGATATTGTGATGTACCTACAGGAGCAAAATTGAACAGTCAGGATGATTATGCTCTTTCCGTTCTTCTCTACCTTTGCTTCATTATGGATGGTTTCACTTTGCACAACCATTATCCAGTCCTCATCTTTCCTGCATTAAGAGGCGACGGATGGCTCAGGAAAATGTTTGGGTCTATCGCTTAAAAGGAGCTGGATGTGAAAGGCTGTGGGGTTGTTATTGTCAGGAGACAAATTCCAGGTGGCAAATTCCCGACATGCTTGTGCGCCGGGATCAGTAACCACAGACCTGCAGCCGCTGCCCCCCTCCCCCAGCCCAGGCAACCCCATTAATTGTGTCCGACAGAGGGAATTGGTTTCAATTGACCCCCATTCAGCAGGCCTTTGACTGGCAGACAAAAGACACAGCCACGTGGAGACTAATGCTGGGGTTGAGCAGCCTGGAGGTGGTCCAGGCCCCACCGGCCTCCTCTTTCCTCTCCCATGGGTCTTATCATGCCTCGGCTTGATCACGCTCTGCATCGCTGCTGATTAAAACAAGAAATCACAAAGGATGTCTTTTGAACATATAGTGTGAATCTGGGATGCTCTGCAGAGCACCTACTCATGTGCATGCTCTAAAGTCTCATTAAATTGTCCTATTTCAGCCAAAATTAAGCCAGTTATTGTTGCTGGAGTAAAGACGTAAGCAAAAAGAAGTCAGATGTTTCTGATACCGGTTTTATTTATTGCAGTTCTTTATAAGCCATTGTTTATTATAGATGTTTGCACAAATGAAGACAAACACAAAGGATGTGGGTTCTGAGATGTACTTAAGCCTCCATTTAAAAGACTTGTTAAAAACAAATCAGTTCTAAAGCAGTGAGTTTCACTAGTTTCTGTTTTTTTTTTTAGTTTAATTTGCTCAGAAGTCAGTTTTAATTTCTTTTATAGCTCCTTTTCTCCACAGAATAGAGTTATTTTGCCCTTTTATAAAGAAAATCCAATATTTAAAATCTGGCTTAGCTTTATTTGTTTGTTTGATCAATTTTAGAGCCATTTACTCCGTCCTCTAAACCCCACATCAAAATGTTAAAGTGTCTCTCTTTACTAAGCAGTAGTCATTTAAAAATAAATCTACTGACTACTTTCCTGGTGAATTGGTTGAATTTTTAGTCAATGGGAATGGGATTACAATGTGCAGCAATAACATAACACCTGTGTGCTCATCTTCAAGTCTTAGTTTGAGTCTTAAAAGTTAAAAGTTCATGAATTAACAGAAAAAGACTTAATAGGTATGATTTGTGGGGAAGGTTTTTCTAGAAAAAGACAATGGCTGCAATTCAGTTTCAGATCAGTTCAGTTTATTTATTCAGCCCCAATTCACAACAAATGTCACCATCCCACATTCCTATTGATCCTAGCTATCAAATGGTGCATTATGCTCAGTTAATTATTCAAATTGGCTTAAAACGTTTCTATCCAAGGAAACCAGGCAGATTCATTGGCAGCATTCACTGCTTTGGCATTTAGCGTCATCAGAAAATCACTTAACAGTTAAAAAAAATAAAACTGCAAATAATGCAAACTGGAGAGTAGTAAAAGAAGAAAGTTAGGAAAAGCACAACTCTGCGTTTTACGACTGTCATCTGAATTAAATCCACATATTCTGGAACATCTTCCTTTAAACAAATGAGACTGAAGTAGAGATTTTTGGCTCTAATATTCAGCAACATGTTTGTGGGCAATTCAACTCAGCAAGTCAGCACAAACACCTCAAATCAAATGTGAAGCATGGAAGTGAGCTGTGAAAAACTCAAAATTTTACCAAGTAAATATCTCGGTACGCTTGCAAAACAAAACTAAACTGACTGTTACTGTTACTGTTCTGCAAGATGTAGGAGATTTTTTTAAGTCAATAATTTCTTAATCTTGAAGAAAAAGTTCTAGTTCCACTGGCAAGTTAACTCATAAGAAATTTTTCCCAGGTTATAAGTTAAATAATCTGCCAGTGGATCTTTTTTAGATCAATTAAAACAAATTTCTGTATCTCGCTGAAAAGTTACTTGTAAGATATTTCAAGTGTACTAAGATATTACTAAGAAATTAGACCAAAATACGTTTGTGTTTTTGCAGTGTGAAGGGTTCATGATTTGGGTTTGCTCTGCAGTCTTGCAGTCACTGACATGAACATGCAGAAGCTGTTATGGGACCTTAAGAGCGTTGTGGAGCAACAAACGCCTGCAAGCCTAAATGAAATGCAAATTTAAATCACAAGTTTGGACTCTCAGCCAGTAAACCAGCTCTTACAACTGTTGTTGAGACATTTATACACAAATACACATTTTGTTCTTGGCTTTCTACGCTTCAGGCAAGAAATTACAGCAGTATGTGTTTCAGGGAGAGTGTTGGTATGTGCATGTACCCCCTCTCCCTGAATGTGGCCATGAATCAGCCGCGTCGATGACAGACTCGGGGCCCCGTGCCCAAATTCCCAGTATATTTAAAATCCCTCCTAATTAAACTTAATAGAATGTAAATTTAATATCTGCAGAGATTGTGTGCTGCTGGCCGGCTTGCTCCAATATAAGGATTGATAGAGGCCAGCGGGAGGGGTTAATTGCCGACTTGATCTACTGTCGCCCGGACATGGTGCGGGGCTGTTTTAATTGAGGCTGATCTGTTGGGCAGATTTCATTAGGCTCAGCTGGCCTCTCACTTACTGGATTAGCGTCCCCCTGTCGGCATCAGCAGGAACTGCAGGCGGAGGCCGGAGCGGCGGGAGGGGCCGGACCGGGCATCAATCTCCCTTCCTTTGTCCTGTGTCCTTTCTCTCGCTTGAGCAGCATGAAATTAAAGGTGGGGCCCTCAACTATCCCTGCTGAAAATGAATGCTGTAAGATGCCTTGTAATGACAGACCACTGTGATAGATCATTCATTTTCTCACCGCGGAGCACACACACACTCACTCACACTCACACGACAATGTCAGGACAGATAAAGCAAGCAGTTTTAGTGTAAAGATTAGAAATGGGTTAGCATGAATGTCATGTTTCAGCTTAACTCGGTCATGCATTGCTTTTAACTGTTTAGGAGATTCAGTCTATATAACTGTAATTTACAATCCCGAGGTCCTTTAATAGGAAAACAGATCCAGTTAATTCACAGAAATATAAAATCAAATCAATCTATTCGTCAAGACAGATTCCTGTTTGTTTAATCATGTGGATTATGAGCGCAGCCATCCATGAATTGATGTAATCTACGAATTCTTGAGACTGATTCTAAAATAGCCTAAAACTGCCAATTTAATAAATCAAACACTAACTACGGCTTAGTATGCATTAATACACACAGTGGAAACCATCTTAGCTCTACTGCAAAACTAATTTCTTCAGTCTTCCTTATTTCCACTCCAAGGAAAATGAATGGCGCTCCTGCATTGGCTGTTTTTCACGTATTATTGCAACAAAGTATTTCAGCTTCCCTAAATGCTTTTGCTTTGAAATATTGCAGATGTATGAAGAAATCTGCAAAGACTGAACTACGAATTGTCGGGGTTTTCATTTTATACACGTTTCAGTTTGATCTTACTGATTATACAGAGCAGTAACATGCAGTTTAAGGTGATAGTTTGTAAAATGCAATCCATTTAAGGAAGTCCAGCTAGCTGCATCGAGTTATTGACTTTGCAGCAATCTCTCCTCCAAAGCAAGCATGTGGCAACAGGAGAAAGAAGCCACAGCTCAGAAAAAGCAGCCTTCTGCCTCAACCAGCTGAGAGTTTGATAATTAAACACAAACTGAGGTTTTCAACCAATTTTTTTCTGGTTATGAGACTTTTCTGCTTACAGTGAATAAAAACTCAACGTTTAAGATTAAAGGTTTACATCAGACCAATTAAAAAATGTTTTGACAGAAATGCGTCCGTGCTTCCGTCCACCAAATTGATACGATTAAACACTTAAAAATATTGTTTTAAGGATAGATTTTATGTTTCAAGTATTTAATCATTAAAGTTGACATCACTGGCAGTGCTATGCCTGAAATTTTAACCATATCTGGGAGCATTTGGGTATTAAGAGTTCTTGATCAGCTGCAAATGTTTCTTCTGTAAAACCAAACCTCTTAAACAAATGTCATTTTTTGCTGGTTAGTTCAGTTGTGTGAGTTACAGTTTCTTTATTATTTATTTTATAATGCTGAAATGCAGCAGATGACATAAAGGAGTGCAGGTAGGGTAAAGGAAGTGAAATAAGGAAGATGATATCAACAGAGCCCAATGAACGTCTCTGCATTGTGAAAATGTGATAAATTATTATTTAACACGGTTAAAAAAATCCTGAAGATAATTGGAAAAACAAGGCTGAGTGAGGTTATCATAATTCATGGACGAAGGGGTTAAAGTAAATGATGGGGGGGAAATGTAACCCCATGCTTGTTACCTTCAGCCCCAAGCCGAAACCACCAGCAGTTCATCAGCTCGTCGACGGCCGCTGTGCTGGCTGCTGAACCTAAACTTGCTAAATAAATTTGTAAATGCAAAACAATCCCTCCCCCCTCTTATTCAGGCCGACCGCGGCTCGCATGTGTGTGCGCTGCCGGATCTCGCCGGCTATAAATCAAAAGGCAGTCGGTGTAATTAAGTGTACACTACATTAGTCAGGCTAATTAATTTTGGGGGCCATCCATCCATTAACCATCGGGCCAGCACTGATTGGGTCTCTGTACTCTGGAACCCCTGACACCGGGGACTCTCCATGGCTGCTCCCAGATACACTCACGCAGATGTATATAAAGGAATAAATATGCCAACTTCCTTGTGATTTAGCTAAAAAGGGAAGCACATTTCAATAAATGGGACAGTTTTATGTATAAACACTTACTGGAGAATGCCTAGCAGGGCTGTATTTGAGTATTTCATTGCTCGGCCAAACCGTATTGACAAATCCTTTGCGTATAATGCCTGACCTACTAAATCAATATAGTTTGCTGTGAAACACAACCCTCCTAACATCGTCTTAATTGTGCTGGAGTATTACACCTCATCTTTTCGCGGCTCTGCAAGTCGAAGCAGAATTATTAGCGTTTATCCATGCCTATTTATTAGCCTCCCAGGTGACGCCTGTGGTGATATTTCCTCACAATACAATACAGACATTTTATCTGGCAAGAGGAGTCCAATCTATCACAATGAGGGCCTATTATCCCACTGATAACCCATCTGGATATAGAAGGAGACTATTCTCTCTAGACAACAGCCCCTGTTCTCTCTCTCTCTCTCTTCTCTCTGTTTGCTTACTCTGCTAATGAATACAGCTCTGGAGACACAGAGGAAAGAAAGAGTTCAGCAATGAGGGCGTAACTTGAGCGATGCGGCTTTGATGGAAGCGCTGTCCATATAATTAAAACGCTGGCAAATGAAGAACAAGCAGTGGCTTCTGTTGGCGCTGCTCATTAACAACAGGCCGTTTGAGCCCGGCGCCAGTCATGCTATTGCCATTGTGTGCCTGGAAGGGAGGGGGGCAACTGTGACTGGCAGCTAGCAACACCGTGCCAACGGTGGGACAGCGTGACAAACCAAGCCAAGGATGAGCACAGAGCCTGGCACCAGCGGGGTGAGGCAACGTTGGCCCCACGGGTTGGTCCCGGTCGGGGACGCAACCCGAGTTACCCCTCAGTCCTTCACGGCTGCTGCAGATCCCAGCTGGGTTTGTTTTGGCTAGTGCTGGTAAACAAAACTGAAGTTATTGTCTTAAAGAGGCCTAAAGAAGAACGACCCAGAGTCAGCACAAAGCTACTACAAACTACTGATCAGGGCTGAAACCTGGTTCAACTGATGGATTCAGACCTGAACCTTCAGAGTCACATAGAGACAGCTACAAAGTCGGCCATCTGTCACCTGAAGAACATTTCCAAGATTACAGGACTAATTTTCCTGCAAGATCTAGAGAAACTCATCCATGCATATATTTAGGTGCATTGATTATTGCAAAAGTGTCTTAACAAGTCAACCAGACAGCTGCAGTTGATCCAGAACGCTGCTGCTGGTGTTCTGACCAAAACCGGGAAGATAAAGCACATCACCCAGTTCTAAAGTCCTTACAGGGATTACCAGCAGCTCAGAGAACAGATGTTAATATACTTCTGTTAGTTTAAAACTCACTGAATTATCAGCACAATACATTAAAGATCTGCTGTATCAACCTTTCAGACCTCTCAGGTCTTCCGGTTCTGCTCTGCATCAGAACCGAACAAGGAGAAGCAGCTTTCAGCTTCTGTGCAACACAAATCTGGAAAAATCTTCCAGAAAATTATATGCAAAAAAAACAGAAAACAAAATGCCTGTTGTAGATTGTGGGTCTTATGTAATTTGAAAATCTTCACTTTTTTTCTGTGAAGACTAGTTATGGAAACATAACTCGTCAATAAAAGTTCATTCTGTTTTTGGTTAGAAGCATTTTATTTTGTTCCTCATGTAAAAGGGAAAAAATATATAAATGTCAATTTAAATGTATTTGCTTGTTTTGTTCGATCAAATGTATTGTTTAGTTAAAATACATAAACAATGTATTGTTTACTACATTGGTATTGTAGTAAACATTTGATCGAACAATATAAAGTCATATATATGAAATCTTGCTTTTGTAGCTTCTAAAAAGTTGCTAATTGTCAGTTTCCATTCATTTAAAACGACACTTTATCAGTGTTCCAAAAATGTTCTTTAAAATTTTGTTTGGAGGTCCAAACCCTTTGCAATAATTTAAAATAATACATATTTAATTCAGATTTTGTGTTCTACTGTCTGTAAAGTTAAATAAATGTGTTTTTGTGCAAAGACTAATATCTCAAATCTAATCACGGAAAAAAAAAATCTGATCAAATTTGAAATAATCTTGTTTCTCTTTATTTTCTCAGTAATTTTTTCTTCAACAAAGCAGGTTCTGTATTAATCATCATATCTGTGTTTCTTTTGCGTTTTAATATTCAGTTGGACTCGATGAAGTGAGAGGGAAGGGCCAGCGTCAGCTAACAGTGACGCTCTTATTTACTGCAGATGAAATGTGGCATAAACTGTGAAGGATAGGGATGCCTTTGTGCCTGGTACATAGTGTCCGATTTGTATGATGTCAGTCTATTTTTGACTAATGCAGTCCTCAGCCTTTGTAGAGCAGAGCACAGTAATTGTTCTATTTTGAAGGATGGAGTGGATGCTCGGATAACACACGTTGTCCCCAGGGTGATGGGGGGTGGGGGGTCGTGCACAAACATTCACTGCATGCATCATTAATTCTGGCATTTTAATCATCCAATCATTGTGATAATGTGCAAGCAAAGTATCCAGTTTCTACTGTCTTGCACAAACATTTAAGCCCGTTGAAATTTTTTACATTTCATTGCAACCACAACCTTGAAAGAGCAACACAAATTACATTCAACTGTGAATTGGAAAGAAGATGAATCAGGTATTAAATTTCCTTTACAAATAAAAATCTCAAAAATGTGTCAAGCATTTATATTTACCCCCCTTTTTACTCCTTTGCCTCCTGTATCTGGAAGCAGTGGCAAGCAATGCAAGAATCTGGTCTGTATTCATTTATTTTTTGTGTGATTGTTCGTACCACTAATTCACTTCAACCACAGTCAGACTTCTATGTGAACAGTTCACAATCCCGAAACGACCAGCATTCGCAGAGGAAGAACGTGGATGTCACACTTTTCCGAAAGTCATAACGGATGGAGTCGTTCATGGATTGATTTTAAAGTTATTTAGCAATCGGAGACAACAATATTGTCACAAAACCATAACAAGATGGAGGAAACTAATAAAAAGAAAGCACTATTAGTATAAATTCCATTTTGACTGCAACTTTTGTAGAGAAGTCAGTTTTGATGTGTAGTCAGAGCCGAGAGCGGTGGGATTGTGATGTGACGCGCTTCACCGACAGACTTCTTTCATAAGTTCATAATTATAATTTTCTACCTTTGTTTGCTTGCAGAATTTCAATGTCTGGCTTTTTCTGGTGCAGAAATATGACACACGTCTCGGATGAAATGTGACACGGTCATTCAGACTGCAGACAGTTTGAAAACTATTTAACTACAAATCCAATTCAGTTCCATAAACGGAAGTAGCACATATCATATTTTTTTGTTGGGAAAAGGTCAGACATGGGTTGTTCAGACTGTTGAGAAAAGCTGGATATGAGTCTCATAGCTTTAATGTTCTTATTGATGAAAGGATTTTTATTCTGCCTTGACTTTTCTGTTTTCTGTTGCTTTAAATCATTTCTAAGTTCAGGATCCTATAAGAAAAGTTACGGATTCTGTTAAAGGAAGTTAGATTTAAACACGAGTCCAAACAGTCAGCAGCAGAGTGATGTTCCTCCAGAATGGCTCATTGTAACGCCGCTGTAAACCCGCTGTTGGCACCGCTGCCTTTTAAACTCCTCTGCCCACTGACATTAACAGTCGCCAGGCCCTATTCACACTTGTGCGCAAATATCCCATCATATTTAAGAGGGCCTATTAAGGGCTGCATTGAGAATTCATGGGTCTCATGGTGTGATTTATCCGCGCCGACCACGCCGCCGGGCCCTTTCAGAAGGAGTGGCTGCGGGTTTTGTCTTAGAAGAGGCCTAAACAATGCCGAATGGGTTCATTTCTCTGAGAAGGGCCTCCTCCTGTGGCGGGTGCGGGGGTGGCCAGTGAGAGCTGGGGCCGGCCCAACATCTGTTTGTGTCCAGAGCCAGGCGGGTCCGGAGCACAGCGCGCCCCGGCGGCCCCCTTCCCCTCTCCGCGGGGGTCTTTGTTCCCGATTTCATGCTATCACAGCGGCAGCATGTTTTCCTGCGCAGAGCTGTCAGGGGCATAAAGGGCCCTGAGTGGGGTCACATCAAGAGGGATGGGCATGAAAAATTGGTAAAATGTATCACAAAGCCCACCCACTAGATGGTTGCCTAGCATCCCCCAACACTCTCCTGGGCTGAATTACACCCCTCTCCCTCACCCGGGTGGACAAACATCATTTGGATGAAATGGTGTAAACAAATTAAAGGCTGCTACTCAGAGTGAATCGATGTTCTCTGTGTGGAAGGAGGGTTTTTTCAGCTTCCCCTCCCCGAAAATGAAGCCTGTCATCCCTCCTTCTCAATAAGGAAAAATAATTAAAAGAAAATCTTTTAATAACAATAATACCATCCTGTAACATAATAAATCCTGCTCTTTGCTATTTGTACTGCGCCAACAAAGCTTTGTCTTTTTCAAGGCAAACAGAAATGAATGTATTGAACGCCAGCATAATGAACTCGGCATACTCCCATGCTTATTGGACCATCGCTAATCACAGATTGGCTCGTCGATGTTCTGTAATTGACTCAGCAGCAACAGATTGCCTCGCTGTATGTTTCCTTTAATTGATTCCCACTTAGAGGTGCAGCTGGAAAAGTAAATTAAATGAGTGTGCAGTGTTTTCAGGTGCTTAGCATGTGTTTATTTTACCATCAATGACCCTGCTCTTGGCTATATTTGAAAGTATTATATCACCATTTATGCAGCCTCAAGATAATTCAATTCACTTTTATGGCAGAAGTTAAGAAATATGTTTAAAAAAGGCAGCAGAAAGTTGCCAAAAAGCAAAGTGTGACATTTGGACGATCAAGCTGGTGAATTAGTGCATAACTCAATGATCATCCAGGCGGAAAATAGAGATAGCAGTCTCCAGCTCCACTTAAAGTGAAAGCTTTGTGTGTGTTTTTTACCCAGTGGGGATGAAGGAGTTTGGTGACCTAGCAAACCGAAACCTTACAAAGCAATTTAAAAGCTCCCAGTACCTCTGAAGTTTGAACATTTGATTCCAATTTTTATTTTTCCTAAGGGATAATGATTCATAGAATAAAAAATGTGCTGCAGGTGCTTTAGTAGGGAAATTAGTTCTGAGCTTCTGGATTTTATTCAACTCATAAAACAAGTTTATGGTTTTGGTCCATGCTTTTTGTAGTGGGAATTCTTCAGGTTAGTGGATATTTTGAACAATAAAAAAGCTGGACTTTTTGCAGTATTTGACCTCTTAATTACCAGAGTCAAACTCTGTCCTCCCCATCTGTGTTTATTTCCATTGTGTTCACCCAAGTTTCAGCCAGTGAACCCCCATCCACATATTCCTGAAATCTATGATTACTTAAGATCCCCGATAAAAACACCTATAACTGCTTAGTTTAATTGTTCAAACACCAAATATACTTTGATATGTAGTAATACTCACTGTGGAAATCGACTTAGCACCACCAGAAGCTAACATCTAAAGTTTTCCTTAGCTCCCCTCCTACTGGTGCACCCAATCAGCACCAAAGAAAATGATTGGTGCTCCGGCTAGTTTGCAAGCACCAGCCAATTGTGTAGGTAGGTATTTCATCTTCTCACGGTACATTCTCTTTCAAATATTTTAGATATATTTTCCAAAAAAGTCAGAATAAGTGAACCTGCAGACCCAATGTACATCCTTTTTCTTTGCTGCCAATAAGAAAACCACACATCTTTTTAAAAGATTTTTTCCCCCCAAGAAAGAAATCTGGTCTATTCAACTTTCAGTACCTAAAAGCAGAGAGACTATAAATTATTTATATTTCCTACTTTAGGTTCTCTACCTCTAGATTGGGTGCATTTTTGTCTGTGTATTTGTTTTCTCAGTTACTGGATAAAAGCTCGCATGTATACCTGAGGTGTTAAAAAGAAAACAGGATTTACCCATTTGGAAACAAATGCAGCGAACATTTAACCATATGGCTGCTGGACAATATAAACCCACCCGGCCTCATTGAGAGCTTAGGAAAAGCCTGTGTGTTAAACAGTCTAGCAGACATCTGCCGTGGTTGGTTTTCAAAGTGCTGACTTAAAGTGGCACGGGAGGTTTCTCAGATTAAATCTCTCATTAGGTTTTCTTTGTACAGGTGGCAGTAATGTGTCAGGAACCTTGCCTGAGACAATGTCCTCTTCTTGCTTGGGACTAATATGCCTCAGGAGAGCCAACCCTCTTTTTACTGCCACTGTTTTTACACAGAAGAACGGCCACAAAGAAGCATCTGGTGGCCTTTTTCTTGCAGAGAAAGCTTTTCCTTGGCCTTTGTATCTGCTGCTTGTTGGGAGCATATGCTGGAGAACTGGAAGCAAAGATCAGGAGCTTTGGGGAATGTCTGTACTTCAGGATGTCTTGTTTAAGTTGCTGCGGTTTTGTTTGTTGGAAACTTTACTGAGAATCATTGGAGAAAACTTCCAAATAGTTCTGTCTTAAGAGCTCAGATGGGTGGTGTGTGCTTGTGCGTGTGTAGGCCCCTGAATAAAAGAAGGTCAGGGGGGTCAAAGTGATGAATTTTTATAGGCCTGTTCTCTGTGTTTCAGGCCTGTCCCTTTCTCTGCGCGCTGCACTGCTTCTCAAAGACAACCATGCAGGGCAATTTGTCCTGCAGGGCTCTGCAGAATGGGCCAGCAGAGGAGTTAAATGCCAGGGACACACATGCACACACACATTCAGGTTCCTTCACACACACATAGAAACCCTTGGTCCTGTTGTCCTGAATGATTTGTGGCCTGTCCATTATCCATTTCGAAGGGACAAATGCTTTTGGTGGATTTCTGAAGGTAAAGGCAGAATGGCAGCCCTCAGTGCTCGCCTTTTGTTTTTAGAGAAGTTTCCCAGATGTTATAATGCACAAGATAAATAGGGCACATTATCGCTGCCGCGCACGCCCTCGTACCTCTTGGAGATTGGTTTCGGCGAAGGCGTGGCGAGGTGGAAGACCTCCTACGAAGCGGACACCGCCATGAGCTCTTAGCATCAGTTCTCACATCGTCGAGCGAGTTCATGGGAAGAGGCTAGCATAACTGAGGGTTTACTGGGGTCAGCTGCTGACCAGCGGGTCACACAGAGACTAACTTTGCGGTTGATAATGTGTCCACTCTCACCTCTCCTCCATGCTGAATCCTCTCCGAGCTCCATATGTGTCAATAATGAATCCGCTGTGCTTGGAGGCATTAAATTAGCTCGCCACAAGCAGAGAGGAGAGGATAACTCTGGCCGGAGTCCAGCCAGATGAAGTGGAAAGGGTCACAGCTGATTTACTGGCCATCCTCTGTAATAGCTTGTAGGAAAGCAGGAGACCAAATTTGTTGTTACCTACTCAAGCTGCACTCTCTCACCCCATTCATGTTGATGATGAAGAACGGTAGCGAGTGGGAAGAAAGTGATCGCAGTGCGAAGCTGGACGAAGCCGCCAAACCTTAAATCTTCTGGTAGCGTTGCTTTGCATGTCAACAGACAAATAATGGTACGATCTGACAATGCCACTGCCCCTGCTGTCACAGAGTCACCCCTGTCCAAATTCCCTGGTAATGAAGAATGAATAGTTAGCTCATTCTCCACTCCTCTCTCTTGTTGCATACACACTCCTTGTCTCATACTTTTTCATGCTAACTGATATTAAGGGCACACCTGCAGTTTGTTGAAGTTTTCAAACTCTGTTGAAGTTTTAAATGATTGGATCGCTAACGTTTGGTTGTGGTGTCGGTAATGTGCCAGCTTGATTGTGAAGGAAGACGCTATGAAGCTTACCGAAAATTGCGTCCATTGCAAGCAACCATCCTCTTGCTCTGAATTTAATTCCTTAATATTTGGAAGCATGTCCAAAACAAGCTGAATGGCTTTGTTCACTTCTTCCGATGTCTTTGCCAAACTACAACAATAGGCTGACTACAATTCAAAACACGCAGAAACTCTGTCATCATTTACAACTACTTCTTTTGTTTGCTGATTGGCCAGGATCAAATCCATTCTGAGAAGTCGAGCTCAATAGGACAAATCCCAGAAGAAAAACTAAAGGGAGATGAGAATGAAGTTGAATTGCATTGGAAGGCCATGGCTAGGATAGCAATTCTCTAAAGTAGTCCACACCAAAGCAGTGCAAGATTGACTGACAACAATACACTAGAGCTTCACCACTCAACTTCTTGTCTTTTACTGGATTTCCTTTGATATGTCAGCAATGGGATGGAAGCAGTGTAAAACAGGCTACACAATGGACAATGGCTGTGATCGACATGACCAGCATGGACCGAATGGCTTAATTTACTTCCTCTGCTTCCATTGCCAAACTACAACTACTGCGGACTACAATTCGGTTGAAATTCATCAAGAGCAAGTACAAATGTGGTTGAGTCTAACACCATCTTAACCCCTAGAATCCGACGGACCCACCGGTGGGTCCAGCTGCCACGTGACCTCGGCTCGCTCTGTAAACAAAGTCTCCACGTGCCTTTAAATTCTTTTTTATTTTTTATTATCCGCTAAAAGAGGCTTTAATCTTTCAAAAACTATTCCGCATAAAGGTTTTGCCCAAAATGTTAAGTTTAAATTTATTTATACCCCCTGAGGGTGTAAGAGGCTAAGGTTGAACAAGATCGGTCTCAAGTACGACAGCCATAGACACTGGTCCTTGAAGACGTCTGGACACCTTTGATCTGGATGAAGATGACCTTTGGAACAACATTTTTTGAACAGATAAGACCAAAGTAGAAATGTTTGACCATAAGTGTAGCACCATCTTCAGAAATGACCAACCACAACACATAAACCCAAACACCCAAGCACAGTGGTGGAGGATTGATGACTGGAGTCATACTCTTTCAAGTGTAGTTTTTTTTATCTTTCTCTTAAGTCTAATGAGTTTTTCTTCTTCTAACTCGTGACCTCTGACCCTCTTATGAGTCCTTTTATGGCGTTATATTGGGATTTCCTAAATGTTTCAGCTGGACACGGTGGATGGCGTCCATTGGCCAGCAGTGCCATCCACATAAGGCTTGAATTTGAGTGCTGGGGGTCTGGACCTTGGTCTTTGAAGTGAGACAGATTGCTTTTAGCTTGTCTTCTTGGAATAGAGAGCTTCCTCCTTCCACAGTCAGGAGATTATCCTCCATCGATGGACAAAGCCAGTGCTGTCCTCAACAGCACCTCCAATCTGTGGCCCTCTACAAACACTCAGTGGTGACCTCTGACCCATAATGCTGAGTCACCCAGCCGTCTCCACCCCCACTGCTTGTTAATATTTTCCCATTGCCTGCCTTCTTGTCCCTCCTGCAAGCTAATAAGCAGGCATCAAACAAGGAGTCAATTGCAACCACACAAATTGTGTTATTGGTCGTAATGTCATTTAGGCTGATCAGCGTCTACATGTAATACGTTTAAGGAGCAGCAGCTTTGAAGGGAGCTGACTGTTCAGAGACTCTGCAGGAGCACCTGGACCGGCCATGCAGCTGGCGGTACCAAGGACACACCAGTGCTCTGGTATGGCTTTAAGTGACAGCATGGGCTTCTCATTTTCCCCATCTCCATGGTTGGAGTTTGCTGACCAGATCTTATGACAGGAACACCGGGGATGAGTCGAAGCTCCTGGAGGTTTGTCCCTCGCTTGAATGAGCCATTTGGGAGACCATAGGTTAGCTGTGATCAATTGTGTGCAATCACCCGCCTGCGGCTTCACTGATACACTGATTGTTCCGTCGTTGAACATATGGATGGATCAATCGTTTTAATGTGAGCTTGCAGGACTATGCAAATGTGCAGAACTCGGTCGCTAAAGGAGAGCCTGCATCAGTATTGATCCACCAAACTTTAATTTGTTAAAATATTTTCCTCATTAGGCTCTTGTGCATGTAAGGTCTTCCTTCTCCTACGTCTGTGTTGTTATTCCTACAGCCCAGCTGGAATCATACATTACCCTGAAGCTGAAATAATTGAATTCAGCCAGGATTCCAAAGAGTAATCGTTCTTGGAAAAGACATTTTCCTACAAGAAAAGGAAGCATTAGCTAATTGTTGAACTGTCCTGGCCGAACTCTCCTGGCACAAGCTCGAGGCTCACATAAATACAAAATATATGGAGCTATCTTATTACTGGGACATCCATTATTACTGTTTTTACTCTGCAAATTATGTGCATGATCTGTGAGTTTACAGTAGCCTGCAAAAGTATGCATACCTCTTAAACCTTATCAGAATTTGTAAGAGTTCAGCCACACAACCTCACCGTATTTTACTAGAGTTAAAGTAGTATTGCACAACTGTGAGGAGGAAGCATGTTTTTTCTTTATTTTCTTAAATAAAAGTCTGAAAACAGTGGTCAACAGTCTGCAGTTTTTTTGTTCATTCTTCTTTCAAAGTAGCTCAAACTGATTTAGACTTGATGGAAAGTGTGAACAAAAACGTCCATAAAGGTCTGATTAATGGAGTACATGCCTAAAAGTAGTGAACTGGATTCAAATGGCCTCTAGTTATTTATCAGGCAACTATTGAAGGCAATTTTTTGCAGGGTATTTTATTTGGGGATATGAACACAAATTAGGGATGCACCAATCCACATGTTTCACTTCTGATACAAATATCTGAAGTTTAGTATCGGCTGATACTGATCTGATACAGAAAAACAGTGCAGAATTGACTTAAGATGCTTTAAAAAAAACACTCAGACACGTATGCATACTTAAATACACCAATAGCTTCACAAATTTGGTCAAACATGTAAAAACAATACAGCTTTAATTAGTTCAGTCAGTGCAATTAGGAGTATAACAGACAATCTGAATAAAAAATAAACTAAAACTGACCAAAGCATCAGGTGGACTATCTTTGTCAAAAGTAAAAATAAACTGCAACAAACTTTGTTTTGAATACTTAAAGCGTAATTAGGAATTTGAAATATAATGTAAAATAAATAATAAAGCATGATGTTGCGTATAACACAAAGCATAGATTTAGACTGAATAGATCTGCACTTATGGATCATTGTCCCTAATATCTGATCCGACTCGGTTATTAATATTGAATCTTTGTATCTCTGGCACAAATTTAGGCACCTTTCCATGCTTTTCAGTATTTAGAAAAATGTTAATAACCGCGCACAATTTTCCTTCCACAACCTTCTGTGGTACGTCACATAAAATCCCATTAAAAAACAATTAAGTGTGTGGTTGTGAAAAAGTCCGATGGACCTGGTGCTGGGTCTATACGTTCATTGGCATTTCAAAGCTCTTTTTTGCCTGTGGAAACGGTGGAATTGTCAACATCTGGATTTGATGGGAACTTAGAGACTTCTGGGGATTTCTGAAGAGGAAAGGATTTTCATTTGGAAGGATTCTTGTCAAATTAACAAGGTGTAATTAAGAAAGCAAGACAAAAGTGGCTTTTTTTTCTCCAGGCTTTTGCAAAAGGTTATTTTTTTCTGATTTCTGTTAACTAAAATGTGTTTGGTGCTGACAGTAAAGCCATCAGCAACAACAAAAAGGACTTTCTGTGATTGTCTTTGCTAAATGTGGCTACAATGACTTTTTGACAGGGAAAGCATCTCTTGCCCTTCTCACTAGCTCCTTCTTTGGCCTATTCATTGCACAAAGCTGCTTAAGCACACTTAAGCGCATTAGCATTTGGCTGCCAGGGGACCATATTGACCCAGCATTTGGATGGCCTAAATGAGTGAAAGATGGAGCGATTTGTTGGGGCTTTAGAAATTTCCTTTTGGGAATGGGGGGGTACGAAGGAAGCGTTGGAGCGGTGAAGGGTGGGGGGTCGTCTTCAAGGAGTTGTTCCACTTTCTCTCAGGGTCGGTGTTTGTTCTAATCTGGTGTGCCATTTCTTCGCGGCCGAAGCAGGTCTGATTTGTGACATTTCAGCCTAAAGAGCCTTTTTCTGCCGGCTATATTGGCTTGACCCGATTATCTAATCTGTGCTTTGAATTTCAATCAGGTTCCTCTCAGCCTCTGCTGTGTGCTATGGGAACCTCTGGCTGAGGGATTTCCTTATTCAGCTTTCTTCAAACACAGATGGCCGAATGTTTAACTAATTGTTAAGAGAGTTGACAAAGCCGAATTTAACCCCACACACAGTCCAGGGGCTCAGTACATAGACCGGATAAAGAGAAGGGAGTTTGTGGGTCGGTTCTTTTAAAACAGGCATTTGAACGCAACACAGTGTTGAGGATAAATTAACATCTGGTTAACAGTAAAACCTCAATCCATCAAGCAATGTGAGCATTTTATTATGCTTCTATATTTATATACACTTGTGATTAATTCAAACTCTGGTTTCTAGGATGGAGTGATGATTAAACATAACAGTAATGATTTTAAACTGCTGTAATTAGATATCCATCCATCCATTTTCTTAGTGGGGTCGGGAGGGTTGCTGGTGCATCTCCAGCTATCGTTCCGGGCGAGAGGCGGGGTCACCCTGGACAGGTCGCCAGTCTGTCACAGGGCAACACAGAAACACACAACCATGCACACACACACACACCTAGGGGCAATTTGGAGAGGCCAATTAACCTGACATGTTTTTGGACTGTGGGAGGAAACCGGAGTACCCGGAGAAAACCCACCATACACAGGGAGAACATACAAACTCCATGCAGAAAGACCGAACCTAGAACCTTCTTGCTGCAAGGCAACAGCTCTACCAACTCCGCCATAATATATAATTTTTTATTTATTGTGTATTTGCCAGAAGAATCAAAATTGTTCTTAAAAGTTCAAATATTCAGCTTCTGACTTTCCCAAAGACCTCAACTTGTTTGAGAATTTGTTGACTACAATGAGAAGGAAAAACATAACAAATGAACCAGTTCAGACCAGGAAGCGTGTGGTTTGAACTGGTGGTTTGACGTGAAACCTGCTAAGCGACTTAACACCAAATTAGTGGAGAAAATCTGCAATAAATCTTAACTTTTGGGGCCAAAGCTTCCATCCAGAACTCGGTGTGTGTTTTTGTTTTTTATGTTGTCATGATCACTCACTCTCTCTGTCTTTGTCTCTTCCAGCATCATCTCTGTTATAACACCAAACTGGAGACCATCACAAACTCCAACAATGAAGTGGACAAGATAAGATACAGAGAGATTGGTAACGACCAAAAGGTCAGTTCTCTCTCACTTACCTGAGTTGCTCTGTGAAATGTTGATGATGCATCTGTAATTAGGTGTAAAAACTGTTTTATTGGACCGTTCTGTAGTCTACATTTGTTCTACCTGTCCCGCTTTAGTAAAGGTGAGATCCTGCCTCACCTCAGCAGTGGATAACGCAGCCTCCCTGCCTCCGTTGCTCACTGATGTTAATTAAGTCTCTAATTACTGAGTCCTCTCCTCATTATTACCGCTATTAATCAGAGCACATTTCATCTCTTCCCTTTCATTTAGGTTATTCTTGAAGTTGAAAAGAAGAGTTTCAATTTTGCCGACCCAAATATTTTCCAGGCAAACAACGGGACCTCGGTAAGTCCCGACCCTTCACATGCTCAGCTTCCCTCTCATCTGCTAGGAACTTACAGCAATTTAGATTTACCCTAACAGCTTCATGGACTCTCCCTTTTTCAGTATGATAACGGCAGCTGCTGTTTATAAGGATTTAAACTGATTATCTGTGAAATCGAAGATGAAAGAGGCACAGCACGGTGGTTTGAATAGATTTCAGTGAGGCTAAAATAAGCGCATGCTGAACTAGTGTGTCACAGACAAACGCCCTGCATACAGTAACTTTGTCCTAACAAAGCAAGCCATGTCTTATTATTTTGGTGTTATTGCTTTAATAACCCTAAGACCAGATCTTTGTTGGCAAATCCAGTTCCAGGGTGCCACCAGCGCTAATCGGAGCCGCCCTAGAACCGGATTTGCCAGCTCTGGATGGATGGATTTAGGATCCGTTCTTGCAGTTGACTTTCATGCACGGTGTTTGAACTCTCATGTCTTTGGAGTAACTTTGTGTGCACACAGGCTGAGTGTTAAGTATGTGCAGCTGAAAGCACCTTTTACATTCCTCTGCTTTTATATGGCTGTATATTACATTAAGTAGTTCAAAGTCGCAGCTTGTTAAATTCCCCAGGAGTTACGCACGCATATGCGCACACACACACACACGCACACATACACACACACACACACACACACACACCTTCACATCAACAGAATGAAGAATGAAGCCAGAGCTTATTAATGCTGTTTGACTCATAATATAAAAAGTTAATATAAACCCCTGGGCAGTAAATCAGCAGTCATTTATGAACCTGTAAAGCTAAAATAGCTAAAAATCACCAGACATAAACAACATAAACAAATCTAAACCCAATCGTGGAGAAACAAAGTCATTAGAAAAGAACATAGCAGGAAAGCTGTTTATTATCCAACACATAAATATGTTAAATGAGTTATTTCAAAATTATACACTTTACATTATTAGGATGAATTCCTTCCACCTTAATCATTGTTTTATGGATGAAAACAGAAAGTCCTGGCTGGATTATTAGCAGGCAGCAGATGGCCCAGCATTTGTTTTCCTTCTGGTAACCAAGACCTTTTCTGTTTTATCACTTTTCTCCTCTTTTCTAAATGCAGTTTTTCTTTCCTTTTTTTATTTATTTATTTTTTGCTCCTCTGACTAGGATGGATTTTGATGTGAGTTTTCCCTGGAATAAGTTCAGGTCAAGTTTATTTGGGCAGCACATTTCAGCAACAAAGCAGTTCAAATTGCTTTATATGATAAAACATCATGTAAAGTAATGATGAAACTAGCAATAAACATTACATTTTGTCAAATGCCATCATCAAAATTATCAAGCAAACATACATCAAATATATTTATCGATGTTTCAGTTACTATGAATCAAAGACAGCTCTAAAAAGGAGGGTTTTTCTGTTGGATTTTGTGTGAAAACTTTCACCTTTCTAACATTAAAATGATTCCTACATACCTGGATGGTAATTTTTCTAACTTTGAACTTGGAAATTTGAACTTCTATATAAACTGCAGCTGCATCCTTTAGCCAGTCATCCATTAGATGCAGAAAATGTTTATTTTTTCACATTTTTTGTTTGTTTTCAGGATGCAAGGAGCTGAAAAGCTTCAGATTTAGTTTTACTGCTGCTTTAAAATGTCTGATTAGATGGTAGTACTTGTCAACCCTGGTAGTCATTGAAGTGGCAGTATTACAGAATATGAGCCAGTCTGAAACAGTTGCTGCAGGAGGCTGATGCCCCCTCCCTCTGCCTTCAGCTTCACCTCCTCCTCCTCCCCCCCTTCCTCCCTCTCCACCTCCTCAGCAAGCAAGACAAGATGGATGACATAATGGGGGCATCAGAGATAATCTGATGGTCATGGTCTAGTTAAACACACCGTGTTATGATCCTTATAAAACAAACTACCTTTCCAAAAGGATAAATGTCCCGCCTCCTGCTCCTCCACCGGGGTGGGGTAGAGGAAAAAAATCCATTGCATCCTTCATCAACTGCAAGACTTGTACCAGCTTGACAGAAATTTAATTCGAGGCAGCTCTTGAAAATAATTATTGTATTTTGAGAGGAGTAATCATTGGCCGGGACATGATTGAATGTGTCCATGCCTATTGACTTTTGCTATGATTAATAGGTTTGTTTAGTCGATATTCCCATCGAAATTGTATAATTAATTATCCCCGGCGCTGTCACGGCAGGACGATGGAGAGCCCTGATGAGTATTTGGGAAGATTAAATTTTCCAGGCGCTCGCAGCGTCAAGGGGCACCATGGGGCCTTGCACCGGCGGAGGGATGGGAGGAGCGTGGCGTTGGCTTGTGTGTGGCCGCGCACACATCTGCACTCCTGCAAATCAGTTTCCTCCCTGCAGCACACACCCGCGGCTCCGTCTCTCTCCCCCATCCGCATTGATTTTGTTTCACTATCTCTTTATTGTAACTTTATCAGTGTGGTGTTGGCAGATGGGGGACCAGGATGTGTTTGTGTTGTGATGAACCTTCCTGTCCGGCGTGCCTCTGCTCGTCATGCTGTTGGCGTCGGCCCTCGGCATTACTCACAAACCAGGAGATGTTTTAAACAAGAGGAGGAAACGCTCCTCCTGCCCAGAGTTCGCCCGTCGCTGCTCTAAGTGGCACTTCAGAATCGATGCTAAATAAAATCCAACATTAAGGGATTTAAAGTGATCCTGCAGTAGTTCTGTCATTTAGTTTGGCTGGAAAATGTTTGTGTCGCTTTATCAAAATAGATGGCTCTTTAGCTTTACGTAAATCTCCTGGCAGAAATTAAATTTGGAATATGTCATTCTACATTTTCAGTCCATTGTATCAGGAATTGCTTCACTAAATCACCAAAAGACGCTAAATAGTTTGCAGATTTATTTTACCAGCAGTAAAATTTTCACCAGAGATTTCATCAATTAGCTTTTTTCTGGACAAAAACTACATAAAGACTCATTCATGTTAAAGATGCCTGAGATGTCGGTGAATAAAAAGTGAGATGAACATATTAGTATCAGTTGTGGGTCAGTTTGTCTCTTCATGCCTCCAGTTTCTACCTACACTTCACTTCATTTGGTCACTTTTCCTTCTAATTTGTATCTGTAAACAAAACTATTTACTTAAACTTATTTTTTATTATAGTTGATTATTTTTCTATCAATTATGAAAATATATTTTGCCAAAAATATTCAGTTCTAACACAGTTTAGTTGTACTATCATCTGAAAATGCTGTGTTGCTAATTTATTGTGATTCAAATCTAGCCAAACTAAGAGACAAGCAATATTATTAATGTTATTTAATATGGATGTATAACTGTTTTTTCTTACAGTTGACTGGGTAAAGTTTTATTTATTAATATTTATTTAGCCAGACAAAAAAACAGCTGAGCTTAAGAGTCACCTGGCCAAAAATGGCACAACATAAATTAACATCAATAACAAAACAGACAATAAAAAAATATGAAGTGCAAAGAATCTGACAAATAAAGAGCAGGGATTATTAATGCAGTGGCAGTTTAAGACATTTAAATAGAATATGTATCACATGAAAACAAACTCTCTGACTGACAAATATAAATTTGAAGCCAAAATATTCAAAAAGAGACGTTTACCAAGAGACACCCTGTCGCGAGATAGACAGAATAATTTTTAACCAATTTTTCTAAAGTTTATTTTTCTTGAGGAAAACTAATGTAGAGAATGAATGACCAATTTGTTGAGTTTAAATCCCTGGACATACTGAACGTTGTTTTCGTCCAACAGGCTTAAACATTTCATCAAAAATACTGAACAGCACAAAACATTTATTTTTTTAGCATTATGTCAAACTTATGCTGTGACGCATATAAACTGTTTTAATTTGAGACTACAGCTCTCAGTACAATATTTATATTTGTTTACAAAAAAATATAGAATATGTGTTTTTAAATCTTTTTCTAAATAGAAAATCTAAATAAAGTTATAAATGTTATTGTGTTTTTGTGTGCTGCAAAATAGCCCCTTAGAAGGTATTTCTCCATATATCTTAGACGACAACAGTGCATATAAATATTGCAAATTTAATGAACTAAAACTGAAACTAAAGAAGATTAAAGTTTGACTAAATCTGAAATGATTCCTGCTGCAGTTTTTCTGGGAGTGGCTCCGTCTGTCCTCACTCCACTCTCCCGCCTCGCGCCCACGCCACTGACACTTTTTTATCGCTTTTCCACACAAAATAATGAAGATACTATAAAAAGAAGTGGGAAAAATATGGCCACCTCAATGAAAGCCAAGAGAGATGGGTAAAAATCAAATTAAATGACCTTTCACCCCAGCAGTTATTGATGGTCTTCAGTGGCAGCAGGTGTTGTCACAGGGAATATTTGACAACGCGTAAATCAAAGCACAATTACAGGTGGTGGACATGCTCAGAGACACTGCATTGCCCCATTTTTTATTATTTTTTTTGCCCGTCTCCTTAACTATCGGCATCGATCTGATTTAGGAGGGAGCGGATCATCCGAGTGCAGTCAGAAATTTGAGCCCATGACAGGGTAGTTTTTGCCCTGACACTTCCTCATCTTTTTCTCCCCTCGCGTTATTTCTGGAGCGACATCATCTCGCGCCGACCCTTCTCCACAACTCCCAAGGTCATTTCTGGTTGACAAACTACAGCCGGCTTTATAATGTCACAAGCCTTGAACCTGTATAAGCTGTGTTTTTTTATTTATTTATTTTATTTTAAGCTGCCGACCCGGTAGAGCAGCAGCGCATAATGCCTAATTGACCTGGGATGAAATGTAGTGTGAAATTTCCGGCCGCAGGGTTTTCCGTTCATCTGGATGAATAACTCAAGATTCACTTAAGGAGCATGCTTACGATGTGCGTACACACAGCCATATGTTGCTCATCCTGTGTCATTTTGACTCCACCATACATTATAGCATGAGCTGGTGTGGCCTATAAAAACATAGTCAGCAGTAAACACGTATATAAACTAGTTCCAGGGCAGGATGTGATGGCCTTGAATAAAAATACCAGGTTTTTATGATGTTTTCAAAAAAATGTAAAGCCAAAGTAAAGAAATTGATTGAATGGCTTTTATTTAAAGCAGAAAAGCAACAATTATTTCTATTTCTGCTAAATTGAAATGAATATCTGGAATTATATTTGTCTATAGATCAAAAATAAGAATTGGTAAA
The DNA here is from genome assembly GCF_051168715.1 of Poecilia mexicana. Lineage (NCBI taxonomy): Eukaryota > Metazoa > Chordata > Actinopteri > Cyprinodontiformes > Poeciliidae > Poecilia > Poecilia mexicana. Next base: position 28,332,390 of record NW_028263384.1, read on the forward strand.
AATAGGGTTAGGGTTTTGGTGGTGTAAATCTGTTTTTTTGTCAGTTTACTTATTAAAATCCAGTTTATTATGATTCTGCATACATTCATCCTGCTTTGTTCGACAAAGACGTGACAGAGACTTTTCTAGACGACTAGTTTATCCTGCCTTATACATCCAAAAACCAATTTTTAACTCTTGTTTGGCATCATTTTAGCTGTTGAAACATCCAGTTGGGTCTCTTTGCCCAGTTTGTCTTATTCTCCTCTACTGCCGGTAATGAAACCATCCCACAACGTGATACTGCCACCACCGTGCAGTGGCACATATATCAAAGATGCATGTAATTCGGGCTGAACAGCTCCAGCTTCCTCCTCTGACTATAAAACCTCTCCAGATGTTGCATCCATGTAAACAGCCGTAACTTTCAGTCATCCTCAAAGGCGTCCAATTTGGAGCGTCGACTTCTTTCCTGCTCTGCTCCCTCTCAGTCCAGGCCTACATGAAACTGGCTTCACTGTGGGCGATGACACTGTTGATCCAGCAGTTTCTAGATTATAATTTGACGTTGAAAAGGCAGCAGCATGTATTTTCTAGGCAGAGTGCCATTTATAGCACAGTCAAGTGCTATGTGACCTTCAGATGTTATAATAATGCTGTATGTCAAACATAACTTAAAATAAATTTGTGGAAATAGGTGGAGCTTTGTTGGGTTTTACAAACCTGACTGGCTGCTATGGGAGATTCATCGAACATGCATTAAAGAATCCAAGCATCACTCCAGATGTGCTTTTGATGAGGGAATAACTTTATAACATGACATAAAGCTCAAAAAAGTTGATTTTATATAAGCCCCCATATAAAAGTAACGAGATGAATTTACCCAACGTGTGTAAAGATGTTCGCTTCACTACGTCACTAACAGATATCTTAGGGTCATTTTCACTCACCTTGAAGGTTTTAAATTATTTTTGTCAGATTGAGAACCAACATTTGCAACTCAGCATTGTTGTATTAGATTGGCTGAAATTCCAATATAGCAAAAAAATAAAAAAAATACTGGTTAAGCTTTTCACACACATCCTCCAACATGGTGATTTAGGGAGTACAGCAGAGCGTGGGGTTGCATCCTCTGCTCTGCCATCCCTCATCCACAGTGTGTGAGTCTCTCCCGTGACCCCCGACCACCCTCCCCCCCCCACGGCGGTGTGAGTTTGATGAATGCGGCACATCTGCCCTCCTGAACCGCTGAGACTCTGTCTGGGAGGCCGCCGCGGCTGCAAGTAATGGCTGCTGTTCTACACCGCTGCCACGTAATCACACCCACGAGCACGGGCGAAGGCTTGCACGGGAGTCGTTTATGAGCGTGTGCAAACAATGCACGGGCGTGAATATGTCATCGCAGATGGGAGACAGCCCTTACCTTCCGCCGGTGTAATAATTCCCGGACGTCCTTCCAAATATCGGCCATGTGCGCCGCGTCGTCTCCGTTGATGTTTCATTATGTACCCATCAACATATTGTCAGGTTTAATGCAGCAACATGATGTCATTAACGTCAGGCCGGCTATACAATCGCTGTCAGACTCGCGGCGGAGGATGTCCTCGTCAGGCCATAATCGTTTCCCGATGTCGGAATCATTTTCGGTAGCGTAAATTACCAGCAAACCAACATGGCTGCCCTTCATCTGCATGTCTTCCTGTCCGAACGGGAAAGGGGCGGGGCTGGAGCAAGGTCCGCAAGGGGTTGCTGGGAAACGCGGCTGTCAGTCTCACAGGGAGGCAGTCATGCAGGTGCCCTGACTACCTGTTCATCTCCCAGATAATTAATGTGTACAAGGAGCTGCTAATTGCACTTTTCACTAATGATTTATGGGTTTTGTGAAAGGTGGGAAACTGGGGGAAGTGTGTGTGTACACTCTAGTGAGTGAGTACAGCTGGGTGAGGAGACATGATTGATGAAGAGTGTGTGGATGCTGTGTTGTTATAGAGAGACACACCCCAGTTGAAGAGAACTGGTGACACACACAGACACACACAGAGTTGGTGAACTGGCATCAATACCCTGCACCTCTTTCAGGTATGTAGGAGTAACTGAATGGGCACAAAGATGAGATGATCCAGTTTGACTCTTCCTCAGACTATAAGGCCGGGTGATGAATGGGTATTGACTTCTTAGCTGAATCGGATAATGCTGTGTGAATTCAAATAAACTCGACTGTCTATGAGTTTGATAAAGTCTGGCACTGTTCCTGAAGGAAGTTGGTCCTGATATTCTTGGTAGGAATTTAGATACAGATTGGAAAAATAACCGATTCCCAACTGTATTCCCTGTCCATCCATCCAAATCAACTCAGGATCCAACCATCCGTCTTTTCATTTGTCCGTTTGTCTTCTTATGGTTTTTAAAGAAAATACAAGTTTATTACTGTAGCACCATTTATTAACGCAGCAATCCAAAGTTCTTCACAGAAACAGAGTAAAGACATTAAGGGCTTTTGTTTGTTTGTTTTTTCCACACCTGATATTCAATAGACTTGACTAGGTTGGGGACCAAAACTGCAGCATTTGTTAAACTTTTTGCTTTCACACTGACTGTGTCAAACAAAACCCTTTGAAAAAAGCTGTTCCCCTCCTTGCCTGTGGTGGCGCTGCACCGAGAGCCACTGATGAAATCCATACAAAACCTTCTGAAGAAGCCACTGAGCGAAACTTTCTTCTTCATGAAATAAATGGAGCGGCATCAGAGTTTAGTGGTCATAGGATTTCTCTTTTGTCTTTGGTAAAAGATGATGAGCCATTTCACCTGCTGGTGCTAGGCTCTTGTGTTTGTTTAGTCCACTCGGCGTTCACATATCCATTCCAACCGCACCGGAACTGAAGCCTGGGTTTGTAGGTGGACCACAGTTTGCTTCACACACATCAGAGTTTGATTATACAAACTCAACTAACCAAACCTGCTGGACAAACAAACTAGAGTTCAATTAAAGTGGACTAAACAGTTTAATTTTAGGGTGTAAATGCACCCTAAAATAAAATTCTGATAAAACGGTGGATTTAGTCGGGCTCTTTGACCGAAGCCTCCAGTTTGGTTTTCGAGAACCAAAAGTTTCTCCACAGTTCAGGTTTTCAGACAGTTTGTTTCTGAGCTAAGGAGCAGAAATGAAATTTAGCCTCCCTTTGCTTAGTTTTGGTTCTTGGAGCTCTGAGTTAGCAGGTCTCTGGTTCATACTTGCCCAGTCAGGACTGTATTAACAAACTGCAGTGTTTACAATATCTCCTGTCTCAAACAAGAACTTCAGAACTGGTATCGTGATTCATTTTCCTGGAAAATATTTATAGTGGAAGTGTTTTTAAACTGATTTCATTATTATGTTTATACGGTTGTTAAAATCTACGTCTGAGTTCAAAATGACACAAAGATTTCTTGCATACTCAGCGGTCCTGAACTCTGTCCTTGAGTTTCCTTCCAGGTTACGTATTAAAAGTGAATATCTGCCTTTAAATCAGAGTGAAATTTTGTATTTGAGTGGAAATTGGAGTTTCTGACCGTGAGCCAGAAAAAACATCTGACCGTGCTTCATATAAACTCAAATAGTGATCACAAATTAACTTAATCAGTTATCATTCATTACCTGCTTATTCATGTTTCTCTCTTTATTTCTGATTTTGTTGTCTTTTTGCTTTCCCAGCTTCTAGAGTATGACAAAGAGCTGGGGGCGTTCAGGGATCAGGTGGATGAGATGGAGATCACTTTCCCACCCACGTAAGATTTTAGCACCTTTACATCCCAAACATGTTGGTATAGAAACATCTGTAATGCTCTCTGTTTTATTTAATAACATGTTTACCATCTGAAAGCAAACACTGCAGCTTTGACATATTTTCTATGTGAATACATTTCTGTTTTGTTGAACAAAACATGTTGTTTTGTTGGTGTTTTAGCCTGTGGCACTTTTTAAAAATAATTGCATGAAAACTGACCTTGAAAGGTTTAATGTTTTATAGAATATAACACCCTAGTTTAAGAAGAAACTATACAGGAAACCAAATTACTTTACCAGCCTTTACATCAAATCATGAGGAAGTAGTTTAACGCATTCCTAAATGATTTACTAAAAAAACATTAATTATTAAATACAAAGTTCGTCTGAAACCAGTTTTTTACATCACCATTAAAACCATAACAACCAGAACACTGAAGGATTTTATGCTCTAAAATGCAACAAAACCCTCCACTGTAATTTTTATTTTATCTTTGTCCAAACGTGACCACATCTGTCTTATTTAAAATAGCATGTTTTCTTGTCTTTCTCATTTTGAAGAGTAGTTAAAATGTCACATTTATCGCAAACAGTCATGGATTAATAATTATACAGTCCGATCATCTTAATGCAAAGTATAAATTACAGAAAAATGTTTCACTTACTTTCATTTTGTGTGAATATTAGTGGATTTTTGTAAAAAATAGCAAAAAAAAATTCCTAAAATCTTCCTTTCCTTTCAAGTAAACTTTTACAACATAAAATTATTTTACTGCAAAACGAAAAGATTAATTTATTTTACCAAGCAAGAAAATAAATGCAGTCGCTGTAATGTCATGTTACTTTCAGTTTATTTGAACTATTCCTGATTTAAATTCAGAGCAGCTTATTAATATTCTGGACATGCACAAAATGCCTAAAAATCAAACCTACAGCAGTGTTTTGTTGCAGTGAGCAGGCTTTACATGCTCTGAACACTCTAAAACCAGAAGCAGACTCTGTCACTTTTTCACCAGGCGGTACAATAAAAGCTCCTGAATTCTTGCTTTACAGGGATCAGTATGATTGCACATGTTCCCAAACGGCTCCCGCGTGGATTTGGCCGTGCGTGCCGCGCCAAGCGCCACGGGCCGCATTGATAATGCCGTCTCAGCGGGACGTGGCGGAGACGGGAGCCGGAGGTCCTTCTCCTCCTCAAACAAATGCATTTGCAATTAGCCCTTTCAGAGGAGAGGGAGGGCAAACACACGGCTGGCGCGGAAATATGTTTCGGGAAGCGTCGCGTTAATGGCGCTTGACCTTTGCCGTCGGTTGTGACTCAATCAGTGCAGATAATGAAACGCTGTAATCAAACAATAATTACTTGATAAACTGCTCTGGTGGCAGGCTTGGGGCGGCGGGGGATTTTAACTTGTCTGTGTGTGTGTGTGTGTGTGTGTGTGTGTGTGTGTGTGTGTGTGTGTGTGTGTGTGTGTGAGGAAGGACTTTAGAAACATAGGACGTTCCAAATGTGTGTGTGTGTGTGAATCGATTAGAGATTGCTTGTGCGCGGCTCAGTCGCGGCGCTGCGAGTCCCTGTTTTTTAAATGACTCTGTGTCTTAATCAGGGACCCCATTTACATCACTTTGCATAAGTGACAGGTGGATTTATCGTCCTTTTACACCGCCCGACTCTTGCACCTTTCCATATAACACTGAATCATCTCTCCACAGGGAGGCATGAACGTGCTGCAGCCAAAGAATACAAATGATTTCCTCGCACTTGAGGCGATGATGAATCAAACAGATGAAACGCGGGAGCGGCGTATGAAATCCGATTTGATCAACTCTTAGTCTGCGACAAAACACATCATTGTCAGGCTTGTAATGGGCAGCGGCGGCCTAGTTAAACTTAAACAACCCGTTTCTGCCTCTCTGGTACCCTTCCCCCTGTCAAGCCTCACCGATTGCTCACCATCACATGCTCTGCTCAGGACCGTCACCTCGCCATCTGTGAGGTTATTACTCTTTTTTTTTTTTTTTATGCCGGCCATCAGAGCGGAGCCTCACCGCTCCACGCAGGCATGCACACACACGACTCACTTTGCTCCCAATCTATAAATCAATAATAGTCACAAACATTTAATCTTTAAGGTAATTCTCTCCGTGGATTGGATATCACAGTGAGATAGCTTTGCACAAATCAACTGAGGATCTGACAGAAAAGTGGTAAAAATGGAGAAACTTGTAAACGATATAGATTCATTTCCGACAGATTGATGTATTTGAAGTATTTACAGCTAATGGACACTCAAAATTATGTTTCTTATATATACTTATATAAATAGATGTTGTATAAAACCATTAAAATGGATGTGTTCAAAACATTTAAGGCTTTTTAGGGTATATCTTTCTGCTCTGCAGGATTTTTACTTGTTTTTAGTCATTTTGAAAGCACGTTCTTGTGTGAATTATTGCATTATTTCAGGTCAGGAAACCAGCTCTTAAGGACTGGAGCTGACCAACTCAGATGTTAGCATTTCTGTGCCCCAAATCCTACCTTCAATTCAATTAAAACATAATTTATTTTTCCCTGAGTTAAATTACATGTTGTCATATATTTTGGGCAGGAAGAATCTACGGTAGCAGTCAGTCTTGCAACGAATCTGATGAGGCCTCTGACTGAAGACTGCTACTGTATAACATGCTAACAGCTTAATATTTCTCAGTAGCATGTCCTGCACGACATCATCAGTTGCAAGCACAGTTAATCCATCTCATTTGCTTTTGCCGCTCCTCTTTCTCTGGCCATATGATTAGAAAACTGGGCAGAAAGATGTTGGAGTAGGGGATCCATCCCTGCCCGTTATGATCGATGGAAGAGGTTGAAATTCCTCCTTCTCTCTCTGCTCTGCATCCGTGAAGCCTGCTTTAAACCACTCTGAGATTTGGGGTCAGAGTTCAGGTATTGTTTGAGCTTCTGATATGCTAATCAGCTGCTACTAATTGTACAAACAATACCAGGCATCATAACAGCAGTTCAAAAGTTTAAAAGTAAGAGCAAAAATTTGTCGACAAATTGCAACTAAATGCGATTCTTTTCTGTTTTTTTGGGTCATGTCCAGCTTTTTCATGGCAGTCTGAACGGCCCAGTTTCACTCTTTTAACCCCCAACCAGCACATTTCTAGTATTACATGTACCAGGGGAGTCCAAAGTGTGGGCTGAGGGCCATATTGCTCAGGATTGACAAAAATAGTTTTATTTTCCGTCAAGACCTTTAAAATAAAGTGGATATTTTTCTTTTAATGAGACAAACTCGCAAAACTCTTTTTACATTTTGGATTTACAAAATATTGCATATCCCTTCCCAACATAAAAACCTTCAGTCTTTTTTTTACCTGAATAAAACTTCTTGAGAGAAAATATTTACAAGAGTTGACACAATACAGTTAAAACAGTTTGTAACAAAAACATAATGAATTAATTGTTCTAATTAAAGTGTTGCAGCTTGGTTTGTTGTTCAGTACGTAAAACAAAATGTTTTGTTTTTCTGTATTTTTAATATTACATTTTTTGGGCCCGCAAGTCACATTTTGTCCAATATGGCCAAACGGTTGGACACCAATATAATACTTATTGGTGTTTAATCATTTTTTAATATTAAAATGGTCGTCTGACTTATTGAGATGCACCTGTTGTGAAAACAAGACAAAAAGGTGATGCATTTTTCCAATTTTTTTAAAGCAGGAATTTACTTCCCTCTGCATCTTTGCAGAGGCTTTAAATTTCAAAATATATATTCCTCCACTTTCAAGGAGTCATCTGTCAAAGTCGGCGGTGACACGTCTGAGTACTTGGGCACTGGGGTGAGGAATTTGCCCGGGCCTTGTGACAGTTGGACCTGGAGCCAGTCGGCTGGCGTTCCAACGGGCCGACGAAGCGCCTCAACACCGGCGGGGCGACGCAGACAGGATCGCGTGTCCGCTCGCGGGGGAAAGATGAAACTGTTACGCTTATCGTTTATTTAGAAACGGTTTCTCTATCAGCTGTAATACATGAAACTGCCAACCAACCATGAGGCCATGGACTGCTGCACAGCCATTATTAAAAGTAATGGTAAGTTTTACCGCAGATCATGGTTCCTTTTATTTCATATTTTAATGGCATAACATAGGTAATATCCCCCTAAAAACATACAAAAGTACCAGTAACGTATTCATGTATTTTGATTGATTTAAGGGAAAGCTTTTAGTACTCCTCTGATCTGATTTCTCTTCTGTTTTTTTTGCACAAGATCGATGCAAAAATTGAATTGGTCCCAAGCTTCTGAAAAAAAAAGTAAAATAAATGCAGAGGCTGATGAGCGGGTGGAGGGAGAATGTATTGGAGCCGTAACGTGGTTACTGGAGCGGGCTTTGAGGGAGATTTTGAGTGACATCAGACCAGCAGCACAACTCCATCAGTGGCCATATCATGAGTGATTTCAGAGCTGGAAGACGATATGGAAGAGGGGGAACACTGGGAAAGAAGTCAGATAGATTTCTGAGGAATTTCTGTTGGAGTTTTAATCATTTTAAGTATGAAAGCAACATTGGAGGTACCTAAAGCTTATTATACCAGAATATTAATGACTTACTGATTGCTAGTATTGATGCCCAGAGGTACATAAAGTCAGGCTCTGAGTTTGAATCCATGTTTAACTTCAGGATTTCTTATCTTCAGCTTTGTTCCTGAATAAAAAAATGTAATCTCTGAATTATAGTAAACTTAAGCTTATTGAGTTTACCTGCTAGTATTTGTTGTTTACTGCCTGAATTTATCATAATCCATGACTGCAAACTATTTGGTAGCTAATTTATTGCAACTGCTTTAACTTTTTTCTTCTCTTTTTTTATTTATTTCAAAATTAAGCTTTGGAATTCAGAAATTCAAACTATCAATCAATCAATCAATCAAATTTTATTTGTATAGCACAATTCAGCAGCAAGGCATTTCAAAGTGCTTTACATAATTAAAATAAAAACAGCATGTGAGAAAGTTTTAAAAAAAAAAAATCATTAAAACGGAGATAAGATGAAATAATCCAGCGGTTGTTTGTTGATCATGTTAATATGTTGTTAAAATATTTTGTGAAAACCTTATCTAAATTCTGTCCTAATTTTTAACAAAATAATAATAAAAAAAAACTACAAAAGCACCGAAAGGTCAAAAGTTTGATGATATATTAAACTTAAATATTAAGTATTGGTATCGGTATCAGCGATACTGGTCCTGTATTTACTTTATCGGATCAATACCAAAATATACAGCATCACACAAGAGTACTGAAAGGCTCTCAAGTTGAAATATTTTGGGAAAAATGAAAATAATATGAATGAAAGTACCAACATGCTAGTTTGTTTATTATTTTAACTTGTAGGTTGGACAAAATTACTTGTAAGTTCAGGGTTGTATTATGTATTGCTACAGTAATATTTTAGTTTACCATATTGTGTCCTTAATTGTACAACAAGCTGCTTCATTTCAACAGACTAAATAAAAAACATCTAAATCTGTTCCAAGCCGACGTTTGCTGCTGTAACATTGACCAAAAGTATAATTACAGCAGGGAATTATTCCTAAATTGTGCCATAATTCTCGTCTCCTAACCCGAACGTCCTGTAGTAGGACTGGTTGACAGGTCGTAGAGGGACCAGGATGTCTCTATTGCTGCTTCATTGTTTGTCAAGTCTAGACATGGGACGCAGCAGAGGAGCCCGACCTGACCCAAAGGTCGGGAGGTGAGGTGTGTTGTGAGGCTGAAACTGATAAACGCTTTTGTGACCTCGAAGCACGGAAAGCTTCTCATGTTTTCAGAGCTTCAGGATGTGAGAGTGTGAGGCTAAACGTCCCACTGCTGTGAAGAAACTTAATGTCAAGAGAAACATGAAGCTACCTGCTGGTTTCTGGCTGTTTTCTACACCTTATCTATGAACAGATGGATAACCCTTACCCTCTGAAGGCCTGTAGAAATGATCTCACCCTCTCTGTATGAGCATTTGGTTGTGAAGACATTAGTTGAACAGCCCTTCTGTTTGCCCCACATATGAAGGAAGCTGCTTGTTTGCTGCTCTCTGACAGCTGTGCTGCTCCGTAGCAGCGGCACGTGACTCCATTTAAGGAGCGCCACCGATACAGTGGCGCCACAGCGTTGTGTTAAAAAGCGCTGCGCTGTGAGTGTGTGGTTTGTGTTGGGTGCTCCCGGCGTTACGGCCTGATCTGCTGAACAGGAACATTGTTTTACAAGCAGCAGCGCATCCATCATTCTAACTACTGGAGAGCCAGTGGAGATGATGAGGGCCGACTGTGGCGATTACAGCACAAGATTCGCTGCTGTCGAATAGCGTCGCCTCTTTCCTGAGACGACGCTTCTTGAGACGAAGGCTTTGTTTAAAGAGATCTTGCTCAGAGAAGCTCAAATGGACGCCATCTGTGTCTTCCTGTCTTCATTTAGATCAGCTAAAGGCAGAAGTTGTCGTTGCTGAATCCCTGAAAATCTGCAGGGCAACCGATGGCGTTGCACTCTGTTTGCGCTTGCCAACGTTGTGCCTGTGAGCCTCCCATCTCCACACATTCAGCGTTATTGATAGCATTTGGCTGATCTTCTTGAAGCTTTCTGTGTGTTGTGTTTTACCAGGCTTCCCCTGACAACCCCAAGCAAACATAGATGTAGAGAGGCTACGAGTCATTTGAAAGCAACGGATTCCTACTTCCAGCCAATCCCATCGACGCTAACGCCCATGACATCATGTCTCGCATATGAAAACTCTTATCTTTGGCTTCCTGCCCTACCTACATCCTCAAGTTTATATTGCACTCATTAAATACTCAGTAAGTGAATAGTCCACTGTTTGGCCTGTCACTTTTTCACCATATAAGGCTTTTGCTTTGGAGATAAGAGTGTCTGCTCTTCGCTAAATGGACTTTAAAATTAAGAAAAGACAGCTTCATAAAAATGCACTGGGTGTAGCCACATTAGATATAATAGAGCAATGTATACTCAGGGCCTGTCTAAGGCATCTATAGTACTTCAACTTATGCATATTTTGTTTTATTGCAACCAGAAACTGTTATGTACCCATTTTATTCCAATAAAATCCTTTATTAGGATTTTATGTGACAAAAAAGTGATCTTTTTTTTTTCAGATTATTTTAACACTAGGTTTTAAAACAATATCCTATAAATGGATAGGATTCATTCGTTTATTTATTCATTTACAAACCATTTCAAAGGGGAAGTATTATGTGTTTTCCAGGCAGAGTGCCATTTTATAGCACAATCAAGTAATTATATTAACTTTAGTTGTTTAAAAAATCAGTTCATTTCACTTTATTTTGGTAAATGACCAACATTAAACACAGAAAACAAAAACAATACTAATTAATAAACCCATAATTTACCAAAAAAGGAATAGGCTAATGAAAAGATTGGAAATGAGCCGTCCAGGCTGCCGGGAAAACGTTAGATATGGGCAAAAATAATCGGATTTGAAATTCAATATTCACCAGACGCTTTTTGTCCAATCAGACATGAAAGAATGGGCAAAATGTCAGCATCTGGGGTAATAAAAACTAGAAAGATACACTGAAAAACATCAAAATTTGTGGGTGTAATCTGGACAAAACGTGAAAAAGTTCAGGCAGTATAAACGCTTTTGCACTGTATATGAATATTACCTCCCAGGTTGCTGGGCGAGGCCAGGTTTCACCCTATAGGTCGGGGCTGTCCTCACCTTGCCAGGTTTTTTTTTCTACTGTTGCAAGACAAACAAGCTGACACCAGCAGCAACACATGTGAGTAATGTGCCAGCAGCCAAGTCAAACATTAAACCCTAAACCAAGCATGAATGAATGAGCTCTCCATGGCTGCTAGCGGGGTCCTGATAGGAGACCGTACACACATGTATCATCTGCAGAGTGGCCGGCTGCACAAAAGAATGGATTAACTGTACAGTCTCAACACCAGGCATCCATCACAGGACATTTTTCAGTCTCAACTTGAACATGTGCTTATTGTTAAACCTGATGTGACTGGCGTTACATGCACAACTCTGGGAAATATCTCATTCATAATCGTGGGTGTTGGAGTCATTTTTCCATGTTTGATTTGTGTCTGAGAGGTTTTAGCTATGCTGCCTCTTTCCAGCCACAGAATGCCAGAAGTTATCAGCTGCAGCTCATTAATGAGAGTAATTAGCCTTGCTGTAACCCACACACCCTCTCCGATAGTTTACCCTCCAAGATAAGTTTGTGAGTTTCCTTATCGGACGTATTAATCACTTTGTTTGCTCTTGCATTCATGTTGGACTCAGTGGAGGGTGCGGTAACAGAAAAAGGAAGTATACACCTGCAAATGTAGAGAATGGGAGTTTAATGGTTAAGGCTGAGTGTTTTTAATCACTTTTTTACAACCAGCCGTCATCAAAAGTGACCGAGTTGTTTTGTTCGGTGGAAGTTATCCAGCGGGAGTTCATTGTTTGAAGGAGGTGAAGAGGGAAACTTGATTTTCTCTCTATCTGTTTAACACCAAAATGACCCCAGTCTTGTTAGTCAATAAAGCTCCAAGACCAACCCTGATTGGTGGGTAGTTCTCAGGCCGTCACCTCAGGAAGCGGCGGCGTTCAGGCCACCCTGAAGTGGAGCGGCTCTCAAAGCTCTTTGAAGCCTTTGCTCTTTTCCACCCTCACTTCTGTCTGATCCATCTTTATCCCCTCTCCTCTGCCTGCCGCTCTCTATCTGTTTCACTCATCCTATTCTTCATGCTCTTTTTATCCCAGGATCACTCCTTCAGACCTTTGATTTGCATGTCAAAACCTCCATCCCCCCCACATCCCCCCCGGGTTTGAATGTTATTAATGCTAATTGGAGGCGGGGAACTCCTTTAAGAAGTCAGCAGGTCTGTTTGTACACCTGGTGGGGTGTGTGTGTGTGTGTGTGGGTGTGTGTGTGCGTGTGTGGGTGTGTGTGTGTGAGCCAGAGACATCTTCTGGTTTAAGGTGCAGGTGCATCTCAGTAAATTAGGGTACAACTGAAAAGTTCATTTATGGGTATTGCAAACATTTATTACACACAGAGCTACATATGACAAGTATTTGTCGCAATAAGCAATTAATCAATTTATCAATTATTTGCACGGTGAATTAAAATGAGTTCAATCATTTCCGTTCTTATTACTAAAATTTTTTGAAGGGCAATTTTGTTTTACAGGCTTCATAATCCATTCTATTTATGGTTTCAGCTGTTTGTTGTTTTTATTTCCTTTTTCATAGTTGTGTTTTATTTTGGATATTTAAAATATCTTCCAATTCCAGTTTGGAGTGTTTTGTACAAAATTAAAGTTTATTAGTCTTTCAGAGGGCAAATAAAATAATTTGTCTCATGTTCATACAATACTTACATCTTGTGCAAGAAGGAACTCCAGTAGCAGTCAGTCACGCATCAAAGCTGAAGAGGCCTCTGACTGAAAAATTAGTAAAAACAACAAAACAAAAAACCTTACATATATGTAAAACAGGAACTTTTGTCACTTCAAAAACACAAAATCTTACAAAGTATTTTTTGTCTGGTTTCTAGTACAAATATCTTAGTACATTGAAACAATACAAACTAACTTACAAATTACTTTTTAGCAATGTAGAGGCTTATTGTAAGTAAATAATTCCTTAATATTGATGAAAAAGTACTAGTTTCATTGGCAGATTATTTCAGTTAAAACAAGATATTATTCCCATGTTATAAATGAATTAATCTACCAATGGAACTGGTACTTTATCATCAGTATTACTTAAAACAAGCCTCTATATTTTCCTGAAAAGTTGATTTTAAGTTAGTTTGTCTTATTTCAAGTTTACTAAGATATTTACACTGGAAACTAGACCAAAAATACTTGGTAAGATTTATGTTTTTGCAGTGATTAACCTGTTATATATTTAAATAATGTTCAATTTCAGATTAAAGAGGCCAGATAACATACTGTAGTCAAATAAAAATATCTGTTCAAATACAGGAACAAATACTATATATAACTTGTGGTAAGATATATTTTCTCATATCTTACATGACAGTTTCTGTCATTGTGCTGATCTTTACAGCCCAGTGTAAAGTGTATCCTCCAGAACTGAGGAGTGTTATAGAGAAAGGCTACGGGTTGTGCTAATGGCCACAGAGATGATTATTCTGGTATCACTTTACATCCCAGCTCTTGTTGTGGTGAAAGAACTAAAAAGAACCGCACTGAAATACACGATATTCTTCACTACAATGTCCAATTAAGCTATCAAAGCCTGGCAAGTGTGATGAATAAAACCCCGAGTGTTTGTGTGTGTTTATTTTACCATTAGGGTATCATTGTCCTCGGAGGAAAGTGGCTCGGTGTTATGCTACAGTTAGCGCGCGTGGCACTGAGGGAGCAAATTGGATTGGTAGTACAGTATGTAAGCCTGCTGTTACATCCTGATGAGCGCAGACAAACAAATTGGATTGGTGGCGTGTAAATCCGAAGCAGTTTGATGAGCCGGAGGGGCAAATTGAATTCTCAACAATGTAAATCTGCATCAGCTCGATGGCTTCCCGCCCGACTCCGCCACTTAAATCACGCGATTGTTCCCCCGCCGTTTCCAAGGCACAATCGCTCATGGCCATTTGCTGCGGCGCCTAATCTGTTTTTGATGACCGTGCCGGGGTGTCGCTGTACATATGGGCAACTGAATCTCCCTCTGGCCCGCTCTGCACAAATCACACTCATTCTGTTTTACTTCAGCCTCCGACGCACGCACACACACACACGCACGCACACACACACACACACACAACCTGTACATTTGGCAGAGAAAGATTGCTTTGATAGAGCCATCCTTGTGTGTTGATTCAAGTGATTACTCAGATGATTGGTCATATTAATGGACCTCCTGTTTTCTTGTGATCTCTATCTCTGAGATGACAGATGATATTTATTTCTCTCTTCCAACTCTGATTACTACACGTTGTGTTTAATGTCGTCTTCTAAGGAAATCATTACCAGGAGTGAATAGCTTTTCCTTTTCGTTTGTTGCTCTGATTGTTGTGTTTGTGTTTCCCTGCAGTTATCCGTACAGTGAGGACGTCCATCACGCCAAGCAGTACAACACCACAAGATGCCCCGCCTGGTGTGACCGGATCCTCCTGTCAATTTCTGCTAAACACCTGATGGCTATGGTGAGCAACTGACTTTTGATTTTAAAAATTGCAACATCTTTATCCAAAGAATTTGGTCATTATGATGTCACGGTCACAAACTTTAAGCCAAATTTGTCTGCATACAGCACTTCAACAACCCCATGAAAACTTAACATAGTAACCACTTATGAAAAAAGCAATAAACTTGTCAAAATCTGACATTTGATTATGTCAAATGCCATCATCAAGCAAATATCAAATATATTGATCAATATTCCAGTTTTTATGAATCAAAGGCAATTCTAAACAGGTTGGTTTTTAGCTTTGCTTTAAATGAACTCAGTGTTTCAGCAGTTTTACAGTTTTTCTGGAAATTTGCTTCAGATTAGAGTAGCATAAAAACTGAATGCTGCTTCTCCATGTTCGGTTCTGGTTCTGGAAATGCAGAGTAGACCAGAACCAGAAGACCTGAGTGGTCTGGAAGGTTGACACAATGACAACAGGTCTTTAATGTATTTTTTGCTTAAAAAACTTTCTGATTATTGGGGTGTGCTCCTTCTTCCCTGATTTCACCGGATGTGTCTGAAATCGGGACAGAAGTCGGCAGAATAATCTTGCCGTTTGATCCAGATGCTGCAACACGATAATTACCCTAAACATACAGCCAAAGATATAACAGAATGGGTTAGATCAAGGAATATTGGTGTGTTAAGATGTCCTAGTCAAAGTCCAACAGACACCCTCAATCCTATTTGAGGCTACTTTTGCAAAGCTGTTAGAGAAAAAAAACCCAAAAGCTCGTTATGTCATCGCAGTAACAGGTGTTCTCTCCCAGCTGTATTTAAATGTTAAACGAATGAAATGTTTCCTCCCTTTGTTCCTGAATGTCCTTTTGACCCGCCGAGCCAAGGAACAGTGTGTATCCCACTACTTATAGAGTTCTGCTGGGCCCCATCTTCTTCATAAAGCCTCGTCTTCCTCAGAGAGTTGAACCCCTGTTTAACTTTGGATCCGCCTCAGAATTACAAACAGCAGCCAATCTGCCACCTTTCTGCTCCTCTAATGCTCCCACAGCCTCTGCTGCTGTCTGTTTCTCTCCTGACTCTCTAATTTGTTTGCTGGATTACGGACTGATCCTGCGTGCAGCCGAGTAGCGTTCACATATATTTGGTTTTACTCCTTGACAAATACATCTTCAAACCCAAACCAGCCAGTAACAAAACAACATAAAGTCTTGAGCGTTTTGGACTTCTAAGCCTTAGTATTTTAGCCACTTGACTCCTTTTGTGCAGGAAAAGCCCGCCTTTCATCTGGAAATGTGTGTTTGTGTGTGTGTGTGTGTGTGTGGGAGAGGTGCAGCAGTGTGTTGTACAGTACCAGTTCACAGTGGGGGGGCTCCTCAGGAAGTTTGGCTTTCTTTTGTCTTCAACAAATGAGAAGAAATTCCTTCCTGATCTTTCTTCTCCAGTGACTGAAGCTTCAATGGAGATCTGCAGCCTTCCTAAAACATCAAGGCTGATCTCTGGAACAAAAGGTTGAGAAAACAGCAACTTTAAAACACCTAAAGTATGAGATATCACAGCGTAATAAAACTGATGTGGTGTTTGCCAATTGTGAAATAATTTAGGTTTAACCTCAGCTGTACAAAAACGTTATTCAAGACAGTTATTATATGTAAAGCAAAGAAGAAACTGGAATGAATCTCTGTTTACAGGAAAAGGAGCTCAGAAAAATTACTAAACACACAAAAGGTCAACCCTCAGGCTTTACAAAAAACAAAACATGGTTACTCACTGCCAAGCATGGTGATGGAGGAGTGGTTCAATGGGCTAACATGAGTCACTCCTGTTGTCCGTCTGACCGCTACACCGTGACCCAAAGGTCAAGGTCATGATATGACAACGATGCCAAACAGCAAATCTGCTGGAAATGGCTGGAAATGAAACAAAACTAGGTGTTAAAATGGTCCAGTCAAAGTTCAGACCTCGTCCTGACTGAAATGCTGTGGAGCATAACACTGATGTGCAGAAACTGGATTCTGCAAACTTCTTTTTTCCTATTTTTTTCCTTTATTATTTTCTTTTTTTCTTTAAATTTATTTTTTCCTCTTTTTAACATTTCTTTCTTTCTTTGCATCTTTTGTTTTTTTTATTTCTTCTTTCATCCTTTTCTTTTTTCCTGTCTGCAAACTTTAATTACTTAAATCTATGAAGTAAAGACCGGTTGGCCAAAATTCTTCTGCAAACTGTGAGTGAGTCTGAAAACCTGAAACAGAAAACCTTTCCTAAGTTATTGCTGCTACAGAGCCGCTAAAATGTAGGATTTTGTTTTTTGTTTTTCACATTTTGATTTAATAAATAATGTTGTTTTTTATAATATTGTAGAGCACAGTAGGATAAATTTGTTGGGTTTTCCAGGAGGATTGCCAGCTTTCCACTTGAATGAATAAGCCTTTCGCCATAAGTGATTAATCAATTAATCGCATGATAAATTAAAATGAGCTCGATAATTTCCATTCTGATTTATATTTTTTGAAAGGCAATTTCGTTTACAGACACATCATAATCCATTTTATTTATGGCTTCAGTTGTGTATGTTTTATATTCCTGTTTTATTTATTGTTTTTGGTTGTGTTTTATTTTGGAGTTTTAAAATGTCTTCCATTTTCAGTGTTAGGTGTTTGTTACAAAATTAGTTTATTCTTCTTTGCAAAGGAGGACTTGCATTATTACACCATCATCAAGAAAACAATACTATCATTTATCACAATTTATAGTCCTGCAAAATTATGACAGACCTAGCTGTGAGTAGTCTATCTCTCTGCAGAATGATGAACTTTAAATACTTTGAAAAAAATCCTTGCAGCTCTTCCTGGATTGATAATATAAGGCTATTGTTGCTATATTTCCATCTTGCCATTTTGTTGGCAGAAATTATAATGCAAATTGCATAAACTGCGATTTAGATGCACAAAACATTGTCAATATTCTGCTCATGTAAAAAAAAACATAATTGTGGAGTTTCCATTAAGCAAGAAACACAATTAAAATCACATATGAATAAGTTTGTTCACACAATAAGACATTAAAATCATGCTGCCACATGTTTCTGTCCTCTACTTCCTGTCCTCTTCTTCGTGGTTTGCGCCAGTGGCAACATAATGTGACGTGAAAGACGTGTTTCCATTGCAGTTTAACAAAATAAAACGATTTCAATATGGTCACAAAAACACCTCATCCTTACCCCAAAACTTTTTTTTTTCAGAAAATGATATTTTTTCTTTATTAGGGTGTTTCCATTAAGCGCATTTAGTTTTAAAATGTCAAATTGCGCAAATATATGATCAATGGAAACGCTGATGATGATGCTTATCAGGTATTATATTATGCAGCTGCTTTCCTTATGTCCTCATTAGTAAAACCCTGAAATAAAGAGGGTGTACTTTCTCTCCTTTATCAACTTAATTTATCAGAATTATGTTAAAGGTGATTCTCCCTCACAGCTGGCTGCTTGTTTGCTTTCCTCGCCCTGAAGTGCCGGCTAATTGCTGGTAATGCAAGGCCGGAGTGGAACAGTTTAGTGCTTTCGCAGATTGGCTGATGATTCACCGAGCGCCCACTCTCAGGCTCTGAGCGTTACAGATTGTTGAGACATGGGCCCGTAAACAGCCCGGCATGCGGCGTCATCTATCATGGCACGGTCGGTTAACTCGCCATCATGTTATTTTCTGCTTGCCGAGCCCTAACACGCCAAAGGTTGCCCGCTGGCTGCGCGGCGCGGCACCAGCTCCGGGAGCGCCGGTAATGAATGTGTAGCCGAGCGAGCGCTCCCTCCCTGCCAGAGGAGCCCCCGGGTAATTTGTTTATCTGTCTAAAGATTACGCAGCCCGAAAATCCACAATTTTATGCTGCCTTTGTAAATTACCAAGTGTGTGTTTGATGAATGAATCCCGGGCTTGCGGGGAAGGGGGGACGCCCGTCACTTGAATAGAGAGGTGGCGGCTCGCTTGGAGAGGTAGAGAGGTGGAGGCGGGCGGCGCGCTGACCCCGCGCCGCTGCCGGATCGCTCTGAACTTAATTCTGAATTTGCTTTATCGCTTATTCTCACACTCCCTCCTCAGAAACAGGACTGCGGATCTGTGTGCGTGTGGCTGTTCAAAAACTCTTTAGTTCAACCAGACGCGTTATGATTTATTCTCCAGTCTGAAGATTCATGAGTGAACAGGCATCGGGCTCTCGGTGTGTGGACAGGAATCCAGAAACAACATTGTCTCTCACAAAGCGTTCAGATTACAGGGGGGATGAAGCAAATACGCAATTTGGGAATTATTTCTACTCTTTACTCCTCTCTGAAGGGTTTCAAATCATTTAGATCTGAAATTAAAATACAAAATTGTAATGTTTTCACAGAGTTAACTATTTTACGACTTGTTTTAGAATTACATGCTCATTCATGTGATATTTTATATAACTTGTAGGTCCAGCTGATTGTTGCCTCTGGGGCATTTTGTCTACCTACCTTTTTATATGAATTATTGAGTTTAAACGTGTACAACATCAAAACAGCACAGATTTGCAATGTGGGCTTTTTTTGTTGCCACTAAAGAAAAGTTATTTCTCCAATGCAGTTTACCGCACAATCATCACCAACCCTATACAAAAAGCAGGTATTAAATACCAACTGATGACAGTAGGATTAATACTTCCCTTGGCCAGTAGCTCCATTCTTCTAAAAAAAAAAAAAAACTCAAAAACTATAACTTTATTATTTTTCAAATACTGTAGTATTGTTTACATTCATAAAAATCCCCCAAATATTGTTACAACTCAAATGAATAGAAAAAATCCACACATACTTGAATGCTTAAAAATGCTTAATAATTCAAACATCAAATAATATCCATTAATATGCAGTGGAAACTACCAAAAGCTAACATCTACAGTGTTAATTATTTCCAGCCAGTCAGTACCAAGAAAATTAAATGTCACTCCTGGATTGGCTGCTTTGCAAATGTTGTTGCCTCTGTAACCAAAATGTGTTTGACTGTATGTGTTTCTGTTGGTTCTGCAGCACTAATGCATTTTATTTCTCTGTCTCTGCAGCCAAAAGATAAGAGAGAGGAAGAAGAGCAGGAAAATGACGAGAATTCAATAGTGTATGATAACATTGGGCCAAATGTCTGCATGGGGGACCACAAGGTAACACCAGGGGCTCCAACCATATTTCTCTGTTATTGTAACTGAATCTCCCTTTAAATGTTGTTGAAACTGATAGGAAGTGGAGGAGGCGTTCACCTCACTGAGAAACCCCTTTTCAAAGTATTGTTAAATAATGTCTTATGATCTTATGGATTTAAAAAAAATAAAATAAAAAACGTGCAGTGCAAATACAATTCTCTGCATCAACATTTTATTGCAAAACACGTTGGTGGCACCGTCATGCTTAGGGACTTTTTTTGTCAATGTGATCTAATGTAGAACAGTTCCAAATTCCAGTCAGTTTTGATCTTGAGGCGTCTGTAAAGGGACTTTATTTTTCATCATCACATTGAGTCCAAACATGCACTTAACCCAGCAAAAATAATAACTCAACGAGAGAAAATGTAGATTGTTTTCCCATCTGACAGTCCAGTAGATTTGGTTTGATTGGGAACTAAAGTTGCAACATTTGTTACATTTTCAGTCAGTGCAATTTGCTTTCACATTGACTGTCAAACGAACCAAACTGATTGAAAAAGTTATTCCCCTCCTCGCCTGTGGTGGCGCTGCACCAAGACCCACTGAATTAAACAACATGAAAACCTCTGAAGAAGAAGCATATCTTCCTCCTGTGCAAATTGTAATCAAATTACGGAGTAGCATCAAATTTTAGCGATTATAGGATTTCTGTTTTGTCTCTCGTCGTTAGCCATTTCTCCTGCTAGCACTAGACTAGCGTGTTTGTTTTGGATGCATTTACCCAGAATGCCCTGCGCTTTAGTCCACTTCCTGCTTTTGGAAGAATTCAATTCATCAGAACAGAGATCTATGTTTTTAGACGGACCATTGTTGCCTTTTTTCGTCCACATAAAAGTTCAATTTTGCATTCACACCTCCCCAAATGAACTAAAGTTTCTGGACAATCGAAGTAGAGTTGGATAAAAGCGGATTAAACAGGGCTGGTGTGAATGCACTCTTAGATTTGCAGTGGCCTAGTCAAAGGCCAAAACTAAATCTGATTGAAAACCTGTGGGGATCATAGTGAGGACAACAGATTTTCTCACAGTCTTAGGAGTTTGGAGAAATATTGCATGACAGAGTAGAGAAACACATTAAACGTGGACAGAGGTGCCTTAAGTTAAATCTGTTCTCAAGCAAAGGCATCCTGGACACTAAAAAAACAAAACAAAAAAAACTGCAGCAGCCTCCAAATCACACATCGGTGCTAAAATCTCGGCTGCCTCTGTTTAAGAAGTGTCCGGTGTAGTTGACGCTCAGGCCCAAAAATGTGCGGTGCTGCTGTGTGAGTTTAACCTGCATGTTAAAGGTGCTCAGAGGTCAGAGGGCAGCAGCGAGTCCTCTTCCCACAGAGCAACAACTCACCGGTTTCTTTTTCCTGACTGGTTTGTCTCCTTCCCCCCTCCAGCCCGTCTTCCTGTCCTTCCGATTACCAGCGGGGAAAGGTAATCCTTATGCATGTACCTGCAGATGTTGTGTGGTGCAGTGATTTCGTGGTAAATATCATTTTTCTTTTCTTTATTAACATTTCTCCCCATTGTTGCAACTGTTTGCTTTGATTTGCTTGTGTTTTCTCTCCCATTATCTCACACCAAAGTACTTGTAAGAGCAAATGTTTCCTGTCTGAAGAGTTTTTATCCAGAGATAAAACTTCAACCGTTGAGAACTTAAAATGCCTCGGCCATTTTAAGATGCTGTCTTACAAGCTAGACTTTAATGTTTTTTTATTCTAACCCGTGAGCGAATGTGCTGTAGGTCAAGAAGTGCAAAAGTATTCATACTACTTTGACCTTTTCCCATTTTGTCACCTCACTATCACAAACAGAAGTATTTCGCAGTTTGTGAACAATCACTCCAAAAACACAAAATCTTGTCAAAATTTTTTGTCTAATTTCTAAAGCAAATATCTTAGTACACTTAAATCGAGACAAATAACTTTGAAGTAACTTTTCAGCAAGATAGATCAGCTTGTTTTAAGTTTAATTATTTAATATAAACAAAATAGTACTAGTTCCACTGGCAGATTTTTTTTTTCACTTTAAACAGGAAAATATTTTGCTATAAGAATAACTTGTATTTACATTTGAGAATGTTTTACTTGAAAGAAGCTTATTTATCTTGCTAAAAAGTTACTTTTTAGTTAGTTGTGTTTTATTTCAAATACTCCAAGATATTTGCACTAGGAAGACAAAAATCTTTGGTAGGATTTCGTGTTTTTGCAGTGATGTAGTTAAATACAAAACCCAGTAGAAAACTTGAGACTAGAGCAGGACGACGACCCTAAAAATGAAATATAATGGCCATATGTTAATGGCCTAGTCAAAGTTCAGACATATATCTAATTAAGTCTTGAAAATTATGGGAGGGAAAATCACTGGAGTTTGTGATTGTGATGTTGCAAAATGTGCAAAAGAGTCATGAATACTTTTGAAAAGCATCCTAACTCTGCAAAAACACAAAATCTAAGTATTTTGGTTTAGTTTCTAGTGTAAATGTCTTAGTAGAGTTGGATCAAAACAGAACAAACTTACAAGTAACTTTCATGAAAATACTGGAGCTTGATTTAAGTTAATAATTCCTTATTACGGATTTTTTTACTTAAACAAGCTCCAATATCTTACTGAAAGCTTCTTCTGAGTTAGTTTTGTCGTATTTCAGGTGCACTAAGATATTCGCACTAGAAACTGAACCAAAAATACTTGATAAGATTTTGTGTTTCTGCAGCAAATACTTTTTAAAATCAGTGTGTAGACGTTTTATTTTTATTTTTCTCTCCTCTCCCACAGGGAATTCTTGCCAAAGGGAGGTAGAACATATTCCATGAAGAGTCTATGTGAAAACACCTGAAAAACACACACACACACACGCACACACACACACAGTTTGCACAAGCACACACTGAAGATCCCAGACAAGCTTCTTTTATTTTCAGCGGCGCTGAGTTTTCCGGACGGCTCATCCGTGCCGTTTTCTCTCCATAAAACACTTGCCGAGATGCGGACGAGCACCCGAGGAGGGCCCCGGCTCCGTGCGACAGACGCACATTGCTGACCTCACCGTTGCCATGCAACCCCATTCCCCAGAAGAAGAAAAAAAGACAATCAGGGCGATGAATAAGCCACCCTTTTTTTCCATGCCACAGCCTTATTTCCAAAACTCTAATCCAAATCAGTCATACTACATGCTTTTAGAGTTTACTGGCCATTTTTAGGTATGCCTAAATGTATACAAGCTACTTTTCAGACAATATGTAAGGTGTTAAACAAAAAAATCAGAAAAGATAAGAAAAATGTGCAATGCAAAAAATGTTGTATATCTATATTGTTAGGTTTATTTGTACATTTGACAGTATAATATAGAGCCTTGGATGGTTTTAGTGCAGTTCTCTGACCAAACTTCGCCGTCCCTGTTGGAATAAGTAGGACTTCTGATCTTAGTTTATTACGAAACTATATGAAACTATATACTTTTCATCCTGTTGCCTGACACATCAGTGGACTTTTTCATTTTATATGCTGTACTTTTTAAAGAGTTAATTTATGATTCGCACCAAAACGTTTGTGCTGCAGCGTGGGCAGACGCCGAGCGAGCGGGAACGCCATGGAAACCTTCGGATAAGTTCAGGAAGAAAAACTCTTTGGTGATTTATTGCCTATCCAAGAATGTTTTAAGCAGTGCCATAGACCATTCAAGTATATAAATATATATATATATAAATATGGAATATATATAAGATAATGTTTGATATAAATAGCACCCTCACATTATGTCGTTATTATTCTTACTCTAACTTATTTCTATAATATTATGGTTCTGAATGTGATATTTTAGGTAGGCTTGGGTGTCCCTTTAATATGTAAACTTTTTGTTTTGTTTTGTTTTTTGTTGTTACTGCATTGTGGTGCCAAGTATCCTACACAGACATAAAGTGTGTAAGATTTGAGAAATGTCATCTGTAAAGGTGTTTATTTCCAAATGTAAGACTCTAA
Organism: Poecilia mexicana; assembly: GCF_051168715.1. Classification (NCBI taxonomy): domain Eukaryota; kingdom Metazoa; phylum Chordata; class Actinopteri; order Cyprinodontiformes; family Poeciliidae; genus Poecilia; species Poecilia mexicana. The sequence goes on from NW_028263384.1 coordinate 28,356,510, forward strand.
ACCCAGAAGAAGAAAGCAGGGAGGTTTTCTTCTTTTGCTGTGTGGAGCCCCCAGGACGAGCATTAAAGGGGGCAACCGGAGACGGCAGCGTTTTTATTTTTTCCTTCTTTTATCGCTTTTGTTCACCACACTACAGGTTTCGGACTGTTTGAAGCCGTCAGACCGATTCTTTGTGATTTCTTTATTTGTTTCATCTTGATGAACCACAGCAAGTGGAATTTTTAATTATTTTTTTTTGTGCCTGCCGGAGAGTTAATGTCGTCTTTTGTTTGTGTTGGTTTGTAGGCAAAAAAGAAGCTTGTTTTTGTTCCTGCTGGTCATTCTGAGTATGCTGTAGGAGTTTAAGCCACAGTTGTTTTTTTCTTCACTCCATCTTATAAAAGCAGACAAGAGATTTTATTCTTGCCCCTTCTGGAAGGCCTGGCCTCTATTGTAGGTGATGCAGTTCTTAAGCAATAAAAACCATTAGAGCTCAACTCGTGTTTTGTCTCTTTAATCGTTTCTTTATTCAGAAGAGACTCACTTTATTGTATGTTAGGTTTTGCATGAGTGATTAGAATAACTACATATTAATTATATGTTTTATTACTTCATCGTCTCCAAGTTAGTTTTACCAATTAACTTTTTATAGAAATTGTAGAGATGTATGTCAACAAAATTGTTAACTGGTGTATAAATAAAAAAAAATCACAACACATATCTTTATAAAGACACTTTGAATTTTTCATTTTTGTAGAAATTTTAATATTTCTATTAATATTAGTCTGATATTTGAAATAAATTATTTTAAAGAAAATATTTCTGTTGATTGCAGGTTTATTACCAAATTTAAACAAATTAAATCTAATGAGTTAATTCCTGATTGGCCTGATGAGGCCTCAGTTATGAGGTCAGCTGCAGTAGCAGGTACAGTCCATAGGGGGCGCTATTCTGTCCAGCAGCACCACCTTACATTTACTTTGAACCACCAAAAGCCAGTTTTATTCCTTAAATTAGAATACATGGAATAATCATGTTAGTTATTTCTAGAAATTTGAATTTTGTTCATAAATGTAACATTTTTTAAAATTTCGTTCCATTGTCTATAAAGCCCACTCACACAAAATAAAAACAACAAAAAAGCTTGTTAAATAATTTATTCATAATACAAAGTCTTGTTTTTCCTTCCTATATTCTTCCTGGAAGCAATAATACTTTTTTTTTAGATCAACATAATTAAAGATGCTGCAGTTTTCTGTCCCGCTGCATAATGAGGTAAAACTCAAACTCTTCTGAATGAAAAAGAAAAGATGTTAAAATGGTTTGTTTCCTTCTTTTTACAGTGATTATTTACAGCAAGTATTTTCTGCCTGCTCTTCTCTGCATGAAGAGTTGAATAAAAGGTTGAGAAAACGGATTAAAAACGTAAACAGCGGGTCAAATAGCCAAGGAAGGGAGAGAGACATGAAGTTTGAGCCAACATAACTTATCCAGTATAAAATATATACAATCTCACTTCAGTCATCCCAAGCAGACAACCCCCCTACACTCCCAAAAACAAAAGGCATAACTCTTTTGCTTTTTTAGCACAGCAGATTTACCCTGGTTAAAGTGAGCTTCAGAACCTCACAGGCCCGTTTACACCATGCGTCTGGGATCCGGATCAGCACGGAGGCGGCGTGGCGAAACAAAATGAAAAACAGCTCATAACAGATGGGTACTGCTGCTTAAAGCAGAAAAATGTTACTTTAAAGCAACAGAAATGAGAAATAAATCTTAAATTGGAAAAGTTTAGGTTATTATTGAGACTTTTCCTGGTTGATACCAATTTTTAAAAGACATTTTTAGCAAAATAATCCCCGTTTACGCAATAAAGTGTACATCCCTAACCCTAAATTTGATTTATAATAAACTGAAAAAAGTGCATCAAAGTGCAAGTTGTTGGTTGATGTGTTAATGTGCCAACAACAAAAAGTAGCAATTCTTAGTTTTAATGCATTTAGCAAATCATTGAATCAGAGCCAATCAATGAAAAATCGGCTGATTCCGATTCCTGGACTGCTGATTGGTGCATTTCTAGTTGGGGAAAATGCTTTGATGCATAAATAACGATATTTCTGTTTTATGTTGGATTGAAAACTAAGAAAAAAATCTGAATACCATTCATTTTCTCTTTTTTAATGTGTTTTTGTTCTGTATCGACCAGGAAGAGTCTGATTGGTGCATCTCTAATAATAATAAAAAAAGTAAAAAAAAACTCCTGAAGTACCCTGGAACTTTGGGTTATTAATGTTGAATAAATGAGCTGATCCAGATTTAATATTGTGTTTAAATTTGCCGCCGCTGTTAAAACTCCCACTTGGCAAGTTTCTTCCTCAGTTTTACTGTCCTCTGGACCGACAGAAACTTGGCCTCAGTTTTTTTTTCTCCTTCAAGTTCAGCTCGGACGAGGAGTTCTGGAGCGCCTCGTGTCCAGTTTAGATGAAGCCCCCCTCTGGCAATTTTCTCTGCCCGAGCAAAATGAAACAAAAAAATAATAATAAATTGCGCTTCCCATCGGACGCAGGTTGCTATATCAGGTGGGAGCTGCGTAGGACGGGTCTCCGGCGCCGGACCCCGCTGCTCTGTCCATCACAAGGTGTCCGAGCTGTTACTGCAGGGGCTGATCAGCGCCAGGTTGGTGGTGGCCTTGTGCTTCTTCAACAGTCTCGTGATTTTCTCGTCGTCGGAGTTGGGGTCCAGCGGCTTGTTGTACTCATCGTCCTCCTCGTTGTCCGAGCTCTCCTTCATCTTCTCCGTCTCAGAGTCGTGCTTCTTCTTGGCTGAGGCCATCTCCGCGGCGTGCCTCTTCCTCCACTTGGTCCTCCGGTTCTGGAACCAAACCTGAGGCACGGGGCAGGAAAAAAAAAAAAAATCTAAAAAATGAAGCAAATATTTACCTATGCTCTGTTACAGTGGCTGTGAATTTTAATTAATTTTTAAAAAGACATAATTCTGTTTACCTTTACTTGACTCTCGGTCATTCCTAGGGAGTATGCCAGCCGGGCTCGCTCGGGTCCAGCCAGGTATTTGGTCTGCTCGAAGGTTTTCTCCAGAGCAAAAATCTGCTGTCCAGAAAACGTCGGCCTGGAGTGTTTCTTCTTGCCGTCTTTGTCCACCATGAGGTTAGCCTGAGCTGCAGAGCACAAGAGAGAAACATGGAGGGGGAAATAAATTCAGAAAACTCCTTTAATTTGTGCTGTCTCAACAAAAATATTTTCCAGATTGTGCCATATATGTATTAATTTAAAAATATATATGCATATTTTTTAAAATAATTGTGATTTAAGCTTCATCCCTGTCGGCTTTGTTAGAGTGAAAAACGCAGCAAAAAGTCATTAGAGAAACTTAAAAACCCATCAATGGACACCTTTAGGAAATGAATAAATATATAAAACTATCTATTTAAAATTAAAACGTTATTTAAATCACCTCCACTGCATTTCAATTAGTAGTTAAAATAGCCCACCTTTAGTTTGAAATAAAACTTTTTTTTTTTTACAGTTAATATATACCATTTAATTGCATGTTACACTGCTTTTGCCTATTGTTGTTCTGTTTTTAAGCCTTTTGTTGTAAAGCGTTTTGCACAAATAAAATAAAAAATCCACTTGTTCTAATTTGTGCGGGTAATTGCAATTAAACCTGGATAAATCCGACAAATTAAATGTTATAATAATTTGGGTGATCGAGGACTTTCTAAGGTTGTTTAGTAAAATGTGTATAAACGCTACAATATTTTAGACACAAAATAATAGTCGATAACTCAAAATAAAAATAATTTACTCAATGTTGAAAAAAAATGACATAAGATATTTCAGGCTAAGATAGAAAATCTGATATATACAATTTATCAGAAAACCTAAATTTACTGAAATTATAACTAATAAGTAAACACCACGCACGCAAATGAAATAAACAATTTTTAAAAAGTGACTTAATGAAGGATCCTTACATGGACACGGAACCCGCGGGTCCCTCCACGGGGCCCCCTGCATCACCCCGGGCCAGAAGATGGGCGCCCTGCCGGGCAGCTCGGCCAGCGGCTTCGGGTACCGGGACACCGCGGGGCTGAAGTACATCCCGGCCGCTGTGGTCGCCGCCAGCCCGTTTATCCGCGGGAAGCCGGACAGCAGCTGCCCGGCGGTGGTGATGGGTCTCCCCAGAATGTCGCTTATTCCGTGCGGGGTTCCCCCGGAGATCTGCGAGCTGAGGTTGGACAGCGAGGGCGCCTTGAAGCCCGCCGGGCTCTGCTGCAGCGCGTACGGGAACAGCGACGTCTTCATCTCGGTCATGTTGTGCAGCGCCGCCAGCGGGGTGCTGCCCAGAACGAACGCACTCTGCCGGTTAGCGTCCATCTGCCCGACCGCTAACATTTGTAAACATTAACCACCGAACTCACTTCAGTGGAAATAAACGACTTAAAGATATATATTTTTTATTTTTAAAAAAGGCGGTTTTGTCGCTTTTCCTCCCAAAGTATCCTGAATGTCGAAGGAAGGAAGAGTCGGGAAAACTTCTTCTCTCCTGGGAAGTTCAGACCCGGATGAAACCCCCCCTGAAAGTGTCTCTCCGTGTTTGTTTAGGTCGCAGTCCGCCGCAGGAATCCTCGCCAAAGTCAGCCGGTTCGATGATGTTTTTAGTGGTTTTGATGGGAACCATTAAAGAGTCTCCTTTTCATCCCATAAATTGACTCCCTCTCTGCTAGAAGGGAAGCGGGAGTCACTGATAACATCACAGCCACCTGCAGGCGCTCCATTCTGATTGGATATCGCTGAGTGATACTGCGTTCTGATTGGAGGATAAGGAACCGCCGCTGATACGTCTTACCCTAATGCTGTGTTCACGTACTGTCGGAAATATAATATTTATTGTTGACTGCATTTGTTTTTGCAGTGATTAATCAGTTAAGAGCCTGAAAATGATCCCCCCTTCTTTCCTCCTTTGTCAGTATTTCCTTGCATTTATCCTCTCGTAAGTTATTGCTGCTTATTAAATACACTTATATTAAAAAAAATCACAAACGCAATCTTTTCAAAATCTCTAGCCACCTGTTTCAAGATAAGACGGGTAATGTAATCAATATTGACATATGAGGATGCATAATCAGAGGTGTCTGCATGCTTTGTTAATTATGGATCCTATTTAGATAATTGTAATAATAATTAAAAAGAAAACTTATGATCATTTGATTCGTATTTTTAAATGCAAAATATGAAATTAAGATGCAATCTCGTCTAGAGCACAAATAAAAATGTTACATTGTTTCATAAAAACAAGGGCAAAATGGAACAAGAAAAAGTCTAATTTTCTGGCGCTGCCCCCTTGTGACGTCACTGCCCACCAGGACACCAGGCTCACATGCAATTAATTAAAACAGCCATTCTTTACATACTTAATCTTGTCTAAATTATAAAAATGGGGCATGGGCATTCATTTTAAGGGTTCTAGTTTATATTTGTGTTTTTAGGTAAAAATATTTGTGGCCATCTTTAAGGCGTACAGAACAAACAGGGCCTCCTACAGATATAGGTGACAAGGCAGCAGAATTAGGATAGGTAAAAATTGGATTATAACTCATCTCTGTTCCTGTGATTCTTTAAAATTGTTATTCTGAACATAAAAAACTAATTTAAGTTACTGATACATTTTGAGACAAAAAAAACTGCAAATGACTCAGTTTTCAATCACACCTAACATTAATAAATACCTCAAGTTATATCTGTAGATATTGGTAATTATTTGTTTTTGCTACAGGTGTCTAAAACTGCTTTGAAATAATCAAACTCAATATCTTTTATGACTTTTTCACCATTTATTGATGATGCAAAACATTGTCAATTAAAAAAATATCTGGAAGAATTTTAGCTTGTATATCTTATATAAATCATATCACCAACAATAACGCTTTCAATTGTAAAGTATAAATATTTAGTAATAGAAAGCATAATGCCTGGATTATTTTGAATATAATCCAGGCATAATGTTTTTCATTTTGAATAGCTAAATTGAAACATATTCACAAAGATTTTTTTAGCTTATCTAAAATTGTGCAGAAAGTGGACTACATGAAGAATTAAAACCAGAGGCCGAATGTTGTTTAAGAATGTGATCAGGCATAGCATTATGACCACCTGCTAAATAACAGCTCTGAAGGTTTTCTGTAGAATCTGGCGCCAGAAAGTTAGCAGCAGATCTTTTAATGTTGTGAATGACAGGAGTTCGTACAACATGTCCCACAGAGGCTTGATCAGATTGAAGTCGGAGGCCAAGCTAATACCTGAAACTTGTAGAACCATTTTCCTGTTTCTAAAGCATCGACTTTGAGGACATCTCCATTTACTCCCTAAGATATTCAGGCACTAGCAGCTACCATGATGAATCATCTTTCTTTAGTTCAGCTGTCATTGGTCATAATGTTATGCATGCATATATTACAACAGCTTGCCATACTTTGCTCAGCAGAGTGTGTCTCAGTACTTTTCCATGCATCTGATGGTGATGATTGTGCAACAAGTGTTCCTGTAGGGATCTTTGTTGAGGTTTGAGGTGGAAGATTCAGCCAAAACGTTTCCACACTCCGTTTTTCTCATAATGACAGCAGCTCTAATGAAGCCTTTCTTTATTACATTAGCACTTCGAGAGAAGGGTGTGACACATCTATTTAGCATAATTTTAAGTATATCGCATACTGACAAATAAAATCCAAACTATGGGGGATTTTAGGTGAGGTGTTCTGTGGCGCAGCGTGTTCCAGGTCACTGCCAAGTGAGAAAGTTTACCTCTAATAAGACAAAAAGAAAAATAATCCCATATTTATATTGTAATCTTCTGTGAATGAATGAAGGATATTAAAATTTGGCCTAAACTCTGTTGTTATCAATTTCAATATGATTGCTTTAAGTTTTCTTGATATTAAAGGTTAAGTTCTTCTGTGCAAAAACTGAAATTAAAGATGCTGGTGGTCTATTTTTCTTTCCACTAATAAATACACACCAGGTATAAGAAGACAGATGAGAAATGAAGTATAAATTTTCATGCATTTTCCAAGAGCTTACTAAAGGAGAATAAAGCCCTGCTAATTCATGTTTGTGTGCATTTACGCTGATGACATCTCAAAAAGCTCAATCATGAAGTTCCACAGAGATTTGTAAAATGTGGCAAAAAATGTTTCTATAATTTTCCTGTCTTTTCATTTTTACAGTTATGATATTTTCCTGGGGTTACAAAGAACGCAAAAAATAAATAACTAAATAAATAAAATAAAAATAAAAATAAACCGAATGAGAAATTAGAGACATGCAGATACAAACAAAAACGGAAAAAACAGAAAATTGTCATAATAAAAATAACCCTAATTAGTTGTCTTATGTGACGTCATGAAAGGTGTGCATAAAATCTTGCTGGGAGAAAAAATTTGATCTTGAATAAACACACATTTCAAACAGAAAAGCAAAAAACCACAGAGAAACTGTGTTGTTATGTGGATGACATTTTATATCTAAAATGAGTTTGACTTATTTTATAGCAAAGTCTGGCGAGCTGCTTTAAACTTGAAGATGGTGTGAGAAAAGTGATGTTGGAGGAGACCGTGAACGCATCATCAGCTGCAGTCTATTGAGAGCTTCAGCGGTCCTGGTGATGAGCTCTCTCATGTGGAGTTCGTTTCTTCCACAGCAAAGAATATTTACGTTTTTACAAGAAACATTATAATCAATTTAAAAACGAACTCGAAGACAGTTGTTAAGAAAACTCCATCATTGGCTTTAAAGTTGATTTTGTTTTCAGATTTAGAAGACGCTGTCTAAATTTCTTTTCCCCTTTAAATTCAGTTAGACTTTTATTTATACAGATGAGTTAAAAACAAACATTTTAATTCTTATTCTAGTTTTCACCAGAACTGCGCATAAAACTTGCAAAGTCTTTTATTTAGTCCTAATTTTAGTGTTCAAAACAAACATGTGATGCTTTTACTTCTGAGTCGGGCTGCTCTGCAGAGAAAGCGCGACTCCACTCATCACCCTGAGTGCTGTAATATTTTATGGAGATGTGAGGAGCTTGAGAGAGTGAAATATGGCACCGTTAGTGTTTAAAAGGCTCCGGCAAAAAAAAAAAAAAAAATGCACCTTGCGTCTGATTTGCTCACCGCGGAGGGATTGTGGGTTTTAAGAGGTTTTCAACGCGACGTGATTCACAATTTTGACTGTATTTCTTCAAGCTTTCAGGAGATGCAGCAGACGCGCGTTTTCCAATCCTGTAAATGGCCTTCTATTTCTAATTTATCCTCCTGTATTTTCCTCTGATTGTGTGCCTTTATTTTATTATCCTATTTGAAGGTCTTTCTGAAATGATCACATATCGGAGGAAAATAAATATCTATAAATATGTGACAGAAGCGCTGCTCAGCCGCCGTAGCAGGTTAAATGTGGGGCAGATATGGTTCTCATCCGGACGGAGATCAATGACAGAAAAATTGGTACCCCAACACCCCCCCCGCCCCCCTCCCTCTCGCACCTCATCTGCAGCCAGAGATGAAGCTGCCAGGCTGGTGATCACTGCAAATGTAACAATTTAACTCCATGGAGGAGTTGGATCTGTCAGAAACCTGCAGGTAACTTCAAATTTAAACTCGATTTTATTGTTTTGTATGAACGAAAAATTATTAACTAATACGAGAAACGGGGAAACTAATCAAATAGTAAGAGGAAAAAATATATTTGTTAACATAATAATAATATTAATAATATTATTAATAATAATAATAATAATAATAATAATAATAATAATAATAATAATAATAATAATAATCATACTTTTATTAGTATTATCATAAGTCTCGATGTCATAAAGGTCCATATAAATATGCGTTTATTTTTTTAATAGACTCACAGAGACTAACGGGCTGTTTGGTCCAAATTATTCAGAGGTCTGGTGCGTTTACTTCCCGTCTCTCTGTGAGTTTGTCCTCACTAATGTGGTAAAACATTTTAAATATGAGGAAAAGTTCAGAAAACTTTGGTGTCGCGAAAAAAAGAAAAGAGAAGTCAAACGTACAACGTGTTACCGACCGACTTGAGGGGGAAAAAATCAACAGGCGCTTTGATAGTTTGATCAATGGCGCCCTCTGGTGGGAACAATCTGAAACAGCTCAAAGTTATGCCCGTGCTGTATTTCATCACTATTTAGGGCAATTTGTCTTTTCGTTATTCACTGGAATAAAGTTATTTTATTTAAAAATAAATAAATAAATAAATAAATAAATAAATAAATAAATAAATAAATAAATAAATAAATACATAAATAAATAAATAGTGATAAAAACTTTTATAATTGTAATGAAATATTTTATTTGTGAAATAAAATACATTTTTCTTATTCAAATCACTTATTTTTATCTCACAAAGAGGAAAAAGCCATAAGTGACTCTTTGGGTCTCCCAAAATGGCTCTTTTGAACTCTGAGTAAAAACTATAAAGAAAAAACTAATATAACAAGAAATGCAGCAATGTTTCACTTTTTTCATGAAAAAATACATTTTCAAAAAAGAATGACACTAAAAAAAGCCAGATTTTCTTAAAGACATATTTTTTTATCATAAATCTGTAAGAAAATATATAAATAACATTGTGTTTTTTTTTTAAAGAAATAGCAACAAATTTCCAATATTATGATATTTTTCAAAGACCATGTGCTTTTTTCACTCAGGTAACATTTGCGGCTCATAACGAGTTTTAATTAGGTGGAATTAGGGATTATAAAAGTTACACAGACCTGCTTTAAATAAAATCTGGTGCAACCAACCAAAATAAAAAAGTCCACATTTCTGTAACAATTTAATCTAAGTATATAAATCCAGCTGTTTGGTGAAGGCCTCAGAGGTTTATTAGTGAACAGTGGTGAAGAAACAGCTTCATGGGAACAAGGCAACAAGGAGAATGATGTGGAGATGTTAAAGATAAATTCACGTATAATATAATAAAACAAGCCTTGAACATCTCACAGAGCTCCACTCAGAACATCATAAACAAATGGAAAGATATGGCACAACTGTAAGCCTTCCAGGACATATTCATGTGTTAGAGTGGCCAAGTCAAAGTCCAGACTTAAATACAACTGAACATTTGGAAATGTGATAATCACAGACTTCTTTACAAATAACTTGAGCTTTTTTGCAACAGAATCAGAGTAGAAATGTCAAATGTATGAGATACATTCTCATTCTCTCTCTCTCTCTCTTTCTCTCTCTCTCTCTTCCTCTCCAATAAAACTCAAACCATCATCATTCACCTCCAGAATATTCCCAGATTGGAAATATTCTGTCCAGAAGTGATGCTGAAAAACTAGTCCCTGCGTTTGTTACTTCCAGGCTGGACTTTTGTAATTCCTCACTAGCAGGAAGTCTACTAAATGCAGTTAAAAGCCTTCAACTGATCCAACACGCACGTTTTGATGGGAAATTAAAAAGAGAGATCATATTTCTCCCATTTTTTATTGGCTCTACTTTTAAGACTGTAACTTTCCTTTTTGTAAAGCAGCTTATGGTCAGACTAGCCTAAGTTTTCCTGAGCTATCTTGGTAGTTATGCTGCCAGTAGGCTTGGCTAATGGAGGACAAACTGACCACTTTCTTCTTCTAATACTCTCCAATTTGCATTATTTATGGTTACTTCAACTGTTAACTTTATATATTCTTTCAGTTTTTTACTCTATAGAAGCTACACCTGGTCTGGTGTTCAGTTTAGCTGTGGTGTGTTACTGGAGGAGGGACTGCTGGTTTCTTGAGATAGAAACTTTTTATTTGACTTAATGCACTGATTGATAACTAGGATCAGCTGGAATGTATGTGTGATGAAACTTGACATGAATTTAAAATAAATAAAATTTTTCTGAAGTGCCTCTACATGACGTGTCGTGATTTGGCGCGATGTGAATAAACTGAGTGCTTTAACCTGTGAAAACACTAGATGGCGCCCTGCAACCAGAACACAAGCAGGAAACTGAGCAGGTTCAGATGAACTCATCAGATCACCGATCAATACAGACTGATCAGCTGAATCACTTTACAGTAGAAACACAAACACATTAAGCCTAACATGTTCCTGTTACATTAAAGTCAATTTATTTTATGTTCAATAAATCATAATATTATTGAAAAGTTCATTTATCATGAAGTGGAACACTTTACAAAGTTAATTGGACACAGATGGATACTTGGAAGCCTTTATATCTGTTTACAGTTAATGAAAACATTTAAAATTAAAATATTACATCAGACCAATAATAATAATAGTAATAATAATGAAAAGCTGCAGATTTTAGAGGCGGTTGAAGGTGGTGACTTTGGATGTTTGGGTTAAATGGTTGAACAGGTCAAGTTAACTAATGTCAAAAATGGCGTTGTTACTCTAGAAAACCTTTTTTCTCTTGCAGTACTAAATACATTCCAGAAGAATTCATAAAAATCTGAAATATTTGGCACCATTTTCAAAGTTGTAGAAGTTGAATGAAGATCTGAATTGAAACCAGGATGATTCAACAAAACAGAAACTCTTTAGATGAACAAATTAATTTTTTTTTATTTCTTTGCTGTACATATGAATGATTTAATTTGCTTGCAGCAGTTCTCATTTAGGTCAACAACATGCAACGCCTGCTGTGGATTCGATGCAAAAGGTCAGTGTGTTCATCCAAAGCTCCTCACGTTGCTAGTTTGACTCCTTCAGGCGCTTCAAATTTCTCCCGCTCAGACTATGAAGTCTGCTGGAATCGGTCTCCAGAGGCCACTGGGTGGGTTTTACTCTGAGACATTGAACCTCGATGCTAACCCCAGCAAAGACTGTAGAGTCAGATGTCTGTGTTGTCATTTTCCCTCCTTTATGTGACCATATGAAGCTGCATCAGACCATGGAGCAATAACCTGGAGGACCAGAGGGAAATGAATGCTCTGGGTGCTGCAGTGCAGCTGTGATGGGCTGGAAAGCTTGGAGAAACATTATTTCTGGGGTTTACTTTGCTCCGGCAAAGCCGGGATGAAACACAGATCCTAAAGATTTTGAAGAATTGGCCACCTCCTCTGTGGCCCTGCAAGCATGAGCAGGTTTAGACAGAAACAGACAACCTTGAAGAAAAAGAAGCATTTAAATGTCATCTTAAGAAAACGACAAATACTGAAGACAAAACAGTTTCCCTGATTTCTTAGCTTTTCATTAGGGATTCTGCTGACACAAATAGATATTCATCATGCTGGTATTTCTGTTTCTAACTATTTGCTTTTGCAATTTGACCTTTGCCCCCTAAGTCTCAGATGAACCATCTGGTGTGATCTTTAGTCACATGGTTGCTTTGAATCACCACCATTTCCTTTGACTTCCACACTGAGATCCAAAACCAAACTGGACAAGAATCCCTTTGTTGCTTTGACTGTGAACTTATTGGACTCTAATATGAATGTCGTGACTGTGTGAAGGTCGCCACAGCGCTCAACGTCCAGAGCGATGTAAATGTGACCCGATTGGCTCACATCCTGCTTGCCATCGGGCCCCGACACATCCGCAGACATCTGTCTGTTCTTCCTCTGGCGTTGGTGAGAAAGATCTTTTAAAATAAATCGTTGAGTAAGAGTGCTATAATTTTATGTCAGTGAAAGAGGATTAAACAAGAATGATTTAGCTGCTAAATATTATTGAATTGTTGTTGTTGGAAGATATTCAGTTTGTTGTGCTATTTATAGCGAGAAACAGTGATATGAAACCCAACAATTCATTCTTGACTTCTAAATTTGGACTGATAGAATGAGCTGAGCAATCTATTTCCTGCAGATTTAATGTCTACTATCGTTCATGTTTGGTGTTGAATGGAGAACCCAAGTGCAGCTCAGCCTATGCTGGAAAGCAAAGTCTTTAATCAGATTAAATAAGAAAAAAGAAACTGATGGAAAACACCGACATGTAGACCACCATGTTTCCATTATTTCCAAAATATGAAATTCTTCTGTTGTCTTTTCTTGCATTTTTAAGCTGTACTTCAAACTTCTAGTTTACAAAACACTTTGCTACAATCACCTGATGAGCTGCATCGACTCCCATTCCTCCCAAAAACGTAACGTTGAAGCTTCAGGGAGACGAAGTGACACAACATTGAAGCGGTTCACACTTTTGCAGGTGTTTGTAAAGCATCTGATCTCAACAACCCACGAAGGAAAGCACCAGACAGACACAGAGCTCCTCCAAGAACAGCTCTATTCAAGCTGCTCCAGATGGAAACACCTGCCGATGATCGGCTGACGAGTGAAAGATCCTTAAATTCCTCCTTCACTTCGCTCTGAGATCCGCTGGCCTCAGGCGCCTTCCTCAGACGCTCCGAGGCCCTGAAAGAAACCATTTATTTGATTTCCTGCATGGCTCAAACTCTGAAAATAAAGAAACACCTGCTGAGATTTCACAACCACTCAGACACTCGACCGTAACAGCTATCATCATCATGAGAGCAGAGGGGTAACAGGAGATGGTAGCATGTTTCACAAGCGCTGACACCTTGGTGGAGATGTAAACAGAACGTACAGGTGCGCCTCAGTGAATGTTCCTGAAAGGTCTTTTTATCTTAAATGTACTTTAAAAAAGGTCCAACAAGGACTGAGCCTGTAAATTAGTCTGTGGCTACAAAACATTTGCTTTGTTTTTATCATGTAACATTTCTTGCTGTGCTGGGCTTGGTGAAATAAACTTGTACTGGATTATTTTTTTAATTTTAGTTAACCTTTATTTCACCAGACAAATCTCATTGAGATTAAAAATGGCAAGAAAAATCTGGTAAAAAAAAAAAGTCAGCTTTTCTTGAAACTGAAAATTCAAATAAAAATAATAGTGTTATGTCAATAATATGATCTACGCAATAAAGGGAAGACTGCTTAATTGATAGCTAGAATGGTAAAGCTCTTCCATCTGCAAAGAAGCTGAGTTTTTTTTATTAAAAAAGAAATCCTTTATTTAACCAGGTAAAACCCGTTGAGATCCAGATCTCATTTTCAAGAGGGACCTGTGCAGAAATCTGCAACACACAACAACCTGGATACACAAAAGTGAAACAAATTAAAACATATGGACAAATAATGTATCCAATCAAATGTATGAGAAGTTGAGTGGAAGGAAAAAGTAGCCGCTTTGTCAGAGTGTGGACTGAGTCTGCTTGGAGTCCAGTGTGAAGTTTAAAGTCAGTGACGGTTTTCGGTTCCATGTCATCTGCTGATTCATCGTCGTCGTCATCATCATCATCATCATCATCATCATCATCATCATCATCATCATCATCATCATCATTCTTCACTTTGCTGATAAGCTTCATGGAGAAGTTGACTTTATGTTCCCAGCAGGACTTGGTACCGGTCCGCTCTGCTAAAGGTGCCAGGTCATGGTGTGACTGGTCAGCAAAACGACACCAGAACCAACAAGCCTCAGACTGAGAGCAACCTGGGCTTTCTGAACTCCTCACCATGGCAACAGACTGATGGCCTCCATGCCATGCTGCATTGGTTCAGTAAGTCATGCAAAAGAAACTCCAGCCAATTAGCAGTCAGTGGATCAAGCTTTCTGTACTAAAATTCTGCTTGTATAATTGTGAGAGAATTTTTTATTTTTTTTTCATCTGCTGTAAACCATATCACTCAAAATCAGTGGTGAACAAAGCAGAATGCTTTGATTTGGGATCTGATTAATTTAAAGAAATAAACATTTTTATGGTATTCTATTTCACTGACCACCTCAAGTATGCAAATTTAATACAAACAAATAAGCAGGGTTGTTCATGACTGAAAAGTCGTTTTAAATTCGTAATAGATTCAGTAAATCTGCTGACTATGAGGAACTCGATGCTGTGCATGAAGGAGGAGGCAGTGCTGATAATTCCTATCACTCTGCTACATATTTCTATTATTGAAGGTTAATCTTAGATTCCTCTGACAGGTTTTAGGCGACACTTTGTTGACCTCTTGTCTGTTAAGGAATAAGCTCAATATATTTTATTTTCAGACTCTCACACCTGTTTGCATCCTCAGTGTGTCTGCAGCCAAGACTTGCAGTTCCTCCACTTCTTCTCCCCCCTGTTGTGGTCATTGTATTTTACCAATGTTGCATTTTATCCTCTATTTCTTGTGGATACTTGTCAAGGTTTCCCCTAGAAAACCTGCTAAGCCTGGATGGTAAGTGGCGTTAGGGACATCCACCAGCGGTCCAAAGTGTTTTTGTGTTAAAAAAAATGCTAAAAGTTACAAAAATTGAGAGGTACAAAGCAGGCATCACAGTTTAATGTGTCAGCTACAAACCCAGCTGAATCTGTCTTTACTGTCATGGTTACTGGTGTATAAAAACCTTATTTAAAATAAACAAAAGATAATTAGCCGATGATTAGCCTGGTGGTGGGGCAAGTAAAGTCTGGTGGCCCGCCAGGATTATGATACACTGGAAGAAAACCTGCTTCTGTCTTGTGAGCTGAAAAGCAACCAAATCAAAGGAAAAACACAGAAAAAGTTGTAGTACACCAAAAACTATTACTTGAGTCAATTTCAAAAAGATTTTAAGAAAGTCTGGATGACTTAAAGCTTCTGCAAACCTCTGTAGACAAACATGGTTCTCATGTCACTATGTCCCAAAGGAGTCAACAGAGAGTACTTTTGTTGAAATGAAAATTTTGGACACAGTTAAGAGTACCGAACTGGACAGTTGCAACTATAAAGAGTTGGACAGTAAATCTGAATCATATTAACGGTAAAGCTGAACGGATGAGACACATGCACTTCAAAAACAACAAATCTGAAGGGATTCGACTGCTGACGGCGTCAGAGGAAGATTAAAAGTTCTTGATTGAACTGGATGGAAGTGATTAGGACCACAACACTGAAAGGTTCCTACAGCTGTGAGGCAGGAATGATTTAGTCACAACAGCCAAATGATAGCAGTTCCCCTCCCTCGGCGCTCCCCTGCAGTGTCTGGATTGAAGGTGTTTTGATGTAACTTCATTCGCCTGCTGAGAGTTGGAAATTAGATATCTGTCGATTGTGAAAGATTAACCTTTTCCTAAAATGTTATTGCCTTGGAAAAAATGTGGTTTAGAATTATCTGAAAGTTCATTTGTCAGTGATTTCCAGCAAATGATGTCTGTGTCCTTTTGGTGCGACAGTTTGAAACTCAACGGGAAAGAAAAACACTGCTTGTCTGGTGGGGATTTCATTGATGTAGACGGACGTAGAGCATAGCTGGTCGATAAAAAGAGACTTTAAGAGCATCCAGGGAATTGAGTTCTACATGTACAGTAGGAAAGGACGGCATGTGGCGCCCATGAAGCTGCTCTCATAACCACACACTGCAAAAATACTAAATCTCATCAAGTATTCTTGGTTAATGCACTTGAAAGAAGAGGAGACGAACTTCAGCAAGATATAGGAGCTTTTTTAAAGTACATTATTCCTTAATATTGATGAAAAGGCAGTAGTTCCACAGTATTCAACTGCAGATTATTTCAGTTATAATAATCTGTGGAATAATTAGAATCTTTACCAAGAATTTTTGGTCTAGTTTCTAGTGCAAATATCTCAATGCACTTGAAACAAGACAAAACAGTAACACTTTATTTGAAAGGGTGTTACTAACACGACTCCGTCATTAACATGAAGGAGACGTCATGGATGTTTAGAACAGATGTCAAAGTGTCATTCAGTTAATAATCACACTTTTAATTCAAAGTTACTGTAAAAGTGACATAATTAGCCAAATGACACTTCATGACTTCAGTCAAAACTGTCACCTGTTTTCACAAGTTACAAGTAACTTTTCAGCAAAAATATTGGCGCTTGTTTTAAGTCAATAATTCCTGATGAAAAAGTACTAGCTCCACTAGCAGATTATTTCATTCATGACAAAACATTTCCCCCATGTTATAGGTGAAATAATCTACCAACAGAGCGAGTATTTTTTATTCTATATTAAGGAAATATTGACTTAAAACAAGCTCCTATTTCTTGCAGAACAGTTACTTGTAAGTTAGTTTTGTCTCATTTACACAAGATATTTGCACTAGAAGTAAATACTTAGTAAGATTTTGTGTTTTTGTTGTGTAATCTGCACAGAGATTAATGCCAGGCTTTCCGTTAGGCAGATATCAAGGGTACAGTCTGGGTTGTAAAGCCGGGCGCGTGCAGGGTCAGACTGATTGATTGCTCCGACACCCAGAGTTCGCCGCTGCTGGTGTTTTCCCACCTCTGATGCTGCTTGAAGGTCTCGGCAGCCGCCTCACTTTGGACTTAAAAAAAAAAAAGAAAAGAAAATTCACAAAAAAAAACCAAAACTCTATGCGGACATTTGTCAAGGAGGGTCTGTTGATGTCAGCTCTCCTTGGCTGCCTGTCGGTCCGCCGTGGCTGGCTGTTATTGATGACAAAGCAAATAAAAAGTGAGAGAATTAGAAGCACATGAAGCATAAGGAGTTCATCCAGATGAAGACAAATGAGCGGCCGGCAGCGACAGCGCTGGCTTCTCTGAGATTTTAGGCCAGGATTTACAGTCTTCCAGTTACTGTAAAAATCTTCTGACTGTGAATACAAACATAAAGTCTGTATGCTCACCTCTCAGGTCGCAGGTGTTTCATATTTCCCATTAGCCACTTGGATTTCAGGATGACAACTTTTTTCAAGATTTCTGAGTCTTTTAAACCAATTATTCCTATAAAATGTTGCTTATTTTTATGACTTGGATGAACTTTATGTCACATCACGTTTTCAACTTTGATCATGCAACTTTAAAGTGATAATATGTAGCAAAATCAGATGCCAAAATTGAAACTGAGGACTTTGCAATTTGCAAATCTCACACCTGTCATCAACAGGAAGGAGATGAAGATTTGTGATGTGGTTTAGCGGCTTAGCAGTTTAACGGTTTAGCACTTAGTGTCTGCTAAATGTCTTTTTATTTATTGAGCGGTTTAGCCTTAGCTTCAGTTATGTTTTAAACTTCTGCTGAACCCCTAAGCACACAATTGATTCTTGTTTAGCGAACATAACTTTTTAACTAGCTGAGCCCACCACTGGAAATACATAACTGCTGCCAATTTTAGTGCAGACATGTATTCTCCATTACAACCACTGTCCACATGTGGCTTCATAATTAATACAGTAAGCAGAACTAAATGGTTTAATTATTGTTTTTAAATGGGATTTAAAGGTTTCAGTAATTACTTGTCCTCTGGGGAGAGGGGTTACTGTAGTTGCCCCTCAGGAGGGCAGAGCAACATTTTTCCCCGTTGTGTTGGACAACTCATTTGCTCCCTAATGGAGATGAACTGGTTGAAGCGTTCAGCAGCAGAGTAAAGAGCAGAAGGCCGCCTCTCATCACTGCTCCGTTTCATTACATCCATTGCTGAACGTCAGAAAACCTGACAGGATTGTTGAAAATTGCTGCCAAGGTAGAAACGTCATGTCAGGCTTCAAATGAAGACATACGGTCGTGGTAAGAAGGAAAGCACACACTGGTTCATTTCTACAGTTTCACATATAAAAACTGTTTATTTAAATCTAGCCTCGAGTGCACAAAGGCACAAAAAAGTTTTATTTAAGGTAAAATCAGAAGAGCTTTGTGCTCATTATTTGCAAACATTATATCATTTAATGTGCCAGAAAAAAGTATATAGAATTGGAAGGAAAATGTGAGTTTTCTACATTTTTTCTCAAATAAAAATAGCTGTCAGATAGATGACATTACATTTGACTCAAGTCCTGCATAAACTCATAACTCTTCCACTCTTCTGTCGTCGTGTTTGTTGTGAAAAATCGTTTATAATAAGAAGTTTGATTTACTTGGAGAAGGATAAATTCCACTTATTGATGTTTAAAAAACAAAAAAACAAAACTGACAGTATTGTCAGAATTATTTTTTATTCTTTTGTATTGAATGTCAATAAGTTTAAAAATATCACAAAATGTAATTTATGGCCTTCCAGATATAAATTACACTTCTTTAACTTTTCAAATGGGTAGTTTTTCAGTGTTTTTGGGGCTGTGATTGTTGCACAAAGAAGTTATAGTTTCTTTTAAATCACTTTTATCATTAAGAGAATCGTATCACAAGATATTGTGATAAAAATGTTCAGTCCTTTTTCCCTGGAGGTGACAGTTTCTGCTTTTGAAGAAGCGGTTTCACTTTCTATTTTTACACTTTCTATTTTTAATCCTGTTTAATCAACATGAGCACTCTGTATTTTTTATTATTTTGGGAAGATTATTGTTATTATCTCCTCACCAAAAGAATTAAAAAAGAGGGTGCAATTTTCTTTCACTTTGACTGTATAAAAAAGCCTTTTTCAACTGAATTGAATATATAAGTAATTATGAGTTGTGGGGTCTTGTCAACATGTTTTTATTTAATACTTTTACAAATAAATTCTACAAATTAGCACATTTTATGCAGACTTTTTCTGTTAGTCATGGTTAGTTTATTAGGAGCTTTCTGAGTAGAATAATGGTTTGGAAATGATAACAACCCCTTTCAAGGACACAAACCTGTTCTCGATGTTCTCATTACCTTTGAGCTCCTGATGATCTCAAATTGTGTGGTCTCACTGAGAATGAAGAGAAAATTTCAGAATGGGAGGATTGTTCGTAAGTGTGGAGCGAAATGAGGCCAGAACCACATCCGTCATGTCTGACGGGTAAATCTCTAATCATAAAAATGGCTACAAAATAAGGCATTGTTCAGAGACACGGACCGCGCAACCATTCAAACTAATTTCTAGCCTCAGCTGCAGAACTGATTGGGAGAGTAAAGGTAGGATGAGATTGTGACCAAACGGTGACCGGGCTTCCTTTCAGTCTCTTTCTGTGGCTTTTGGTGTCAGTAAGCCTTTCAGAGCTGAGAGAAAAGTAAGAAAAAGACTTCAGCTGCAGTATTTTAATAGGAATATACTCAACTTTATCAGCGAATACATACATAATAACTTAATAAAATACAGAGTCAGGAAGAAACAAAGCCTTGTTAGTTTCCATCAAAGATCCAGAACATGCTGTAATCTTTAAAAGTTCTGCTTATCCATCAAAATCAGAACTAGAAATTCATGTCAGTCAGCAAATGAATGCAAGGACATTCACAACTGTCTAAGCATTTATCTCTAACCTACATTCATAGTGCAAAACAATAATAAGTAGCAAACTAAAAGTCCTAGATGTCAAAAATCACTTCACTCTCTTAAATAAAAGAAATATTAAACATTTGATATACAGTTGAAGACGGATATTTACATACACTGAATAAAAAGACAAAAAACATTTTTTTTCTGATCAAGTACATATTTCTTAAATCCATAAAAACACTGTGTATGACCAGTTAACTCAGCTGGTCAGACCCTGGTGCTAATAACACCAATGTCATGGGTTCAATCCCCATACAGGCCAATAAAAATCTAAAGTCTTAAGAAAATCAACACATAAAAAATGTCTGGAAAATCAAATATTACACATAATTATTTTGAAGAACATGAACACTTTTCTTAAATTTTCAGTTATGATCAAGTTCGTATTTCTTAAATCCATGGAAAGTGACTAGTGTGTATGGCCTGTTAGCTCAGCTGGTCAGAGCGTGGTGCAAAAAACACCAAGGTCATGGGTTCCATCCCCATACTGGCCAATTCATGTCTAGTGTCTTAAGAAAATCAACTATTATACATATTGATTTTGAAAAACAGTAGAACATGAACACTTTCCTTAAATTTTCAGTTATGATCAAGTTTGTATTTCTTAAATCCATGGAAAGTGAACAGTGTGTATGGCCTGTTAGCTCAGCTGGTCAGAGCGTGGTGCTAATAACGCCAAGGTCATGGGTTCAATCCCCATACAGGCCAATTAAAAACTAAAGTCTTAATAAAATCAACACATAAAAAATTTCTGGAAAATCAAATATTATACATATTCATTTCAAAAAACATTAGAACATGAACACTTTTCTTAAATTTTCAGTTATAATCAAGTTCGTATTTCTTAAATCCATGGAAAGTGAACAGTGTGTATGGCCTGTTAGCTCACCTGGTCAGAGCATGATGCTAATAACGCCAAGGTCATGGGTTCAAACCCCATACAGGCCAATTAAAAACTACTATCTTAATAAAATCAACACATTAAAAAATTTCTGGGAAATCAAATATCATACATATTTCAAAAAAGATTAGAACATGAACATTTTTCTTAAATTTTCAGTTATGATCAAGTTCGTATTTCTTAAATCCATGGAAAGTGAACAGTGTGTATGGCCTGTTAGCTCAGCTGGTCAGAGCGTGGTGCTAATAAAGCCAAGGTCATGGGTTCAAACCCCATACTGGCCAATTCAAATCTAGTGTCTTAAGAAAATCAACTATTATACATATTGATTTTGAAAAACAGTAGAACATAAACACTTTTCTTAAATTTTCAGTTATGATCAAGTTTGTATTTCTTAAATCCATGGAAAGTGAACAGTGTGTATGGCCTGTTAGCTCAGCTGGTCAGAGCATGATGCTAATAACGCCAAGGTCATGGGTTCAAACCCCATACAGGCCAATTAAAAACTACTGTCTTAATAAAATCAACACATTAAAAAATTTCTGGGAAATCAAATATTATACATATTTCAAAAAAGATTAGAACATGAACATTTTTCTTAAATTTTCAGTTATGATCAAGTTCGTATTTCTTAAATCCATGGAAAGTGAACAGTGTGTATGGCCTGTTAGCTCAGCTGGTCAGAGCGTGGTGCTAATAAAGCCTAGGTCATGGGTTCAAACCCCATACTGGCCAATTCAAATCTAGTGTCTTAAGAAAATCAACTATTATACATATTGATTTTGAAAAACAGTAGAACATGAACAATTTTCTTAAATTTTCATTGAGATCAAGTATGTATTCTTACATCCATGGAAACTCAACATGATGTAAGGTAGGTGGGTTAGCTCAGCTTGTAAGAGCGTGGTGCTAGTACACTTGAAGTCATGGGTTCAATGTCCCTGCAGGGCAAATACAATCTAAAGTCTTTCACACAATCAACACTTCAAAATAACAAATGGTTCTGAAATAATATCAAAACCAAAAACTGCTGAACATTAAAATCAACACATCAAAATGAAAAATGACTGAAATAAAATAAACATTTGAAAAACTGCTGGGAAATAAAATCAACACTTCAAAAACAGTAACTGCTGAAAAATAAACTATTATGCATGTTGATTTTGAAAAACACTAAAATATGAGCATTTTCTGAAATTTTCGTTAAGATCAACTAAGCATTTCTTAAATCCATGGAAAGTAAACAGTGTGTATTGCCTGTTAGCTCACCTGGTCAGAGCGTGGTGCTAATAAAACCAAGGTCATGGGTTCAATCCCCATACTGGCCAATTCAAATCTAGTGTCTTAAGAAAATCCACTATTATACATATTGATTTTGAAAAACAGTAGAACATGAACACTTTTCTTAAATTTTCAGTTATGATCAAGTTCGTATTTCTTAAATCCATGGAAAGTGAACAGTGTGTATGGCCTGGTAGCTCACCTGGTCAGAGCGTGGTGCTAATAACGCCAAAGTCATGGGTTCAAACCCCATACAGGCCAATTCAAGTCTAGTGTCTTAAGAGAATCAACTATTATACATATTGATTTTGAAAAACAGTCGAACATGAACAATTTTCTTAAATTTTCATTGAGATCAAGTATGTATTCTTACATCCATGGAAACTCAACATGATGTAAGGTAGGTGGGTTAGCTCAGCTTGTAAGAGCGTGGTGCTAGTACACTTGAGGTCACGGGTTCAATGTCCCTGCAGGGCAAATACAATCTAAAGTCCTTCAGACAATCAACACTTCAAAATAACAAATGGTTCTGAAATAATATCAAAAACTGCTGAACATTAAAATCAAAACTTCAAAATGAAAAAGACTGAAATAAAATCAACACTTGAAAGACTGCTGGGAAATAAAATCAACACTTCAAATACTGCTGGGAAATAAAATCAACACTTCAAAATGAAAAATTACTGAAATAAAATCAACACTTAAAAAACTGCTGGGAAATAAAATCAACACTTCAAAATCAGTAAATGCTGAAAAATAAATTATTATGCATGTTGAACTTGAAAAACATAAAAATATGAGCATTTTCTGAAATTTTCATTAAGATCAACTAGGCATTTCTTAAATCCATGGAAAGTGAACAATGTGTATGGCCTGTTAGCTCAGCTGGTCAGAGTATGGTGCTAATAACACCAAGGTCATGGGTTCAATCCCCATACTGGCCAATTCAAATCTAGTGTCTTAAGAAAATCAACAATTATACATATTGATTTTGAAAAACAGTAGAACATGAACAATTTCCTTAAATTTTCAGTTATGATCAAGTTCGTATTTCTTAAATCCATGGAAAGTGAACAGTGTGTATTGCCTGTTAGCTCAGCTGGTCAGAGCGTGGTGCTAATAACGCCAAGGTCATGGGTTCAAACCCAATATAGGCCAATTTAAAACTAAAGTCTTAATAAAATCAACACATAAGAAAATTCTAGAAAATCAAATATTATACATATTCATTTCAAAAAACATTAGGACATGAACACTTTTCTTAAATTTTCAGTTATGATCAAGTTCATATTCCTTAAATCCATGGAAAGTGAACAGTGTGTATGGCCTGTTAGCTTATCTGTACAGACTGTGGTTCTCATAACACCAAGGTCATGAGTTCAAATCCCATACAGGCCAATTCAAGTCTAGTGTCTTAAGAGAATCAACTATTATACATATTGATTTTGAAAAACAGTAGAACATGAACAATTTTCTTAAATTTTCATTGAGATCAAGTATGTATTCTTACATCCATGGAAACTCAACATGATGTAAGGTAGGTGGGTTAGCTCAGCTTGTAAGAGCGTGGTGCTAGTACACTTGAGGTCATGGGTTCAATGTCCCTGCAGGGCAAATACAATCTAAAGTCTTTCACACAATCAACACTTCAAAATAACAAATGGTTCTGAAATAATATCAAAACCAAAAACTGCTGAACATTAAAATCAACACATCAAAATGAAAAATGACTGAAATAAAATAAACATTTGACAAACTGCTGGGAAATAAAATCAACACTTCAAAAACTGCTGGGAAATAAAATCAACACTTCAAAAACAGTAACTGCTGAAAAATAAACTATTATGCATGTTGATTTTGAAAAACACTAAAATATGAGCATTTTCTGAAATTTTCGTTAAGATCAACTAAGCATTTCTTAAATCCATGGAAAGTAAACAGTGCGTATTGCCTGTTAGCTCACCTGGTCAGAGCGTGGTGCTAATAACACCAAGGTCATGGGTTCAATCCCCATACTGGCCAATTCAAATCTAGTGTCTTAAGAAAATCAACTATTATACATATTGATTTTGAAAAACAGTAGAACATGAACACTTTTCTTAAATTTTCAGTTATGATCAAGTTCGTATTTCTTAAATCCATGGAAAGTGAACAGTGTGTATGGCCTGGTAGCTCACCTGGTCAGAGCGTGGTGCTAATAAATCCTAGGTCATGGGTTCAAACCCCATACTGGCCAATTCAAAACTAGTGTCTTAAGAAAATCAACTATTATACATATTGATTTTGAAAAACAGTAGAACATGAACACTTTTCTTAAATTTTCAGTTATGATCAAGTTCGTATTTCTTAAATCCATGGAAAGTGAACAGTGTGTATGGCCTGTTAGCTCAGCTGGTCAGAGCGTGGTGCTAATAACGCCAAGGTCATGGGTTCAAACCCCATACAGGCCAATTCAAGTCTAGTGTCTTAAGAGAATCAACTATTATACATATTGATTTTGAAAAACAGTCGAACATGAACAATTTTCTTAAATTTTCATTGAGATCAAGTATGTATTCTTACATCCATGGAAACTCAACATGATGTAAGGTAGGTGGGTTAGCTCAGCTTGTAAGAGCGTGGTGCTAGTACACTTGAGGTCATGGGTTCAATGTCCCTGCAGGGCAAATACAATCTAAAGTCCTTCAGACAATCAACACTTCAAAATAACAAATGGTTCTGAAATAATATCAAAAACTGCTGAACATTAAAATCAAAACTTCAAAATGAAAAAGACTGAAATAAAATCAACACTTGAAAGACTGCTGGGAAATAAAATCAACACTTCAAATACTGCTGGGAAATAAAATCAACACTTAAAAAACTGCTGGGAAATAAAATCAACACTTCAAAATCAGTAAATGCTGAAAAATAAATTATTATGCATGTTGAACTTGAAAAACATAAAAATATGAGCATTTTCTGAAATTTTCATTAAGATCAACTAGGCATTTCTTAAATCCATGGAAAGTGAACAATGTGTATGGCCTGTTAGCTCAGCTGGTCAGAGCGTGGTGCTAATAACACCAAGGTCATGGGTTCAATCCCGATACTGGCCAATTCAAATCTAGTGTCTTAAGAAAATCAACAATTATACATATTGATTTTGAAAAACAGTAGAACATGAACAATTTCCTTAAATTTTCAGTTATGATCAAGTTCGTATTTCTTAAATCCATGGAAAGTGAACAGTGTGTATTGCCTGTTAGCTCAGCTGGTCAGAGCGTGGTGCTAATAACACCAAGGTCATGGGTTCAAACCCAATATAGGCCAATTTAAAACTAAAGTGTTAATAAAATCAACACATAAGAAAATTCTAGAAAATCAAATATTATACATATTCATTTCAAAAAACATTAGGACATGAACACTTTTCTTAAATTTTCAGTTATGATCAAGTTCATATTCCTTAAATCCATGGAAAGTGAACAGTGTGTATGGCCTGTTAGCTTATCTGTACAGACTGTGGTGCTCATAACACCAAGGTCATGAGTTCAATCCCCATACAGGCCAATTCAAGTCTAGTGTCTTAAGAGAATCAACTATTATACATATTGATTTTGAAAAACAGTAGAACATGAACAATTTTCTTAAATTTTCATTGAGATCAAGTATGTATTCTTACATCCATGGAAACTCAACATGATGTAAGGTAGGTGGGTTAGCTCAGCTTGTAAGAGCGTGGTGCTAGTACACTTGAGGTCATGGGTTCAATGTCCCTGCAGGGCAAATACAATCTAAAGTCTTTCACACAATCAACACTTCAAAATAACATATGGTTCTGAAATAATATCAAAACCAAAAACTGCTGAACATTAAAATCAACACATCAAAATGAAAAATGACTGAAATAAAATCAACACTTCAAAAACTGCTGGGAAATAAAATCAACACTTCAAAAACAGTAACTGCTGAAAAATAAACTATTATGCATGTTGATTTTGAAAAACACTAAAATATGAGCATTTTCTGAAATTTTCGTTAAGATCAACTAAGCATTTCTTAAATCCATGGAAAGTAAACAGTGTGTATTGCCTGTTAGCTCACCTGGTCAGAGCGTGGTGCTAATAACACCAAGGTCATGGGTTCAATCCCCATACTGGCCAATTGAAATCTAGTGTCTTAAGAAAATCCACTATTATACATATTGATTTTGAAAAACAGTAGAACATGAACACTTTTCTTAAATTTTCAGTTATGATCAAGTTCGTATTTCTTAAATCCATGGAAAGTGAACAGTGAGTATGGCCTGTTAGCTCACCTGGTCAGAGCGTGGTGCTAATAACACCAAAGTCATGGGTTCAATCCCCATACTGGCCAATTCAAATCTAGTGTCTTAAGAAAATCAACTATTATACATATTGATTTTGAAAAACAGTAGAACATGAACACTTTTCTTAAATTTTCAGTTATGATCAAGTTCGTATTTCTTAAATCCATGGAAAGTGAACAGTGTGTATGGCCTGTTAGCTCACCTGGTCAGAGCGTGGTGCTAATAACGCCAAGGTCAAGGGTTCAATCCCCATACAGGCAAATTAAAAACTACTGTCTTAATAAAATCAACACATAACAAAATTCTAGAAAATCAACTGTTACACATATTGATTTTGAAAAACAGTAGAACATGAACACTTTTCTTAAATTTTCATTGAGATCAAGTATGTATTCTTACATCCATGGAAACTCAACATGATGTAAGATAGGTGGGTTAGCTCAGCTTGTAAGAGCATGGTGCTAGTACACTTGAGGTCATGGGTTCAGTGTCCCTGCTGGGCAAATTCAATCTAAAGTCTTTCAGACAATCAACACGTCAAAATAACAAATGGTTCTGAAATAATATCAAAACTAAAAACTGCTGAAAAATAAAATCAACACTTCAAAATTAAAAATTACTGAAATAAAATCAACACTTGAAAAACTGCTGGGAAATAAAATCAACACTTCAAAATCAGTAATTGCTTAAAAATAAACTATTATGCATGTTGATTTTGAAAAACATTAAATGAGCATTTTCTGAAATTTTCATTAAGATCAACTAGGCATTTCTTAAATCCATGGAAAGTGAACAGTGTGTGTGGCCTGTTAGCTCAGCTGGTCAGAACGTGGTGCTAATAATGCTGAGGTCATGGGTTCAATCCCCATACTGGCCAGTTCTAAAGTCTTAATAAAATCAACACATAAAAAATGTCTGGAAAATCAAATATTATACATATTCATTTCGAAAAACATTAGGACATAAACACTTTTCTTAAATTGTTATTAAGATCAACTACGTATTTCTTAAATCCATGGAAACAGTGTGTATGGTCGGTTAACTCAGCTGGTCAGAGTGTGCTGCTAATAACACTATGGTCATGGGTTCAATGTCCTCACAGTAGCCAATTCAAATCTAAAGTCTTAAAAAAATCAACCCATAAAATAGGCTGCTTGAATTTGCTATGTCAGTCAGTCACCAGAAGAGGCAGCAACTGCTGATTTTACATTTTCACTGAATTGAATTTGTTACATCAGGGTCAACACAAAGTCTTCTGTTTCAGAGCACTCAGTAACTTTTTATTAAACTGTAGCTGTGAATTAACGACATTAAAGTATTTAGGAAGCTCAGAAAATTGACTTTAAATGACAAACAGGTACAACACGGTGGTTCTTTAAAATTGACAACTTTTATTTAGCATATTAATATGTGTAATTGTATAGTTGTCTTTTTGAACTCACTATGTAATATTAGACGCTCTCAATGAGTTTCATTCAGCTGACTGGACTGAGGGCAAAAATGGCTCTTTTGATTTTAAAGTTTGACCTCTGACCTTGTTGGACCTTGGTGTTTCACATTTAACCTGTATGTGGCAACACTGTGCAAAAATATTGTGTCCAGGTTGCTCTTCTTGCCTCCCAAAACGTGACAATTAATACAGTTTCTGATCTTAACAACCGGAATGGTTGCACATTTAATTCCTCTTAGTATTATTTGGAGGTGAGAATTTTTTTTCTTTCTTTTAACTTTCCTTTGACTCGTCCCTTTTAGGGACACAAAAATGACTGCGGTTTGATCCTAACAAACTTGGACTGGTTACATGTTGTTCTGTTTACTTGCCGAAAACAATGGAGTGCAGGTGGAAAACTCAGGAGTCTCAGCAGAAATCAAACAGAAGCCCCATTAATCTGCTCTCACTCGCCCTCTGGGCCCCATCAGGGTTTTTCTTTACAAGCGCAGCTATGCATGCAGCTTTATATTGCCTGTTATCCCCACTTTACTGTAAAACGCTGTCGTGGTTTAGATTGAATTTCCTCATCTAGGTGACCCTCTGTTACAGGAGCTGCAGGAGCTCCACTCACCACACGCTCCCCTGAGGCTCCTGCTCACCACCCATTTAGTGATTCACTTTGGAAAAGCTGTCACTCCTGGGTGGGGGTGGTGGGACGGTGTACTCCCAATACTCTGTTCTCATGAATTCACATGAGGCTGATGTGCCTGGTTTTGCCTTGAAAAAAAGAACAGCCTATATTCATCAGACAGATTCCAGGTTGAGCTGCAACGCCAGCTCATCTCACTGCTGCAACGTAGGGATAAATGGTTTGTTCCACTAATTGGTAATTAAAATAGTATTTATTTCCACCTTTGCAAAAGAATGTGTAAAAAGCTCACCAACACTATAATATCATTTCATCATCCCAAAGTGAACAATTTAGAACTTTTTGTACTTCCATTTGTGTCTCAAATGCTTCTTTTGACAATCTTTTTAGATGTCCAGAAGATGAGTCATTTCAAAGACCTCCTGATTGTTAAGTCACATTGAATGAACACTGTGCTGTTACCTAGCAACCCAAAGAGAGTGCCAGGATGTTTGGTTAGCTGGTTTTACCACTGTCTGCGCTGTACAATGGCTGCTGGAAAAGATAAGTGTTTTGTTGTTGACTTTGCATTCAAAAATCACCTGCTCTATTCTTACTGGTTGTACAGGAGGCTCTACTTCTGCTTTTCAAAGATGTACAGTTGTATAATTTTGCATCTGTTTGCAGCCATTTTTATGGGCGAGTGTAAACGTTGAGTTGGCGGCGTGGCCAACAGCAGACTATTTGGATTTAAAGTGACATGAAACTCTAAAACAGCTCAAAATAGGCAGAACTGAAAGACTAAAATCTTCTAATCTAGGAATGATTTTGTGTAGACCATAAACCTACCCTAACCTGTTCAGGGAAGTGTTTATCTTCAAAAGTCAGGAAATTACCTCAAGACAATTTCTCAGCTGAACTTGCAGAATTATAAGAACAATAGAAAAAGCTGAAAATTTGACAGGAGATCCAGTGATTTTCTTGCCACATTATGAATTAGTTGGGGACCTGTTGAAGAGCAAATCAGTTCATTACAAAACAACAATTAATCACAGATGACCTGCAAGACCAGCAAACAAAAGCACCACTGTTCCAACTATAATGCCTTGAATGCAAGAACCAGGCTTAACCTGATGAAAGAGCTTCAACACAGCCACAAATATGATACTTTTATTTAATTTAAATAAATTGAATTCATTTTAAACTCAAGAACTTTGTGTATCATGTGATAAAATAGCTGCAATATTTCCCAACAGCCATCATGTAACGGGTCATAACTGCATTTTATGACCTAATACCTGAATACAGTTTAAAGGAATGCAGAGGCCAGAGAAAACGGATGCATGACCTTGTGCTGTGTGAATAAGTAGAAAAAAAATCTGCATAAGCAGTAGAGCACAGATGTAAATACATGGTTTGGTTCTTTTTTTTAGTTTTTATTGGCTCTAGTGGCCTTTATTTGATAGTTAATTTACAGGAAAGTGGGAAATGAGAGAAGGGGAAGACATGCAGCAAGGGTCACCAGGTTGGGAATTAAACCTGTGACAGCCACATTGAGAACTAAGGCCTCCATATTTGGGTTGTGCTTAACCCCTGCGCTACCAGAGCACACCCGGTCTGGCTCTTTTAATGTGGAAGATAGATCTCATTCAAAGCACTTTAAACATGGAGCATAACAACCGAACAGATTCCTGCCATCTAACCCAACGAAATCATAAGAATTTACCAGCGGCAACAAAAATCACTACGTTAGTTTAGATACACACCTCACTACGTATCAGGTTAGAGCTTGATTTGTGCACATTTAATCTAAAACCAGCTGTCTTATGACTACATCTATCATGACTCCATCATTTCCCCCCCATTACTTTCTAGACTAAAATTGCTCCGATGTTTGGTAAGATACTTACAACTTCTAATTGCCTCTCAAAACCCTGCTTAGAGAAAAATGAACCATCCTTTTAATTGTATTTTCAATATCAACCAGGAGTGTATTTGCATACATGTACTTATTCTTTTATTTTGCTTTTTGTGGGCCAAACTTAAATGTTCAGGTCAATCAATCAAATTTTATTCTCAGGCAAAGATAACCTGCATGGATTTTTTTTATCATTTAAATAAAGATCATTTGATGGTGGGCAGTCCTTTATACCACAGAGGAAGAATTTTAGCTCCCTCTTGTTTGCAGAATTACTTTTATTTAGCAGGCAAAGTGCTACACGTCATAAATCACATATGATATAAAAACAAGCATATAAAACAGCAATAAAATGACAAGAGCCCTGTAAAACAAAATGGCTTTCAGATTGTTTTTAAAACGTCTGCAGAACTCATAAACCAGGTTTTAGAGAATGGAAGGCAGTTCAAGGTTGTGTCACAGCATCTCAATCAGATTTAAAGGTTATAGAGAAATTTCTAAAGGTGTTTTCACACATCATACTCCGGTAGATTCAGTTTGATTGAGGATCAAAAGCGCAATATTTGTTATACTTTCAGCTGCTGCAGTTTGTTCTCACACTGCACCTTTAAAAGACCTGTTCACCCCGACAACACAAAAACCTCTGAAGAAGACACTGAATGCAACTTCCCATTTCACAAAACGTAAACAAAAATGGACTGGCGTCAAATTTTAGCAGTTGAAAGATTTCTCTTTTGTTTTTGGTAAAGCTATTTCTCCCTTTAGCGTCAGACTCAAGTTTGTTTTGCTTGTTTTTTTCCTAGAATGTTCTTTAATGTAGTCCATTTCCTGCTCTTGGAGCGATCTCCAGTCTGCTTGGCGTTCACATACGCATTCAAACTGCGCCAGAGTTCACTTCAACTGAACCAAGGCTGAAGTTTGTGAGCGGACCAGACTTTACTTTGTTGGTTGACATCAGAGTTTGATTGTCCATTCATACCTCCCCAAACAAACCAGACTTTCTAGAAAAACGAACTAGAGTTCAAATAAAGGGGACTAGTCACGGCTGGTGTAAATGGACCCTTATGTGTTTTGGACTCAAGCAAACCACATCAGACGCTTATCCACACATGGAGAGAACAGTAGTGAATCTTCCCTACTTGATTTACCATCAGAGTTCATACAGGAGGTCACAAAATAACCTACAATGACATCCAAGTCCATCCTTGGTAGCACATCAGTCCATCACTTGGGCTGAAAAATCAGCTTATAGTGGCCAGTTATTGCTCATATGCATGAACTGAAACATTGATGATTCAAAATGTTCTTTTTCCTCTTTTTAAACCTTTAGATGCATATGTAGAATGAGCCGAGTGTCACCAATGTTTCATTAAAGTGTGCCTGGATTCTAACAGCTGGACTTCCTGGTTTTGCTTTAAAACAGGTTTTATCCTCTGTTGAATCCACAGATTGAAGCAAAAAGGAACTATGGATAGTTTACATCTTTCTGAGTTTGTCACTGAAACAAGAGAATAAGGAACATTTATTCCAATCTAAAACTCCTGTCACATTAGTAAAAAGAGATGTATTATGTATCCAAAATGTAGTTCATCTAATTGCCATCATGGTGTTTTCCCAGGGATTCACCGGAGCTGGTTTGGTGTCAAATTGAGTTATGTGAAATGTTTAATAAATTGTCTGACAAATTAGATCATGCCGGCTTAGTCCACTGAGTCCAGGCAGGATGTTTGTCTAAGAAAGAGTAAGAGCAGATTTCAGTTACACAGATCAGTGGGATGAGAGGCGCTCATGACATATTTTTCTAAGGGATATTCACTTGACTGGCTCATTAGCCTTTAAGCTGTTCTCTTCAACCTCTAACATGGATCTTTGCCCATTTTACCAATCTGTCAGGCGGATGATGTTTCTGTAGCTCCTTACAGTGAGACTGGATGCAGGTCATGTCGAGAAGAAATCAAGGAATGAAGCTAATGATGCAACCCTGCAATGAGAAGCAAGTACAGACGACAGACGGATGGATGAGTTGGTCATAAGGACACAATCCAGACAATCTTTCTAGTTAGAGTTGGTTGTGACCCATAAAAACAAAGATAGTGCACTAAAAGTAAAGTTATAATGTTATATAGATTTTAGTTCATCACGTTTAACAGTCTACCTCCAGACAGGCATAAGCCCCGCCCACTTCCTGGTGTGAATTTGATTGATTTTAGTACAAACGTGGCTACACAGCATGTGGCATTTTGATTTTTCTCCCACTTTGCCGCTCTAGTAAGTGTTTTGTTTCTTCAGTGTTGCTTTGGCAAGATTGCAGAAATGTCTGATTGTGGTTTAGGTATATTCTTACGGTGTCAAGATTTATTATTCATCTTCTTTAGTTGCTTTAACTGTTAGGACTGTATTTGTTGTTGGTTTGATTTGTGACTGCAAATGTACCCATTCATGTCTTTGAGTGCTTAATGCTGAGCATCTTGTATCGTGATTTTAGATCATTTTTTTTCTTCTTCTATTTATAGCACTATATGTACTGTTCTCTTTCCTGTGAATTGCACAATGAGGTGTTTTGTTTTAAGCTACTGTGCTAATTCCTAAATTCCTACATATTTACACTGCCATGTATTGTGGTAATGTTGATATTTCTTGTTTCTTTGCACTATTTTCTGTCAGGACAGGAGATGGTTATGTGTGAAGTTATTCGTTTTTAGAATCTACAAACTAAATAGTTTTCAAAAACAATTTTTAAAAAATTAACCACGTGATTTATTTAATACACCTGCTTTATTGTGTAATCTTGTAGAAGTTCTTGCTGCTTTCTTGTGTTTTTCCAGATGTAATTTAATTTTTCCTTTTTATTGAATTTAGGATTTTATGTCTCTTCAGTTTTTCTCCCCCTATAAACTTTATTTTATGTTGGATGCTATAATTTTTCATTGGTTTTTATGTGGGAGATTAACAGCACAGTAACTGAGTCTTTCTGAGGGTTGACCTTCATCTCCTCTCCAGTATTTAGTTTCCTCCTATTGGTCAGTGATGCTTGTTTCATTTAGAGTCTCTTGGATTGTGGGTCGGTCTTAAACTTGTCCTGCATCTACAACTGGCATGTAATTTAAAATATAATTTTCAAACTCTCTTATTGTATCTATTCTAATAATAGTAAACTCAGTGTTTCAGCAGTTTTTCTGTTTTCTGGAAGTTTGTTCCAGACTAGACACGGATAAAAACTGAATGCTGCTTCTTAGGTGCCGAGTATTTTTCAAGCGACTTAAATGAGAGAAAATTCAACAAAAACTTGCTGAAACTTAAATAATGAGAACATTAGAAATAAAAGAAAAACTGTCAGCTGATTAATTTAAATACAAAAACTTTAAGATGAACATATAGCTAAAAAAAGCTGAAATCAATACAAAGCCATCTTTTGAATAGTAAAAAATGAAGACGTTCCAGAAAAGCAAATAAGCTGACTTGCTAAAAAAACAAATAAAAAAACTTTTAGCAGAAAAGTTCAGAAAAAGCATAATTTTTTAGCTTTTAAGCATTCACACAATTAAACCTGCAGTCTGTGACTTTATGAAGTTATTTATTTTTTGCATATTTGTTAAAATTATCATTATGTCGTGTCAGAATAAGACAGTAAACTCAAGCTCCTCTGCCTTCTCCCAGCGCTCCCAGAAATACACCACTCAGTCAGAAACAACCAGTCAGAGCCAGGGGGAGGATCTTAGTGCTGTCAATCACTCTTGTGCTCAACCCTTCCCCTTGTTCTTTGCTAAGCTACAGCTGGTTCACCACAATGTAGCCTGCCATGAATGCTAAGGCTAGTTAGCATGACCTCTTCACAGATTACCTGCCTCGTATTCATCTGTCACAACATGGTGACACTTTTAACAGATTTGTAAAATACATATTTTTGTAAAAAGTCCTTACTACATCTTTCAATTAGCTGTGCTCTGGTTTTGTTCCTCTTTTCTATTCACAAATTGAATGAGCACGGCACCGGAGGGATTGTTCTGGACTAATTGAAAGCTTTTTATTTCTTCTTCTGCATGAAACTTGTCCAGATGCTGCACATTTATCCTTCCTTTCTTCTATGCAAAGGGTCAAAAGGTTAAATTCAAATTCACAGAGCTCCTAGCGTAACCTGTTGCAAGTAGTGGCCTTCCCTCATTTAAACGACCTGAACGAAGTAGGTCACGTTGCATAACACAGAAGGAGGAGGTGAAGAACATCATGTCTTCTCGGTCCCCATGTGGCCGCAGTCAGAGGAAGAGTGTTTTAGAGGTGACACTTGGTTTTTCTCAGTGCTGACAGATAAACATCTCCTTCCTCTCACAAGTCTTCAGGCAAACAGCTGAGACAGGCCCCGTTCCAGAAGCTCCGTCTTCGCCTCGCTCACCCTTCACTCTGCCCTCTTGACATGATTTGAGCTTGATCTGAAATTTGCAGCACGTCTCACTGAGGGAAAGGGAAGGCGTTGCGATCTTCGCTTGTACTGTGTTGTAACTGTGTCCCAGGTGCATTTTGTTGACATAAAAGAGCCGAACATTCGCTTGTTTGACAGGTTTCTGTGGAAAGCTAGTTTTACTCCCTCATCTGCAGATGAAAATATTGGAATAATACAACAAAAGGAGAACAACAAGGCTTAAACCAAGTTCAAATAATCTTGGTTTGGTGAAATTAGCGATTATGCATCATGAAACGCCATGTAGATATTGAGCATTTATTCCCAAAACACTTCGCAAGGGAGAGTGAATTTCTTGGAAGTGACTGCAGCCGGAGACATGCATCAAGAGGCATCCAGTCTGGATTTCCAGAGGCAGTTAAGGTCCCAACAGACAGCCAGCTGCTCCATCGCCCTCCTCACCTCAGGCCACCACGCTCATTTAGAAACACAGAGATGCTCATCTTAGCCACACAGGAGGCTAACATTTATCTAATCATTGATTTCACCTTCCCTGCCTTGGTAAATTACATTTCAGGACAAAATTATAGCCACAACTGTGATCATTTCTCTCATTATTTTACCTTGCACACATAAATGGCATCATTCCACAAAAACAAAAAGCTACCAGGGTCAACATTATTAGCCCAATAAACAGCTGTTGCACAGTGATGTGCTTTAATTTTGAAAAGCTTCAGGTTTGCAAAATTAGTTCACACTGGATGTTTTCTCCTAATTCAGATCCAGTATAAGCACCAAGAGATTTAACTCTGAATTGAGAAAGCATAGTCTCAAAAATAATTCAAGTTAAAAAAACAATTGTTGATTCTCAGAAAGCTAGAGGACAAAGGAAATTCAAAAAGAGCCACAATGCAGGAAATTACAACAAAAAAAGAGTAAATCTCTGCCTGAGATTGACTGAGATCAATCTTGGAAATTTTCTTGAAAAACAAAGGGAATTTCTGAGTGTGAAAAGTGGCTAGAGAAAAATTCTGAACATTTTTGATTCATCAGAAATTTTAAAAATTCTTGGAAATGTATTTGTTTCGAAAGTAAAAAATGTTTTCAAAAAATGTATCTAATTAATCTCAAACTTTCAAGGATTTTATTATATTTTATGTTGACAAAATCCTGATTTTATGGCATTATTACATAATGTGGCATTACAAGCCTTTACTGTTTGCACAGGAAAATACAGACTGTGATTTGGACAAACGTCTTAGTGACGTTATAATTCCACCGTAGCAGCTTTTGTTGGACACAAAGCTCAGAAAAAAGAGCTGCCTTCATTATGAAGGCAGTTCTCAGACTGCCTTCATAATGAAATAAGGTTCCAGCCACGACATGAAGGGTTGTGGATAACATAGGGTGGTCTCAATCTGGGCTGAAGTGAGCTTTCAAGACTCGTTAGCATGTAGCGTACCAGCGTTAACCATGTGCAAGGTGTCAGGGAGCGAGATGTGAAAAAGGTTTTCCTCATACCTGGAAGTGATCCAACATTTACAGAGCAGTGTGGAAAGGTCAAAGCTGTGCAGCAACATTGGAAGCCCACTTGTACGATACTCATCACAATACGGCTAATGATCGGCGTAACGCCTTGCTCTCTGACTCAGCACAGTGCTAAAAGGTTAGGACAGCACCAAAGTCATTTACTTGTGCGATCACAAAGGTTGCTGCAGCTTCATGTTAACTGTTGCATATCATTAGCATGTGCAGCAAATGTTTGGCTTTGTGCACATTCACAAAAGAACAATTAGCATTTATATAGGTTCCAAGTGTGAAAGGCGAAACTGATTAAGATAACTACAGGAAGGGTAAATGCTGAGGTTTGACACGTGACTTAACATTTAATTATGCCCCACTTTCTAGTTTTCTTTACAGATATATTAACGTTCGCCACCGAACTTTAAGCCAAGCAGTTCAGCCCAATAGTAGGTTTATAATATCAAGATGAAGGGAAGGATTTGAACTTTTGCAGCTTTTATTTCTCTTCTACCTTCCTGTGCTCTTCAATAAGATTGCATCCAGCTGCCGGTGACCTCGCCACCAACTTCTCCCGATTGACCAGGAGACTAATGTGAATAAATGCCAGTCCATTTACTTCACCTGTGCGTTTCTAGGAAGGAACTGATAATTATCATTCGTCTCCTGGCGGGGGGTGGTTGTCTGGGCCTTTCATGTGACAGATAAGAAGGCAGGTAAAATAAACTGGGAAAGGGAAACGTGTAATGTCATTTCGGCAGGCTGGCATCTGAAGAAAGGTCCCAGATGAGTCGCCAAA
Organism: Poecilia mexicana; assembly: GCF_051168715.1. Taxonomy (NCBI): domain Eukaryota; kingdom Metazoa; phylum Chordata; class Actinopteri; order Cyprinodontiformes; family Poeciliidae; genus Poecilia; species Poecilia mexicana. The sequence goes on from NW_028263384.1 coordinate 28,393,880, forward strand.
ATCTTTTTCCTTACCATCAACTCTCCCTCCTGTAAGAACACACAGACGCGAAGTTGGGGTCACGTCTGTTTGATCTCCTAATGTTCTGCTCAGGCTGAAGGTGAAGGAAAGATCTGGACACCGTCATAGGTCATCTCTGCTTCAGACCTGCTGTCTGCTGGGCTTTATTTTAATCAGACAGGAAAGTACAAAGCTAATGGTTCTAAAAGTTACTTTGAATTAAGTGAGAGTTAATTAAAACCTGAAGATTCAAAACCATAATTGAGACATAATGATGGTTTTTGTTTCTCCACATTCCACAAATGAAGTAAAAAAAAAAATAACTCAGGCATCTAATTCATTTTTTTTTTTACAAAATAAAATCATACATATGAATTGAATAGCTGAACATGCTAGCTTTTCAAAACATACTTTTAATTTCTGCATTTGGGATTTTTAAATCTGAACAATCACAGGGTTACTGTGAATTAATCTTCTTTTTTAAAGAACCGAGTTAATGAATGAGTTCTAAATGTTTTATTAGGGCTGTCAAATGATTAAAATAGGAATATAACAGGCCAAACATGAGATCATTTCTTATGTCTTTGATGCTTTTGTATTTATCATTTGGCTTCGGAGTCACATACTGGCACTCCAGGCGTTCTAAGTTTGATTATAAAGGAAAATCATTTCTGACAGATATACAGAGACTTAAAAGAAGTTATAACTCATAATAACTTTGTAATAAGCCACCGATCTTTAAAAAAACACAATGGCTGACTTTAAATGTCCCTTCAGAGGAAAAACAACTATAGAGTATTGAAATTTAATTAACATATAATGATTTGGTCTTTAACTATTGATTAAAATAAACAAACAACAGAAAGACAGTAACACACCACATCCTGATGCAGTAGAGCACTGAGATCCTTCACCCCGATACACGCGCACTATTCACAGCATCAGACTTTACACTTTAAAGAAGTGACAGGATTTGATATTCCACCTAAATCAACTACGTTCTTCTACGTTTGACATTGTGCTATACACAGTTTTCAATACACCTGGATGTGGTTATATGATAAACAATGTGACAAAAGTTTCATCTTTTTCCCACAAACGTTTTGTTTCCGTTTGTCCTTTCATCTACTTTCAGTTTCTTTCTTCCAAAACTTCACCTGTGTTTGGTGATATTTAAGCATTACTTCAGTTCATACCTACTGGATTATCAGTCACATTCTTGGTCCTTATTTTTCTTTTGCTGGCCGGTCGTTTCACGCTTGGTCGGACTTTTTAGTTTCCTGATTTACGATCCTTAAAAAAGTGATTTATATTTTACACTATTTCTACCCAAACTGTATTCATCACTCAAGTCAAAGCATCTTAAACACAAACAGCAGCAAAAAATTATTTGTTGTGTAACAGCACAACAACGAACCTCAAAGGGCAGATACAGCTCACAGCCTTCATACTTAAAGTCAGAGGAAAATGTTCTACCCTACAGTTCACCGATTTTAAGTAGTTGGTTTCTACTTTCACTGGTGGCCTGTCATTGATTTATATCATTACATTAAATATGATGTATCATTTTAATTGGTAAAAGTTACACAGCATTATCACCTTCAAGTATATAAGTAAACATATCTGAGATAAAGATTTTACTAGGTTAGCAATAAAAAAGGAAAGCTTTTAAAGATTACTTTGATTTATTTGTTATTGTTCCCTGCAAAATACATTCTGTTGATGTTTTCCTACCTAAGTGACATTTTAAAAGCTTAACCTACAGACACTTTTTGACCCCACTTCAGCATGGAGCTCCATGAATCTCAGTTTGCTTTTCTACTCTGGAAATTTCAAACACAACTCAACAAATTTGGTCTTTGACTTTGCCATCCCACAATCCTCTCTGCCTCCGCATGCAAAATGTTGCTCTCCAAAGCAGGTTGTCAAATGGTTTCCCAATCAGCTTGAATTAGTCCTGGAAGCTGACAGTCACCGTAAAGACGGATCCACTGGATGAGTCCCGAAATCTTTGAATTAATATCTTGCCCTGAAGATATAATAAGCCTCACCCTTTCAGCTGCTGCTCAGCTCTTTCTCCTGCACTTCATTAGTAAAAGTAAAGCCAAGGCTGTCATTTGACAGTTTGACAGATACATTCTGCTGCAACAAAAGCTCACTCCGTTTTTTTGGGTCACCCTGGCACCGGAGACACACTTGGGTGCAATTTGTGCAGGTGTATCGTCCCACTCTGCTTCCTGCACCACGTTCAGAACATTTTCCAAATATCTGCGAAGTGCACCGCTCGTGATTCACGTCGAGTTTGACCAATCATTCTGGGAGGCTTCAAGCTGATTGGACTCTTCTTAAACCGTTGTTTAAGAAACGATATTTTGATGTTGTGAGCTGGTCGAGAAAAAGAATATCAGACGAAAAAAAATCTGAAAAACCAAATTATTGAACATAATAAAATAAATTTTAATGTCGATGAGTAAAATCTGTATTTGATATCAAGTAAAATATGACCCAGAATTTTCTAGAAAATCCTTGTGGTAAAGTACTTGTAGCTGGCCACCAGGCTTTCCCCTGATTTCTCGGTGATTGTTTGGTAACTTAGAGCTTCAGCTTCTTTTTAGCAGGATTCAGACGAACTAGCTCACTCCATTAACCTAAATGTTTTTCTTCTTTAGCCTTAGAAATGGGATGAGGAACATCTAAGAGAAGCTTAAAGTTCAGCATCCACATCAAAATGAGTCAGTTGAGGTAGTTCAGGGATGGACGATATTAGAAAATCTTGTGATGATAATAACATTGCGACATCAGTTGCAACATAATGCCTGTTTTGCTCATTTCCTTGTTTGACTCAGTCCAGTCATGGAAATGCATTTAATTTGTGCACTTCACTTACAACCACAAACTTCAGTGTATTTCGTTTCACATGATTAACAGGGTTTGGGTCAGAATCTGTAGAAAAACTTAAACATTTCTAGAACATCCTAAGCTTCTGGTTTTGAGCTGCTCAGTAGTTCATGTGTTTGTCTAAAGCTCAGTTTTTTCCAAAGACTTGACAGTGAAGGATAGTTTATTGGTTCATTGTCTCTGAAGGTATGCACACCAGACTTCATATCATGTGTTTATCTGTTTAATTATGCACTACTTTTGAGTTTATCACATAAAAAAAGCAAAAGCAAAAGAAAATGGACATAATGTTGCTAATATTTGCAATTTTATTTGTAAGTATTTCCAACAAATACTTACTTACTGTGTTGGTAATTAGAGAAGATGATTGATATGGAAAGATACAAACATTTGATGTCTGGAGCACTGATGTGATCATTTTTCTTGTGAACACATGAACCCAGACCTCAGAGCATCCCCTCCTTGTGACACTAATCTGCTCCTACCGGGCAACAACATGGAAAAACTGAGACATTTTTTTCTTTCTAACTTCTTAAAACCTCTAATTAGATGCATCAGCACAAGTATCCTTTTGATTTATTAGTGTGTTTACAAATGGATATAATTATTAGCATTATTGTTAACATTTGTCCTGTGAAACGTTTAGTGTGATGTTTTATCAAGAAAGAAAAGTGGGAAATAAAACATGCTAGCTACATAGCTCCTCTGATTTCAGATGGAAGTCTGGTTGCTCACATCTATATTTGATTCAAAAATGGAGAAATGTAGAAGCTTGAGTTACTTTTGAGGCCCAGAGTGTTTTTCTTTGATGGTTATCGCATACAGGGCGGCTTTAAACTGAAAATCCATTTTTATTTGTTATTTCATTTTTGATAAGCACACACCTCCGTGAGAGAAATCTGAAAAACACCATCTATGTAACAACTGTAATCACAGATTTGCTCAGACTGATGCAAAAACCCCAGAGCCTGTTTCTTTATGCTGTTGGTGAGGTGGAGCATGCTAATGGAGACCACCAAGAAAACACAACCATATAAAAGCCCAGCATGCAAATTAGAAGAGACACCTTGCTGTTCTGGTTACTACATGTGGTTAGATGTCAGGAAACATCTGTTTTAATTCAAGCTTGAAGTCACAACATTAGCAGCAGCAACTTTAGCCAGTCCTTCTCTGTGCAGGTTTATCAGACTCACATTGTTGCTCAGGTATATTGAACCTCTTTTCCAATATTTTTGTAAACAAAACGTTTGCGTATAGATTCAGCTGTCAGATGATCTCACATTTTACTATGAAATACTTTACATGGTCAATTTAATGAGTGCACTTTGCCAAGGTCCTGTGACTGCAAAACAGCCTCCAGATTATCACCCCTCCAGCACCATGCTTGGGAATTGGAGCTAATGTTTGTGTTTGTTGTGCTTGGGATCCAAACTGTGAGAGTATTTCAATCAAAACACACAAACCGATAGCAAGGGCGCATTCACACTCTGGTCCGCCTGAAAACGCAGGTCTGGGTTCGATTGAGGTGAACTCTGGTGTGTTCTGAATGCGTATGTGAACAACAAGCAGACCGGAAACAAACTACAACACATGGCATTCTGGGTAAATCAAATCAAATCAACCAATCAGTCCAACGATAGCAGGAGAACTAACCCTTTTACCAAAAACAAAAGAGAAATCCTACAACAGCTAAAATGTGATCCCACTCCATTTTTGTTTGCATTTTATGGAAAAGGAATTTGTGCTTAGTGTCTTCTTTGGGGGTTTTTGAGTTTTTTCCTCTGGTTATTCTTAGAGCAGCGCCACCACAGGAGAGAAGGGGAACAGGATTTTTGATTCATCTGACAGTATGGTGTGAAAGCGAACCAGACCAAGTGAAAATGTAACAATTGTTGCAATTTTGGTCCCCAATCAATCTGGATCAACTGGACTATTAGGCATGAAAAGAACCTAACAAAACTGACTGACTGACTGTGTCCAATGGCCAGAAAACCAAAAGCTAGTTTTTCTTTGCACTGATCTTCATGGTGCTTTGATTCTTTACACTTTTCAGACATTTTGTTGTAAATTTGCTACCGTTTGGCCGAACATTTTATTCTAGAATAATCTGGTACACTGAGACATTTATTGCTGGTTCACACATTCATCAATAAATGAATCCCAAACACTGTTTCAAAGAAGAGCTGTCCAAATGATGAACTGAAAAACATGCACTGAAGGTACGATGAGACATGAACACTGTAGTCCGTTTCAAGCTGTAATCCAATCAGCTGTGCCTCAAAAGGCCTCTTGGAAGTTTTACAGAAAGTCACGGAAAGTATGTTAGTGAAACTTTGACTAATTGGAGCAGCTCTTTTTGACTCTTTGCGAAAAGCACAAGGTTGAACTTGGCAGCGGTGCTTTAAAACAGCTGCCAAACAAAAGCTCTCATACGGAGGTCCTGACAGACAGAATGGGCAATAAATCCTCATTTATGTGATGGTCACTGAGGTGTGACAAGCTGGCTTCCACAAGACGGAGCTAGATCAAAGACTGGGCAGAGATGGAGATGGCTGGATGGACATTCACCTTTGGCGAAAGATTCTGTGCAGATCTGACCTTGACGTTCTTCATCTTAATGTGGAAACCAAAGTAGAAATGTCACGTTTGCAGGATTTTTGGAATGGATGTGGAGCTAATTTTGAGTCTTATGACTTCAAAGACTTTTCAATACTCACTGTGTAGAAATGATCCTTAAGTTTGCTCCTCTACTCTGAACTCATAATTTCAGGAATTTCATTTCTTCAATTGCAGATGAAAGGTAAAAAGAAAACAGCTTTGAAAAATCTGATAGGTTTGGAGAATACAACAAAAACATAAACTGGATGCAGGACTTTTTACATTTTTAAGAAGTGTTAGTTAAAGGGGACATAATAGAAAAAAAATCACATTTTGTACATTTTTGTACTTCAATTTGTGTCTTAATTGCTTCTAAGAACAGCCCAAGTTCTTAAAAAACAAACAAACAAACAAAAAAAACAGTCAGCCGTTTTTTGACTATAAGTTCTTTATTTTTTTTGGTGTTTGGAAAATGAGCCGTTTCAAAAACATCCAGAATATAATGTCAGAAATCAGCAGGTACTGCACATCACTAGCAACCAAAGATGTACGGTTATGTAATTGTGCATCAGTTTGCAGTGACTTTCACTTGCGGGTGAAGCGCCGAGTTGAGGGCGTGGCCGGCAGCAGTTTATCTGGATTTAAAGTGACAAAAGGCCCTAAAAGAGCCCATTTTGAAAGGAGCTCAAATTCAGGAGTACCTGTTGATTTGATGAACCAAAGGCCTGTTAATTTCAAAACAGTAACCACAACTGAGTGAAACAATGGATTGACCAACACTTAGAAAATTGAGAAAATCCAAGGAACTCAGTTAAGATTTTAGAAGGAAAGTTATGGATTAACAGAAGTTGGGAAAGTTTTTTTTTTTTTTTTAACCATTTCTACGGCCAATTTCAAACAACAGCATGCAAGCATCTGTTATTTAGCTGCATCACAACTTTACAAGGCCTGGAATAACAATCTCAGCTAACTGAAAGGACATTGCTGAGGTTGTTGAGGAACCAAGAAGGCTCAAGTCCACCATGAACTAATTATATGTATTTGGTCCATAACAGTACGAGAGGGGAACAAATGGACCTAATTTTGATTAATACTAGATGTCCACTGTGACCAATTAGTCCACTGAGGTGCCTAATTACCCATGAATAATAAATTGCTCACCAAAAAAACAATAAAAACTTAGGAACATGCAGCTAAAACAGAAACGTAGGTGGCCAATTTAAAAAAAAAAAATCCTCACAGAAGCCTAGAATGTGAGCAGCAGGCGAGGCGGACGTCCAGTCATTTTAATAATACTTAAAGTTTATGAAATAATACCCTTCCCTCACAAGGAAAATAGTTCAGTCAATGTGATAAACAGCATCAGCACCAGCTTGTTTTGAAATGAAAAGTGTGTAATATTTTAGTATAAATACTTTAAGGGCATTTTTTATTTTTCCACATTTATGAATAAGAGACAAGATGAATATTGCTCTGCTGCTGACGTGATTTATCCAGAGACAGATGAGAGATCATTAGAGAACAAACAATCCAGCTGAGATTTCACAGTGGAAATGAAAAGAAACGGTGCAATGAGTCCATAAGGCACCTGCAATTCAAAAATGTTGAAACTTGATTAACACAGCAGCGACTTATTCGTGAATTTGTAAAAGGTCAAGTGCGTCAATATTTTCCAACTTGATTTGAAGGAATTATCTGCAATGCAATTAGATTTAGATTTGTTTGTCTAAGTCAGAATACTTACATGTTAAATAATACTATTATGTAATATCTGTAATTCTTTTCCCACTAAAAAACAAAACTAGAAAGCATCCTTCATAAGTTGTGAAAACATTTTCCAGTACTCTGTTTTACTAATTTCTCGTGTGGAAGAATTGTGAATTTTGAATTAATATGAGTTCCAACCAGAGTTGGGTAGTTACATTTACTGGAGTAACTTAAAAAAAAAATTATCACTTCTGATTACAATAACAATTTCCCTTTGGGATCAATAAAATATTTCTGAATTTGAATTCTTAATTTGTTCACTGTAATTGACTCATTGACTTGATGCAACTGGGTTTAATTAACTGAGCTTACCAATGAGAGTCTTTTTTGTAAAGGGCCTTGAGAAATTCGTTGGCACTATATAAATGAAGTGAACTGAAAATAAGTGTATTCTCATGTTAAATAGATGTTTTTGTGTCTTCAGTAGACATTACTCGGTCATTTAATTTGCGTGGTGGAAACGCGGGACTTGTTCAAACTGGGATGTGGGATTCAACCAGGAGCTTTTTGTTGTGGTCAGGAGGAGCGTCTGGGCTGGATTCAGCTGCCCTGCCGCTTCTCCTCAGGGCAGCAGCAGTGATGCAGGCGCTGCCTCTATATAAGACCCTCCAAGATGCCTCCCAGATCGCTTCCTCCATCATCTTCGCCTTTGACTGCACCTCACACCTTCTGCTCCAGAGCCCCACTTTTACAGTAGCGACTGTTTGGTTAAGTGGAGCGCATTTGTCCGTCTGTGGCGCTTTTTGCGATGTCCGGATTTCAGCAGAAGTTTGTGGAAGCGGAGCGCCGGAGCGCACAGGACGCGCGGCGCAGCCACCGTCTCCAGGAGTGACTCCGGAGGGAAGTTTTTGAACATGGGGAAAGGAGAGCCAGCGGGATTTTCCACCCTTTAAGGCGTCACATCCCCGGGCGTGGACAATGGACACCCTGAGCCTGTCAGTGAACGCGGTCTCCTCCACCGTGGCAGCGGAGCTCCCCACCACCGACGACCCGTTCAGCGGACCCATCAAGAACATCGCGCCGTGGAACTTCACCGTCCTGGCCGTCGTCATGTTCGTGGTCACCTCGCTGTCTCTGACCGAAAATTTCCTGGTCATGTTTGTCACTTTCAAGTTCAAGCAGCTCAGACAGCCGCTGAACTACATCATAGTTAATCTGGCCATCGCGGACTTTCTGGTGTCCCTCACCGGCGGACTGATAAGTTTCCTGACAAACGCCCGGGGCTACTTCTTCCTCGGGAGGTGGGCTTGTGTCTTGGAGGGCTTTGCCGTCACTTTCTTTGGTAGGTTTAGACTTTTGTTCTGGACTTTTTGGACTCTGTGGACGGATAAATTGCAAACTCTGCAGCTGTAGGCGTCAGAATCTGAACAGATGAGTTTGATAACTTCCCTGAAAAGCTGACTTTTACCACCTGCTATCAGAAACAGGGAGAAATGAGAAATTAATATCTGTAAAATATGTCAGAATAACTTGAGCATGCATCCTCTTAGAAAAAAAGACATATTTTCTGCTGGCGCAGCAGAGATGCACCAATCAGGATTTTTCTGGTTTATTTTGATTCTCAATTTTCCTCGCAAATTCTTATCTTCATAGATTATAACACATAAGACATTTTTTTTCTGATTTCTTGTTAGAAGTAGTTCTGAATCTATCAGAAAATGAATAAATTACATTATTATCACATTTATGATTCAAAGCAAACATCCTAGTATTTGTTTTAATTCACTGAACAATTGCATTAAGTATGTGTTCATGTGTTTAGAAAATTTAGGCCAACTTAGGGACTGAATCTTTTCCACTGTCAGAACCCAACCACATACACTGGAGCTAACTTTAACATATCCAGAAATGACCAGAACAGGATTAACTCTGACTTTTAACACATTCTGGTGAACAGGTACAACTCGGAAAAGAGTTCAAATATAAATGAATTCCTGTAAAAAATGGCAAAGATTTACCTTTTAGTACATCTTTAAGCAAATTCTTTCATTTATTATTATCAGACGCACCGATCATGTTTCCATCCTGGTACCAACTTCCTGTTTTCCTTGAGGTCTGACTTACTAATATTATATTTGATCAATCCCACTTTGCTTTTTTATAACGCACAAAAAAGAAAGAATATGTTCTTTGATAATGGTAGTGCATCAACATGCATGCTCTTAGGTGATGTGTTAATAGACTAAAAAGGGTGAGTTATCAGTGAGAATAAAAATACATTTTTCAGTTCTCGTCTTATTAATAAAGTAAAATCCACTGATTCTAGTGTCTTTATGATGCAGAGATAAAATAATAAAGTAACATGCTGTGGATTGTAACTAAAATGGGAGATTTATGGTAAAATGTCTCTGCAAAACACATGAAAGAGCTTCTGCTCTTTGAAAGTGGTTGCAGTTTTTGGCTACTATAAGTGCAGGGATGGATAAATATAGTTTCCACAGCTCTCGGCATCAGAATCGCAGCTTTCTTTCAGATCACATGCTTTACAGGTGAGTTTGATGGCTTCAATGACTCCACAGATTCCCAGAATTCAATTAAAACTGACGTTTGTCACCTGCTCACGGACAAGAACTTCTTGGAAAAGAATCCAAGATGTATATATCTGTGAAAAATGTCATAATAACTTTGACCTTCTGAGTGCAGCAATTTCATTCAGTTTCTGTGAGTAGTCATGCTCTGAAAAGGTTATCATGTAAAATTTGAAAAGTCTAAACTGACTCACATCTGATGTAGAAGGGACGCACCAATCAGGTGCTTGCAGGCTGATAATGACTCCCAGTTTTCCTGAAGGCCAATTTTGACCAGTTCTAGTTCATTATCACAAATAAATGAGAAATATAAACAGAAACTCAGAAAAGGAAGGAATTTTGTGACTGTTCTGATTTCTGCATTACAGCATTTGGTGTGAAACTCTTAAGGAGTTAAAATATCTGCTGTTCATTTACGCTTTTATGAAAAATTATGAAAGTTCTTAGTTTTGTTAAAAAAAAATTTCAGTGATGATTCAGAAGAAAATCTTCTGAGTCTTTAGCTGAATGATTTGTTTCTTTATCTTGGAAAATGTACCAAACAATGACTTTTCATGGATAGTAAGTTGTTAAATTTGAGGCGTATCACATGCAAACTCTGAAATCTGGAGTTTAATCATGTGAAAAATAAAGTAATTTGGCTAAAAAGTTAGAAAAGAAAACAACTTTCCTAAGCAACATGAAAAAGTAAAAGGTGAGCCAAAAGTGTGTTGTTCCTCAAACACCAGCTGTAGCTAAATATTCTGCTAAATTCACATTTTCAGTAAAATTCAAAAAGGAACAGAAAAAAGTAAAATAAATTCCTTTAATCCTTTAATAAAAATAAGCAATATTCCTAACATTTCTTGTTAAAACACCAATTTCGGACTAATATTTGACACATGAGGTTTTCAGGTTAAGCTCAATTTAGTGAAGCTCAAAAGTAAATTTTTTGTTCATATATTGTTCAGGGGTGAAGAAGCAGATACCTGCCTTAATTTTTTACTTTTTTGCACCTGCAAAGTATTTGCTTTTATGCTCTAAAAAACAGATTCACAAAGTTATGCTCACATCAGCTGCAGAGTCCTGCAGGAGTTTTCTCATGTCTTGCCATAAGTAGGTTACCATCCCCGTGATCACCAGGTTAACTAATTCACTGGGTTTTGCTTTAGGGCCTTCCTTTACTAAAGCACATAGGGAGCTCCGAATGCAGGATCATGGGAATCTGGTGAGAATAAATGCAACCAGGAGTACCTGAATAGTTCATGTGGAAGTCTGTTCTTTTTTTCACTCTGAGGAGAAAAAGCTTTTCTTCTGGTTCACCTTTGGAAAGGTTTCCCTGGAGGAGAGAGAACGTCCTCATCAGGAAATTACACCAGATTAAAATCAAATCAATGCTTTAATTGGACATTTCCTGCCTTTTTGCATTGTATCTGAATCTACAGTAAAAGTAAAACAACAACCGGATTTAATGTTTTGTTCAAACAGCCCTCTTTAAATGGTCAGTTTGAAACTTCCTGAAGCTGTATAAAAAAAAACACCCCTGGACGTTGATGCTGCTAATTTTACTCTTGAACCTTTATGCCAGATGCTCTTGTTAAAAAGAGGGTGGTAATTAAACAGCCAGTTTCCACCTGCCTCCTTTGTCCTTTGCAGTAAGTCTATCAGGCAGATACAAAGACTACCTGACTACACAGGGATAAGTAATTAACTCCAGTCTCTCACAGTGACTTATTACCACAATTAAAGGCTGCCTTTTTTAGCCCCATTAGCAGGCAGCAGAACGCACCCAATCCAGATCAGTAAAGTATTTCCAGAAACAGCGCAGCCACGCTGACCTCTGGGATGTCTGCTTAAAAATTCAGAAGCATGTTAGAGACCAAAAAAGGATGTGAAACCCCCTCGTGAGCTCGTTTTTCTGAATCACACACATTAATCACCGGTGTGTTTGTGGTTGCTGATTTCCTCAGGGATCGTGGCCCTGTGGTCCTTGGCCGTCCTGTCCTTTGAGCGCTTCTTTGTGATCTGTCGGCCGCTGGGGAACATTAGACTGCAAGCCAAGCATGCCATCCTGGGCCTGCTGTTCGTGTGGACGTTTTCCTTCATCTGGACCTTCCCTCCTGTTCTGGGCTGGAACAGATACACTGTGAGCAAGATCGGAACCACCTGCGAGCCCGACTGGTGAGACGCTCAAGTTTTGTTGCTAATGTGGGCAGTGGCAGCTGTATGAAGGGCACCCTTCTCCATATAAACACCTAGTAATTAGGGCTTGAAATAAACCAACGGCAATATATAAGCTGATAGATTTATGATCAATATCAATAGAAAACAGCCAATAAATGTTCAATAATTTCACCGAGTTCTGATCCAGATCTGCACAGCATTCTGGGGGATGTAGGCAGAGGGAAAGTGTGAACTGCTCAACTTCTTATAGTCAGCTAAGCAAGTTTGGTGGAGTCAACAAACTTACCCACTCTTCGGTTTCCTAGCAACTCACTCAATCTCTGGTTACCTAGCAACAGCCCATTGAGTCACCTGCAGTTTCATGTTTCGTCACCATGCTTCACCTAGAGACAGGTTTTTATCGTACCATTTATTTATCGTGAAAAATTTCTTATAGCGATAATTAGATTAATTGTTCTCTCGATAGCTTCCAATTAACTTGCAGAAATCTGAAAAGTGTGGCTTGTATTTGCATCCAGCTGCTGTGTGGAGCCACTTTTCTCCACATTTCCAGCTGCAAGTATTCTGCTGTCTCTACCAGTTCTGTAAACCTTTGGCTTTATTTATCTGTCAGACTAAAAGAATATGAATACATGGTGCACTTTTCAATCCTCACCAGGTTGTTATTGTAAGAATGTTTGTAATAACCTTCACTCTTTTAGGGGGTGCTTTACAAAAATGTACAATTATGTTTTTCTTCAGTTATGAATGACTTTTCTTTGTGGTGTGGTATATGTCATAAAATCTCAATATAATACATTAAACTCAGTGGTTGTATTGTGACAAAATCTGGCAGACTTTGAGGATAATTTTACAAGCACTAAGTCTTATGGACTTTTTTATATACTAAACTAATTTCGATAGGTTTCCGCCTAACAATCCCCTCCAGATATTTACTTTTTATCCACATACCTTTGACACAAACAGAAAAAGGTAACAGACCTGTTGCACGCGGCCCAGGGCCTTCAATCTGAATGCGCTTCATGAAGGGAGCGGAGCAGCAGGCCTGCTGTGACCCTCTGCCCCCAGGGAGCCATCTGGTTAACACTATTTAGATGTTTTGATCAAAGGCGTACGGATATAGAACTGAGTGTTGACCTCGAGCCCAGAAAGGAGAATTATTTCGAGGTTGAGAACAAATGGTTCACACAGAACAATTAGCAGATCTCTCATTGGAGAGTCCATGACGTCTGGCTGCATGACGCCACAGGTGAGTAGAGCAGCGCTGCTTCAAAATGATATGACTCAAGAAGAAGTAAAAAAAGTTACAGTGCAGTAAATCTACTCCTACAAGTAATTTTAAAATAAATGTAGCAGAGTAAATGTAAGTATGACAGAAGGCATTTGGTTAAAAGCAGATCAGAGATTTCAGAGGTGTGTGTGTGTGTGTGTGTGTGTGTGTGTGTGTGTGTGGTCCAGGTGCTGCAGCATCATCAGTCTGGTGAATTTAAATACCTCATTAATGTGAAAAATTTTGACACTGAAAATGAGTAGACCACACATCAGTCCTGCAGCTGTAACAGTTTTGCAGTTGAAATCTGTGGTAAAATATGATTAGAAAAGAGATTATTCCCTTATGCAAACTACAAACAAAGAAGAGTAAAGGCCAAACTGGCTTTGATGCTAACAGCAAGGACTAAGCTGGTCTGCCTTTAAATAAAATCTAGAGCAACCAGTTGAGTTCAAAACTCAGCTAATAATGCCGTGTAGCACCCCTGGGTGTCATTTATTCTCAGTAAAATGCTGATTTTAGAGGACAGTGGTGAACAAACGGCGTCATTAAGACCAAAGAGCACAGCAGGTCAGGGAGGAAGTTGCTGAGTTTGGGTATAAACTGTATCCATGGATTAAAAGGCCAACCGTAACTCTGGAGGGGCTGCTTGATTTGCAAGAAAAAAACACATTTTCTGTCGTGTTTGGAGTTTTCCACACGCAATGCAGAGGAAACATCAAATATGTGATAGAAGGTGTTCTTGACAGATGAGACTCTCAATCAAAACAGACAAAACTGACACATTTAAAATAGAGGTGGCAGCATCATGATGTGGGGATGATTTCTGCAGCAGGGACAGAGATGTTAGGGTTGATGTCAAGATGGACGCAGCAAAATAACTGAATCCTGGAGGAAAACCTGCAGCTGGAATGGAGGGACTGAACACAAAGGCAGGCACAACTTTCCAAACTTATTCCACTCCTATGCTTCATCTTGATCACATAACACTTGAAAAACATACATTGAAATTTGTTGTAATATGTTAAATGGTAGACAAGATCAATGGGTGTCAATACTGAAGGCACCACTTTTAAATTCATTTAATGATTAATATAACCTGGTGGTGTGCTAATTAACTCAATTGGACGAAGGAGCTAATAGCCAAAGTGCTTGTTTCAGACATTGCTAATGACAGTAAGAGTTAAATATTTGAACATTTAAAGAAATTATAAAGATGGAACTAATTAAAACTACATAGGCGCATGAACATCTCCCTTTAGCTGTAGAAATACTTCAAATGGTTTAATATATTTGTTATATTCATATTGATTGATTATATTTAAATGGGACAGTTCATATTAATGAATGTACAATGTTGTTGAAAATATACCGGAGTTAGACAAATGCTAATTTTCATCCATGGTGCCATAACATCTCAAAATACCCTTTTTGAGGGACAAATACCAAAATACCAATGTTTTTTTTTTTATGTTTACAAAACCATGTTGCAAATATAACTAACACAAAATGTCTTAAATGTACCCAAAGTTGACACCTTATCGATTTAGGATCTGGTGCTGGTAATATGTCACAACACACTAAGGATGATGCATTAGGGGCTAATTAGGGATAATCAAGATGACACTCTAATTACACTTTATTAAATAAAGACTGCAAGTTGTAGCAAATAGAAATAATTATAGTGGATCTCTTTCGATCAACATTTTGTCCTTGTATCAGAATTAACTCAAACATTGTCGCTCATTTCCTGTTTTTGAGATTACCTAATTTCTCAACTGACCTCAATTTGTCTGATTAACCAATTGAGAAGACTAAATATCTAATTAAGTGAAATCAGTCTGATTAGAGATGAGGTACTGCTGCCTGCTCACACTGATAACTGACATACCGGAAACATAGCTTGCTAAATGTTCAAATGGCATTATGGTAATTGGGTTACACAGAACTGAGTTAACTTCACAGTGTTCTTCTGTTTAAAATAAAGAAATAAAATGTTGAGACCTCACCTTTAGCCAAGAAGGGACAGGCTATATGAAAAAAACTGAAAAGGAGAAATCTCTAATGAAAGAGTGTCCAAAGTGCAAAGCAGAGGCAAATGATTCGACACGGCCATCGATCACAATTCAAAAATGGCTTGAATTTGGTTTGGAAACATTTAAATAAATAAATAAAAAACTTAAGGGTGCAATTTTCGCTAACGCGAGGCTGTTTAAAAAGATACAAATTCATGTAGAGAGCAATATGCAATTTGAAAAATTAGGAAATTGTTTGCCGTTTGTATTTTTCTTCATCCAGATAAACCTTTGAGATACTGATCGGTTTTCCTGAGAAATGACTACTTGTTTTGTAAAAAAAATATTGTGTGATTAATTTACTGTTGAACAGGTAAACATGAAAAAAATAAAGTAGTTTTTTGAAATTTTACTGAGAGCTAAATTTTGTGGTGCCCTAAGCACTTTGAATTTAACATTTTTCGAAGCAAAAAGTTTGAACACCCCTGCTATAAACAGCTGCACTTTTACGGTGCATTCAAATACATCACCTACATCACACTACTGCTGAAAAACTGAGTTTTTAACTCATAATAGACACCTAAAAGTCTGCTTAACTAACTGGTAAATTGCAGAAGCAACATTTCCTGGTCTGGGCTTTACTACAACAGAATCATGCTGCTCTCTCTGCCAGGTGGATCCCCAGAAATTAATCTGAATGGTGTTTCTTTAGAGATTCGTAGGTGTTCTTATGGAAACAACTTAATTAGGTTAAATTGCTGTCCTGAGGGCTCTTAAGTGTTTGCAGAGATTGGTCTCAGCTGTGAAATTTTCCATTTAACTAAAGCTCAAATGAGGAGCCAAACTGTGATGTTTCTCCCGAGTCACATAAAAGCTCCTGAATTTCACAGCGTCTCATAGCTGGGAATTTATTGTTTGCCTTCTGGTTCTTAAAGCGACACTCAATTAGTGTAGCAGCTGATCCAAGTATCTGCTTATTACCTTATCAAGAAATACTGTAACAGTAAACACCAAATAGCTTACAGTGATTATCAATGTTTTTTTTTTTTTGTCTTCCTCTCCACAGGTATTCAACCAACATAACAGACCACAGTTATATAATAACTTTCTTCGCCACTTGTTTCATTTTACCACTTGGAGTGATTTTCTTCTGCTATGGGAAACTCCTCAGGAAGCTCAGAAAGGTCAGTTCTGAGTTGGAAGACATTGTGTGCAGGGTGCTGCATAAAGTTAATGTTTTTATGATTTCCAGCATTAGTGCTAGATGATAGAGATACAGTCGTGAAGTGCATAGTCAATCATCGTTTTACACAGTTTGTAATTGGAAACACCTTCAGTAGCTCCGTCTCCATCACAAATGTCAATAAGCTGCTAATGCTGAAAAAAGTCAATTTCACAATTGCAGCATTTTCTTTAATTTAGAAACGCTGTCAACATCACACGTCAGTAAGTTTGCTCATGCAATAAGTTAAATATTAACATGCTGCAGTGCTATCCTCCTATGACTTCCTGTCGTCTTCTTTGTCTTTTCCGCCAGTAGTAACATTTGGTTGTTGATCACTTGACTAGTATAATGTGAATAAAGTGTTTCCATTGCAGTTTTGCAGAATGTATAATTTTTTTTTACAGCTGTGTCCCTGGAATCTTGTTCTAATTATTGTCCTTTATGGATGCTGATATTTTGTATATGACCAAGAAAAGGCTATAAACTGCTGACTTTTTCTGAAAAAAAAAAAAAAAAAGCACACAATCGTTTTGGTGACATAATTCATCAATAGTTTCTGTTTCCTTCAGGTATCTCATGGTCGTCTGGCAACTGCCAGAAAGCCCGAGCGGCAGGTGACCCGTATGGTTGTGGTGATGATTGTGGCGTTCATGGTGGGTTGGACCCCTTACGCAGCCTTCTCCATACTGGTCACAGCTTATCCCACTATTGAGCTTGACCCAAGGGCGGCTGCCATCCCGGCTTTCTTCTCCAAAACAGCCGCCGTTTACAATCCAATCATCTACGTCTTTATGAACAAACAGGTAACGGTTCTCTTTAAAGCAATATGAAGAAATATCACAATAAAGAGCGTAGCAATCTATTTTCATGCAGCTTTTTGGAAGTTTAAAATATCAATAACTTTAGCCAGATCATAAATGGTCTTAAGACGGCACAGCTAAGCATTTCTTGCTAAATAGCTGCATGGAGTCTGGATGTCCATGTGATTACAAAGAGGGGATTTGCAGACCTCTGGATGTAAACAGCATTGAGAAGACAGGAAATGATTTCAAAGGGGTTGCCTCAGACAGACATAAGGTGCCAACAGTCATGTGAAACAATTAGGACACGCTAACCTCTGGAAAAACACTGTAAAAAATATGAAATAACAGCACTTAAGCAACAAAAATTAATTTTCCTGTTTAATTACATTTAATATTCTGTAATGGTCAGCTGGCCAGGTCCTGCTGGAACAAAGCATCCCCATGAAACTTCCACAAAACTGGTCTGAAATTATTTTTGTGGAATACTTAATTTAATACTTTTTCATTTTGGCTGTGACTTTGTGCAAGCAAGACAATACAGGATTGCATAAAAAGCATATTACAATAAAAAAATAAACATTACGATAAATTCTCACCAATATTTTGAGTTTCTGTAGGCTTTCTTTTTACGTTGATGGTTTCAGAGTGAAAGCTTCGACCTGAACATGGTGACAGTTATTTCAAAGCCTCCCCTCTTGTAGACTATTTCCTATAAAGTGGAAAAGCTGATTAGAAATTCCTTTGAGATCTCTTTAAATCCCCCACCAGACTCATAAGCAGTTAGTTTCTTTCTAGAGGCCTAAGGCAGCTCTTTCTATCACAATGGTGTTCACATTTACTTCAACAATGAGGATACCAAACTAAATGTCCAAGTTTCAAACAGGATAAACATTCTAGTCATGTGGGTCTGATTTGATATACATTTATGTAATTTTAGCCCAAAGCAGACTGAAATGATGGCCACTTATGCTAGTTTTATGTTTTTAGATGTCAGAAGTTGAATTTTTAAAATCTGGCAGGTTTGAAAGGTTCTCTTGTAAGTTTTATTTTATTATTTTATTGTTGAAGCACGTCCTAATTTCCTTCACATGACTGTATGATTCCAGCTGACCTGCAACAGTCAGGTTTTTTTCCCCCACTAGGGTACATAACAAGGTGAGCTCAAACAGTCTGAGGGGATTTCCATGATGCGTGACTAACTCTGCTTGTAGTTAGTGGGTGAACGCCTTCAGCCAACTCAAAGGTCAAAAGTCGCTGACTATGAAACATCCTTGGACGCATCACTTCATGAGGTTGTTTAAAATGTTTCGAACAGGTTTTAATCTCTGTTTTACCTCGCTTAGTTTTAGAGTTAAAATATTTAGAACATGCTAAAGATTTGAGTTGAAGTTTGTCATGTTACATTCAAAATTTCAGTTTATTTCAATTACAGCTGCATGTGTTTTGGGGCTCATTCACTTTTGCAAAAATTAGCTCAAACTCAGTCATATTGGATAAAGAGTGTCTATGAACATCACTTTTCAGCTCTTGCCAGGAACTAAAATCAGATTTAGGTCAATCTGATATTGGTAGACAAAGGGGCCTCTGCTAAAACAAGGTAATTGTCGGGCTGAAAGATGAACCTCCATTCCTGTGTGAAATGTTTTGCAGCCTAAAACAGGTTTTCTTCTAGGATAGCTCTGCTCCATCCATCTTCCCTTATCTCCGTTTTACCAGTCACATTTCTAAAAAGCAGGTACATTTCGAAGGAAATTAGTTGCTCAACATTTTCTTTCAGAGTGCAAGAGTAAAGGGGACTGAATACAAAAGAAAACCATGATTGCAATTTTTTTATTTGTAAAACAGCTGGTGTTGGTGTGCCACATAAAACCCAACTAAAAATATTGAAGTGTCTGGTTGAAACTTTATCACCTTACAATGAGAAAACGACGGAAGGAGTCAGAGGACTGTTTAGAAAGGTTTGTGTAATGTTTGTTGCACATACACTAAATGGTGAATAAAAACATCAGATCTCAAAACACTGAAATTCTGAGATGGGACCTTAAGAAAGCTGTGCCAATAATTTTTTGATGACACTGGGACCTAAAAAACAAACAAAAAAGAGAGAACCCAGATTTCACCACACTTTCAGACCTCTAAAGTCAGACAGATTAATCACCACTGAGAGATGTTGCTGGTAAAGATGGTTCTGCAGTCTACTGAATCATGGGGGTGTATTTATTTAACAGGCTTTCTATTTTGGCTCTGCTCTTCTTTAATAAGCATTTACATATTAAAATGCAATGAGTTTTTTCCACACTTAAAGTTAGATTACTATAATCTTAGAATTGAGTTAAAATTGCTTCATTTTTATGTCCTGAAAACATAAAAAATCCCTTTCAGAGGATGAACTTGTTTCACCATGACTGGAATATCTCAAATGTTGTGCATTGAGAAGAGTTGACCTTCTGTGAACAATATGATGTCCATCAGTACCTCTAAAGAAACTGCCAAACCCAATTACATTTGTAATAAAGTACTTGGTCCACAAAGTCTGAAACAGAGAATTTTAAACAGTTCTTTTGAACTAAATATTACATTTCTTTGCTTTTTCTGCAGTTCAGGAAATGCCTGATCCAGCATTTTACCGGCATGGGAACCATCCCAGAAAGCAACATGAATCAGACCACAGAGCGACCCGGAATTACTGCCGAGAGTCACACGGGGGAAATGTCTGCCATCGCAGCCCGCATCCCTGTAGGCGGCACCGTGTCTCCCAGATCCGATGACTCCCCAACTGACTGTGGCTCCTTTGCTCAGCTTCCCATCCCAGAGAACAAAGTGTGCCCATTGTAACTGCAAGCCTTCTTCCATTAGGTGTCATTTTTCTCCCTAAGAGTGAATATTACCAGTCTGTCATCCAGCTACAGTGTGCTTCAGAAACTCTGTGGACGCTAAGAGAAATTCAGATAATTAGTCAATGTCTTGGCTATACTTTGAGGGCACTGGCACTTTTGAAGAACCTTCATTGTTCTCTGGAACTGTGGAAAAGTTTTGTGCTTTAGCCTGTTTTGGTAGTTTGCTATATTTTGTTTAAAATAGGGCCAGAAAACAGCAGTAACATATATTCAGCCTTTGCCCAGTAGGCCACTTGTAAATACTGAATACTCTCTCTCTTCTTCTTTTTCTCCTTGTCCCTGATGCACTTCCTGTTTATGAATCACATCAGTGGGCACTTCAATTCAACTTCATAGTGCAGAAGTGGACTGAAAAATCTCAACATCAGTAAGTTAAGGACTGGTCAGTGTATTTCAAAAACCACAGTGCATCCAGGCTTTCATCTTGTCCTTGCCCTCTCCTTTGAAGCCCCGTGATAGCGTCTGCATAGAAAATGTTGATTTCCTATGCTGTTTTCAGTGTTTGCTTTGGCAGCAAGCTTCAGTCAGCTTGTTGTGTCAAAAGCACGGAGCGGTCTTTGAATTGGGAGTTCTTCTATTTTTTTTATTTTAGTGTTTATTGCACAGACTAGTTTGGGCCAAGGCTTTCATCTTTATTGAGTATGGTTGAGTTGTCTCACCAGTCCGCCATTGTTTCTTTTGCAGTTCTAGAGTCAAAGTATTAATGAGCTGCTAGCAAGAGATCAGGAAATATGCAACACCGCATATGAACAGCACTTGTCTAACAAGAAGCTCTAAACACTTACTGGCCACTTTAGTACCCAGAGTCTTTTATTAATGGAACTGTATGATTTGTGATTAAATTTTCAAGTTGAGGTACCAGCTGTTCTTCAGGAATCAAATGCCAAGCACTTTCCATCTGACAGCTGTTGTAGCCAAAACCAGAACAAGTAAAACTACCAATAACCCAACACAGTAATTTAATACAAAAATATTTCTACTGCAGCAGACCTGCCTATTTTCTGGACACATTGCTCCAGAAAATAGGCCTCTGTGGTACTTCTTAATACCACAGAGTATCTGCAGGTTTCAACAATTCAAATTTAAGACTTTTTAAATGCTGCTTTGAAAGAAAAATGGCATAAATACCACTTTGAATAAAATTTAAGACTAAAAAAAGCTATAAATATATGGGATGGTCTGGGAATCCTGCTGAATTACAATCAAGCATAGCAAAATCTTTTACATTTCTGGGGCCTTTTTGTGGCTCTTGGCAGCATCTTTGTGTTTCTTGTCCTTACAATGCAAATGTTTTTTTGTTTTTTTTTGGTTTTTTTCACAGAATGCACCGAGCCAAATATGGGTTGGCAACAGAAGTGACCCAGAGGCCACAACTAATATTATTTGTTGTGGCCGACCAGCGATAAATTTTACGCTTAAAGGGTTCGACACATGCAGATCGACGCTACTCCCTTTCCATTAATTTCCTATAAAATTTATACAACGAGGGGACAGTTGTTTGCCCTCCTGCAGCCAAGCATCTGATGACATGCATGTGAAATTTTGCTCATAAATGTAGAGGTGACAAGATCAAAGATTTTCAACTTTTGTCACAGATGTCACTATCGCTATTGTTAGGTTTCACCCCATCATTCGTCCATCACCTATGACAGACATAAAAAGCTAGCTAGCTAGCAAAGGTGTATTAGCAACTAGTTAGCGGGTGCCTCAATCCAAACTGATTGCTACAGAATGAAATGAAGATGTCGACGCGCAACTCGAACTTCTGCCTGCTGGAAAAGTCACACAAAAAAACTATATGAGAATATACAAAAGGAAATAGTTATTTCATGACAACATTTAAAACTTGGGATAGACATATATAAAGCCAGCTTGTGAATTTAAGATTTTTTAAGACCTTAATTTTAGATGCATGAATTTAGGACTATTTAAGAATGCACAGACACCTATTACCAACTGAGTGTTGTACAAATACTTTAGCCTTCCTGACTACTGTTGCTCAGCATGTCCATTCCTTCATGATCCACTTGTATCCAACATCTGGCATCTCCTTCCACCAGGTAACAAAGCTCAAATCATTCCTTGGACTGTAGTCCAATGTTCTCTGCAGTCACTGAATCCCAGTCTAACACAACTCCTTTTGGATATCGAGCTGACAAATCTACAACATGTCTGATGCCAAAATCTCAGAAGTGTTGACAATACCTTGCTAAAAGTATGTCAAATGTAATAAAGGCAATTGTAAGGGCCAAACTGGGTCAAACCCACTATTAGCACAGTGTTCCCTGAAAGTTGGGACACCGTGTTGCTAAGTGTAGTCACTGTGACAAAAATGCAGTGGACTAGGGTTGCTTTGATAATTAGCCATAATTTCTATATTAAGCAAAAATCAACAGCAATACGGAAGTCAAATGATGTCCAACAAACTAGCACCGAAGCTTTAGCTACAACAGGTGTAGCAGTGAGTGTTGCTAATTGCTGGACTTTGTGTTGCATGTTTGTTTACTGTTATTTGGTATATGTCAATCACTGTTATCTGCTGCACAATGATACTCTATGTATGAACAATATAACATTATGGTGTCTGTGTGTCCCAGTCATGTCAGACAGTTCTATTCAAAATCACATTATGAGGGTGTGTACATCTGTGCTATACTTATTGTGATACATTAATGTAATCATAACAGTATGGGGCCCTGGTGATCACAAATGCTAAGTTTGGTGACATCCTTCAATAATATTACCACAGTACTCTGCGTGTCTCTTTTGAAATGGGTAAAAGCGGTTTTAAATGATCCAAACAACGTTTAACTAATGTAAATGATTTTTGTTTGCATGGGTGAAATGAGATTGCTCCTTTGGGTGTTTCAGAGTAGAGCTGCTACTCCTGTGCATCTACAGGAGTCAGTAGACTGAATCTTGACTTTAGGATGCTCCATCTTAGTGTAACCAGTTTGCCCACCAGAAATGTTGTAATGTTCACATAAAATGTCAAATTTGTATTCAAAATGTACCGTTTGCATCATTGTTTTTCAATCTCAAATTACAGTTTGCTCATGCTGTTTGTTGATTCTCTCCTCTTTTCAATGTCTCTGTCTGTTTTGGTTACCCTACAATATTCCAAGATACAGTTGCATTCAAGCAGCAGCATCAAAAGAAATAATAGTGTATCACCATTTTATGTACAATTAACCCAAAACACATTTATATATACGGCTTTAGAAAGATGGGCTACAAAAAAAGACTGTCCACAAATACATATTGGCCATTTGGTAATTCACTACTTAGGTTTGACACACATATTTAGGATTAAGGTTGCACCGATTGCATTTTTCTGGCAAATTGCCCATTACCAATTATTAAGAAGCCTGACCTGCTGATTCCAATTTTGACCAATACCATTTATTTTGGTTTGAAATATCACTAAATATAGCATGAAAGTTGGTAAGAGTGATGTGACTATTGTTAACTGCAAACGTTGGCTTAGACATGCCATGACCTGGTGGGCCAGTCTGTCAGTCAAACCTCTCGGGACAGCAGGAGATGACAGTGGTTGAATTCTAAACCTTTGCTTAGGCAGTTAAGATCGGGGGACAAGATCAGCTTCCGATGCAAGTATCGGCCAATCATTGATCTAACTAAATTAAGGAAATCGGCTGGTCAATAAATCTATGCAACCGTATTTAGGATCTTAAGTTTGTTGCTCTGTTAGGTCCAAACAGTAAAACTGCTGCAAAAACCAATTGTATCACTGGAGTTTATTATGATTGTGTGTAATGCATTGGCATTTTGGAGGCGTAAACATAAACAAAAACTTTTTGCGGGCACATAAGTTGAATGTGAAACTCACGTATTTTAAGGGTTTTTGCAAAAATCAAAATAAAAATTGTTAGTGTCCTTCCAGTACCTTTCAAAACACCATCCCTCTCCACTTTATTGTAGAGCAGTTGTAGTTCTCAGGGACTACTTACCTCCATGTTATTGGTGTTTCTCTTCTGCCACACCTGACCTGAATAAGTGGGTTACTAACAGTCTCCTGCAGCACTTGATGGAATGCAGAGGAGGTGGTGCAATTACTTGAATCAATTGTTCTGCAACAGAGACACATCTAAAATATACAGGATTGTTGTTATCGGCTCCTCAGTGTTACATAATGTAAAAAAAAAAAAAAAAAAAAATTTTCAAATACTAAAATAAATACTAATTTCTCAACCTGCCCTATAGAATCTGGGGCATCCTGGTTCACCTGGAGATCATTTTATCTTTGCAATATTATCAGGGGCGGTGTTAACTTAAACCTGTGTATCCTTGTATGCCATTAGAAAGCAGGGACAATATGAAATAGCATGACTGGGGTATAAGTGAGATTTGTGTTGAGTAAGCAGAAAATCGTGGCAAATCTTCAAATCCTCAAATACCTAGCAAGAACAAAGTGTAACAAATAGTGAGCACATCTTTGAATAAAAAGGTACTTAAATGATTCTATGTAAACTTTGGCATAAACCACAAAGAAAGCAATATCCCAGTGAGTCAAGAAGGTCTGAGCAGAAATGAGACCCGTCAACAGTAGGAAATACACAAGGTGTCCAGGGGCTTTTTTTCATATGGCCTTGAAGATGGGGTGGGATATAAATCAAACAAACCTGCCAGGGTCACATTTAAGAGACTTTGCAGCATGCTTTTGGGAGCACCTCCACCATCTTTATGCAAGCTTAAGCTCATATTATCCAACTGAATAAAGTCTCTCCAGCTGTTTGTTGTGTTGTACTAAGAGGCTGATCCCTTCTGCAGTGAGTTATTTGTGCCAAGGCCCCAGCTTGGATTTGAATTGGTTTCCAGTTCAGAGTTGTACAATGTCTATAAAGATATGATTGTATTGAGGATGCTGGATGGCTTGGTAGGAGGAGCAGGTGCTACATTGATACAGGTACGTTGCAACGTGACATCACGCTTGCAAGATCCCACCCCTCAAAAAATTGCTCACCGACTATGACTACCATTGGTATTAACTGCCAAGTCGTCAAAATAACACGCCAAATCTTAAATGTACATATGATATATAAAATAAAAAAGGGCACAGTGCTTTGAAATTAATTGTTAACACTAAGACAACTAGCAAGGTCCAAGGGTATTGCATTTCACAGGTATGGAAAAAAAAAATAGCAAGGGAGAGGAAAGTAGGTCAGTTATACTAGCTCGGCTTTGCCAACCTTAGTTTGTAGATGTACTGCGCAATTTGATGTGTTTCGGTTCAGTTAAAAAAAGAATAAGGTGGCCCATAGACCTCTGACAGATCATCAGTATAGCAGGCATTTAAATTAGCTAATCAAACACTTATGTTCAGGCAACTGTAGCCTGGCTTGGCGTCACACCACACAAACCACCAATAAAGCTCTGGAGTTCCAGGTCAGCTTAACTGATGGCATATTTATTTTAGAGAATGGAATTAAAACAATTCAGCTGCACAAAATAATAGTAATTAAAAAAAACAGCCAACATCAGTTCATCTTCTTCCATAACAGCCATGAACGTCTGGTCTTTTATCAGTATTCAGTATTAATTGGGAAC
This sequence comes from Poecilia mexicana, assembly GCF_051168715.1. Lineage (NCBI taxonomy): Eukaryota > Metazoa > Chordata > Actinopteri > Cyprinodontiformes > Poeciliidae > Poecilia > Poecilia mexicana. Next base: position 28,419,612 of record NW_028263384.1, read on the forward strand.
ATAAAGAATCAGGTTACGTTTTCAGGACAAAATGAATAAAAAGGAAAGAAACACATCAAAACCTGATCTCTACGATTAATAATTGAAATCCATTACAACTTGTATACTACAAAAATAAAATATATAAAACTTTGAAAAGGAACAGGAAAGTTCAAAATACCTGGGCAGAGTGGTATTAAACAGTTCAGCAGACTGAAAAACACCCAGACAGCATCAGTTCATCTGCCCATGGCAAAGGAAACACAACAATACGAGTCGGCTTGTTCACAGTAAGGCCTGAAACTTGACAAAATCATTCCATTCTCCGCCTAAATAGATGCAAATAACGAAACAAGCATCTTACAAGCAACTTAGATAAAAGACTGTAAAACATTTTCTTCTCTACAGCAACTTTTAAATCGTAAATCAACTGAAACTCCGTGAGAAACTCACCTTCCTCCATAACAGCCATGAACGATTCAGTTGGTCTGGTGAAGCAGGAAGTGACGTCACAGGTCACGGCCGCAAAAATAAAACCAAGCTTTCCCAAAATTATTACATAGATTTTGTTTAAATAAGTAATAATTTCATGATGAAATTAAAGACAATAAAATGAAGAAAATAAAAAATAATACGTAATCGCAAAGTACACATCGAGCCTGAAAACATAACTGTTCTGCTCTTTGCAAGGGAAAGGTTTGCCGTTTTTTTTGGTGATGATATTCCTGATACACTTGAACATGATCGGTGCTTTGCTGGCTAGTGGAGCTGTTATGGGTGTATCATAAAGCCGACAGAGTTAAAAAAAAAAAAAAAACAAGAATATGGGTGATTTAGATTTTTTCTTTATCTGTTTTTTGGCGTTAGTTTCACCTATACAACATCTAGCTGCAAGCTCTGAAGGAGCTTCCTTCAGAAGTACAGTCTGCTCTGTCCTTTTGCCTTTTCATGTAAAATCTTACATTACTACTTACATTTTTTAATTTTTGCTCATGTAAATATAAGGGGAGCCTTAACATCAATCAATCATTCAAATTTTATTTGCATAGCACATTTCAGCAGCAAGGCAATTCAATGTGCTTTACATAATTAAAATAAAAACAGCATGTGACATTGAATAAACAGTGAGAAAGTGAGAGATTTAAAAAAAATAAAAAACATAACATATTTCTCCTAAAGTTTGCCAGTGTGCCAAAAATCACAACCAATTAGTACCAGCACAACTTAAAAATACCTTCTGCAAAATAAATCACTAAGCAAGAACAAAGAAGGAAAAAGTAAAGAAATACAGGCCAGTAGGAGAAAAAAGTTGAAGGGGAAGGTTGCTTGAAAGACTCTTTTCTTTGTTGCGCAGCATCACTGTTGTTCTCAAGTGGTCCTTTCTTTCTTCTCTATCCACTAGACAACCTCTATCCATCCTTTGAAACAACAATGACACCAGTGGCTCTGTATCCATCACAGAAGACATAATAAATATTTACAAAGACTGTCAAACCGCATTGACAGCTGAGATGAAAGTGTCAGCTATAGAAAAAGACAAACACGGAAAAAGAAGACAATGCACAAACCACAGCAGCCGAGTTCTCTGTCCCTAAATGAGCGATACGTTCAGCAGAGACAACAAGAGGAGCTTCTCTCTGGTTCTGAGATGATGATAAATTATGCTGCATGTTTTGGTTGACTTCAGGGAACATAATAAAACTTGTGTATCATGAGCCCCATGAAAACTGCTTCTTGATCAAACCTGCATTAAGGATAATCAAATCAAATTAAGATCTCTCACACTACCACAGCAGTTAGTTTCATAATTGTTGCTCATTTTAATCAGTTGAGGTGCCAAAAAAACAACAATTCCCTCTGTTTATGCTTAAAATCTCATTAAAGCATATGATAATTCACCTAGAGGGAACTTTGAACCTTATAAATCACTAAAAGTGCTTAAACTCTCATCTAATGAAAACACAGACAGGGATCGTTCATCATCTGTGTGAGTCGAGTGACAGGAAGTGGGTGGAATGAAGGTGAGGGCTATGGACAGCAACCTCAGCTCATCTGTCTTGTCTGATAAAGTGGCTGGGACATTCTCTTATCTGCTGCAGGGGAAGAGTTATAACAGTGTTAGTTTGGTAACTGGGATCATGCTCATGAAAAAAAGAATTGTGTAAAGAAATATCTGGTATTAGCTCAGCAGGACACACATTTTAATATCAGACAAACATTTTTCAGATGAGGATTTCAGTCAAAGAGTTAAAAAAAAACATCACCCTATCTGAACAAATTCAAGGACCAATGAAAAGCAAAGTTTTAACACACCTGTCAGTCCTGGAAGCATTACAGATCTATTTCTGAAGCTTTGGGACTCCAGAGTGAGAACCACTATCTACAAATGGAAAAAAACAAAGAAACTTCCCAGAAGAAAATGGCCAACCAAAATTACTCCAAGAGGCCATCAATGACTTATCCAGAAGGTCATAAAAGAACCAAGAAAAAGGACGATAAATCAGTTCATGACAAAACTCTAATCATGTGCTTTATCACAGAAATGAAGGAAAGTAGCATGATTTTAGAATAAAAAAAAACTGGGAACTAGATTTAGAATAAAAACTTTCACCACATGTAATAACTTGTTGATATGAATGCTTTCTGATTGCTTTCTGGCACTTTACTTTCTGTATGTCAATATCCAATGTATGTGACAAATTACAGTTACACACTTTTATTAAGGATTTCCAAGGTAATTAGAAAATTTAATATGAATATATGGGAAAGGTTTCTGGAAGAACCAGACACTGTAAGAGAGAACAGTGAAGAAAGGATGGATGGATGGATGGATGGATGGATGGATGGATGGATGGATGGATGGATGGATGGATGGATGGATGGATGGATGGAATGTGTTTCCAAACTCTTTTCTTTTATTCTATTCTAAAACGAACTCGGATTATGAACTTCCAGACTCCACAGGAACCTCGTTTCATTATCAACACGTCTTGAGATTATATTACATAGTTTGGAAAAACTCCTCAGGGTTCAAAGGTTAAACTCCAAATGTCTCTTTTCCTAAAGATATTTATCCACTTCGGCTTTTCCGCATCTAAGAAATGGGACTTTTGCTTCGTTCTATCGACTTGTGAGATTGACATCAGTTGGACAGGAAGACTTTGGTTTAAACATGATGCTGCTAAACCTGGAAGCGACTCAATAAAATCAATCAGTTCCAATCAATTAGACGGTGATTTGTAGGAGAGGGGACAGTTTTGACTCGGGGATCACTGAGAGCCTGAGGAGAAGGCAAATATCAGAGGCAATTTGTTCCTGTCTGACTCACTAATTGCAGGACTCTTCCTTAACAATAGATTGATGGCTGCGTTTAAGGACTACTTCTTGATGAGAGCATCATTATCCTCTCACCGGGACTTCCAGGGATCTCACTGAGAAATTGCGCTCCAACACACTGAACTAAAGACTTTGCCTTTTCTTGTAAGGCAGCAGTTTACAGATAATTTCAGATCTCCTTGTTGCTTCAAATCCACCTTCAAAGCAGAATGACAAACAAAACTTGTACAAGTTCTTATTCCGTGTGTCAGGAGGCTCCCTGACTCCGAAAGGAGATACTTAGTTGTAGTATTTTCTACTGGACCATCCATTGATTAAACTTGGCTGAATGGAGTTGCTGGGAAAATAAAAAAAACTTTCTAGACCAACAAAATAGAAAGCATTTCCTCCAAAAGTTAGAAAAGTTTATGCCAAATAAATAAATTAGGGACTACTTTGTTTCATTAAAATATTGTGTGTACTTGAAGAAAATTCACAACAAAATTATTTTGTTTTAAGTTGGAAAATCATGCCCTCTGAATACTTTCAACTCTGGGATTTTGGCCCATGATGTAAAAAAAATGGACACAGCTCACATTCTGAAGATTTAAGAGAACAACAGGAGATTTTTGGGAAAAGAAAATAAATAAAGGATATAACAGATCCTTATGAACACTGTAGTAGTAAGCTTATTTATACATGGTGAAATGCATGCCAGTATCTCCTGACTGCCATGGGGGCCGGACCTCCAGCTCGTCGATCTTAGTGACGTCCCTGACCGGATCAATGAAGCGCTACTCTTAAACGGGATGCGCCAAATTCCTGGAATATAAATATTCCACAATGTCAGTTTTTTTCTACATGATTAAAAAAGGAGATTAAGGATTTCTATTTCCCCTCACACTTTTAAAACCCATCATTAATTGATAAGGTGTCATCATTTTGTCAAGGCTTCAGTGTTAATATTTTATCTCTGGAAAAAAGGCGAAGGCAGGACATTCAGAATCTCAAAACGTGCCTGAGTGAAAAGGTCCTGCTTTGTTGCTGCTGTTGGGTAATTCAGATGAAAGAGACTAAAAATAGATCCAAATGTCATTGATAGATATTGGTGGGAAAAAAATAATGACCTCAAATCTCCACTAAATTTGGCTCAGATATAATTAGTTGTTCAGATTTTAAAACTATACTCTTCCCTCTGTGAGGAAACAGAAACCACAGAGAAGCAATATTCCTTAGTAATAATTACAGTGATTTTATGCAGTGATGTGTTAATCTACTATATTAAAAGCACCAACTGAACAATACATTTTACCCAATTAAGATGTTTGGCTAGTAGATTATGTTCATCTTTTTCAAATTACTTTAATGAAGCTGCACATTTATAAGCTTCAAGTACTTTAGATTTGCATTAATGAGGATCCAAACACAGCGACAATTACAGAGCACAACATTTTAATAAGAGTAAACATAAAGTAACTGACAGCATGGATCACAAGATGACATCTCTAAAAGGACAAGAGGCCAGCCACACACACACACACACACGCACACACACGCACACACACACACACACACACACACACACACACACACACACACACACACACACACACCCCCCCCCCCCCACACACACACACACACACACACACACCCCCACACCCGCCCCCCCACACACACACACGCACACACACGCACACACACGCACACACACGCACACACACACACACACACACGCACACACACACACACACACACACACACACACACCCACACCCCCCCCCCCCCCACACACACACACACTTATTCCCTTGAAAGAAGCAGATGTGCCTCCATTCTTGCATTCTTCTGGAAATATCATTGATTTCATGAAAGTGAATGCCGTAAAAGGGAGAACATTTGGTAAAGTATGACAGAAATGTTAGGCAGAAGCGAAGCTATTGACAAGGAAACTTTGTCAAAGCTGCAATAAAAGACCTATTGCCTGGAAAATCACATTTGTTTGCATGTCAAAGAAATAACAGGGTCCACGTGTTTTACTTTAATGGAGACGACCTTGGATGCTCCTGAATGTCCTGAGCGTATTATCAGACAGAGTACATCCTGCAGGCTATAACAGCTTACAGTATGATAAAATACTTCAGCACAAACATAATTTTAAAGGACATGATCGTTTATAAAAAATAGAAAAAACTTGCGACAGATAGCATTATGGTTGCTGCCATGTTTAATCGGATTACAGTGAATGTAATTTTTCTCATACAGCCTTTTCTTGAATTAATGTCACGCATGTGGAAGATAAAGAAAAGTTCACTGAACAATGTAGACCGGGTGTGTTCTCTAAATCCAAATGACATTAGTTCTGGTCCAGTTAAATTCCCCCTTTGCCAATGTGACTATATTTACTTCTTTGGCACTGCAGTCACTGGGTAATTAACTAAAACTTTCACAATAATGCTCTATTTTTGCACATCTAGTGATATTTTTGTATTTAAATGTCTAGTTTAGCTTGTTTGGCGCTAACAATAACAAAGGATTATCTTATGTCTCAGTACCAACGCTGGTAAACCTGGTTTTCAATTACTTTCTTTAAAAGTTTAAAAGCAAATAAAAGTGTTTTCACAATTTTTATTGCAGATGTATTTTTTTCTATGAAGCACCAAAAACAGTTCAAAGATTTGATCCATGATTACAGACAGTGAAGATTCTCCCACTGCTGAAACAGCCACTTCTGTCAACATTATTGATATCCAGCGTGTAACCAATAACAATGGATTTTAAAATATTTAATGCCCTGGGGGATATTTTCAGAAAAACCAGCATGATTGCATGAAAGACAGCTTCTTTGAACCATAATGAAAAACCATGAACTTTTTGACACCAAGGGTTACACGTGATCCCCTCAAATCCTCCGTAAACCTGATGTGATTTTCCTTTGAACGTTTTATCAATAGCGCTCTGCTTAATGTTTTTCCATGGCTGCCCTCTGTTTTCTAAAGATCTCAACATTCCATCCATAAATCCATATTGCTGCCCCAGCTATCATGGTGCTGCAGGGCAGTTCGGCCTTGTACTGCTGACTACTATTCGCTGTGTCATTCGAAATGGGAATGTGACCCGAAGTCTAGTCTGTGGGTCTGGACGTCTTTCAGTCCAGTTTCCGGGCTCAAAGCAGTACTTTGAAATGAGTCATTACTTTTGACACCCAGCACATAAATCCATATAAATACAGACTGTGGAAGAACCACAGTGCTGGTTCTGTTGGACCTCAGTGCAGCATTTAAATTGTTGCCCATGACATACTGAAGTGACTGGAAATCCAGGTTGGAAATATTTGTTGCATGTGGGGTACTGGGACCCCTCTTATTCAATATCTACCCCCTCTAGCTGAAGCAATAAGTTTAGCAACCATAACTATGCAGATGATACACAGTTCTACATTACGATGTCATCAGGGGACTCTGAACCTATCCAAACACTGACCAGAACAAATCAATTAACTATTTAAAGCAATTTAAATTGTTAAATATCTATTTATCCCAGTTATTTATCTTACTTCGTCAGGAGAGCAAGCAGTAAACATCAGACAGTGGAGGCCAAACTTAAGGTCATGTTTTAGTCCCACCATGGCAAAAATCTGCAGTTTTTCACTGAGCACTGATTTTCCTGGAAAAAAAGAGGTTTGTGACAACAAGTAAACATCTAAAACATTAAAGTCCCAAAGACTAAAGACACACATCAAAAGGCTTACAGCTGCAGAGAAATGCACAACATACTTCCCATAATTGTATTAAATGAATTTAAAACCATCTGTTAATTCATTCCACTTCAAAATTATACACTATATTGTTGTTTTCTTTAACATAAAGGAACAAAGTAAAAAGACATTTAAGTTTTCTGTTATAAAATGGCAAAATGTGAAAACCTGAAGGTCTATTTGCAATTTTTAAGGCAGTCTTACTCTGATTTATCTTACTCTGATTCAGTCTGCTGGTTTCTCTTCCCTGTTAAAGTCCAACATAGAATCTGGACATCTTGTCACTTTGAATCATGGTGTACATTCTGCTTTTTTGAAACAGGTTTGCACATAAACTCAGCAGCAAGCTTGCTCAGCTGTGCTGGTTTTTAGATGACATTCCTTGACTGAGTCGGACTCTAATGCTTAGGATTCAGGCAGGCAGTGAGCCAAATGGCTTTTGCTACACAACAATACAGCAGTTTGATGAAAGGGATGATGGACATTTATTTGATGTCACTTCTTGAACTATCTCTATGCATTATTAGCTAGCAAAGTGTGTGAAATAATCTTTTTTGTTTTTTTTCTCCAACCTTCTTCATGCCTGGTTGTTTGGTGTAAACACTGTTCAAGAGGTTGTATATGCTTCAGCCCAACGGCAACAGTGAAGCAAACAGGATCATCACAAACACATGGTGGATGATGCATATTTGTTATTCAGGGCACAGCTGAGCCCCCAGCAGCAGATGCAACAGTCAGACTCACAAACCTATACATAAAGGGCTTAGCATACAAGGTTACTTCTCTGAGGGCACGATATACTGAGCGCACCAAGAGGTAAAGAGCCTCATAGTAGAGTATACTGTCATTACACTGCAAAAACACAAAAACTGTCTGTTCTAGTTTCTAGTAACTAGAAACAGGACCAAACAAACATATTAGTAAGATATACCAGCTTGTTTAAAGTAAATTCCTTAGTATTGATAAAAAAATACTAGTCCCACTAGCTTACTTATAAAAAGACATTAACATATTAATATTAACTCATTGCCCAAATGGAGGTATAAAAATGTGCACATATACATTTTGCGTCATAGGTCCCCTGTAATGTTCACTGGTAATGGATCAGTTCAAATGCTAAGTATGGATCATAATCATAATCATAAATAATAATAATAATAATAATAATAATAATAATAATAATAATAATAATAATAATAATAATAATAATAATAATAATAATAATAATAATAATAATAATCTTAATGATTTTAGTTATGTTGAGCCCCTGCTGGTGCTTCCATAGCCTGAATAGTAACACCTGTTCAGGTGTGAAACCTGATTTTCTTTTTTCCTTGAAATGTGGGAACCCAACGTTTATTGGGAGTGTCAATAAATGTGACCGCTACTGTACATACACTCCTCTACAAACAGTAAGCTTGTTAAAACAGAGTTAGAAGAAAACTGGTCTGCAGTTGGTGACAGATGAACTGACTCATTTAAAAGTTCAAGGACTTTTAGATGCTTTCCTAACTTTTTCTCTAAACTTTCCTTGTGTGCTGACACAGCACCATCAGACTGCATGTTCTGTAACTGTCCAGCAGCAGAGCAGCTTCAGGGAAATATAGTTTAAGAATCACAGGCTTACAGCCGCTTTGTCACTGTTCTCCAGTTTCCCCAAAACTCTGAGACTCTTGCAGAGGTGGAAGCAAAGAGACAGCTAGATGGTCGATGATGAGGTGAGACAGGCGAAGAAGTTATTAGGGGTAGGATGGAAGCACCTGGAGTCTAAAGCCCCCGAGGGCTGCCACTAGTTCATCTCATCGCTGGTGGGGTCAGTTGGTGTCAAACACGATTACGGGTCGTTTCTCTGCAGCAGTGACTGGCATGAGGCTGGATAATCAGTGAGTGGCCCGGCCCATCATGTAGGACTGCTGAGGGGAATCGTTTTCAACATGCCGTGATGAGATCCTCCTGTCTCTGTAATAACATGTCAGTACTCTGGGTTTTTGGGTTTGGTTTTGCTTTTTCATCTTATTTATCGTGATGTTTTAGTTTACTTCAGGTTAGCCCTTCATGGTCATTTTAGTTTTACTATTTGAGGTTATATGTTGTGCTCAGAATGGTCTTGTCATTGTTTTCCTTATCTTCAGTCCTTCATGGTGTCTCTAGTTAGATTTATTTTTTAGTTCCCCTAGGTTCTGTTACTCTTACATGTCTGAGTCTATGTCCAGCTTTCTTTAGTGGTTGAAGTTATCTCTTTGTAAATCTCTCTAGCTCACCCCGTAGTGTTTCTAGTTTTCTTATTTCCTCACGTTAGGTCTAGTTAGTCTTTTTGTCTGAATCTATATCCATCTTTCTTCAGCAATTCTAGTTAGGTTATTTCTTTGTTTAGTCCTTCTAGTTACTCTAGCTCTACGTTCATTGGTTCTTAATGTTAGATCAGCCTTCTTTCTGTTTAGGTTTGTTTGTTTTCCCGCATGTCTTTTTCTCTTCTAGTTTGTCAGGTTTTCTGTAGTCTTAGTGTTTCTTCAGTTTCAGAAGTATTTTCAGCTCCTTGCTGTTTCCTCCCTTCATATTCTCCAGTATATTTTCTCCTGTGTCACCTTCTTCCTGCCCCTCAGCTCCACTCACACTGTAGTTATCTCATCTAGCTGGTCCACTGTTCATTTACTATACCTCTCAGTATTTAAGCTCCTTTATCTCAGTCACAACTCTCCAGTTCGTCTCGTCACTTCCCTCATGCTCCTAAGTGTCTCAGTTTTGGATTTGCCTTGGATTGTTTTTAGCTCCCTTGGATGTTCATTTTTGTAAGTTAAACTCTGATTTTGTTCATTAAATACTCAAAACCACACTACGTTTTTACCTGCTGACCACACTATATCATGACATTACTACCGTAAATAGAACGGCTGCAGCTATATCGTTGATGCTGTTCCCTGACAGTTTTTCTAAAAAGTGGAGAGAACTGACTCGAATTTGGAACTAAACTGTTAGACTTCCCGGTCAGCTACGTTTCGAGAAACTTCTAGGTAAAAATTTGAAACCAGATATCAGCAATTACAGCTGAGCAAAGTGGTGAAATCCTAAATGTTTACAGGGATGTGAGGTAGGATGCATGGATACACCATAACACTTTCTTCCCTTAGAATGGAAAGAGTGAGAAGAGGCTAAAATTTGTGCTTTTTCAAGTTTTCCAGTTTCCCTTCTGCATATTTGAAAAACAGCAGAGTAGCTATACAGCATTATCAGAAATATTTGAGAAACCATTAGGATATACAGGCTCATCTCAGCAATTAAGAGATCAAATAGATGCAAGGCAAAGGAAAACACAAGAGACCACAGCAGCCAATGGGGAACAGTTAGCAGGATGAGAAAGCAATCATCTCATTTTGCACAGAAACTCAACTTAACGTCCAGCAAATTAACATCATCTCCTCCACTAAGGAGCTATTTTCCTTTACTAATGACAGACCAGAAGACTCTCATTAGCTCAGCATTCTTGATCAGAATAATAATTTGTCAAACACTGAGGAAAAAAAGATGAATTATGTGCCGACTACTGATGGATGCAGTCAGATGAAGAATGGTGCCTAATGTGACTGCAGGAGACAAATTAGCCGCCTAAAAATGTCCTCTGAAAAGTATAAATTGCTGATATTACACCTATAAAATTAATATTATATTTTAGAAGGGAACATAAACCAACTCATCTGTATAGAAAGGAGCAGGAAATGTGTATTCTTGACGCTGATGTCTCTGCTGCATCAACTGCTGCTCCTATACATTCAGTGGAGCCTCAGTAGAATATAAAGAATGACTGGAGGGAAAAACAGCAGTCAAGTCAAATCCAGGGTCACAGAATAAAACCTGACATGTCTTGAATTGTTTCAGGTGGAAGGAGAACAAATCAGGCCCACATGGGAAACAAGACGACAACATGAATGTTTGTTTTGATTTATGCATAATATAATTTTTTCATTTTTGTTACACAGAAAATTCATCCAAATGTTTCAGAGTGCCAGTGCTGTGATGAGCATGTGGACGATGTCGATTTCATAAAGAAATGCTCCAAGTCAAGAACTTGATGCAATTAACTGGACATTTGAGAAATTTCCACCATTTGTCTTTAACTGATTATTTGAATTTATCTGCCTTGTTTTCTAGTGAGGCCTAACTAACTTTATGCAACTAGAGCTGAATCGTAGGGAAGACAAAAAAGTCAGAATTCTGAGAAAAAAAAGTCTGAATTATTTTAGTTTCTCTAATCCACTTCCATACTATTCAGATTTAAAGTTAAATTTAGTTCTCAGAATCAAAATAAAGTAGCAATGAGAGATGAAAGCTAATGCCTCAGAGGCTACTGCTGCCAAGTCTTGTGTCTCCGCTTGTCTTTACATGCAGATTCTGATTGTTCCTTCTGTGTGGTAATGGCTTTGTAAGGTAATCTGAAACGTGAAGATGTTGGATTGGTATGCTGTACCAGAGCAGATCTGCTGTGCGCAGCATCTCACACCATATTCAACGAGAAAAATCGATGAAAACGTGGATGTTCAACGACCAAACTGCAAACCCTGCTGCTGGAATATGATTACATGAGCTAATTGTATTTTTTTAGGACAGAAAATATAATTACATCTATGGGGAACAGAGGTGTGAAAGTGAAAAAAAGCCAGAAACTTGGCTCACTCTAAAACCACAGAGAGAACTGCCTGTAATGAAAAGAAATCTGGGCCCTGGCTGCGTTTCCTCCGTCAGCTAAAAGGTGGAAGGATGTCATATATATATATATATATATATATATATATATATATATATATATATATATATATATATATATATATATATATATATATATATATATATATATATATATATATATATATATATATATATACCTATAGATATGAGAAACCAGCTTTGAGCTCAGAACTCCTCTGCGGTGACCAATCAAAGCGCCACATCCACAAATTTTTCATTGTGTGCTGCAGACCAAATATGATTAAACCCTGTGGGAACATTAACTTTTTCTTCTTAAAAGTGATGATATACATACTAATTACTTCATCTGCCGATGAGTGGGAGAAGAACTTGAGTCTGTGGTTCTGAACCAGGATAATAACCTGCCTTATCGTCTCCACTGCTATGCACAAGGGACACAGATAATGCAAATATATTTGTGCAAAATTGATTTGGTGTTTTTTATGCTTTGAAATAACTGAAAACACATTATTTGTGTGGGCTAGTTGGTCATTCTTGAGTTGTAATCTTCTGTTGGTTTGGTCAGGAATGGCCATAATGATGGACTAATGAATTATTACTGATCATAAAAGGATTAAACTACCTTATTTGTTACTTCTTAAACCTAAGATCACTCCTGAACTGCCGTCTAAAATTGCTGGCAGTTCTTCTCAGAAGCCTAGGCTTCCTCTCTGATGCTCAGTGGTATCCCAAACACAAGTGATTTAAGGATTTTAAGAATAAAAAGACTGCCCTTGCAGTGCTGTCAGATGTACACTTTAAATGTATATTTTTTAGCTACATTTGTCTTAACTCCATATTTGTTAGCAACTAGTGAGATTTTTTGTGAAAAACCTGTCACTAGTTGTAGGAATAATCCAGATTCACTTTGAGTGCATGTTGAACATTCAGCTGCTGAAGCCACATGTGAAGCTCTGACATGTCTAAACACATCAGAGCTTCAAGAGGACAAGTTCAGAGGTGTCAAGGTATTGTATAAAAAATAAATAAAACTACTAATCATACCACAACAAACTGCTTTGCTGAAACTGTCATAATAAACACAATAAGTTCTCCAGCAGCACCACCAGGAATAAGAGAGACAGAAAATTGAATTCTGGAAGCCAAAAAATAAGGATAGAAAACAATGATCTTTTTATTCTGACTTCACTGACAAAAACAGCCACCTGGGAGACTTTACCACTCAGTTGATGCCTCAGCAAGACTCAATGACAGGTCTGGTTTGCTGAACTTGACCCAGAACAAACCTAGAGGACTCTGATATTATTTATCCTCATGTCTCATCCAGCTTTTTTCGTCCCCGTCTCCGATGTGCTGCAGAGTGAACAGCACTCTCTCTCTGACCTAGTTGCATGCATACGGTGCATGTAAAGGTCAACCAACAGGCAGGAGAACATCCTCTAGCTGATATTGCATGTGTTAATATTTATAATGCTTAAGCACTTCAGAGGTGAATATAAAAATGTTCTCTTGGAGCTGTTGCATGTACAGGCTGGCTGTTTGTATCCAGTTTGCAAAAATGGGAATAAGAAAAGTCTTTATCCAGCTAAACTCTCCGACTGCACTCTGACAAATAAGCTGTCTAAACACAGCAAGCTGAAACAATTATTTTGTAAATGTTACATGGTAATCAACATTTATACTCTAAGCCATACAGGAATAAATTATGATACATTTCTCCTCTGCAGTGATGACAGTCTTCAAACTGAAGCTGTACATTTCCTCTTTTCCTTTCAAAAGTATTATTTTTTTATTCTGCTCAATACAACAACTGCATAAGTAAAATAGGACATGTTGAAAGTAATTTTTACATACAGAAAAACTGATTAGCTGATAGAAAGATGGCATTAAGGAATCAGGTCAGAATGTTCATAGATTGTTTTAATATGTTTAAAGGCCTTTTATCATAATTTAACAATTTTTCTTCGTGCTCAGTTTTATTCATTTCCATGTTTAACAAATTAATTAAGCACAAGGCATCATATCTCCCTAAGGATGATGATATTATATATATAATATGAAACCTGGGGACATGTGAAACGACCCCCCAGGAGGAAAACACTGACACTAATGGGAGTTCAAAAGGAGAATATCTGTTCAGGGAAAAGCAGAAAATCAGTAGAAATTTTGTACAAGAACAGCAGTCTGGAGACCCATCAAACCGGAACCCTACCTAGACATCTACAGAGCTCTTTGGGGAGCCCAGTCTGTAACTGACCACATGGTCAATGGCCGCATACAACATAAAAAAATGCTATGAAAAACCTTAAAGGTCTCGTTCAATTGGAGACGATTTTAGGGTTTTTGTTGTGGATGAGTTCCCACATGGATTTAGCATCTTGGAAGACAAGGAAACTTTTGAAACCAGATCCCAGAGAGGATAAACTTCAAAACGTCAGATTCATGTTTCCATGGGAACCACATCTTTTTTAAAGATGATTACATCGTAGTTCCACCTCTCTCTCTCTGATCCGCAAGTCAAAATTACTTCATAAAATTGTCCTACAGTAAATTTTAGACTAAATAAATATCATTAAATTGATGTACAAGATTAACTTTGTTAAATGACAGAGCAGACAGTACCACCTGGAGTTATTTAAAATTAAATTTCCAATTCTAGTTCCTACACATATGGAGCTTTCACTGGGAGTCCAAATGTCAGAAGCCGCTCTTCTGGGATTTGATCACTGATATGCTTGAGGAAGTGGATGTTGGTTGAAGGTGTACGTTTATGTTCTTAGGGTAAAGGTTTACAATGCTCTTTGTGTTGGTTTGTTGCTTATTCTCCACAGGGTTCTGAAGCTCATCTGAAACCCAGTCCTGATAAAAGACAGCCCACAGTCTCCTCCCAGTGGGAAGCTCGATCAAAGGAAACACTGGTGTCACTTTGGGGAGGCGTATTTGGTCAAGCACACAAATACATTTTTTTTTATTTAATAGGCGTACAAGAAGCATACAGTAGAAGCATACAGTAGAAGCATACAGTAGAAGCATACAGTTCTATACTTCAGTACATGTACTCTTCTACAATCCAAACTGGTTTCTGGTTGCAGCTTTTCCTACTCGTGTATAAAAGGAACAATTTTCTATGCAATTAAGTCCAGGCAGCAACATAAACATGATTATGTTTCAGCTGTGTATTTACTCCCAGTGTGACCTCTGCACTAAGTCGGTTAAGCACTCGGATATTTGCATGAGGAGAGAAACAATGTGGCAGTCATCTTACAGTTCTTTCTATTTTAGTTTTAGCTTAATTTGAGCTCAGTGTGTTTTCATTAAAACGCTAACATGTAAAATCCTGGCATTAATTTTTTACTTTGAGAGCGTATTTTTCTCAAAGGGATTTAGCTCTTTAACATTTGCATTTTAAGATGAAATTATTGAAATTAATGTGTGAATACAACTATGTGTATTTGAAGCCTTGTTTTCATTAAATGATTGCTTAAGCATCTCCCAATTAATGGGAGCTCTACGTGGCTGTCAGGTGACAAACTGACTACAAAAAAATCCAGTTTTGGTGACAATTTAATATATCATTATTGTTTTTCCGTCTTCGGTTAATTCTAATAATGCCTCACTAGAAATAAGACAGCAACACAACCAGTCACATCCGTCTTGTTTACCTTCAGTGTTGTACCAGTTCATCCTTAACGTGAACTGGATCAAAGTCTAATTCATGGGTAATAAGTTCAAGGTTTAATTGCAGAGGAAAACTGTAGTGATTTAACAATCCCATGGCCAAAATTACAAGATTTGCTTTAAAATGATCAATAATTTTGCACTGACTGACTTGGACCCTTTTGGAATCGGGCAGTTTTTCAGTTTTACTCCGTGTTTTTGACTTTGCAATTACAGATGAAAGTGAAAAAACACAACAACAACAACAACAAAAAAAAACACAACGCTAGATTCAGTCTGCATTAGTGAGATGATAATAAACTGGTTCAAAGTAATCCAGATTACAAATGCAGTCTGAATAGTTTGTTCTGTAATCAAGATTACAAAACATTAAAATATAATAATTGTAAGCATGACAGGACATGTGACCGCCAAGGTAACCACATGAACACACTTAAACGCCGAACAAAACTAAAAAAATGAGCACACAGGGAAACAATCAGCAAAATCCACCAGTGTTGATGGTTGGAGCATGCTGTTTCAGTTCACATTAAGTTTAAATCCAGCATGTAAAAAAACCCCAAAAAGCATTGCTAAATTCAAGATTTTCCAAAAAGAGTTAATGTCACTTATGCCCTTGCTTATTTGAATAGATTTGTGCAGAAAACTGTTTACATATGACAAAAGTGTGAACTACTTCTGTATATAGTGAACAGTAAAATACTTAACACATTTAACTTTGTTCTGAATCCGGTCAAAGAGCAGAGCCAATCGGCATTCTGAGCAAAACATGTGTGTTTTTTATTTTACAATATGAGACTTACTGAGACCTATCACAAAGTTGGAGCTTGTAGTTCAGGTGTAAAACTTTGATATTACAAGAAAATTCATCTACAGTGAGTTTTAAAGAGCTGTAAGTTTATTTCTCTGAGCTGAGGAAAGTTAGATATTGTATTTTACATCTGCTGTGCGTCATATGAACAATAAAAGAACTGAGTAATAAAACTGCAAAGTGGAGAACATGAGCAAAGATTCCAGGATCATCTTTAATGAAACTTTTAAACCCTTCATATAACAGGAGCTTTACTGCATCATATAAAGCAATAAAAGAAAATCTCTCAGGTATTTATGCTTGCAATCATTTTGAACTGTGAAATGTGGAGGAAACATTGAGACGTTACAGTATATTATGGGACAATGTAGTTGGGAAGGCCATAGAGAATGCAATTGTAGGCTGCTGGGGTGAGAGCTGAAGAGTGTTGAACTGTGTTTTCCTTTGAGTCAGCGCTGAGATCTTGATCTGCAAAAAAAAAAAAAAAAAAGTGTCTGGTACTGGAATGATTATGTAAAGTACTTTTCTGGAGCGAAGTCATATATACAGTAGAAATAAAAAAAGGTCTGTAGAAGAGATTAAATAAAACTGTCAGAAAGGATTCAAACTTTTTCCAGCTGTAAAAAACATTTATCCCACACAACTGATCAGGGAAAATATGTGAAACGGTGTGTGCGCATGCTTGATGGATACCTGGCTGAACTACATTTGGATGCAATTCCATCTTTCAGTAACTGTTAAGACGTTTTCAGCATCCAACACCTTAAATTTGCATACTCTTCTCTACAAATGTTTTTATTTTTTACACTGTGAGAAAATCTCTCACCCTCCCACCGTCTTCAGGAGATCTTACAGATTCTCTGTCAATTTTAGTTCTAAATACCAGATAGGCCTTACCTAAAACTTAAAATTTATTTTATAAAGGCATTATTTTGTTGATTTGAAGGTATGCATTTTTATTTTTCTTCAAAGATTTTTGGTTTTTCAAATTAAAGGCACAAAGAATTTTGAAATAATTAATTAAGATTGTTTTGGCAGGATTTAGCAGAGGTCTATAGACCTTTTATACTTGGTGTGATGCACAAACATATAATGAACTAACAGACATGACAGTGTGAGGCTGACTGAGGTTGAGAGTGGAGTGCACAGTACCATATGTTTCTGTGACCTTGTGATGTGACATATCGGTATGCTCCCGTCTCTTCAAAGCATGGATTGCATGGCCAGAGGTCTCTTTGACCCTCAGCATATCTGCAACGAACAATGACACAAACTATGGAAAAACTCTGGAGGGAGAGAACAAAATTATGTGAAAGTCAGAACCCAAAAACCGTGAAAAAGATGTCATAAAATGTATTTTTCTCTTTCGCTTCTGTCTTAAAACTAAAGATCGGGTTTTCAGAGGGAGAATTCACCAATGCAGCATAATCTGAATTTATTTAAATGTGCAGTTTGTAACTTTTATATTTAAAAAAATGTTTTTTTTTTACATATTTGTTAAAACTCTCACCATGTCGTTATGAGACAGATAATCTGTCTAACTCCTTCACCTTTACCCTGAGCTGCTATCGCCATCTGAAGAAATGCATCACTCCTGAATCGTTCCTACCAAGAACAACCAACCAGAGCTAGCTGGAGCGTCTCAGCGCTGTCAATCAATCTCATGTATTCGCTGCTAATAGTGGAGAAATAATTAATTGTCACAGGAAAACCGTTTATCCATCATTGGTGGTAATGCTAATGTCATAAGGTGTGGTTGGTGGTGGTGAGGAGAGACGCTGAGACCCAGGTTATAGTGATGATGAAGATATTTAATGAAGAAGATGCTCAAACAGTCCAAACACAGGCAGCACGGCAGAGACAGGCACACAGCCAAATACCGGTAGCAACTGATCAACAGGACTGGGAGACGAGAGCTAACACAAACCAGGACTAAGCAGTACAACTGGCGCGAACATAAGACACAGTAGTCAAACGACGAGGACCCGACGAGGAACACAGGCAACAGGAGGGTTTAAATACACACGGGGTAATCAAGGGAATGAGACACACCTGGGGAGCAATCAACGGGGAGGACAGGACAGAGACTCACAGGGAAACAGGACTGAACACAGAAAACTCAAAAATAAACACAAAGAAACACGGATCTTGACAGCTAACAAAGGGGGAGTGGGAGGAAAATGAGCAGCGCTATATGAAGGTGTAATTGACAGCGCTAAGACACACCTCCTGGCTGTGATTGGTTGTTTCTAGATAGCACTGGGAGAAGGCATAGGGGTTACATTTTTTCTCAGACTACCTACCTCACACCATATTGTCACGACATTATAGAAGTTAGATCAGGGGTGTCAAACTCAATTTCACCGAGGGCTACTTCAGCATATTGGCCCCCCTCAACGCGCCACATTGACGGTACAAATCAGGAGTGCATCCCTGCTAAAACACACCCCAGACAAAAGGTTGACTTCCCTCATTCAGTTCTGTAGAGGCTTATAATGACTCAATGGTCCAGGAGTGTTAGAGAAGGAATGCATCTAAAGCTGCAGATGGGAGCTCTGGAAAACTAGACTTGGGCAGCCCCAGCATAAATGTATAAAAATACAATGTTAAAAATAAATTAAACACCACCTCATATTGTTAAATAACTGATTTTATGTATTGAAGTTTTAAATATTGCATTTGAGTTTCCATGGCCTATAAAATACTGGGGGTCCACATGTGGCTCTTGTTGTCTCACTGCACCCCAAGAGATGCATAACCTACAAAAACCATTTCTGTCTGGTTTTGAACCAGAGACCTTTTGCGTGTAAAGCAAACATGATAACCACTACACTACAGGAACTGAACTTCTCTGCTTTGTTTCAGTTTGAGGTTCCAAAGTTGATGATGTGAGATGCAACGCATGGAAATTTCAACTGAGGCTTGCACTCAGATGCCTGGATTCAGAGTACAGACCATGACACCACAGAACCCTTGTTGACCTTTAGTAAACACCTGTGATGAATAGAACATGCAAAATCTGTTTCTGTCTGGTTTTGAACCAGAAACCTTTTGCGTGTAAAGCCAACGTGATAACCACTACACTACAGAGACTCATGGTATTTGCAGTGTTCCTGGTAGATGATCCACATTTTGTTAGAGACTAATGTCAACGATGGGCATGGAACAATGTCAAATACTTACAGATCCTCTCAGAGGGCAAAGTAACTTGGTGAACAAACTGTCAGACTTATACTTGTGTCCAGTTTCACATTATAGTCCATAAACTAAGCCTGGGATCAAAAAATTGTATTAAAGATGTCATTAGCAGAGACAAATGGTTCTACAGAGACTTGGCTAACGGGCTATAAAATAAAATCAATACTTACAAATAAAAAATGGTTCAAAAATAAAATTAACACATTAAAATAAAAAATATCTGTGAAATACAATCAACACTTGAAAATTAAAAATGGTTCAAAAATAATATCAACATTTCAAAAATAAATAATGGTTCAAAAATACAATCAACACTTCAAAATACAAAATCTCTGGAAAATAAAATATTATGTATGTTGTTTTGAAAAACATTAGAATATAAGCACCTTTATCAAATTTTCATTGTGGTAAGATCATGTAAGTTCTTCTTAAATCCAAGGAAACTCAACAGTTTGCAAGGTAGGTGAGTTAGCTCAGCAGGTTAGAGCACCATGCTGGCAATCCTGAGGTCATCGGTTCAATCCCCATATGGGGCAATTCATGTCTAAGGTCTTTCAGACAATCAACACTTCAAAATAAATAAGGGTTCAAAAATACAAACAACACTTCACAATAAATAAGGGTTCAAAAATAAAATCAACACTTCAAAATAAAAAATGGTTAAATAAAATCAACATCTCAAAATTAAAAATGGTTCAAAAATAAAATCAATGGTTCAAAATGGTTGTACAGAGTCATGGCTTAAAAAATAAAACCAATTATTATTTTTTTTAAGCGCATTACAAACCTTTGGTTGAAATGACACATTAAATTCACATCTCCATTACAGACCAGAGAAAACTAAAGAGAATGCAACGTTGTGTTAATCCATTTGAGGAGCCGGCAGTTTATCTTGAGGAAATAAATGACGATGCAAAAGTTAATTAGACTGTAACATGCGCAGTCCGCTGCTCAACCACTGCGGACTGCGAAGACTTAGAAACCGCTGGAAGTAACTCATCCAGCGGATTTAACAAATGGAGCCTTCTGGGTGCACGTTACCCAGGAGAGCGGCGCTCTGGAGGAGCTGCAGACGTAACATCTGTCCGTTTCGGAGAAGCGAAACCACGCAAAAAAAAAAAAAAAAAGAAAAAAAAATCCTGGTAAAAGCGCACACCGGACCACACAGGGTAAAACACTCAAAGTTCAGTTGATCAGACAGATCCAACTGACTGATGAATTAGCGCAGATTTTTCTGCAGATGGGAACCAGGAGGAAGTGCGTTCAGACCCCAGCGGATGAAGTGATGCTAATTTAAGTGAAGTCGCTTAATTTAATTTATTAAAAGTTATTGGGACCTCAGTCAGTGGTTTTTGTCACTACGAGAAAAATGTTGATACATTTATCTGCTTAATCTGTAATGGGATCTGGATTCACGGTGAATATTAACTAAACCGCATAAAATGCAACTAAATAGCCGATGTTAATATGATTGTAATTTCACGGATAAAAATAGTACATGACCGATTTTTTTTTTTTATGTTGTCGGTCAAGATAACGTCTAGCGCGACCTGCCGCCCTGACACCAACTCACAAACATCTTCATTCACAGTCTTACTTGTAAATCCATTTTTCTTTTCTTGGACGTTTTGATGTTAGCTTGTCGATGTCTCAGTTTTATTCGCTGGGAAAATCAATAAGCAGCTTGAGGTGACTCTGCTGCTCTCTAGTGGCGAGAAGCCGTAATGTTGGCTGGTAACAATCGGAATGCATTGTGGGAGATGTAGTTTGTAGTCAATTCGTGCTCAAAACCTATTTTAAGTCAATTATTGGCCTATAAAATGCTGGGGCGGGCCACATAAAATGACATGGCGGGCCACATGTGGACCGCGGACCTTGAGTTTGACACATGTGAGTTAGATAGTGCAACTTTAAGGTTTTTACTATTTTTAACCAGGAGTCCTAATAAATATGCAATTACAACGTTGATTGGCTGCAACCTAACACTGAAATCCTTCAAAGAGAAGCTCCTGGGTGTGTGCACAGCGGCAACAGAAACATGAGGAAATAAAGCACAAATTTAACACGTACTGTCCAGCACAGCAGTAAGATCTTGTGCTTTCTGTTTAAGAGTGTTGTGCCACTGGTTGAGGACAATGCAGCCAACACCAGTCAAACTCAACAACAGGGCGGTCTCCAGGGGATTCTCCAAGGTCAGCAGGTCAGCACTGTAGGAGACAAAGGCAAGTTTTTAACCACATAAAAAACACAAT
The DNA here is from genome assembly GCF_051168715.1 of Poecilia mexicana. Lineage (NCBI taxonomy): Eukaryota > Metazoa > Chordata > Actinopteri > Cyprinodontiformes > Poeciliidae > Poecilia > Poecilia mexicana. Next base: position 28,441,300 of record NW_028263384.1, read on the forward strand.
GATAATATAGCCAACACAAAAACAAAGCCACTAATGAAGATGAGGGCAGACTAAATGAAAAAAATAAAAATTGGTTGAGAATATTAAATACCTCTTTTGACTTTCATTGTTTGATGGGAGGACTTTCACTTTGCTCTGAATCCGGTCAAAGAGCAGAGCCATGCGACACTCTGAGGACAGCAAACGCCATTATCAGAAAAACTATTTTCAATAAAAAGAAACAAAAACATCACAAATCCTCCATCACCCTAAATCTTAGAGTGAACTAATACGTTTTCACTGCATAGTGTACAAAAACCTGATCCTTTGAGGCTTTTTGAGCGTTAAGGAAATTGAGATAAAACCAATTTCATTTACAGATGGCTAAAAATAATCTAACTGTGCCATGTCCTAATTGCCAGACAGATAATATTGACAGTGTATGCTGTTGAGAAACAGCTGCAATTCAGTCCATGTTGACGGTCACACTATAGTTAGCAGCACTAACGCCAGACTGCTGGGTGGCCCATGTGTCCGGCCTGCGGCAACAAGCCAGTCAGGCCTGACACTATGCCAATCACTCTGGAAAATTAGAAATATTTGTAGACTATCTTTATTTGATGCTGTGATCATTTTTTGAGGCTTTTTGATAGCTATCAGGTTCTAACAGGTAAATCTTTATTTTGAAATCTTGTTTGAAGCTTTGGGACAGAGAGAAATTTTGATTTTCACAGTGAATCTCAATTTTAAATGTTTTTTTAAACATTTCCATGGTGTTATTAAGCTCAATAAAACAAGGTGAAAGTTTCGAGGATGTTTTTTAATTTTTTAATGAACGCCGTCAACAGTTGTTAAAGGGATTAAAAATCTGAAGAACCAAGAACCACGTCTGCTTCAGGTAGTAAAACTAAATGAAAAAACAGATTTGAACACTTCTTGATAAAAAATAGAAGTTTATGTATATTAACATAAAATCTAAACCACAGATGTTTAAATGATGTGCTTGCTAAAAGGACAGATTTATCAAACTGTCATATAAATTCAACAGAAATTAGTCTTGCTTTCTGTTCTTATTTGCTTAAAGCATGTTGCTGTACCAAGTGTTGGGAATGTTTCATCTTGAGAAATTAAGGTTAAAAATATTATAAATCCTTAAATAACTAATTACATGCAGCAGCAACAAGGGCACAAGTCGTTCTTTGCAGATGATAAATCTGTATTCTCCAGTTATTTTTTAGCAGAGCAAACTTGACAATGTAAAGGAAAAACCTCATGTCTTAAAACCACATCAGTTTGACCTTCTGCTTAAAACGGTAAACAATAAGAGGTCTTCACTTCCTCACACCACTAACAAGCATATTTAAAATTTGAGAAATACAATGGCTGGACTTTGCACATTCTAGGGATATTCATGTTTGCATGCTTTATGCACCATGTCAATGTAAGATTGTCATGTCTGAATTAAGTTTTCTTACGAAGTGGAGAGCTTGCAGATTTACTTTAGATTTAATTAGTTCATTCTTTAGCATTCAGTTATTCTATTACTAAACATGAGTTATTTCATTAAATCTAATACATACATAGTTCAGCTAAACTCATCCTTGTTGTTTGCATTATTTTTGTTTATGCTTTTGGTTCATACAGAGCACCTCAAGTCAAGATATTTAATCACTGATCTCCCACATTTGCAATACATTTCTATTGTCATAAACACAGAGGAAAAATTATGAACTGAAATGTTCTGGGTCCAATACCTGTTAGATTGAAGGCTGCGACTTTGGCAGGTGGAATGCTCACCAGCAGTGGATCCATCCCCATGTAGATGAAGGCACTGCACTTGGACAGGACCTGCTCCATCTCGAAAATACTTAACATATGTAAACATTTGTTAGTGGAGAGCAAGTGTCGTTCTACTTTATATGTTACAGATAATCTCAGTAAAAGGTTTCAAACCTGGGTCTGCTGAAGAAGTTCTTCCACAGATGAGGGAGATGATGCTTGTGGTGTTCTAAAACCTCCTTCATTGTTGAAGTCAGTTTGGCCCTTTCTGTGTTAAAAAGAAAAAAAAAACAAAGTTTAGATACAGTACCTTGTATCTCTAATCTGCAAACCACACAATACTGTTTAAATGTTCATGCTTCCAATGTTTGCTTAATGAAAATAACATTTTGAACAAGTTGAGTGCAGCAAATATGAATCTGATCCTGAAGTTGCAAACCTGGGTGACCATTACCCACCAGAACCAGATCATGAAAACAAGTCAAGCTGGTCTCATCTGGCCTCTCAACATCAAGATGAAAAACTAAGGAATTAAGTTACTTTTATCTAATGATGCTCACTACTGGAGACAGAAAGAGAAATTGGCAAATCAGGATGATTTTCAGCTTGAATGACCCAGATCGGTGAAAGGTTGGTTGGAAACTGAAAACATCTTTTTCTGATCAGTACACACAAACATACCCAAGCGCTACAGGTGGCACGAACAGCAAGACTTTTTGGTTTGATTGCTTTTAGTGACTGAAACAGATCAAAGTTTCCAAATTGTATGATCAGAGATTAGAAATGAAGTCAGAGGAAACACAAAGTTAACAGAAATCAGTTTTCTGTGGAGTCATGTCAGACTGCGGCTTTCAGACAGTGAAACTTCAGCAGATAACAGAAACACAGAGCTCATTAAAGTTGCTCTTTTATCTTTTTGAACATTCAGCTTCTGTGATGGAAAATGCCAGATCCTGAAACGCTGGCTAACTTTAGTAAATCTCAGCTTTAAAGTAGGAGTCAACATTTTCTAATGCTAATCACTATGAAGACATCTTAAAATGTTAATTCTGTAGTTATTCTGTCTATCATAAATAGTAGTATGAGTAGTAGATTTTTTACAGCGATTACTCTCTAACATGCTGGAAGATGATGCCTCCGAAAGAAAACACATTCTTTTACAGAGCATACATTCAGACATACACCCTTAGTCTTGTCATAGTGTTATTATTATTATTATTAGTTTTCTTACCACCCTGGCCTTCCTTGTAAGGGTCAACAATATCTTTAAAAGGTATTTTAAGGTAAAAATATGACAAACTTCATTTAAACACTTCATACTTAACACTGAACTAGTTTTGGGGGGTGAGAGACATTTATTAAGCAGTGTATGCTTAATAAATGCATGCATATACTCTGTGTTTACAGAGAGGCAGTTATGGCACAAGCTTGAGGCATTCCAACCTCAAAGAGATGGATCTCATCACCGAAAATAAAAATACTCTTGGAAACACTCAATTATGAAAAAGTTTGATTTCTGGGATGCCAAGAATGATTTTTCCACTGATTATTGAAAGGAGAATGGGTTACTTTTGACATGAGATAAAAAAGATATTGATAAATTGATATTCCTTCAGCTGTTTTTATCATCTTTTGAACAAATAGGTTGGTTGAAGAAAAATGATTTTACTCTAAAAATACGAGACAAACCAATAATTTGGGGGTAAACTGTACATACAACTATATAAGTGTAGATGAAATATTTGTTGGCACTACAACAGTAGGACAGTTCTTTTGATTTATGAACAGCTTCTTAGATGTTTCTGGTATTTTGATAACATATTTACTTGATTAGCGTAAAATGTGAAATCTCACCATGACCCCAATCTTTGGCTCCGTCCAAATCATTTTTGATCAAGTTGGAAATCTGGCTGGGCTTTTTCAAAAATATTTATAGTAAATCCAGAAAGAAGAAACATCTTGGTAAAGCTGAAAGACCACATTAAACCTAAATCCACCAGACAAATAGATGAATTTGGTTTTAAGTGTATATAAAAGAGGGAATTGTTTAAATTTTTCTTGATATTAAAAGAAAAAATGGAAACAACTTATTTGTTCAACTTATAATTTACTGGATGCCTGGTTCATCAAACGTGTGCAAAGACATATAACATGAAAGACAGTAGAAGATGTCTCTGTTCTTCATTCATGCTAAATTAATTTTTCCTGAAAATGTAAAAATCAATATAGAAATGTCCTTACCTTAGAAACATTTCTAAATATAAAGTCACATGTAATGTTTTGTAAAAGTTCAGCTTCATCAGAAAGGATACATTTCAAGTTTGTTGTGTCCATTGTGAATGTGTAGGAAGGCAACACAGGATTGACAGGTGTCTGTGTAAACAACAAGCTATTAACACATACAGCACAAAAACACATACAGGTGGCACAACACACACTGAATTTCAAAACAAGGTATCGACTGATGCATTGCACATATGCACAAACATCTATAACATCTGTCAGTATAACATGAGGCAATATGCAAGTACTACCACACTAAAGGTTAGAGTTAAAGAACTCAAAGGGAAAAACAGCGGAAATGAAAAAACAAACATAAAACTAGTGCATGACATCATTCGTAAACATTCTTTGAGGCTCCAAACAAGATCTTTATGAAAACACATTATGTAATTGATTGAAAAGCTGAACTTAAAAGGCAGGCGTAAGGAAGTTAAATAAGTGGCAACGCTGACAGCAGGGAAAAGTTATATTACTGTCTGTATCTGGCAGGCCTGGATTAATTTAGCAAACTCACTTTGATGGCTTTGCCTTTAACTCCCTTCTTCTGAGCTCCCTTGCCACCTTTGGTCTTGGTCTCCTTTTTGCTGTCACTTTCAACTACAACAAACAGGAAGCAGAGTTAATACACACACTTGTCTGCAGGCTAGTTTACACAGCTTTTGGACAGATTAAAGACGGAAAACATCTTCCTTAGAATGTATTTGCAAAGTCAGTGGCATTTATTTAGGAGTGTTGGTAAAGGTAGTCTGCAGGAGGCTGCCTCCATCTTCCTCTGAAACTTAAAACAGATTCTTCACTTCACTCTTTATATTTAATTTCATTAAAACTGTCTAAATTGTTTAAATAGATACACTAAGAAATGCAATTGTAAAATTTTCTTGTTTAATAAAGTATGATTATTTTTCACTTGTGGATGCAACAGTATAGAGAATACATTATACATAAAGATATAAACTAATAATCTTGTGTATTTAGTTTTATAAATTCCTAAAAGAAGATAGATTTTAGATTGTGCCATCTATCTAACTTTGTGGGAAAAAACAAACAAAAAAAAACAAAATAACAATGACAACTTTGTCATTTATGTCGCATTTAGATAGTGATTGATAAATACACAAACACAGGATGATGGATAAAGCTTGTAATTTTTCTAACTGTTAAGTCACACACACATACACCTTCACTGTTAGCATTTTAAGATCCAAACTTTCCAGTGGTGCAGATATCTGCAGGATGGGAGCTTGTATTCCACCTGCTTCGTATTCTACATCTATTAACATGTTGCCTAAAGGACCTAAAGCATTATGTAAAGCTGTTTCATATTTGGGAAGTGGCTTTACAGAAATATGTCTAGAATAAAAGTTTAAAAACAAACTGGGAAAAAATATTTCGCTTAAATTTAATAAAAAATCACTTCATTAGTCTTTACAACCTGTCAACAAACAACCTGTCTACAAACAGAGATAACAAGTAGCTTCAGTTATAATTGTTCATTTATGCAGTGTGTTACCAATACTGAAAACATACACAGAATGAATAATAACCCTTAAAACTATAATTGGTGTCCAAATAAGCCAAAACATATGAAAATGTTTCGCAGAGATTGCATCAGATAAGACTGAAATGCATGATTGATGATGCTGCAATGTTGCATAATTTGTTGCATTCTCTCACACACAGTCATGTAAATGTGTTCAGAGCATACTTTGCACATGTCAAGATGAACTTCTCACTAAGATTCGAGATCAGTAATTATTCAGCCGACGGTGAAACACTTCAGCTTAGTTTGTCACAGGAGTTCTTACTGGTAGTAATGGGTATTTTAAAGTCCAAAATGTTTTTATACCGAGCTCCCAGTTACTGAAACAAGTTATCAACTTTTTGGTAGTACATTCAAATGCTGATTACTGACTACACAGTCTGAAACTCTGAATCCGATTAGTTTATTCACTGGAACTGTTCTATGTCTAAAAGTAAAGTGAAAACAGTCTCTCTGGGTCTAAGGAGAGAGTTTCTTACAAAATAATACAGTTTATATTTATTGCTTAACAGGAAATACCACGATGCAAAAGTACTATGTCTCATTTACATATTTATTAAGGTTTTTCTTTTCTTGTCATGGTTAAGATTATCAAACAGACTTCAAAATCAAACAAAAAAATGCCTAAATAATTAAAAAATGCAGTTTTCAAATGACGATTTTACTGATTAAGCAAAAAAAAAAAAAAAAAAAAAAAGCCAAAAGATCTCCTGTTTACAATTTCCCACAGGCCAAGCAGCAAACATGTGAGAGAGGAACACATGACCAGGAACCTGGTCAGAGTTAAGGAAGGCATGTCGAGCTAAATGCAGTGCCATCTTGGAAGTGACACAAGCTTCTGAAACTGTGCCAGCATCTTAAACCAGCACTGAAATCTATTCTCTATGTATCTTTCATACCTTTCAGGATTTGTTCTCTACTGAGACGACTGAAGAAAAGCTGCAGAGAAAAGTCTCGAGACACAGAAGCCAGGCCTTCCTTTTGAAGGAGAGGCAGCGCTTCCAGAGGCAACTCGAGCAACTTCCTGTCAGCGAGGACCACCAAATGTTCTCCACTGTCAACTGCAAGAAAAACATTTCAAATATGTTTTATGACTTTAAAAATTGTATTTATAAAGTAGTAACACAGTAGTAACTCTCTGTTGTGACTTTGGCAGAGTCCTATTAGTCATCAACATTCAATGTTAACATATTGGCACATGTATAGCAACAATATCACCTTTCAGATTGTCTTAGGAGAAACTTATTTCACATGATGTTGTATTTGAAAGAGGCTAAATACAAGTGGCACTAAACACTTTACCTAAGCTACATTTTTCTTCTTTTACATGCTTATGCTCGTTGTCAGAGATGGGTGGAGTGATAGTCTGGGACCTGATGGAAGAATAAGGAAGACAAATATTTATATTCCTGACAGAAATGCAGAATAAAGCATTTATAGGGATCACAATAAGCAGAAACAGAAAAATACTCTTTAGAACGCTAAAAAGTGCCAGCAGAACCTTTTCTGAATTTCTTCAAGCTCGATGAATTTTACGTGTGATGTTATTTTATAATACACATAAAGCAGTCATTTCAAAATGCAGATTTTCATGTTGCATTTCAAGAATTTGTTACAAAAAGTTGAAAATGCTGCCAGTCTTCCAAAAATATGGCTCCCCATCTTACAAGCCATAGATAACAGACAATGTAATGTATTCCTTTCATCAGTCATGTCTGCCTTAAACCTGGATGTCACTAAAAGACACAAATGATATTTATCAAAAGAAACAGTCCTCTGATCAGATCTTTTAAAACTATGATGCTTAATCTGGTTAAAGGGTTTGAAAACTTCCCACTGGCACTTCAAGTGTCTTCTGTAAACCCACTTGGACTTTATGAGATTTTCAACCACAGACTTCAGTGTATTTTAATGAGATTTTACACAACAAGCCAAGTGGAAGGAAAATACATGGTTTTCAACAGCAACAACTAATCTGGTGAATACAAATGCACCCGACACTTTTCAGATTCTTACTCACTGTAAATGTTTAAAAGGATGCTTATATTTCCCTAAAATTCACAATTACACAGCACCTTATGTTTGTTTTTCAAATTAAAAACTCAATGAGAAACATTGAAGTTTGTAGTTGTGATACGACAAGAAGTATATAAATATTTTTGTAGGTCACCTGGTGAAAGGGAAATCAAACTGAGACAGAAGAGGATTCAAATAGGCCTCCATTTTTTCTACTATTTCTCCGAAGTGAAGCTCCAACTCTCTGTCTCTCGTCGTGTTCTGTGTGTGAGAACAAGACAGACAGTGAAGGCAGTTTTCTTTATTGTTATTCAGAATTTATTGCTTGTCACTGCTGATTACTATCCTATTCAGCTACATGAAGTTTGGTAATAAAAATGAGCTGTCCCAAGTTTCCCCATTAGGTAAAAACATGTTTGAGATAAGAATTACACCAGAGTAAGCTTGTTTATATAAGGGCTGATCTGTTTAATACACGGCCAAAGAAAAGCCTCAGCGATACCTGATGCACCTCGGACGTCTCCAGCTGGCTGGATTCATCCTTCAGGACTGAATGTTTGTTCTCCAGGCCAAAGACCCGAGTCTGCTCCCTAAGTGCCCCCAGTGCCTGCGGGCAGACTGAAACCTTTGCCACCTGCGAGCGTGGCACCAGACCTGCAACAACACAAGTGACTAACAGTCAGACATGCACACTCACATAAACATGCAGGCTTTGTAATTGGTCCCCCTGAGCTCCGTCTGCATTTCTCTCTCTCTCTCTTCATGTGTCTGATGTTTTTGCCTCAATGCCTTCTCTGCTTAATGAACTTCTCTTTGCTCTCCAGCCACAACACATTCTCAATTCCAACACAGCAGCTAGGTCACATAAAACAATCAATAAATTGTGTAAGCTACTCGCTGTCACATCCAGTGGGGAAGAGGTCAAAGGGAAAGCATGATTTTGTTTTCTTAGCGTACAAAAAATAATTTGGCACATCTTCCTTTGAGATTGTCTTCTTTTGCAATAATTAAAGGATGGAAATTAGGAAACCTGTTTGAGGTGAAGTCTTTGCTTTTGGATGTTCTGGAGCTTTGGTTGTCTCATAGAAGCCCCCATAGAGTTCAGAGCTAAAACAAAATAAAACCCATGTATAAATGGAAATGTTTAACTGGGTAAAAACTGACTTAAAGCAACTGAGAGCAAAAGATTTACCCGTCATTGGAGTGCTGAAGCAACAAGATGTTCATGTTGGGAAGGATGTTGGACAGGATGTCCAGGTGGTTGGGAATAATGGACAGATGATGGAAGGCCTGCATAAAAATGCAATTTCAGGATTTCAGATGAGAAGAAAAATTAGTTTCTATGTGGATGTATATGTTTGGCAAAGTTCCTGCAACTTTCAGTTAAATTCAGGTTTTAGAGTTTAGAGTTAAGACCATAGTAATTTCGTTTTCAATATAACGCGAGAAAAAGATTTAATCGAAGAACAGTTGATCGACAAAAGATGGCTGGTGAAAAAGTGTGCCCGATAACATAACTGTCTTGAGTTATGTGGTGTAACATTTGACCTTTTATTTTATAAAGACTCTTTAGAAATGAAAGACTCTTTTATTATAAATTTTAAAAAAGCAAAGCGAAAGAACAGCAAAGTATATTTATACGTTCCTATAAAATTGACATTAAAAATGTGATACTGCAAGGATTTCACTATCATTAGTCAATAGCTAACATGCATCCTGTTGTGTTTTAAAGTCTGCAGCATCTTTGCAGAAACCAGTTTGTTGACATGACTGAAATTTATAATTAAATATATTTGCAGCCAGTTGGTTTATGTGATTTAAAACCCCTTCTGCAGATTAGAAGCAAACATCATAGTAGCACCAACATTATGCCACCCATGAAGAAAGTTTAGTGGAGTGCGTGTGACAGCATCTATAAATCATGAGGGGTGCTTAGTGACCCTGTACCTTGAAGAGGTGGAGGAGCTGTTCCTCCGATCTTTTCAGCATGCTGCTGGATCTCTTTTCCTGGGAGACGAACAGATTCCTGTGGAGGCTGAGCAGAGCTGAGAGCTGGGACACAGAGGTGTCAGCGCAGGCACAGCTCAGGAGTTCGGCCACCATGGCAACAGTGCAGCAGCTCTGGGAAAAAGGAGTTAGACCAATGATTTCATTAAGGGACAATATGATGCGTCATAACGGCTGTTTGCATTTAATTCAGGCTATATGCATCTTATAATTATTCCAACAATTAGAGACATGTACTATGTGATGCTCAGTCAACCTGCGGCAGTGCAGTACCTGAAAAAGGGCGAGGTATTGACCGGTCTCTGTAGGGTCAGACTGCCCAATACAGTCCAATATATGAAAGGAGGCCTCGGCCAAGATGGCGGAGGGTAGGTTGTGTTGCAGACACAGCCTGGTGGACTCAGACAGGACTTTACTTGCTTCAGCCAGCAGTTCCTGTGCTTCGTCTTTCCACTGCTACATCACAATAACGCCACAATTTCAAACGAAACATGAGATCACCGACCACAGCCACCAAAACAATTCTCAATAAAAAATAGAGACGCTCGAATGTAATTTGGTTGTTTGTTATTTTCTTAAAGTTTTGTATTAAACTCTAGTAGCCTGTCGCTCTACAACACGTCCATGTAATTCTGCAACATTTGGCCTAAGACCGTCTCAGTGCTGCCCTCTTTCTGCATTCTTATTAGTTGTGCAGGAAGCTCTTCTTTTGGTTTTGGGTCTGGCTCAGAGCCAAAGATGTACAGTTGTACAATTGCACATCTGTTAGCAGCCATTTTCATGTGCAAGTGTAAACATTAAGTTGTGGGCCGACAAGACAGCTCATTCTGAAAGGAGCTCAAAATAGGCAAAACTGACCAGACTAAAATCTCATGATCTAAGAATGTGCAAAACATTTAATGAGCATGTGTGTATGTCCCATAGACATTATCAAGGAAGTATAATAGGTCACATTTAAGATGTAGTTGTTAATCTTTGAGCTATAATTTATCCTCCAAAGTGTTCCCACATAATAACTACATTATCCTTTTTTATTCAGTCTTAGTGAGATCAGACGGTTTGAGCTTGAAGATCCCAGATTAGAGAGAAGTCAGAGCTGATGAGGTCAGTTGACAGGAGGCACATACCTGCTGCTCCACACCTCTGTCAGAGGTCGAGCCCGGTTCTTTGCCGCTTGAATCACTGCATTTCCCCGAATTCTCCTCTGCCGTGGGAACAGAGTCCGGCAAAGCATCCTACAGCACAAAGATGTTTAAAAAACACCAGTTTTCATTTTGATAAGAATGCCATCTCCTTTCAAAAGCCAAAATGAAAAGGAAAATCTAAAATCTGACTGCACATGTTTAATATTCACTTACCTGCGTATGTTTGTGCCAGAGAGCCTTCACATACATGGGCGCTCTCTGCATGGCCAGCACTTTCAGGTACCTCCCCTGCAGATTCAGGCAGCGAGCTTGGATCTCCATGTTGTCTGAGGTTTGGAAGTTGAGTGCAGACAGCTGGCTGAGGATCATCTGGCCCAAGGTTCTGTCTGTGCACTCCCAGTCCTGGATAACACACAAGCAAATTAAGACTAAATGTGGAGATGGATCATAACTAACCCAATTACTGTACTTAGATCTGACATTACGGGTGCTCAGAATCTGGCAGAAAAAAATTAAACAGTTTGGAAACAAAGTGCTAGCAACAGGTTAATATAGTTTGGAAGAAAGTCCTTTTCACTGTTTTTAATCAGGGAATAATGCTGCTTTGCAAAGAATCACAGGCATCCTGCAAGAAAAGGTGACACACTCCGAGTTTGAATTCTAATAAAAAAAGTGAAATGTATAAATATACAATGCAATGTTTAACACAATTTAATCTCAGATTTTTCAATGAAAGAATAAAAATCAGAACTAAGGGTCAGGTGTCCTTTTTTCATTTTTATACAACTTTGTGTTGGGCTGTCAAGTAAAATTTGACTGAAAAACTTTGGAGTTTGTCATTATGTAACAAAATGTGAAAAGGCATTTTGCTAACTATTAACTATTATTTTAGAACTATTGTAAGTGTAAACTGACCCTTATGGGGACCTTTTAGCTGAGCGCCAAGCAGGAGCGTATATAGAACAAGGAACAACATGTTTATCTCTTAATGATTTATTCAGTTTCAGAACCAGCTTCAGCAGCAACATCCTAAAGTTGTTTAAAGGCCTTTTGTCTGATTTTATCCATGCCTCACATTATTGTGGATACATTTTAACTACCACAATATTAGTTAGTAATGACTGATTTGCATAAGTGATAAAAAGGGAAAACTTCCAAGATGGCGTATACTTTACAGGCACTGGAAACAAAGGGTAGCTTCATTTTCTTGTAACATGAAACCACAGTAAGAAGAGCTAAAGTTAGCGATTTAAAATAGCTTAGATTAAGACACTGTTCTGCAACTTCCTCTTGTTTTGAAATTTATTCTGTCTGCTCTTGAAAACAAGTCTGAGAAATCAGACAGCAGAGATTATCCAGACCTCTGAATTTCAGTCTTTCTCCAATGTGACCGATTGTTGAGAAAGCAACATCTGTGACTGCTGACCAGCTCCGGTCCTTCTGACCTTCACTAAGCACAGATGTTCTTGACTACCATCACAGACGCGTTTGTGCCCATGTACAGTACAGCCTCATGGAGCCTTTCTGATTGGATCAGTGCATGCATCTCTGAGGCTGGAAAATGTTAACATTTGGTTTTGTGTTTCCATGATCTGAAAGAAACTTGACAAGGGATTTTACTGACTGGTTTGGTAACTTTGTTATTAAGAGTACTGTCATAAGAGTTCATAAGCAGTCTAAACTTCTTGAAGCATTACTGTAAATCATAGGTTTCTTCTACATTTTAACAGTTGTTAGCATTTGTTACTGAGTGTAACTTCTAAATCTCTTACCATTTCTGTGGAACCCGGCTCTGGCGAGTTCCTTGTGAAGTCTTCCAGGATGATTTCAATAGTCGTCTTCTTTAAACGGGCAAAAACTTCCTGTGTCTGATTAGCGCAGATCTCCTCCAGAATTTCCATGCACAACTCTGTCATGTACACTCGCAGGTCCAAAAGTTTTCTTATGGATTTCTGCGACAGGTTGCAACTCTGGAGAGAGTGTGAGAACTAATGTTAAATTCACATCTAAACTGAGAAGATGTACACAATATAACCAATATTCAAATCACATCCACCTGCAGATAACTTAATCTTACTATAAAAGCAATGATGTCAAATATCTTGATGTTATAACATCAAAAGGTGGCTCTTCAAAGCATTGTTTCAGCAAGGATGAACACAAATGCATTCTACACAATTCAGATTTTTATACGAGAAAAGAAAATGAAGACCAAGTATAACTTTTCTTGCCACACGTTTATTAAAAGCTTTGTTTCTTGTCTGTCACATAAAATCTTGATAAAATTGATTTAAGTTTGGGGATAACACATGACAAAAAGTGAAGAAGTTAAAGCAAAATCACTACATATGATTAGACAAGATGGTGATAAATGTGAAAAAACATCCAAGAGGGGACAGATGTAAATTAAATCTAATTTAATCTTCCTCAGAATGATAAATGACTTTGGCACATGCTTTCTGAAGATGGATCAGTAAGCACAAGAAACAGAATTTGCACAGCAGCTTGGTTGCCAATTACGTGTAAAACTGGGCTCTGGCTCCATCTGCTGAAAGCTAAGGGCACAAACATGGCTTCTTTCCACTGTGGCTGGAGAAAATCCTCCACACGACATCTCATCAAAAAATCAATTGAACCAGGATTTGCAGCAGCTATGAGAACTCATAAATCAATCATTTTGCTCCATGATTCTATCAACATTTGACTCAAAGTTTCAGCCAGCAGTATGGCAGTCCATCTCTGTCACAGAGACTCTCAGGAGACTGAATCCACGGTAGATTTTTTTTTCCAGTGCTTGGAAGATTTAAACTTCCATCTGCTGCTGACATATAATACTTTGCAAAGCTTTGCATAAAGGACTTAAAATAAATCACTCAAATGAATTACACATTTTATTTCTTTGTACTAGGTACAAGTGGGTTTCTAAAAGCAAAATAACATCCTTCTTCCAAAACAAGCTCAAGAAAATCTAACTACAATGACAACATTTGCCATCTGCACACATTTTAAATAAGCCAGCAGTCTTCACCACAGTGAAGGCTCTTACTGGAGCCAAACTATCAACCTCCAAAGCTGTTCAGATTAAGCTGTTTGTTAATAAACTTCCCTAAAAGTTAGAAACAATCTGTGAGTTTTTATTATGTGACAAAATCACAGCAGGACCTTTATAGCAGGTCTCAGCTCAAAGGAGAGGACTGTCACAGTCCTACACAAAATGTGCTGCTTATGGGATAATTAACTAGTCCCCATGTATAAACTAGATCAAAATAAATGGTGGTACCAAAACAGTCTTGCAGAAGTATTCATCATCTTTCAACTTATTTACATTTTTGTTACATTACAGACACAAACTTTATTAGGATTTAATGTGAGAAACCAACAAAGAGGTGTAGATTTGTATTTATTTTTGTTTTTTTTTCAATAAACATTTCACAGTAATTATAGACTCTTAGGTATCTATGAGCTTTGCAAATCTAGAAACAGATTTTTTTCTCCATTCTTCTTTGCTAAATAAACCAAAAAGTAGTTTGTTTTCTAGTCTCTAACAAGTTTTGTTTCAGGACTGCCTTGTAAATATCTTAATCCATTTTCCCACCAGCTTTCCTGTCTCTGCTACAGAAAAGCATCCCCACATCATGATTGTGGGGTTGGGTTTCATGGTTTCCAGGGTGATGAAGTGTTTGGTTTCAGTGAGACTTAGCAGAGCAAAATGTTCTGTTGTCGTCTGATGTGGCCAGATCTGATCTTCCACATGTTTTCAAAATGCAAAACAAACTTATTATGGGTTTCTTTCAACAGTGTCTTTCTTGGTAGGTTTGCAGTCATCTTGTAATCTTTACATTTTTCGATAATAGATGGAACAGTCGTGTGAGAGGCTCAAAGATTGGGATATTGTTTTATAAGCTAACCCTGCTTTAAACTTTTGGAAGCACAGGATTCTATTTATGGATATGTTAATAAATGAGTCAAAAAATATTCCTGCAACAGCTTATTATTATTACAGCTTATTATTATTAAAACTCTAAAACACTATAGTTTTACAGTTTGCTTTATGCTTATACTCCAAGTATTTTTAAGGATTTGCTCTCTAAACCTTGTGAGCTAAACATGTTAGCAGCTGATGCGAATCCAAAGATAGAAGGATTCTCCGAACATGTGAGATGTAATCCCTCCCACGGTTTCTGGGAGGACATCATCACCTGGAAAGCTACGTTCTGAGGGAACACTTTATTTACCTCCTGAGGCGAAAACAGCCTCTGAGCACTTAGTGTCACATGTTCCTGCTGTGCGACAGCCAGCTGCATTTGGGACAGGGCATCAAGCAGGTATCGATGTCTCCTCTCTACGTCAGTGACCTTTTTGGCCAGAATCCTGCAGAGAAATAAAAATGTTTCTAGGAAAAAAGGAGTGAATTAACCTGGTGAGAAAGCCTGTGTTGTTGTTACTGTTGCTTAATTAGACAATAGTTTCTGTTTTTTAAATATACACTTTCAAAACTGCTAAAAGTTTCTGTTATGCTGTTCTAACGGTTTAAACTCTTTTTTATATAAGATCCTGGAGGAAATATTCCAGTGAATGAAGGTTTTCAAATGGAACACTGCTCTCATCTACCTCTCATCCACTTGTTGCTGCATTTTTTCCAGTTAGCTGGCTCTAAAAGAGCTCAGGTTTTCCCTGCTTACAAAACACTTTTGGCTGTGTAGAAACATGTCCAGTTGCAAAAAACAGCGTGTAGACTGTAAAGGTACTGCTGCGTTAATTAAAACTACATTTGATGAGCTTTGAGGAACACATTAGCTAAAAACTTATTTTCAAATAACATTTTTAGAACTGTGGAGTCAAAAATAATCAGATTTTGCTTGCAGTTAAATTCAGTTTTGCTCAAAAAGCTGACCAGTGGCCTGACCTCAGACCATATGCACAATTTCTATGTGCCTCTGCTGCCTGTTTTCCAAAGCTGAGCTTGGTGAGACCATCTGCAGACAGTCTGAGTGTCTCACATGCAGCCATTAGCCTCTCAACAACCTCAGTGCCGGACATCTCTGCAGTCGTAGCATTAGAAATGGCTCGAACACATTCAACTGCACCTCTGAAACAAAGCACAACACCCTGAATTATACCATGTTTATATATGAGCATAGTAAGCTTAAACATTCTTAGAAAACATGTTTGAACTTGTAAATGTGTTAAAAATAAGTGGTTCAGATACATTAGATTTGACCTTAAGCAACCATTAGCAGATGCTTATTTTTAATTTACAAATCAGTTAAAAATAATGAATAAGTCATACTAACCACTGAGGCCAAAAGTTAAACACTGCTGAACATGCTTAGAGGTTCGGATTTACCTATTTTCTAAAGAATTGATTGTTGATCTGAGCTCTTGAACTCTGTTTACTTGCAGTCCTGCAATCAGCTGCAAAGCCTCACAGCCTTGTTTGATGATCTGATCAACCTGTAAAAACATAAATATGTTATTATGTGAGACAAGTTTGTAATCTTCAGTCCGTGGGTCGTTTCATCACCTTGGCTTGTGAAGCTTTGTCTCTCAGTCCCATCACAGTCGTTACCCTGGTGAGAGTGAAGTGGTACCAGAAATCATGGTCACCCTTGGGGGTTTGGACTTTATCCAACAGAATCAGAGCCTGAGCAAAGTTCTGCTCCTCACAGGCAAGAGCTGCCAGACCTACTAAACTTTTTGCTTCAGCTCTCTCATCTCCAAGTTCCTGAAAGTGTATAAGTGCAAAGAAACAGTGTTGACCTGTTTTACTGGGATACCGTGCAAAAATGTGTAACAATTAATAAATGAACTCACATTAAAGACTTTAGTTTTCTAAACATTTCACTGAATTATTATGTGACAAAAATTAAAATATGAATTTTTGCTAAGGCTTTTTACTGATTATATTTATTGCAATAACGATAAAGCAGCTTATTGGAAACGACTCGTATAAAAAAGTCATATAGAAAAGGATTTTGGTTACAGATAATAAAATACCTCGATTTCACCAGTTTAATATTTTTTTTAAAAGCAACTTTAAAATTCCATCTCATTTAATGTTTTTTTCTAGATAAGTTTGTAGGAGCTAGTTGTCTGCACAGGCTTCAGAAATAATGAATACTTTATTTTTAACTGATTACCAGAGTGCTTCAGAGACTACAAGCTGGTAAAAGTAGATAGACAGTGAACACAGAAAGGTGATGGTAATCATGGACAGAAGAGCAGAAAATAAGAAAAAGTATTGGAATACATTTTAGTTTTTAACTTCTAAATGCCTGTTTTATTGTGAATTTGCAAATGGAATGGAAAGTAATGGCTGAATTCAAACACAGCTAGTGTTAGCTAATTTTTAAACTTACTCTAGCCACCTTGTGGGCCTCTCCTAGAAGTTGTCTGGTTGACTGATAAAGACCCAAGCTGAGGCAAACTTCTGCTTTTTTCAGCCAAATATCATGAGAACTCACATCTGCACCCAACTGCCCAGAAGAAATGTGTTCATCCACTTCAGCTTTCTGAAAATTCCCAACATGCAGAACAGCAACATTTAAAACTAACAGATGTTTACGTATTTTATATAATCAAGATGTCCAAAAACAACTGAAAGACTTAGAAAAACCTTGAATGGATATTTTGAGAAGCAGCTGACCTGATGGTACACTGTGCCAAGTCTTCTCAACTCTGAAAGAGACACTTCTTTGCGGCACCTGCAGTAATGATTTGAAAAACAGTTTTCAGAAAGATGTTCAATCTTTAAACTTTTGCGTGTGAGTTTACATACTTCATTTGTTCGTTTACTTGGATTTTACTCAGGCTTTGAACCGTGTCCTGGTATGGTGAATGGGATCCAAAACCCAGCTCAACGCATGTGTTCACAATTCTAGTTCGATGCATCGGAAAAACAATTAGAAAAGTAAATCTTAGATATGAGTTGGCTAAATAAGCAACCGAGTCGCTGTAATCCTGGAGCACAAGGAATTGGACTGATTGAATATTTCATGCAATATTTCAGTCATTCCAGATCTCTAATTTTTATGAATATTTTTTGTTGACTTTAACTGAAATAGATATTAATACATCTGCTCTTAGCTGCCTGTGGAGACAAAGGAGACAAAATCTTAAGTGAAAGTCATATTTCATGCATATTTAAATGTTTTACAGCGTCTATATATCAAGGCACAAATTCAAACAACCACTGGTTTTAGCAATGTGGGTTAATAACAGGTTTAGGAAATAAACTAGTCATGCTGTATATAATATTTCAGTGTAATTGATTCTTTTTCTTTGCTGGTTGACTTAAAAATTAAATGGCTCTGATTTTCATCAGGATTATCACACTTACTTTAAAATCTATAGTTTACAGATTACTACAAAGTTTAGCTGATTTTCCTAATATTTTAGTGGGCTGGCTAAGAGCACCTCCTAATCTTCTTACTTTTCCGTCCGAAGCAGCAACACTCCTGTGTGAGTGACTTTCTCAGCATCAGCAGATCTTATTTACCTAAACAGCATGTAACGTTAGCTAGGTCTGTGTGCTAAAATACCTGGGTAGTATATTATAAACCTGCATAAAATATGTTGGCCTTTATACATAGCATTCTCATATAATTTCTAATATATCAGAGAATCTTATAGGCTGTTCAATCTGATCAATAAACAAAAACATCTATGAATGTCTGAACTTTTCGCATGCCCTACTGTCCAAAAGAAATGTTGCCATTTTTTTTAACACCCAGTAAATAAATTTTTAATGTCCACAGCAGATGTTGTCCCTTTTATTGAGACTTTACCTGAGTCTGTAGAGATCAGAGAGACTCCTCCTCTCAAGCAGGTCAAGAGAAATAATCTCAGCAAGGTGCAGTATGGGCAGAGTGAGATGGTCGAGAGACAAAGAACAAAGCTCTCTTTCCAGCCGCCTGAGATAAAACAGGCTTAGATTCTTCAGAAAAATACACAGCACAGAAAAATAAGGATTTAGAATCAATAGTCTTCCATCACAAACATATGAAACATATCATTTTATACATGGATTCATATCAGCTAAACAAACTTCCATCTATCTGATGTTGTTTAATGTCAACATGTTGATCAGAGTGCATTACAACAAGACAGAATGTAATTCAGAGGAACCTCAATACAATTAAGCACTATTTTTATGTTGCAAACATAAGAAGTTTGAGTGCTGTAAAGATTTTTGCAAGACAGTGCTGCCTAAAAGTAAACCACAATGTTGGCTTTTCTTTAAAATATCTACTGTTAAAAATAAATCTGAGTCAACAACACGTTAAAATCTGAAAGTGTCCTACATTACTGATGTACCTGGTTTAAAAAGCTGCATTTGTTGATGCAATGGGGACTGTCGGTGGCTTTGAATATCTGTCGTATGTACTCAGGACAGACATAGTGAGCCCATTCTTTCAGAGTCGAAGGAACACTTTCATCCACTGTAGGCATTTCTTCGTCTTCTGTCGAGACATTCTGGTCACACAGAGAAGAAAGACAGCTGACACTTATCTTTATTTCTTTTTGTCAAACATGTACCTACCGAGATATAAACAAACCAAATTATTTAAATAAACGATAATATTGTTTTGAGACAATTTTAAAGTAATGTATTGATAATGGCATAATAATGCAAATTCACTCTTTCAAACACTGATGAACTTAAATTTGTAAAGAACACTTAACACTGGAAGGTATTTTAAATATTCAAAATTAAACACAATGACCAAAAACAATAGATAAAACAAAATAAAAAACGCACACAAACAAAACCATAAATAGAATGGATTATAAAGTTTCTGTAAACTAAACAATCCTTCAAATAATATCAGTCTTCAGAATGGAAATTATCAAGGTAATTTAATTCATCATGAAATTAATTGTTTATTGTGACAGACTTAAGTATATATATGAATTAAGTAAATTCAGTGACTTACTTCTTTGTCTTTATCTTTGTCCCTATCCTTGTCTTTACCTTTGTCTTTGCCCTTTTCTTTGTCTTTGCCCTTGTCTTTGCCCTTGTCTTTGTCTTTGCCCTTGTCTTTGTCTTTGCCCTTTTCTTTGTCTTTGCCCTTGTCTTTGCCTTTGCCTTTGGCCTTGTCTTTGCCTTTGCCTTTCTTGGATGCATCAGTGGGAGAAGGGATTGGCTCATTCTTCATCATCTCACTTAAAATCTCAGAGGCTGTCGCCAAAGAAACCTGCCACAAAATATGATGAACTGTACATGTGACTCATTAAAAAAATAACAAAATTAGCTTAAATGTTTTTGGTTGATATTTACACTAAGACTATAACAGAAGTGAGCGAGAAGTAGTGAACCAAGACTAGACTCTACTCTTGAGGAACCCCATAAGTGAGAGGATCTGTTGAGGACTTCCAAAAAAATGGTGGTAAAAATATGGTAAAAATGGTGACGCAGTACCTGCCATATCTGAAGAACGAAGGTATAGGCTTGAAGCAGGTTTTGCTGATGCTCAGGTGAAGTCCTGTCCTCCATGATAGCGAGCAGCGTGTGTGCCTGTGTCAACTGGTCAAGTGTGCGCACCTCCTTCAGGCTAGACAAGTTTTGCGTGAACTGTCCATGGACTCCAATCAAGGACTTGGATTGCTCTGTCTTTATGTGCTTTAGCACACTTTCATCTATATATGGAAAAAGATAGTGAATTAGAGCTTTGCTGGGTGCTGGAAACATACGTAACCTGAGACGGCTTTGTTATGATAAAGAGGAAGATGACACAATGAGTCCAACCTGGTTCTGCTTCTTGCTTGGGTTCCAGATGTAGGAGGATATCTATGGCCCACTGAACCGGAAGTTGAGCGTCAGATTTTGGGAAGTTGTGAGAGTACAGCCACCCTCCAAATTCAAGCAAAAGGTTGACCTTTTGCCACTCAAACTCTTTGCTCTGTTGGCAGAATACAAAATGACAATTTTACTTCTGTACACCATGAATATTTACTTTGTAGAGCCTATTTTTTCCATTCAAAAGATGCAACTTTATTCCTGTTCCAGACTAATGCTACAATATATTTTTCTACACTTAAGTGCAATGACATGGCAAGTCCACATGATGGTGGTAGAGACTTTTTATCCTACTTTAAAGAGGCCCTTACTGTCAGCATAAAAAGAAACGGTATGTTGTATTATACCCAGTCTTTAATTGAATAATGATAACCGTGTTTAAAACTTTTCAAAGATCAAAGCAGTCTATCTGAATTCATCTGATGACATTCATTTTTGTTGCTCAGAAAAAGAGAAGCGATACCGTGAGTCTTCTGATGGCGTTCTGGTAGCAGGTTAGCTGTTGCTTTAAAGTGATTCCACACAGAGCCGCCTGGTGCCACATCGCTGAACAGCACTCTTCTCCCTCCTCGTGTAACATCTCCATGTCAATCTCTATGCATTCTCCCAGGCGTACTTTAAGCAGTATGCGAGTTTTGAAAAGTATTCTGGAAAAACAAACAGAAAGACAATCAAGAGCTCTCAGGTTTGTACAATGCCTCTGGTTTTGCAATTTAATGCATTTGTAACTTACAGCCGATGCTTGCTGGGAGTCATCTCACTTATAGTGTTGTCCAGCAGCTTTAGAGAACGTGCAAAGTCTTCTTTGTCCATGTAGATGGAGACCAGCAAACGGATAATGTTTGCTCTCAAACAGAGTTCTTTAGTATCTTCTGAAAAAACATAAAATAGCAACAGATGTTTAGAACATGCAGTTCTAAACATCTGACTCCACAAATCTGATTTTAAAATGACAATAATAACAACGGCATTGTTGGAAAAAAACCCCCGACATCCTCACTTGGAATCATTGTGGTAGCAGCACATTTCTTTGGAGTTTCCTCTGTTCCCAAGAAACAGAAGAACAGGAAAGCTTTTCTAACTATAGACTGAAAGTTGGATTCAGAGTAGGTAACTCGGGCTGAACCCGTATGCCACAATTTTAAGAAATGTTTTTGTCATAAACCTTGAAACATGTCATAATTTTCTTTCAGTTCCGCAATGATGCAGTGCTATCACATAAAATACGAATGGAATACAGTGACTTTTGTGGTTGTAAAGTGAAAAACTTGAAAACAGTTCAAGGCGTAGCAAGACTTGCTAGCCACTCATAAAAACAAGCCCCCTATAGGTCACTTAGAGTTATGATCTTTTCATCTGTCATGGATTAAATCAGCTGAACAAATTGAAACTCCTTTTAGAACTAACTTGTTGATCCATCACTAGGAATCCCCTGAGGCATTTCCCTCACGGTCCATGATTTTCTCTTGCTTTTCTGAAGAGAGAGAAGGGACAAATTTACACGTATATCTGGAAAGAAAAACAAAACACACGACTGTACTGTTTGGCTGTGGATGAGCTAATGCTGGACAGTTATCTGAAATTCATTGAGTTTTTTCTTAAGGCATACAATTAAGAAGATATATCATGTACGTTAAAAGGAAGTGTATCAAAGCAAGTGGAAACTTAACTTCAGTTAATGGTTTATCTAGTTATAGTGTCAATATTCTTTCTTCATTGAACTGTAATTCATAATGCAAAACAGCTTTAAATGGCCTTCAGATGACGTGCCTTGCTTTTCCCTGTCAGGCAGGTTAATTAGGTGGTAAAAAGTGGCACTTAAGAAAAAAGCACCACAGAGGAGCATCTTTCTAAATTCTCACATTAGCTTCTATAATTAAAGATTTTAAACCATTTCTCAGTTGAATGACTTCAGCCTCACATGCTGAAGAGAACACACTCAGAAGTTCCTCTGCGCCACACTACACAACTTTTTCATTTGTTTTATTTCACCATCAATTTAAGATAATAGAGTGGATCTTATTGCTGCTATCCAGCTTAAAAGGTTATACTTGAGTGGTAATTTGCAGCACTGATTTCATTTCATAGGAATCATCTGGATGAAATTGCAGCTGCAAGTAGGAACAAATGATTAAATGGGTGAAGCATCAACTGACTGTTTTAATAAAAACAATATTTCTAGCTCTTGAAGTACTAGATTGCAGTTTGTGATTTTTAATGTTTGAGTTGAAAGGTTTTTGTATCTTGCAATGATGCAACATGAAATTTCAATGAATTTAAAAATCAACAATTGAGTGCATAAGTTACTTTCTCTACACTGCCACTAACATTTGAATAAATGTTTCCACTAAATTGCAGAAAAAAAACTGTTTTATCATAGTCCTGATATTCTGGCAAGATGTTTGACATGTCCTTTATGATTGGCTTACAGGTCAGCATAATTCTTAATTGTTCCATAGCTTTGTGGTGGATGTGTAGTTGGAAAAAAGGTGTAAATTTCACAATATTTTACTGCAACATTGTCGGGTACATTGCTGTTGTGATACTTCTTTGTCATATTATTTTTTAAAACTAAACAATCTACAGATGAAAGTTCAGGACTCTATATGAACTGGTGCAAATTGTGATGTTCACAAGGTCAATTTTCTCTACAATGGCAGGAATTTCAGTGGCTTGAACTGCGTTACAGCATGAAAGATGTAGAACGGTGGTCCTGGAGCTCTTTTATGCCATTATAATGCAAAATAGATATGCAGTACTGAGATAGTGGGATTACCGATTTTCTTTCATCTGAGGGTGATAGATTTGACCAGGAAATTAAGAGTTGGAAACAGTTGGATGTTCAAAAAGGATAATGATTCCAAACACGCATAAAAACTGTTTGGATAATACTCAGTCCATGTCATAAAACCAACCAGTTTAAATAAACTGTCAATTGTGCCAAGAAAAATCCAGTCAGAAGAATAATGGTGACTGTAAAAAAAGGTTTGCTTGAAAACTGATACAAAACATTTACTCAAATATTGAGGGAAGTGTATGTTTAAATTTGAACCTGTAAGTCTAATTTTACCACTGAGTGAACTAGAGAAAAATCTCAACCTACTCAAGCTTGTGGTTCAAAATCAACCAACACTGTAACTTCATCTCTTCACATTCAGAAAACAGCAACTAAAAGCCTTAGTGACATAAGAGCCCAGCTGAACGTATGCAAACTTCTGACTCAAATTGTGAGCAAGAGTACAACGGAGATGAGATACACTGGCACTTTTCCTGATATGAAGTAGGATATTAAGAATCTTCTCCAGGTGCTCCTTGAGCCACCATTTGTCCCGAGGGCTCTGTGTCAGCGGCAGACAAGCGTTCCAGAAATGCCCAGCAGCTGTGACACACAATTCTTGACTGCCAGTTTTCTCTGCGAAGCTATGAAAAAGGGAAGGAGAAAAAAAAAACAGTCGGATTAAAGCTAAGCCTGAGGCATTAGTCGACATATCAATCTATTCTAAACAGTACCTGACACCGGACAGAATCACTTTCAAAGCTTCCCTGTATCTGTCAACATTTCCACTGCTCGTGCAGACGAGGCTCAAACCCCTCAAACAGGCTGCACTGCTCAGCATCTTGTTCACAGCGGTCTCTTCATATCTAGAGATACATGGCAAATAATAAGCTAACAATTAATCCATCAGTCAATGAACTAAACCAAAGAAACATGTAAACTATCAGGCAAAACTTAAGTCCAGTTGCAAGCCCTTGTTTAGTGTAATTCTCCTGATGTGCACAAGATGTCCTTCTTTCCCTCAGACAATCCCAAGGAGAAAACGTCTCTAGCCTTCATGAACAAACCTGGTTTGTATCAAAGGCCTTTTCTCTACAGTCTTTCTGAAGAACTGTGAGAATTAAAAACAATAACTGCTCTGAAATAGCTAAATCTTTTTTTATTATTGATACAAAATATAACTATTTACATGGATTAAACCACTGATTCTTAAAGTGTCTTGAGATTACTTCTATTATAATTTAGAGCCATCAATACATAAAGTGAATAAATCTGACTTACAGAAGACAGGGCGCTGTAGTGAGACTGTCTTCTGCAGCCTTCTCCAGTTGCAAAGCTTTCTCTGTGCAGAGTAACACCAAGCTGTGGTCCTGGGCGCTGTGACAGAAGGCAGCCAGCTGGCACCACACCTGCAACTCCACCACAGCATCGAGCCAGCTGCATTCAGACGCCATGCCCGCCAGCTTCAGGTGAGGGAAGGAGAAAAAAAAACAGGGAAAAGGTAAGAAGAGGTTCAGAGAGGAAACAAGGGAGAAGACGTGACAGAAGGGAATATAATCAAACTGAAAGAGGAAGATTAAAATATGAAAAAAGAGCAAAGGAAGAGGATATTAGAGGAAATCTAAAGGGCAAATGTAAAGGAAATGAGTACAAACTAAAGTAAGAAAGAAATATTTAAGCAATCAAGTCTGATACAAAAGTAGGAGGCCAAAAAAAAAAAAAAACTAAAATAAAACCAGTCCACATCTATTTAATATGCATATAGTTGAAAGAAATTGAGGAAAAGGTCAAGTTTATTTTTGGGTGCTTTAATTTGGAGGTGAGTGTAAAGCTGCTGAAATCTCCACCGGATCTCAGATCATGCATGCAGCTCTCAGTGCAGTAGAGAAACTCAAGATACCTCTGAGATTTAACACATATTTTTACCGTTGCTCTTAATTAATTAATGATTCTTCATTTTCATTGATTTACTTTGAAGATTAGAACGGCTGATAGAATGAATGTGTCTTAGGCTGTGTAAAGTTGTCTCTGCAACAACATAAATAATATTATAGAATTAAGCAGGAAATAGGAAAACTGAAAGATTGCCTTCTTATTTGGCAGGAAGGAGGATATTAAAAAAATCCAACAACTTTTGTTTCTGAAATATGAAATACTTTTAGTCAGTAGTGACTGAGCTGAGGCTATATAAAAAGTATCTTCTACTTAAAACAGTCTATAAATCTAAACTCTGTGTGGCATCAGTTGCTGACCAGTTACTGTCTTTATTGGAATGTAAGCAGATTTCTTTAGCTTGTGATGGTGGATTTCTCATGTGAAACTCATCAGAGGCGAGAGTTTTCTCTTTCAACTGAGCTCTATCCTAATCAATGTTTGCCAAAAATTTGTGCAAGAGATTTCCACTCTGCTTTGAGACAATCCGTCACTTACTTATGCAGGAGGGAAGGGCTACATTTATGATATGCAGCAATACTTAAGAGGTACATGCTATGTCAATGACAGCTGGTTTCAGTCAAATAATTAATCAAAATAAAACTGTGATTGGCTGGTATATGCGAATCCCATGCAAAACCTGTACAAGCATTAAAGCAACCAAATTCTACAGCCTCCGTTGATAAATGAGAGCCAGCTTCCACAAAATAAGAAAAATATAACTAGAGAAAAAAGGACTGAAGAGGGCTGCACAACAGGAAATAGATTTAAAAGAACAGCTACATAGAGAGAGGAGGGCCAGAGAGAAATGAAAGAAAGATAAACATAAAGACAGAGGAATAATGGAAATGATTAGGGAAATAAATCGGAAGGAAATGGAAAAGGGTTGATGTGTAGACCTTTCAGAGAAATTCAATTAGCATTAAAAAAAATAATGTAGCGCTCATATTATGACAAAAAAAAACCCCTCTTTTAATCAAGACAGGAATATCATTTCTCAAAGAATTGACACTTTATGAGAAACTGACAGATTCATAAGACTCATAAGGTTATTGAAACATCTGCTGCTGCCATCTGGGTATCAGCTACAGCATGAAAACACAGACAGGGAGGTACATACTGTGGAGAGACTGGGAACTGAAAAATCCATAAGCTTTGGATGCCTATTGCAGTTAAGCATTTCCAGTCCCACCAGCACACGACTCATCGCCGCTACTTCCTTATTATCACTCTGCAAACAAGAGGGAGAACAGCGCTGATTGCTTCAATTCAGTCCTCTGTTAAATATGCACCAGTCTCTTAGGTGTGATTTCAGAGGAGTCCACAACCTATATGTAGATATTACTGCACATAAGACTGAAACTTTGGGTAACACTTTATTTGAAGGGGGTGAATAAGACTGTCATGACACTGTCATAAACATAACACCTGTCATGGACATGAATAAGCCTTCATGAATATTTATGACTGTTGTCATAAAGCGTCATTCGGTAAATTATGACACTTTTAATACAAAGTTGACATTATTCAAAATCTCTTTGTTATGACAACTTGACATTAACCAAGAAATCATTACTGATATAAATTTGTTATAAAAGTATTACTGATTGCACTTTAAAAATTAGGTAACTTTATGTTATTAAAGGTAAAGTTTAAACAGTAATGATTTCTTGGTTAACAACTCAATTGCACTTTTTAGCACCGAATGTAACTGTGCTCAGGCCTGCACTGGCTTTCTACATCACCATTTGTATTAATCTGTAGATATCCAGTCCATAAGTAAAATCAACTATAATACATTTGTAATACAATTTACATTTAGAAATTTCAAACATAAAAACAACCAAAACACAGTCATTAATTATAAAAAGTTTGAAAGAGAAAAGCTTCAATGTCCTTTTTATGAGTTTCTGTGGTTTTCAGGGCCCTCAGGAGGCAAATTCCAGGAAAGCCCATCAGTTGGAAGTTCAGTCCGGATGCAAAGAAGGGATGTGGTGCAATTCAAGTCATTTCTTGAGGAAGGTGGAAGTATTATCTTAAATGCACTGGTGAGTAAAGGGGCAAATCTCATATTGTATTCTGGCAGTGATCGGGAGCCAGTGGAGGGACTGTAAAACTCGTGTTATGTGATCATATCTTTTGGTTATGGTGAGTAGTCTTGCCGCACTGATTTGAATGGAATGTATTTTCTGGATATTTTTATTCAAAATTTCTGCAAGGAGTTGCAGTAATTTAGTCTGGAAGAGATGAAGGGATGGAGCAGTTTTTCAGTGTCACGCTGGCTGAGTGAAGTATAGAGACCTGCAATATTTTTGAGGTGAAAAAAGAAAGGTGGGTAATATAGGAGTTGAATGAGAGCAAAACATATTAATGGGGCTTTTTTTTCCCTGAAGAGGCACAAAGAGCATTAGCACATTTTATTTTCTAACAAAAAAAGCTTTAAACATGCACTCTGAAGTTCTTAAAATGGCCTGAAAAAGTCGTCTCTTAAAACAACATTCTCAATTCCTGACATGGCTGTTCACCTGAAACCAGAAGTAGTGAAGCATTTTAGTTTTGCCATTTGTGAAAAAGCTAGAAACACAATTTTGGTTGGATCATCTGGAAGGCAATGCAGTCAGAAGCAAATAGCTCTATAAGTTCATTTTATACATAGCAGTACATAGACTGCTTGTAAAAGTCACCTTTTGCACAAAAATCTCTTTGGTTTTGTTCTCAGGAAAATTACATCATGTATTTAAAAAAATCTATGGATTATTCGATTTTTAATGCATCTTTACAAATGTAATATTTATAGAGTTAATAAACTGTACACATCATACAGAAAAACATCTTTATGTGTTCTAGAGACAATATTTTTGTCATAGAGCATAACAATATTATATAATATTTTCAACAGGGTCAAAAATACACCTCAAAAAATTGTTAAAGCTGAAAGTCACGTTCACCTTGATGTCACGTATACTGTAAAAAGATAAAAACGGTTCTTAATTAATTGTTTTATTCTTAGTGCAGAAATGAAAGTGAATGACAGTTTGTTTGAAGTAGATATGAAAGCACTAGACATACAGTTTAAAAATGGCATCACCATATCTTTTAATCATCTCTGATTTATAAAACAGACATAAGAACAAAACTGTCAGTACTTTGATGCTTTATGTATAACTAAAATTTTCGTTTCAAACTTTGAACAATTCATCTAAATCATCATTTAACATATTTATCAAAAAACACAAACAATTTCACAGCATTTAAAGCATTAAAGACGTGTCTGAAGCTGAGATCTGACATTATTTTAGAGTCTTCTGGTGACATTAAATGTGTTTGGTTTCCAATAAACAAAGGAGAATTTAAAGAAATGAAGTTAAACAGTGTAAATTAACTCTGAACAAATGCAGTCAGACAAACTAATGATACAAACATAAAAGCACATTTAGAGATAGGAATACAAACATCCATTTAATTTCTGGTTCATCGTAATGTAAAATGTATTTACCTTATTTAATTAACGTCCATATAAAGTAAATTTTTTCTCAATAAAGTTTCTCATGAATAGAAATGCATCTATTAAATGATTTAAAATTGCTAATACTGTTTTGATAAACAAAAGCCGTTACAGTTTTTTGTTTGTACGATGCATTCTCTAAATTCAGTTTTTTCGTGTAAATTTTGTAAATAAAACTAGATACAAAAACCAATCAGCTAATTTATATTTCATCATCCATTATTGAATGATGCTGAGGAATTTGCAAACCTACTTTTTTTATCTGTGGATAATCTGACCCAGTTTGACTGATGAATTAAATTCAACTTCATGTGGTTAGCTTGGAGAGTTTCATATTCCACAAGAGAAACCTGAATATAATGTATTTTAATGTAGAACTTGTTTGCTGTAAATGAACTGTAAATAGTCAAGATGTAGTCAAGCGAGTATTTTGACATTAATACCTATTAACAACGTCCACTAGTCTGAGACTGCACTGTAATTTGTTCTGATAGATACGTCCATGATCGTGATTAAAGCATGGAAGACAATGCACATCAAAGGTACCTTATCTTTGAATATGTCCAGCTTTACGCCAATCTGCTGATGCAGGAGCTGCTTTATCTGCACCCATGAGGTTAACGCCAGTTTTCTCACTGCAATTGGAACAGTCTCCCCAGTCGTGTCACCACTGGATAGGCGGAGGGCATACTCACACAGCTAGAAGAAAGTGCAGAGAAGACAACTGGGGCTCCATCAGTGAGAACTTTGTGTACTTTATACTCACTAAGAAGCAAATGCAGTAAAAAATAAACGGCATTAAAAAACAAAAACACAGAACTGCATCAACCTGCATCTACTCTTAAGATATTCCTGAATACGTTTTTAGTCAGTAAGTAACTTTAGTTAGAATATGCCCTTGGCCAGTAGGCGACCTGAGGACCTGTTGTGACCTCATAGTGACTTCTCATGTGGTATTTCACCAATCCACATCAAAATACACCACAAAGGCCCATTTCTACGTTCTCATTATAAGCAGGCATGATGAAATTCGGTTAATAATTCAATGATAAAAGCTCTTTCATCTTAAGTTCGAGCTGATATTCATAGAGGATTTCCAGAACAGAAAGGAAGAAACCAAGTTTAACTGGCAACAAAGAACAAGTCAAAAATTTGACTTCCAACAGATTCATGTAGGCTTATATGCATGCATGTATGCAGGCTGGATGAAACACAGCATTTAATACACTCGAGCATACATCCAGATATTTCTGAGGTGATTCATCATCTCTGCTATTCTTAAAAAAAAAAAAAAAAAAAAAAGTCTTGCTTCCTGAACAGCCCTTCTCTAAACCCTAATGCTGAGAACTATTATTTTAGTAATTAAGAAATCTATATATTATAAGATAAATCAAGCAATCCAATAAAAAATTCTTGTTTTGCAGTCGCTACATAAGCTAGTAAAAATATATGAAAGAGAAATGCTAGTAAAAAATCCCCATTCCATTCTCTTTTTTTTAATAAGAAAAAATAAGATTGTTTAGCAAGTCAATACAATTCAAACATCTTTCCTAGTTTCAAGTTTGAAGTATGAAAAATATAATAAGATATTATAAATATCTTATTATAAAATAGATATTTATAATAATTTTTTTAATGTCATTTACACTTCTCGATCATCAAGTACATGTAGTATTAGCCAAAATGTATTTCTTTGTACACATATGACAGATTTGGTACAAACGATCACAGATAAAAGTTAGGGTTTTTTTGCAACGGGAACAAAAACGTCACCTGTTATCAGCCACGAATGAGCTTGACGCATGTACTGCATGTTTTGTGCAGAGCATCGGACAGTGGTGCCCAAAGTCAGCTCTGGAGGCCCGGCATCCTGCATGTTTCATTTCTCTCCCTGGTTTAACGCACCTGGATCAAATGATGGCTCATTAGAGGCCTAAGAAGAACATTGACATGCTGAAAAGGTTGTTACTGCCACCAGGGAGAGAAGTAAACCATGCAGGATGCCGGGCCTCGAGGACTGACTTTGGGCACCACTGATCTTGGACGTGCTATTGTAAAATGCCGCTTTGCAGTAAACCACAGAGGTGTGTTATCTTTTTCATTTTATTTCATTTAAAGTGATCCCACACTTTTTGTCTCTTTCTTGGTGGCGCTTCTTTTCTGTCCCTCACCGCCTCCCTCCATAGCTGCTCACAGCGCTATGGAGGGAGTATTGAGCTGGACTTTGGAACTATGCCGTAGTCTTTACATCACCCTTTTGGAGTTCAAAATTTTCAACTTATCTTACACTAGCAGCAAGTTATATCTTACATTTATATGTTAAATATGTTTATTATTACCATTCCATTTTTGAGATTCTAGTCACACCTACCTCTAATGCCTTCTTTACATCCTTTAAGCCAGCAGCCTCTGGGGTGCCATGTTTTGATCCACTGTGTCTCCCCTTTGCGCTTGACCGCACAGAATCACACACAGGCTGGATCATCAGCCCACGACTTACAGCATTACACACCATTACACACATGGTAAGGTTACTGAGGGAAACAGCACAAAGAATGCCCCAAACTCACATCATCTTTTAAAATAGGCAGATTAATAGAGATTAAACACCAATTTATTAACATTAGTCAAAACTATCACTGAACTGGAGGAAATTTTGTCCCATTTTATTCACCTAAAAATAATTATTATTCTTCATCTGTGATTAAAAACACCTATAAAAACAACTGTTTTTATAGTCAATATTGATGAAGAATTTGAATGTTTTTTTTCAGCTGAACCACTCTGTAAAGAGTTCATGACAAAAGAAACTTATTAAAATCCACTGAATAATTAATATGTGCAGTCAATCGTCTAAAAGATGTCAAATGATGACATCTTTCGAATACTACACTCATGAATGATCGCATTTCATATGAAAAGCAAGTGCTCAAAATTAGTCTTTAATTTGTTGAGGTAGTTTGTTTTTTAATCTCTGACATGAAAAACTAAATATTTTTGCAACATCAAGTCTATCTGAACTATTTTATGTAGAAGCATCGTATTTGCTTCATATATAATTTAGAAAGTTGAACTACCTGATATCTTTCATCCTTAGGAGCATGTCCACTAGATTTTGAAAGGTGGGAAGGAGGAGTTTGTACTCCTCAGCAGCCAGCATGTGAGTGTTATAGTTCCACAAGTAAATGGCTGCATTTTCTACTAGACAATGCTCCCCGATCTCCACCCCGATCTCTCCGCCCCGCAGAAAGCAGCGGGTGGCATAGGAAGACAGACTCTGGATCCAGTCTCTGTAAATGAGTTCAACACGTACAGCTTATAGTGGGGCACGAGATGAAGAAAGCAGTTAGAGAAGAAGAAGAAAGGAACAATGATTTCTTATGAGTTGCAAAGAATTTTAAAATAAAAAGGAACAAAAAATAATGCGCAACAAATTCTGACGCTGGTTGAACCTTGTTAAATGTCTGAATTTGTTTTCTTTTCTTTTAAGGACAATAGGGGAAAAAATTATGCATTTACTTTAGTTGCCAACTGATAAATATTAACTTACTTTAAACATCTTGCTTACCTTACAGCTTATTGATTACGATGTATAATTCTAACATATCATCTTCGACTTAGCGAGGGCTGATGTAACACTATATTAATTTTGTCACTGCAGCACATGCGTTATTAGAAAGCCAAAATGGAAATGTATTTTTACCAATAATTCTGGGCTATACATAGTATTAAATTACTGGTTCTTAAATGTTTTAACCAGAAGCAAAACAGCAACCCCATTCCAGAGAGAAGTATGCAGATTTTCAACACTGTGAAAATGCATAAAATTTAATAATTTCAGGTACTGAAAAACTATAATTCGGCACAGAAAATGTTTTGCAGGTTAAGACGATGATCTACTTCCACTTGGTCTTTCATGACGTGAGAAGCAAGGAGTCCTTTATTAAAAATGTAATGAGGAAGTGATAATGCTTCTTACAACTTGTAAATTTGGAGTAAAATATTTGTATTTTGGCTAAAAATGGTCATAAAAAGAAGAGTTTTTGAAAAGTTTTGAATTCACATAACAAAATATAGTCCACATCAACTGGTAGCCCTAGTTTTAAACGTGGGCTGTGATCCACCGTTCCTTCCTGCCATACTCCTTTCAGCAGATGCATTTCTGTTTTCCAATCACACAACTATCCCTGTTTTTTTAGAATTCCCACCAATTTGCTCTGGTTGCAATTAAATATGCATAAAAATTGGCAACTTTTTATCTAAATGCATGTATTTGTATTTAAACAAAGCCAAACTGCATCAGAGCAGAGAGTTGTTTTGCTAAGTAGAGCTATTTTCAGAGCAAATCTAAGTGTGGTTTGAGAATCTGAAGGTCTTGCAAACTTGCATTTAGCCACATGAATTTGCCCCATATCATTGTTTCCCAATACAATTTTAAACTAGTAAACAAAAATTTATATATTTTTAATTTCACCTGTAAAGAATCCATCTTTGATCGTCCTCAGCAACCTGCACCTTCTCTCCCTGTGGCAGCACAGCTGGACTGTTAAGATGCACTCCCTCTTCCAACAGCTGTTGGACGGTGGCCTGAGTAAGACAGAACAAATGTGTTTCTCTGGACTCAAAACATGACATCAGAGGTGACATACTGTTACGAAATCGTCACAATAAAAAAAGATATGAATTCCCACTGTGGCTATGACAACGTCTCTAGAGGCATTACAGCTTGCTGCATAGATCAAAGGAAAAACAAAAGACAGGACCAATGACAGACAATTTAGGTAAGAGTGTTACTCATCATCAGAATAAAATTAATGAATTATAAGCAAATTCCCCAGAAAAAAAATGATCGTGTGTCATAGAACAAAGCAAAAGAAACATGAAAGAGCAAGAAAAGACACTACTGTGTGTGTGTGTGTGTGTGTGTGTGTGCGTTTGTTTGTAATACCTTGTGGGGACGATTTTCCTGACATATGCTACGTTGTGGGGACCAATCGCTCCTCGTGGGGACCTGAGCCTGGTCCCCACGAGGGGAAACCCTGTTTTTGGGTCAGGGGTCAGAGTTAGGGCTAAGGTATGAATTGAGTTTTGGTTAGGGTTAGGTTTAGGTATGTGATGGTTAGGGTTAGGAAAAGGGTAAAGGTAAGGTTTAGGCTGTAGAAATTAGTAGAAATGAATGGAAGTCAATGGAAAGTCCCCACAAAGATAGCAAAACAAATGTGTGTGTGTGTGTGTGGGGGTGTGTGCGCGTGTGTGTGTGTGTGTCAGTTTTGGCAAGGTCATGTCGTGGCTGTGCATGGGTGTCTTCATTTTCTTCAAAGTGCTGTCAAGTTAACATCTCTATAGGATTAATGAAGACTTAAGGCTGCAGGCTTGATGGGGTGCAGGATTACGCAGAAAGACAAGCTCGTACGACGAGCCCAACAACTTCTGACTCTGACCAATCTCTGTGCAGCCCCACGGGCTTGTTAAAAAATAATCCCATAATGCATGAATACGTCCCTGTGGAGCATTTGTTGACGAGCTAGAGCAAAAGAAGTAAACATAATATTCTTCTAAACGAACAAAGTCTAAATTGTGTGTTTGGAAACATAAACCACTCAAAATAGATTAAAATATTAAAATAAACATTAAAAAAATAAAGTAGAAATTTGATAAACATCTACTAAACTTGACAAAGAAATTCAGGATTGTTTTATATCAAATTAGTTATCACAGAAAATAGAAATGATATATAATGGAGCTATTATTTTAAAATATGAACCTAAACAATTAAGGCATATGAAAAGCCACTCAGTTAGTTGAATCTGAGAACACAGTAATAATGTGCCTGATTATCTAATTAGAAATGCCGCTATGGAACAAATCCAATTATCCGAAGAAACTCCATAATAAAATAATTATGCTATTAAGATCAGAAGCAGTATATAGGAAGATGACTATTTATGCTAATAAAGACAATATATCACTCCTCTAGGTAAGAACCAATCAAAACCACATATTTGAAAACACACCTCAGCACTGATGAAGCAAATTTCTGCTAAAAGATGCAATAATTCCACACTCTTCAGGGTTCCACTGCAAGGCTGTGAAGAGCTTCCTCTTATGGAGGTTTTAGATTCTGCAGAGTTAAAAACATTCTGGATGTGAATCAGAGACAAAACATTTTCATCAGTTAGAACAAAAATATACTACCAATTTCTGTCCAGTTTGTGAAACTGTCCATTGATCCAATCAGTTACTAGACTTTTTACAGCAAGTTGATCTATAAACTGGACAGAAAGGGAATTCATTCTACAGCAAAAGTCTTTATATACTTAATCTTTCAGTTCTCTGAAAGAATTGTAATGTAATAATTTTCACTTCAACTATAAGACAGAACATTACATAAGAATTATCTTAATTAAGGACTTAAAGTGCATCTGAATAAATTAGGTTGGATGATTATGAAAATAAAACAGTAGAGACTTTTGAAAAGGAATTTAATTCATAGGTGTGAATATATTGTGGATTTTGTCAACACCACACAGTGTAAAAATTATACAAAATAACTCAAATATAAACACACACTAACTAAATTTAAACAGTTCAGCTTTATCTGAGGGAGATCGGTTTGGTCAGATGGTTATAGTTCAGAAGCAAATGGATCCAGCTGGATAACGATCTAACACATGAACCAACTTTGGATTTGAAATGGTTCAAGCAGGTTAACACTGAGTTTTTGGAACAACCCAAACTGAATCCTGTTGAAAACTGTGGATTACGCTCAAAAGCTGGGTCAGAGCCTCGCAACCAATGAGCTTAAATGAATTCTCCTAATTCTGCCAAGCAAAGTGGTCAAATATCCAGCAGGCATTACGCTGGAAGCTTGTTGATGTCTAAAAAAGCACGTGTTTGAAGTGCAGCTCTACATAATATTTTTTATAAACATGTAATTTTGACTCTGTTTACAATAACAAATTAAATCATAACAGTTGCATGTTGAATCATAATTATTCGAAAAAAACAGTTTAAAGTTCTAAATAAATGTATGTATGTCCATAATGAGTGGATTGAGACTTAATTGGCAGGAGTTTCATCAACTCACTGTTGGTCTCTGCACTCTTCCCTGCTCCGCCATCATAAAGCAAACAGAATCGACACGCAGCCCGGCACACGTCCCAGACCTCCAGTTTCCTGGCCGTCTTTGCTAAAGTTACCCACAGCTTTACCCTGAAATAGTGAGAAAATAAAAAAGATTTATAAATGATTAGTTTCTTTATATTGAAAAGCTGAACTGTACATAAAAAAACAACATTTTTGGATGTCTATGCATGCTCTTAGGAATAAGCTTGTTTAAAACCCCTTTACTGCCATGATGATGTCGGTATCTTCATGGATCCACTGACTTACATGGAAGCATTTGAGGGTGACAGTTAAGTGGTTAAAGACTTTCAAGTTAGTGACAGCAGAATGGACAGAATAGTTGATACTTCACTGTAAATGAGAAGTGTTAATGAAACAAGAGCTTTCACTGCTGACTGCACCAATAAATTAAATACTCATTTGTATCTCATGTACAGTAATAATGTAGGGATTAAAATTCAACTAGCCATAAACGTCTCAGTCTATAGTCAATTTTCCAGCTGAGTTGCAGGAAGTGTAACAATAAGTAAATAGTGCCGTACAAAAATATTCACACCACTTTTTCACATTTTTCTATAAACAACTACAGACAGACACATTTTACTAAGGTTTGTGGTAGCAACTCAAAGTAATGTATAACTGTAAAGAGGAAAAAAAAGTGATGTTTTCTACAAGCTTTAAAAAATCTGAATATAGTAGCAAGTGTTTGTCACTAGTGTTCACTCACTGAGTCAACACTTTGTAAAACCTTTTGCCACAGACAAGTCTTCTTAGATATGTCTCTACTAGCTTTGCAAAAAATGTTTCCATGTTCCTCTTTCAAAATGGCGTAAGCTTAGATAGGCCAAACAAGAGAATACGCTGTGATCTAAACTATTCCATATTAGTATTCAGGGTAACATGCAGTGCTGGTTTTCTGCTACATATAAACTTTAAACAGAGATCTGTGAGATGTTTAAAGCCTGGGATACTGTTTTGTAATCTAACTCTGCTCTAAACTTCTCCAGAAGTTTTTCTTTGACCGGTCTCCCAGGTTCCTTGGTGTTTATGATGCTGTTTGCTTGCTGAAGTCCTTTAAAAACCATGTGAGGCCTATGCAATAAATAAATAGCATAAAAGTGGACTCTATTTATAAATCAAGGTGACTTCTGGTGGTAGTTTTTGCACTGGATTTTCTTGAAAGAGCAATAGTAAACAGTACAGGATGTTTGCTTTTATCTGATTGATTTTTGTTCGTAATGAAATCTTATATCTTTTTGTCGTCTTTTGTTCAGTTGTCAACAATGTGTCATTTCTTATTGTTATAATATATAAAAATTTAAGGAAAATAATGAAAGTTTGTCTTCTGGATTGGTGAAAAATGTGAAAAGGTTCAAGAGATGATGATGAGAAGAGAAGAGATGTTCAGTGTAAAACAAATCCCTATTTTTTTACACTGAAAAAAATAGGGATTTTAATTCAGTTCATATTCTTTCTAGTCATTGTTACTAAGTGGAAACACACACCTCACTGTATTATCTGTGTCTTCACTTTGCCTGTCCAGATAATCATTCAGCTTCTCCACACAAGTAGAATGATGCTGAGCCTTAGAAGCAAGCATAGCTAGCGGGTCAGGTCCAAGACTTCCTGCAAAAACTACACAGTGGTTGTAAAAGAAAAAACTCTTATAAAACTGGAAAGCCTTCTGTATTGTCCAAAACATTGTTTCATAAGAAGAAAAAAAATGCACATTCACAATGACATGATTCACAGACCTCAAATTTAAAAAGAGCTCTTGAAGGGGCAATACAGATTTGTGGCTAAATTACAAGCTGCTAGTTATTAAGTCTCTCAACTCTTGAGGGCTTCATCATGTGCTGGCTTTGAAGGAAAGAGCACAATGATTAAGTGTCTTCATTTAGAAAGATGCCTGAGGTTCCTCCAGAGCAGCAAGAAGCTCCTCTGGGGAGCAAAGCTTTTAACCCATGCCTGAGGAAAAAGCCTTTTGACTCACTGTCAAAGGCGAGTACTACTCTGGGCCATTAGGGCTGCTGAGTGTTCAAGTCGAGCTGTGGACCAGAGTCTGGATGAGGCAGAGATCAAAGGCGCTCCCAAAGCTCACACCCTTCTGCTCCCCAAATTTACTCCCTACAGTTGATGGGGACTCACTCTGAGTGCTGAAAGACAGACTCAAAGAAATCACATTCGAGCTGTTAAGCCTCTCTATTTATAAATGTGTCTTACCCTTTTCAATACAAGAGATGCATTGATCTACATTGGACTGTAAACCAGCTTCTAGTTTGCATGTAAGCAACTCTGCCTGTTTTCTTGCCACAGCATCACGTCCTGTAACCTTCCCTCCAGGTGCATTTTAAATAAGAGCTCAGTAAGCAAAGCTCCCTTCTTTCAAGCAAGATAAAACAGTGATGCAGTATTGCAACATGTTTTCAGGATTTAATATTTTTTCTCTGAGAGGGAATTGAAAAATTTAAGCTAGGTGTACACAGTCTGTGACAGAAGATCCCTGGTACAGATACGATGTGCTGAGACACCTCTGACTAATCTAAGTCATAACATAATAGGTTCTGTGGAAAAACTAATTTCTCCTGTCAAACATTCACTTCTTGGTAATAAAACAAATGTGAATAAAAAAAGTTAAATTGTGTTTTATCTATGCAGATTGGCTGTTCAAGAATTAGCAGAGAAAATGGCAGAGGTACAGCAAAAGCCCAGTGTTGCTCATTGTACTGTAAATCATGTCGCTGAATTTGTTTCCATGAGTTTTCTACATCTGCCTCACTCTGTTTCTGACTATTTTTTGTAAATGATGGAGAATAACAGTGTAAAAAAAACACAAGCTAAAACTGTTGTAGAAGAATCTGTAGCCCAGCACTGCTTTACCTATTTTTAAATTATTTGTTCATTTTGATTTTAGTACTGATATTATCCCCACAACATGTGAAAAGCTTTGATTGTAGTATAAAAGATGATGTACATGTGGGGTAAAATGGATATAAACATACTGATTTAAAATAAAACCCTGAGAAGGTGTGGGGGAGGGGCACAAAACAATGAAGCACATTACTTAAGAGTGAAATCAAAGAAAATACATCTGTACATTTTGTGTGGTGGTCTGCATCCAGGGCCGTTTGAAAGTCAAAGGGAGCCAAAAGAAGACCAACAGACACCAGAAGGGGACGTCTGTCTGTGCTCTGATGGGGCGGAATGTCCCTAACCTGAGAAAGAAAGGAAGAGTTGGAAATCAGGTTTAATTGGTAGTCAGCTGCTTTTTCTATCGTCCCCTGGGCCACTTCTCTTACACCCAGCAGAATTAAAGCTATTAGGCATTTAATTTAGACTTGATAAATATCACCTTCAGTAATGAGCTAAGTAATGAAACAGATGGGGAGAAAACCTGCTGCATAATCTTAGCTGCTTTGTCCAGGGGACAGGCAGGTGTTTGGTAGGGGGTCCGTCTGAGCTGCAGGAGATGAAGAGCAGATGACAGGCGTTCTCGGTATGTCCCACTGTCCAGCAGCAGGGCTTTCTCTAGGTGGGACAGAGTGGCTTTCAGATCCCCCTCCTCCTCTTCTATTGCTGCCAGCTCTGAGTGGACTTCGCACCGCATCTCCAGCGACATACTGTACAAAAAAATGTTCAGCAACAGCTCATTTCTTGGGGAACTGAAAATCTGTGGGAGTTTTGCTTCTCAAAACTGAAATATTAATGAACTATGTTGATTCTCTGATAAACACAAAGTGACAAATTGCTGGCTTAAACTCAAAATAATTAGAACTGACGACTGCAGAACAAAAACCTGACCAAATTATATTTTTAGTCCCCATCAAAAATAAATCTGATAAATCTGATGCAATTTTTCATGATGAATAAATTATTAATAAAACAAATAAATGAGAGGATATATTTTTTACTGAAGTTAAAAGCTAATTTAAGATGTAGTTAAACTTTAACTAAAACACTTTTTTACGAAAATGTTATCCCTTCAACATATGATCGGATGTGACAGTAATTCAGAAAGACATGAATGTTGTTCCGTGGAGCAGCATGAAAGAAAAACCAAATATGATACTACAGGATAATGATCCCTTCTAAACAGCTGGACTGGCCAAGCAAGGCATACAAAAAAACTCCTATTTGGTAGTAAATTAATGTATTTTTTGTTTTAAAAAAATAATATTTTATATATTTCAAATGTAAAGTACATGAAAAACAAAAGTTCTCAATAATAACAAGCTATTTGGGAGGCATGCAAGAAAACACCCCAATTGCAAACTTTTGGAGTTTGCCACACTCCATATTAAAACTATTACCTTAAGTTAGATTAAAATAAGATTATGTTTTTTGGCAACAAACTCATTCCTACTGCTAAGTATTTTGAAGGATTTGTGATGATGTGGTCAAGTTTCTTTCCCAAAGGCTCTGGGACCCTTTTTGTAGTGCAAAGCATCATGAAAGCTTTAAAATACCAGGACATTTAAAAAAAAATACCTGGTGGATGCTGATCTATATAAATCACCACAGTGACCACAGCTCCTCACTTCAGCTTTCAATTGTTCTACAGTTGGAGCAGTTACTGAACTCTTTAAAATAACCTCAACAGTAACCAAATGGTATCTTTCCACCACACACAAGGATCAGGATGGTAAGGTAAAAAAAAATAAAAATATCCAAGGCTGTATGTTAGAGAACTCCAGCAGAGTCTCTATAGCTGCAATTGATTTTAAAGCCTTTCATACATTTTACCAAGTTCTGCCAACTGCTGTAAAAGGCGCTGCAGGTGTAACTGTGTGTTGGAGGAGGGTTATAAACCTTTGTGTGTACTCCAGAACCAGGGCCAACTTGACCAGCGGCATCTTGATGCATTTCCTGAGGTTGTGCTGCAGGAGTGGCAGGCAGAGGTGCCACTGGGAAGCACACAACGCCTGCGCAGCCTTGGGCCTCCCTTCCTTCACTGCAGCCTCCAGCCACTGATCCAGCTTCTCTATCTCCTTCAGGCGGGCCTGTGGGAGAACACCTGCAATTGAGGATTTCTCCTCTGGCAATGACAGCACAGCATTTCCATCATTTGGCAACTAAATCTAGATTAAATTGAGCTCAATATGCTAAGTAAGACCATTTTTAATAAGGTCAGTTCTTCCAAAGGGGAAAAATGGGCATGTGACGGAGGTAACTCTACACTTACTGGCACAGTTGGTAGTGATGTGTAAAACTGAATAAATTAATAAATCAGCAGCTTAACTCGACAATGAAATAATTTAGAAATATTCAGCCTTGACAACTTAATACAGTGAGGAGAAATTTCTACTTCAATAGTTGTTTAATACAACGCCAGCAGTGCCAAACACCCTGCTGTTAATCCTTTGTCACTTTCCCAAATGGGAGAGCACATATTCTCCTGTAACATTCGACAAGGTTGAACCCACAGAGAGAGGGATCTTGGGCCGTTCCAGAGTCCTGGGTAAACTGGTGCATTCTTGTCTTTACCTCAACCCACTGGGTTTCTTTAGATGACCAGGGTAGGATAAGGGTGTAAGAAAATGGATGGATGGGTTGTACAAAGTATAAAAAGCAGGGGTCCTAAGAACTGATGTTTTTCTCTACTACATAAAAGCGACATAACTGGCTTTGAAGAGTTTCAGGATTCACTTTTACAAATGGAGATCCTCAGAATAGAGAATGATTCATCAAGACAATGGGCCATTTGCATACAATAACCAGTGAAAATCCATGGATAATAACTGCAGTAGATGATTTAGCACCTCCACACTGGCTTTGGAGTAGTTATTCATCTTTGCCCTTTTCTTCAGAAGGTTAATTTCACAGTTGACACATTCCATCATTATGCGTTGGTCAATATTCTAAAAAGACAGAAGAGTCAATTAGCCTGGGTTACTGTTCAGCACTGCACAAAGCATGAAGTGGCAAATCAAAAATTTCTATTAACATTTTAGTCATTAAAGGAACGTGCCGATGTAGTGATGTTTGATTGTGTAGAATGACTGAAAGAACAGAATTCTTTCCAAAGTGACCTCTTTTTTTATTTGTCACAAGCTAAGATAACTTATTCCATCTGAATGGCTGAATTTGGTTTTATGAATAAATTCCCATGTCTCTCCGATTTGTACAGTTACACGTGCTTCTCCTTACCTGAGGTTTTAAAAAGAATATTGGACACTTACAACTTCTTCCGCCAACTTCAGCTGTTCCCAACAGTCAGCAGCTACTTCCTGATCCTTCACTTGCAAGGACAGCAGAGCCAACTCCAGCAGGAAGGTAACCCTGCAAATCCCAGATAAAAAACATAACGTATATGATTCACGACATTTGAATAGCATAATCTGAGCCATGCTCGTCCTCTAAATTGAAGGTGTCTGGTAGGCGGAGGTTTAGGAACAAAGGGGATTTGACTGGGACACTTTGGGTCACGAACCTGTCACAAGGCTGGATGGGCGTTGGGATCTGCTCAGAGCCAGAATGCACAGACGCACCACTCACTTTGGCTGAATCCACAAGGAGAGAGAAAATCTCCCTCAGCTTCACAGAATCCTCCTCCGTCAGCATTTTCTCATTTCGTTCCTTCCACCCACTGCAAACATCAAGAGAGCTGAAGGTCTGCATGCAATATCACATGTATATGTATGCATCTAAGACCATGCACGTTTAGCACCTTCATCCCCTGTATGGTGCGAGTGATATACTTACACCATACATTATATAAATCCAAGGCAAACAAATACTATATGGAGCACCACCTGAGTAATGCTGTTTACGTTTACTGCTGAAATCAAGAGCCATAAGGAGCTTTGACATGCTGAGTACATGCCCTTCAGAGAAGGAGTGGGGGTTGGGTTACGCACTACATGGTGGCACAGTAGATGATAGGCTATGCCTTCACTTAACACAATCATCATGCCAACATTTAAACTGCAAGCCAAATTAATCTCTTCTTATTTGAGAGAAGAGTTTGCTAGCGCAGTTTTCAAGACTGAAGGGCCAACATGACTCCAGCTGCTTCTGTATATGAGTGATATTTTCACTGATTTTGAAAAAGAAACCTGTGTCTACACTGTCTGTGGGATTCCAACCGAAAATACTATAAAACCTATGGTGCAGCAGCAGATGGAGCAGACTCTATAGGGTTCCAGAGCAGTGCGGAAAAGAATGAAATTTGATTTCAGTAGATTTTAAATCTGGATAATGATGGAAAAAGACAAAGTGTAAAGTCCCTAAACCCTTTACTTAGTCCTCCTTGCCCTGTGTCTGCCCATGCGCTCTTCCTCCCTCTCCTCCAGTTCTGTCAAAATGACAGACTCTATTCTTACGTTTTGAACTGTTGGATTTCATAAATAACTTTCAAGCTGGTACATTGACTGTTGATTTTACGGAGCTTGTCATCCTGTAACAGTTTCTCCTGGACCTAAAGAGAAGAAGACATCCCATCATCACAATATGTTTGACTGAAAGGTGTAATATTACAAACTTTATTATTGCTATCAGATTTAATATTTGTAGCCAAGGATTGTCTTTTCCCTTCTGGTTAAAATAAATAACAAAGATGTTACAGCACCACCACACGTATAAATGGGACCCCTGCTCAACAGTAGGTGATAAATAGAACATGTTTCTCTTTTTCCAAGCCGTGTTGTACAGCTGCTTTTCAAATAAGTTTAACATAGCAGCATCATGATGCTTAGAAATTACAGTCAACATCAATGCATATTAATCAACATGTCAGAGTTAGCGCAACAGCCAATTTTCATCTGTTGTCCTAAGAGAGGTAAGAGCAAGAAGCATCCCACAAAACAACTTAACCACTCCACTTTCAACAATCTGCTTACCTGTAATGTATAAAAGCCTGGATAGAGATATGGCGTATGTGACTTGATGAACTTTTCAGTAACTTTGGCATAATGTGCAGCGTCCTCCAGTTCTCCAGAATCCAAAATACATTTAATCAACTGTCTGCATAGAGAAAGAGGGCAAACCTCCTCATGTTATGAGTGTATTAAAATCCTAATATGTGTTTGCCAAGTTATTTCTCAGATATTGACAAAAAAAATTGTGCTGCATGGACACACAGTATTTGGCTACACAAGCTGCTCAGGCTAGTTTGGTATAAGATGCTTTTGATATCCTTGCTTTGGCGTTTTTCATGGATGGAACATTTTCTTCACCGAACAAAGATGAAACAAACATTTGGACCCAAGGCATAAAAGGAAAACATGATTTAACAGCTTGCATCAGAACAGATTGTCCTCTTCATAAATAGAAAATGACAACCAAGTACAGTAACTGGGGATGCCAGAAGGCTGAGCTAGTTAAACAGCTTGGTGTGTCATCTTAATAAATTGTGCATGAGTGTGGTCGGATTCAAAAGCAGACATATTGGTGAAGTCAAAGTCACTTGCATCATGAGCTCTGCCCTCCAGCTGTGGTCCTGGTCATCCACCTCCTCCAAACTTTTCACCACCTGCTTTAAGGAGGGAACCAAATGGTGACACAGTCCAGGCTGAAGGAGAGGACGCACTCCCTGAAAGTAGAGAACTGAAGTGTTGAAGACCAAGAAGTGGGTGCTGTAAGACACAAACCATATACAGAAAAACAAACAGAACACTGAATTATTCATACAATACTCTTGCCACCAATTCCATCTTTTAGTACAGCTCAATTCAGACCTAGTGTCAACTGTGTCTGCAGAAGCCCTGTGAATTTCTAAATGTGAGTGCATTAATGATCGCTCAATGAGCCAGAGGAGCAGGCACAAGAAACAGTGTGAAATTTGAGGCATGTTTGAATTCAAGGAGCTGTTCTGGAG
Organism: Poecilia mexicana; assembly: GCF_051168715.1. Lineage (NCBI taxonomy): Eukaryota > Metazoa > Chordata > Actinopteri > Cyprinodontiformes > Poeciliidae > Poecilia > Poecilia mexicana. Next base: position 28,486,001 of record NW_028263384.1, read on the forward strand.
AAAATTCAGTGAGAAGGGTGTTTGAGTGCTTCTAATTTATTCACTAGAGAGTGCGTAGTGCATTAATCTGAGCTGGATGTATTAGATATGTATTCCCTTTGGTGTTAATTGGTAATACTCATTCAACCCGTTTATTGACAGGTTATGAGTTAATTAGCAAGGAGCTCCAGCAGCGGTTGCTCACACAGGCTGACCCGAGTCTGCAAAGAGTCTTTCACAGTAACAAGAAGGCAACATATCAATTACAGCTTCTACTGTTATATTTATTTTAACCATCCACTCTGCACAGTTTCCTTAAGTTACTTTTAATGTTGAGACGACTGGATTCTAAACAATAGTTCAGTATTGTGCTTTAACAGTTTACAAATTAAACCTTCAGAGAGACTGTTGATGAGGAGCATACCGAAACCAGAAGGCTGAACACTTCTGAGTGGTAGCATACCTTGGGTCGCTCTTAGCAATTTCAATTGCTCTCAGAAAATCACTCGCAGCCTCCTTGATATCTTTCTGAAATATAAAATAATTGCAAAATAGGGAACTGTCAACATGTCACATAAGAAAACCTAAAAAACACCTACAATAGAGATGTCCAACCCCCAGTCCTTACCGGCTTGTGTCCTACATGTTGCAGATGTGTCAACAGATCAACACAGCTGATTCAAACGGTTGAATCAGCTGTGATTCAGCCGTTTAATTAGCAGGCTTAACCTGCTAATTAAACCAATTAACAGGTTTCAGAGAGGATGGGAGTCATTTACTGGATGCCAGTGTGTTGAATGAAGGAAGAACTAAAACTTGCAGGACATTTGCCCTTGAACACTGACATTGGACACCACAATAGCAGACAAACAAAATATTCAAAGAAAAATACTACAAGTTTTCTAAACTGAAGTAAAAATAATAATGGATAAAGGTTTTAAAAAGGTAAAAGTCTCCACTATTTTATTCATGATCCATTTCCCAGTACCAGCCTACGGTTCCTGTTCAGGGTGTTTTTAAATGATTGGTATCTGATTCCCTAAAACTGAACTACTAAAACCTTCTGGTATAGTCAATTTAATGTCGTCTTTACCTCTAAAATCAGAGAAGCAACTTTCAACTGTGTTGTTTGCAAAACTCTGACAGAGAGACTGTTATAGCTGTTTCAGTTTCCTGTCTGTCATGATTGGCGCTTTGTGCTCAGACAGCTGGAACACCAGTCATTAAATGTACAAACACCGATATCAAAGTGATACATTTTCTTAAGCAGGAAAACAACCATTCATGTAAGTTATGTCCGAACATGACTGAATGGAACCACATTGAAATATGTTACGACTATAAGTCATCTCAAAACAGAGATTAATAATGCTAATATTAGCCTTCTATGCAGTAAACTTCTGTTGCTACACAATATAAATCCCTGTTGAGAAAAACAGATGCTTGAGACACTTCAAACTGATAAAAGATAATATATCATTTGGCTACACTTTAGGATTACTGTGTTGTTAAGCATTTGGTATCCCACTAGGATTAGCTAATACCTAGTCATAAAGGACTTGCATCTGTATTGGAAATAAAACATCTTGATCGGCACCTGCTTACATTTGGTGTACCTCAAGATAAACCCTGCATCTATATCACTCTGGAATAAAAACCCAAACATGAACAAACATTCACACATAGTCATGTGCCCAATTTACTGTCCTCACCACACTCTTTGCAGGAGACACAAACAGAGACATCAGCTGGCCCTGGCACATGAGAGCTCGACAGAAAAATTGGTCATGAGGCGGATCACCTTCAAAGTACATATTTAGACATTCAAAGCATATCTGCACGTGCTCCATCTGAAAAAAGAAAGAGAAAGATGAACACTCGGACAAATGCCAAAAAGTTTAATGTTATATGTATTCAGAAAACCATGAAAATCAGAAAGTGTTGTTTAAACTTTAAATTGAAAAATCAATGCAGTGCAGTCAAGAGATATCAACCTACACCTTTTGAATTTTTATGTTTATATTTACATATTTTCTGCTAAGAATTGTTTCATGAGAAATAAAAAAGTAGTCCAATAGTTTAAGTGTCATCAGAGTCAAAATGAAAAACAAGTTGACAGAAAACTTACTTTATGAGATAGTGAAGAAAAAAGATAACTAGATATTTCTGTTTTTCATTATTGACGTGTTTTGTTCTTACTCAAAACAGTTAAATTTTCAAAGTTTCACAAGCAACATCGAATGCTTAAACGATTCAACAGAGCTGGGTTCTATTAACAATGAAACTGCTTAAAAACATACAAAAACAAACTTTAGACTTCACTTACTCCCAAAACACTCCCAGACTATGATCACAACTGTAATCATTTGCATTAAAATTCAGTGAATCTTAGTTAACACAGGGATTTTTAATATTTATCAACATTTTACTCCACAAATCTTCAAGAAAAACATATTTTATAACGGACCAAACTTATTAAAAAAGTCCTGACTTTATCAGACTAACTTTGTTCCTCCTTGAGTCTCATGCTATCTCACTATAGCAGGAGTGTATGTGCACCTTGACATCATTTGCAGTCAGATGCAAATCTTTCAGTCCTGAGGGGTGCTCACAGCATCATGTCTTGCATGACACTTCAGTAGTTATGTGTTCTTTTCAACATAAAAAAAAAAGCACTTCTCAAAGCATTTTGTGAGAAACTTCAGAGCCGGTGTTTTTCTTATCCACACTTCACACCTTTATGCCAACATACTAACAAAATATTTACTCTGATTGGTGGTCAATCTGTATTTAGTGGTCCATTGGCAATTAAAGCAGATGTTGTTGGTTCTTTTGAAAGTGTGAAAATGTGCCAAGTCCCGCTGGAAAATGAAATCAACGTCCTCATAAAGCTTGTCTGAATAGGGGAACAATCTCCACTAAACTCTTGCGTGGTTTTTTGTTGATTTTTTTTTTTACTTCAGCTGGTAGTAAAATACTTCACCTGCAGAGCATTTTCCGCACACATGACATACAGCTCTGGAGGAATGCGTGGTCCGCTAGCCTCAGCTGATGTCGTGTCTTTAATCATACAGAAAGCAGACTGAAGAGCTTCGAAGTCTGAAAATGTAAAACAAACACCGTGAACTTATATCTCCCACTTTCCATACCTTTCCATATTCACAAGACAAACCTTGGCTCTCCTGTACTTTCACTAGATGCTCACGAATATCGAACTCCATCGTATGGAGAAAGTGTAGACGTTGAGGCTAATTTAACACGAGCGTCTGGACTGAAGTTGGCTAATTATCAAACGAAACACCCGCACTTGATTTTAGAAATTAACCTTCAAGACTTTGAAGTTTCTTTCTAAAAGTTTCTAAAACTGCGAAACAATAATAATGTTGTCGGTTTTTAACTAAATACATAAACAGTTGTTCAAGTTCTGCACTAAACGATTACTTTGAGTATGACCCATCTCCAACCGTTCCTTAGTTTGTTGCTGGGGAAGCGTTGCTAAGAGACGTGTTACGTAGCAACCACTGTCCTGCCCGAACTTCACCTACGGCACACGAAAAGGCCATAAAGCTCTCGCTCTCTTTTTTTCTCTTTCCGTCTCAATCTCTCTCATCTGTGTCACCATTTGTGCCACTTTCAGTGCAACTAAATGATCTTGGATGAGCATCTGGAATTCTTCCTGACAATGCAAAATGTATTGTCAAGAAAATGAAAACAAAAACACAAAAGACACAGTTTGGTAAAGAACCTCTTCATCAATATAGTTTAAGTGCTTCTTCACTTCAAAGTGCGTCATTGGAAATCAGGCCACATAATGTGCAAATATAATTTGCTTGGTCAAACCACATTCTGCTGCTGATGTGACAGGAGACAAGCAAGGCTTGCTGTCCATGCCCTGTAATGGCCTTTAGAATTCTAGTTTAAGGTCTAATTGACAGAGGCATGTGTTAGCTGACAGTATTTTAAAGCAGCATGGAAAGATCCTCTGTGGCTTTCAAGCTAATTTATTAAGCAGTTCATCGGGCACTCTGTTTTGAAATACATACAAAGGGAATGTTTTCTGGATCAAATTCAAATGTTGTTATTCTGAAAAAGGTTTTTTTTTTTAGTTTGTCACTTGAGCTGTTCCAAAGACACAATTTTGAGATTGTGTTTTTTCTGTAATAATTCAATCTATATTATGAAACATTGCAAGCAAATGTAACTCTACATTGCCCAGCTATTGACTGTAAAGGAAAATACAGCTCAAGTCAATTCCCATTTTCTCACAGTATGTGTATAAAAATATTGGCCATTAAAATTAAATACATGTTTCTCCAGAACATTGTGACTCATTGAATTTTGTCTGTTTTCTTTCTTTCCTGTAACCATAGAGAGATGATCTCTCCACCAGCCTTAATTTACTTATGGGAAACATGTTTTAAGTGAAATAGTCTGCCAATGGAACGAACACATTTAATCAGAATTAAGGAATTATTTACTTAAAACAAGCTCCCATATCTTGCTGTAAAGTTACTTGTAAGTTAGTTTTGCCTTATTTCAAGTGTACTGAGACATTTGTGCTGGAGACAAAAATATTTTGTGTGAGTTTTTATTTTTGCAGTGCAGGTTCCAAATTCCTGCCAATTTGATTACAGTATGATTGACAGGCTATTTATATTTGTGCAATATACTGGATTTCCATCAGAAAATTCATAATACTCTAACCAGCAAATCTGGGATACACAGCTGGTGCTGTATAATGACGAAAATCACACTGGATGCTTTTTTTTCATGCAATATTTTATTACAATCCAGATATCCTGCTGTAGATGGGAGTAAATTATGAATCACATTACATAGCCTAGTGCTCTTTCCCAGCACATTTTAAATAATTTTATAAATAAATCCTAAACCAAAGTCTAGATGAAAGAACAATACCAATGTTTGATTGCTTAAAGCATGTTGCAGGAAAGCTTGTGTCTATTTTTTGAGGACAATACATATTTGAGAGGATATGTGTAACAGCTCAGAAAATTACAGTTGTGGCATTTTACTGTGAACAATTCCTGTTTTAATTTACTGTCACTGAAGCAGCTCCAGGACTGGCTCATGTTCACAAAGAGAGACTTAACCGTCTTGGATTACACACAAATAACAAGCTGGGATTCTTTTCAGAATTTAATTTAAGGAACTGAAGAGTGAGCTAAAGTTCAAGCAAATGAATGAGTGTTCAGCCACAGCACAGTAGCAGATTCCCATTCAGCTCTTTATTGAACAGTATGAAGTTGTTTTTTTTTCTGAAATGCAGAATGTTTGTGTCTTATGTAAATTAGGATAAGAAAGTGAAACGGTGTGTTGAGATGATACACAAGCTGCGTCTCTTATCTTTGGTCCAGTGCACATACGCAAGCCACATTTGGTTATAATATTACCACAATCAAAATTATATTAGTCGGCTGCTTTGCACAGAAGTTAGACGTAGAAACCCAGGAGGATATAAGCTTCTGGATTTCAGAAGCACATACAGATACGATCCATCAGAGTTTATATGTTTGCTGCTTAAGTGAATTATTAGAACTCTATAAAAACTGGAAAAATGTTTAAAGGAGGGATTTATTAACCCATACGCTACATGACCAATCTATTTTAATCTCTGCACAGTGTTTTGCAGAATACATTTGACCTTCATATTATTTTGAAACTAACATCTTTGAAGTTATAATGTATTTCCCTTCCATTCATCAGCTTCAGATCATCAGCTCCTCTTAGAGTGGGTGTCATTTCATACATACATATCCTCCCTTGTTTGCCTACAGGTAGCCTTAAATGCATGCACTCATTTATTATGAATCAAAGCCAGTGTGCGGCAATCTTGTATGCTTCATATCTACACCCCCCATTTCCCACCCCACCCTCCAGCCACCCAGTGGGGCAGTTTTGAGCATCTATAAAGACAAATCCCCACAACACTGCCGTATGTTTACGACGTTAAATCAAAAGGATCCAATAAAATATAGATTAACTCTCAAGCTGTCATCAATATTTAAACATTTTATACATGCAATACCCGTATTGTAAGAAGAGAAGGCCACCATTAAACAAATGCAATTGACACAGATGTCTTGTTTTAATGCAAACATGTAGAACTGCTGCAATTCATTGTTTAAATGTATCTAAACAAACAGCTGCATGATACTGTTCTTAGAACCGTCTCACTACCAATGGCTTAACTATACTACAGATCTTGATTGCACATGTAATCAAGAGCAGAAACAGTTTTAAACCAGTTTTTTAAGCTTCTTCTGGGCCCACAATGGTCATGTTTCATGTGAGCAGTGTTTTTTTTGCTTCCATCTAATTGCTTATTAAAGACACTGCTCATGGTCAAACTAATAATAAAAAAGTAGTACGGCACAATCATATAGTTTTTTCTGTAAATGTTCTTTAAGGCCATTTTGTAGAGTGTATTACACAGTCAGCACAAAATCGTAAGCAGAAATGTTTGCTTAGAAATGAGAACAGATTGTACTGGATGGGAAATTAACACTATGAAGCATGTGAAATGTTCCTCATGCATAAGATACAGGAGTTGTTAAATGATATGCATGTACTCCTAAGTAATGCTAAGTCACAACAAAATAAAAGCCTATATTTAATGCCTTGCTGCTTCTCCAGACATGCTCTAAACAAGCTGTATGTACTGTACTACTGCATAACTTTAACCCTCTAATTTAATCATTTTGACATTTGAAAGTAATCCAGTCAGTCAGAGGTAGACCGTCAGACATGCAGTTTCTTATCTACAGCAGCATGTGTTCAAGCAGTTAACGAGGGTATTGACTTAATGTTCACACTGTTATTAGAGATGGCGGATGTCACTGATTTGTTTAAACAGCAGCAGTGTGGGGGCAGGATTTGATGGCTCCCTGGATGCATACTTAGTAAAAACTGTCATGGTGCCCAATCTCTCACAGCATGCAGTTGCTGATTTTGTTGCACTCTAAAAAGATTTGTCATTTACATCAAATAGAGTGTAAGCAGGGCATTACTCTACTGCATATTTTCACCTATACATGTGAAATGTATGTTGTAATGTAAAGGCAAACTAAATCTATACAGTTCATTTGAGAAGGATGGCAATATTTCAACCTTTAGTTACAGTAAGTACATAAATATTTGGTTATTTGCACTTTGACTGCATTCTTTTACCAGCCATCAGTGAGTTTCAGGTAAAAATCCGTCTGGATTGCACGCCATTTTTCCACATTGTTTATATTATTAGCTACACCACAGTTCCTTGTTTTTTATGTCTTGTGTCTTTAAATGCATGTTATGACTATATCCAGTGAAATAAACTTTTGATATTCATACACCAAATCAGTAATTTTCATTAAAAAAAATTGCTACTATGCATTACAACAGATTTCTTCTACTCTAATAATCTAAAAATAGCAAAGACTCTTTTCCATTTTTCTTCCACCAAGCTCTCTGACTTTTGTAATAATTATATCTACACAGACCTGCAAGATTGGAGCCTGCTTGGCTTAAGGACTAGATGGTGTGATTGATTTTGTTAAGGGCCAACACTTCTGTTTAAAACTCATAGCAGAGAGGCATGATGTCTATTGTCATTAACTGTAGCATCCTGTTGACAGGCAACAATAAACCACTTAAAGAAATATTAGTTTCTACTTTCTAAGCTCTGCTTCTTGTTGACACTAAAGTTCGACCCAAACGAAAAACATAACACATACTGTATTTACTGTAGTGTCTTTTACTTTGGCAATGTCTCATCACACTGGCTCAGTTAATCTCAGTTCTCTTTCAGTTGTTCCATAATAATTTGATAAGATCAGTGAGATGGGATTGATTTTTGCAGTGACTGACTTTTACTGTTATTTGAAACAATTGAAATTAAAAGTGTTAAACCTGAGAAGGCTGATAGTCTGTTTCATGTCTTGGCTGTTGGATAGATAGTTGTTGTTGTGTTTAGTTCTTTCTTACTTCAACTTCTCAGTACTTAAAAACTTGCAAATATTTACACTGAAAAAAAGAAAATGGACTAAAATGAAGAGATTACAAATGCTGACAAGGGTGAGAAAACAAAATAAAGCCTGTCTGACAACTGCTTTAGAGGGAAAAACTGTTTAACAAATGGGACCTGAACGCATCTGGGTCTAAAAAATGTCAATTACAGTCGGATACGTCTTCATAGATAGACAAATAGTAACAAACAAAACAAAACACAAAATATCTGATCCATTCTGTCATGGAACTGGAAATGAAAGCCCCAGCGTGCCTGCACCTGCAGAACAGACATCACTATTATCACTACTGGCAGCAGTCCAGCCAACACCGGCGGGAAACGCAGAAACAACCCAAACAAAAGCTCATCTGGAGCAAAGCTGAATTAAGTCGTCTGGGTAAACTGTATTGGTATGAATTTAAAACTGAAACAATTCACAAAAGGATTTTGACTATTTGGTATACATCCTGAAGCATCCTAAAACTAAAATACCTGCCAACATCTATGCAGTTGTGAACCTTCTTAGCTTTTAGCTGAAGTGTTAACTTTAATTTTGAGGTAAACACATTTAATTTAATCTTTAATCTTGAGGCAAATAGATTTAAAGCTTGAGAAATGTTCAGAAATCTCTTGTTTTTACAGACTGGAAAGGTAAATAATTCACCATTGATTGATTGCGATAGATTATGAGACTGGATGGGATATGAACAGTAACATAACCTCATTTTACTTAACATCAGTACATTTGGCTTTGTTATCGTTGACTAATATTTGTGAAGAGAAATACACCAGTGGCTGGCATCTTTGGGTAATTGTCAGGAACATTGAATTTTGTGTTTTTTCTTGTAAGAATTTTCTGTCAGCAATAAGTATTTTCACACAAATTGAGGTTAAAAATATATGGACGATGCTGACAACTGTAATATGTATAAAACGTTTACAGTGAAGTGCTTTCCTCTGTGATCCTAAGATTTACAGCGGATAACAGGTTTACCTTTACATAACCACTTTAGGTGTTTATGCTGGCATTCAGGGGACTTTCAAATCCCTTTTGAATGCAAATTCTTCTCAGTTGGAAATGTCAAACGGGTTCCATTTTCAGCTAGACAGGTAATGTTGAATAAATGGTGAGCAATAACAACAAGAAATCTGGCTTTAAGCAGACTGAAAGAAAAATGATCATTTCAAGTTCCAGAAATATCTGGATCTAAGAATATGTGAAAAGTGTGCTGTCACTCAGAGAACTGCGCACCTGGCTAATGAAAACCACCTATTTCATGATCCCATTTTGCTTTAAGTGCTTTATTCATCTCAGTGTAAACATGTGTTGATGTGTCTCTCCTCTTTGGTCTCTCTGAAGCAGGTGCAGGTCCTGCCAGGATGTGGAGGAGGAGCAGCCGGTGTCTGGAAGAGTTGGATCAAAAGCACAGGGACTCTCACTGATATTTAATACTTTGAGAAACATCCCTGATGTGAGGTACCATGGTAACCAACCAAAATCTCATTCATTACTCATTTGATCTTATTAACTATTTTTACCCTCATTAAAAAAAAACAAAAAAAAAACAGTCATGAAAATACCTGAACAATGCAGCACAAGCAACTGGTTAAGAAGCCGTAACAGTCTAATTTTACAGCGCTGTATAGGATTGTTGACAAGCCACGCTGATGACAGAGTTCAGATCACGGTCACGTTATTAAAGCAATTTCTGTGGGAGCTGCTCCTTTGCTCCCGTCTCGCTCGCTCTTCACTTTCTCCCTTCACTTTCTTTGATGATAAGCTTAAGTAATGTGAAGTTGAAACACAATGCTGTGCTGTCACAGCAGAAATGATGAAAAGAAATGTCAAAAAGGGGCTTTTGGGTCAGATATTTAAATTATATATGAGATTAGTAAAGGAGATACGCATTTAGTTTTTATTGTGCATGATATTTTAGTGGCTCTGCGCTTTCTGGGCTGCTTCTTGACTGCCTGTCCAACAAATTGGCTTCAGCCTCAGGATCCCAGTGGCTTTATTTAAAACACAGCAAAGGTAAACAACACAGCAAGAAAATGAAACTGGATGTTACTTAACAGACGCCACCTCCATTTTATCTGTTAAAAATAATGTTTTCTAAATAAAGTTTTGACATTTTCAAGACATGCTCAAGTTGAAGAGGATGCTTGATGTATGATGTCATGAGCTCATCTCTGGCTGCAGTGTCTTGTCTGATAATGCACAGCGTTTCCCAAATGCCTCGCAACATCAAATGTATTTCAGCAATCATTCCTGGAGGATTACTGTGGAGCTTAGCCGAGGAATCTGTTCCTTGTTTTGCAGTCTGATAAAATGCAAACAGGATTGTTCACTTTGCAACCATGTAGAAGTGTGAAGGGACACATTTATGACTGCACTGAAATTACAGTGCAGTGAAATGTATTTCCCACTGACAGATTTAATCAGTTTTAATATTTTATTGCACTTAAATATACAAAATTTAACAAATTTAAAACATGCAAAGTGTCTGTGTGAAAAATTAATTGCTGAACTTAAATCTAATTGAAAACATTCACATTCTGAAATTCTGTGGGCTGAATTAAAACAATTCTGCAAAGAAAACTAGGCCAAAATTCTTCCACAGCAAAAATATTTAACTTTTTCATTATTATAGAAATAAACCAATTTGACCAACTGTTGGTTATTTTAATGAAACCTGATGTTTTCATTCAGATAATCCTCCCTTTGTTCTGATGGGAGAACCAAATCTTTTCCCTTCCTCTTGTCCATTATTTTCTTTTCCTATGAAAGGAAGCAGCATAAGCTGACTGTTCAGAACCAAAAGCCAAACAGATGCTACTAGCATTGCAACATTAGATTAGCTTGACATCACAATGTGTTTATCACATTCAAAGAATAATTGTACATTATATTCTGTGAGGAAAATCATGTTAAGTGTATGAGTAAGAAATGTTTTGTTCCTTTGGTTCCTTCGATGCACCATCTCCAGGATGTAAATGTTAAATCCTCAGATACAAATTAGCAGTGGATTTTCACTTTTTCGTCCAATCACACAATGGTTATTGGACCCAAACTAAGAAAAGAATATATCTTCCCAGAAAATGTGTCAAGAACAAGTTGTCCAAATCAGGACTGCAAAAAGAGAATAGCATAACTTTTGCTCTTGCTGCCTTGATAGAGAAAAAAACATTTCACTATTTTTGCAGAGTAGGAACGTCAAGCAAGGGGCACATATTCTTAACCACATAGTCAATAAAAATGAGATAAGACATGTATTTCAACAAATAACACACAAAAAAAGGTCTTGCTGCCAAAAGTCCATTATCAAAATCCCAAAAATCCAAACTGAAAGTCCAGTGCAGGCAGCAAACACTGGACTGAACCCTCCAGATTTCTTGAGACAGCTCCTTTCTGGTTTCACTCCTTTGAAGATGTCTCCTAAAAAGAGCAGGAGGGTCAGAGCACTCATGAACTGGTGAGGGAGAAATTGTTTGTCAAGCTCTGGGTACGTTCTCCCGGGGTAGAGTGCTGGTCTCCCCTCCCACGGGTTGCCATTTCTTGATGCTGCTGCTTTCCTGATTCTGTTATGCTCTTCCTCTGATATCAATCATTTTAGCTTTGGCACCTGCATAGTTTAGGAACCATTGCAGAGTCTGGACTCTGTATTTTTAAAATGTCAATACATGGTGCCGAGTCTACAGTAGAGACTGACACTTCATTAATAAAAAAAGATTTCTGTCATGTAGCACTATTCTGGAGGATGATGGATGACATTTTCTCAGCAGAGAAATAAAATCTAGTGATTGAGGAAGATGCGAACAGCCATGTGGTTAATGTGACCTGCTGCCAGCAATGGAACGAATGCATCGGTGTTGTAGCAAATAAACACAAAGTTTAATCATCTCCTTCGAGCTGCTTTTGTTCTGCTCATGCTGCATTTATCTGTCAGCCACACACCTAATCCTGCACATCACTTCACCTGAATAAATCAAATACCTGACCGTTCCTACAGGGAGAGTTAGCAACTGCCAGTGCTTCAGGGAAGGATTTATTGAATTGACAGTTTCCTTCTTTGTGTTGAGAGCAAAAGAAGAGCAAAAACTGAACGAGGCGTCATTTCTCCCATCACACCGCCTTCAGGATGGTCCCAGCTTTTTTACGGTTCACATATCTTTTCTTTCACCAGACTGAATATCACAGATTAGGGCATTTCCCTCTAAACTCGCAATCTCACTTGGGGGAAATACCTTACGTAAGGGCACAGATGGACTGTTACGCTCCTGAAAATGAGTCTCATGTGAGCCAAGACATCAAGATCTACTTAATGCAGGCTTTGCCCAACCTTTTAATTTCATCCAGTATCTCTCCTTTATATCCACATCTTGAATATTTCTGTCACTCAGTTTGTCATTTGCAGGTTGCAGGTGTCCTGAGACATGGATGAACCTCTTTAAAAAATGAAAACGGCTTCCTTACGTCATTGGAAACGTGCTTGGAAAGTGTTGACTGCCTGCTGTATTCTGTCACACTTGCTCATTCTGTGTCATGAGGTCATGCTGCCACTCTGTTATCGCTTCATTCAGTACATGTTTGGATCAAGGTTTCTGATAGAAAAGTCCACTCACAACCTGAATAACATTATTTCTCCAGTGCTCTGTTTACAGAGAATTCCTGCTGAACGAGAATTTTGATAAAAAAGAAAAAAACATTTATATTTATTGCTGAGACGGACTTTAAACTGACTCAGCTTTTTTTGCCCTCTTTACTTCACAGCCACTTCAGAATGTGAGACATGCACCCAAAACCCCACAGATCCTGGGGGCGCAGTTCTCTGCTTGATCTGTAAGATGCTGTGGGAAGATATTGCCAACACCTCCTGTGAACAGACAGCCTCTCTGCAGCTTACAGCAGATGCGGAGACATCAAACTGAAAACACTGCTGGGTGTTGCCTATTAAACATATATTGTGTACTTTAGCTTTTTTATGTCGAACCAGTATGTGCTATCACAGCTGTTTTCCATTTCAGTTGCAGAGAAAGGGATGTTTTGTTGCATAAATGCTTAAATGACTTAGATTTCAGGGATGGTATGAGGAGTTCTGGTGTAATTCAGCTCTGATGTAGTGATTTATGTGTACAGTTCGTCCTAGAAGCATTTCCTATAAGCTATTGTCTCTGCTTTGTTCTGTGATGTTTTTGTCCTTGGATTCCTGATGTAGACAAGTTTCATAACCAGCAATAATTCAGAGCATCAAGTGAACAACCAGCAAGGACAAACATCATCTTCTGTTTACATCAGTGATTTTTTTTAGAAGCAGTGAAGCTGTGCAATGAAAAGGTTACATGCACTTTGCAATGGTAATGTCCTGGACGGATGAGTTGATGTAAAAGTTTAAAAGGAATGCATGCATATCACTTTGACATCACCAGAGAAACTCAGCTTGTGCAAGTTGAGTCAGAAAGCACGCTGAAGGAGTCTGTGCAGAACCACTTACTCAGAGATTCTGTTGGTGCTTCATTGAACAGCTGAGTCAGGATCTGGAAACCTTGTTTATCTCATCATACAAACGACTTCTCAGTCCTGAGAACAGCTGTAAACAGCATAATGGAAAGGCATTGTGATGTCTTGCTAAAGATGGAATATCAGGAAGAGCAGGAGCTTCTTAAAGAGACAGAGGCCAATTTCAAGGCATCAAATTGCAAAGTCAAATTTCTTTTAAGTCATCTTTGATATATGCAGCAATTTTATAACAACTAAATTTAATATATTTACTTGATTGTGACATAAAACTGCACCATGTGGCTGGAAAACACATAATACGGCCTCTTTAAATGCAGCTGCATTCATAAGGAATATGCATTTGTTAGAATCAGTTGAGTCATAAACAACCACAACAAGCTGGCACCTTATTTTTTTTCTGATAAACATTTGATTGACGATCTAAAATGTTTCAATTTGACCAAATCAAAAGAAAATCTGTACAAGGTCAAATCATTTTTCACAACATCAACATTGAGGCACCTTTCATATTCAGAGTTGGTGAGTAAATGTGTATAAAATAGAAGCAAACATTTCAGTAGTCTGAATATCTCTTTTTGCATTTGCCACTCAGCCCATAGCAAATCCCAATTTCTCTTCTGTCATTCTCCCTCCTCCCACCATCTCTGTCCTCCTGACACACAGCATCACCAGCACATATCAGCTTCTGCCCACTACACTCTCATTCTCTCATATTACATATTCTCTCTGCCTATTACACTTTGAGTTTGAAGCAGACACACACACACATATTTGTGTTGCTATCTTTGTGGGGACTTTCCATTGACTTCCATTCATTTCTACAGCCTAAACCTTACCTTTACCCTTTTCCTAACCCTAACCACCACATACCTAACCCTAACCAACCAAAACTCAATTCATACCTTAGCCCTAAATCTGACCCCTGACCCAAAAACAGGGTTTCCCCTCGTGGGGACCAGGCTCCGGTCCCCACGAGGAGTAATTGGTCCCCACAACGTAGTATATGTCAGGAAAATCGTCCCCACAAGGTATTACAAACAAACGCACACGCACACACACACACACACACACACACACACGCACACACACACACAGAGAGAGAGAGAGAGAGAGAGAAACAGCAGCAATGCACTTGTTTTAATATGTTATTCAAATGAGAAAGCTACAGGCGTTAATGTGAGGTGTACTGGGCGGTTTTCTGCCATGATTCTTTTCTAATCCCAGCCCTCCTACTGTGCAGTGAAAGAAATGCTTATGCACTAAATGTGGTCATTAAAACTAGAGAGTAATATTACTGTGTAGCTGTGATTCTTCATTTTGCTAGGCTTACATATCCAAAAGAAAGTCAAGCAGTTTGATGCTAGTCTTATTGTTTGACAGTAAGTGGTTACCACAGTTCCAGCTGCAGCAGAGCAATCTTTCAAGCAGTCAGTTTGTGTTTGGTTTGGTTCACTGTTATTTTTATCTCTTCTTTCAAGTCCTTTATTAGATTGTTGGATACTGTGGATCCAACTTCTGTCAGTCAGAGAAAAAAAAACACACCAGAGAAACAGTAAAACATACTGCCCTGTCAGTGATTTAATTGAAACATCTCTCTGAAATGGGATGATGGTGTGTAATACGCAGCAGTGCTGAGTCTGAAGTTTTGCCATCATGTTCAGTTGCTCTTGCTGCAAACACCTCAGTTTGACCCAAATGTAAAGCAAAAACATGTCACTTGAGGTAACAGTCAGCATTTGCTGCCACTTTGATGGATGAAAAACTTGTTTTTCCCTCTTTAAAAAAAAGAAGAAAGAAATAGTTGAACCATATGAAACTTTTTTCTCCAGAGGTACTTCTAATATACATTAGAGCTAAAACTCTTGTGGGATACAGAGGAGTAAAGCTAATAAGTTGGCAAGAGTGGTGGAAGCTAGACTGAGGTGAGAAGTGAGCATTTGTGAACAGAAATACACTTTTATGCCAAGAAAGAGTATGACAAATGAAATGAAAAGGATGCTGAAGGAGAAGTACAGAGAAGGCTAGAGGAGCTGCATTGCATCTGATTTAGAAAAAAGTGCATAACAGGCTGCCAAGAGCGGAGATGTGGTATTACATGAGGAGGTATTGCATGTTGGAGTATAGTGCAGGAATTGTATGAGAGCTTTTACGCATCTCGAGAGTATAAGTTTTGTCCATTTTCTCCAAAAAATAAAAATCAATGAGAATATGTATAGAAATGAATTTTCAAATCACGCCACACTCTCTGTTGAGTTCAGGTCTGCATTTGACTGGGTCATTCTTATACATGAGTATGCTTTAATCTAAACCACACTAGTGTACTAGTGTAAGTCTACCAGTGATTTTCCTAGGATAGGTTTATGTTTCATCTTCTCATAAACTCTGACCAGTTTCTGAAGAGAAACATTCTCACAGCATGATGCTACCAACCCCCATATTTCACCTGAGATATGCTGCATACAGTATGAGTTACTTTCTTTTCCACTTCCCAGTTGTGTTTATTTTTTATATCAATCAAAACAAAATTCCGCAAAACTGCAAAGTTCCGCAAAATATTCTGAAATTGGTGGTTGTTCAGTGATAAAATGTGACAAAGTCACTGCAAGTCAATTAATGCAATGAAAATGCAACCAGTAAAATGTGACACTCGCAGCAATCCTTTCAACGGAAGCTAAACTGAAAGAAACAAAAACACTAATTAAACATTGTTGGAGAGGTTATGTGTGTTTTTAATGATTCATTTAAGGAATTTAAGCCCTCTTGCTTTGGTGATGCTTCCACACTCTGAACAGTGTTGTGACTGGGGATTTGAGGTTTGACAAACTTGAAATTGGGTGGAGAATATCAAACACAGAGGAAAACTCAAGGTTAGACCTGATGGATTTTTACTGCCTCATGAGAATATGACTTCCCAGCTTTTTTTGTTTCCCTGTTTATTTCCAGCGTTATTGTTTTTTTTGGGGTTTTTTTTGCACATTATTACTAAGTTGTGGATATTTAGATGTTTCTCTAGACAGAGGGGTAAATTAATGTGATGGGAGAACTAAGAACTGTAAACCACAATATTTTTCAGCAGCATCCTTCAAACTGATTAAGAGCACATTAATGTAGGATTATGAGTCAATCCAGAAATCACCAACCTTGAAAGAATTAAGTACCACATCATGTTTATAAAATGTCTTAAGTGTCAGTCACACACTAAAGATCAATTGTAATATCCAAATTCACTGATTCCTACAATTCATGCGGATATTTTCTAAAATCTACAATGTTAACAAATAGCAGAAATTTGGCTTTTCAGTTCTAGACTGCAGTGACTTACATCCTTAAAACAAACAAAAAATAACATATTTTCCATTTATGTAAATGTTTCCTTTGTTATAGAGACACGGCCATCAGAGAGCCTTCTGCAAATCTGCAGTAATATGTACCCTCACTCCAGCAGCAGCAGCAGGCTCAGAAAAATTTGAACCTTAACCAATCTACTATACAAGCAATCATCTGAAAGAACAGAGAAGACAGAACACTGGCTTTGATAGATCATGAAACGTTGAAACAAAAGTCGTCATCTGCCTTTTTGAAAGTCATTTCTGCCGTTTCAGTTGTAATGGGGGCATTCTCATTTAAAACAGTGTAGTTGATGGGGCTGTACGGAGAGCTCTGACGGTGATTAGCAGCAGTAAGCTTTTCCCCGAAACCTGCTTAACTGCGCTTGGCTCTGCAGTGTTTGCCGGATCTCTACGCCGTGCAAGTGGGTGGCTGTATTTGCGCTGACGGATCGCAGTGTGTGGGAGAAGCGCAAGAGAGTGATTATTTCTGAGAGTCTGTTGGCATTTTGCCTTCCTCCACTTCTTTTTCCTCCTCCTCCAGCGTTACTGTGTATTCCTCCTGGTGTCACAGACCACAGCTCTGCTTGCCAAATGGCCCTGACTGGCTGTGTAATGCTGCAGGCAATCTGCTCTTTATTGCCATGTTTTTGTGTTAGACACACACAAACACACACAGTTACTCTATATTACGTTTTTATCACTCTACTTTTTAGAAAATATTGCCCTTAAAGTTTGAACTTTGATGTCAATATGATTTAAAAGTCAATCATTGCTTGGGTTTACGTCAAAAGTTATGATATTGCAACTTTCAAAACAAACAACAACAAAAAAAACAGTATCTAAGTTATTGGATCTGCTATTATTTTGAGTCCAACCGAAAATAGAGCCATCAAAAACTAACAGTGACAAGTTATTAAGGTTTCTCTAAACAACAAGACTGAAAAATCTGTCAGAGTCGATGGAGAAAGAGTGGAAACTAGAACTGAGTGTTTACGGCTCGTTACTTCAGACAGTTTGTGGCTGTGGTGAAGATAGGAGCTTTTTTATGCCAGAAATGTTCACACAAGCTGTTAGAGGTCCTGATCCCCTGTTTTACACCTCGATCCACCATTTCAAATTCCACTCAAGCCTCTGTTTGTCTTATCTCTTGTTGTGATAGAGACGAGTGGGTTTTAATGATAAAAAGAGCTTTACTTTGGCACCAAGTTTCTGTTTCTGTGAACATTTCCCTAGTAGTCTGAATCTATACTGATCAGGCATAATATTAAGTGGGGAATACTAAATATAATGTGTTATCCACTGTGTTTTCCATTGACCATATAATTGCACAGGTTGATATTTTGAAAATAAATATGGTTAATGAAAACATGCCAATTTCAAAAAATGTTTTCTGATAAAAAGTTTGGTGCTGGGATGAGGTGGTACTTTTGGCAGTAAAACTGCAATGGAAACACTTTTTTCTCATCACACAAGTCACATGATCAACACCTGGATGTTGCCACTGACACAAACCACAAAGAAGAAGATGACAGAAAAACGTTGGAGAATAGGTGTGGAATGTTTTATAACTTATTGCCTGACAAAGTTATTCACATGTGATTTTAATTGCATTTATTATTGAATGGAAACACCACAATTGCTTAATTGTTTTTTTTTTTTACATAAGTGGAATACCAATTAGTTTTGCACACATTTGTATTGGAAACATGGCTATTGGGACGTATTATGAGGCAAACACATGTTTTTTCCTTGGAAATTGAACACAGACAACTAATTAAAGAATTAATTAAGCGGAAAACTGTTGATATTTTGCAATTCAATGTTAACGTAATAAGACAGAAAAAAAATTCTGCTTTACTATCTTCCTACAAATTCCTGTCGTCTTCTTCATGTTTTTAACCAGTACCAGCTCCAACATCCGGTTGTTGATCACATGATGCACGTGATGCAAAAAAGAGTTTTGCAAAATTAATTAATTTCTTTCATTCAGAATAACTACTTTATCCTACTGCAAAAACCTTTTATCAAAAATATTGTGTTTTCAAAGTAGCTTTGTTTCCCTTAAGCAAATTAATTTTCATAATTCCAATTTACGGTATTTTCTGATCAATGAAAATGCAGTTTGTGAAGAACTAACCTTCCAATCTGGTAGGCAAATGGAGAAGTTGCAGAGGCTGCAAGATGTCTGCCACAAATAAGCAAAAGCAATCAATAGTAAAAACAAAATTAAAGTCAATGCTATACATGTATGCCATGTGTTATATTGTGTGTACATGCATACCAATCATGCATGCACACACATGCATTATGACCTGACCAAAGGAGAAGATGGTTTCATTTCCATTCCAAGTCCAGCATACCAAACAGAGAGATGAAGGGCAAGGACTACAGTGAATGTCAGCCAACATTCAGGATGAAACACGGAAATCCTGGAGGACATTAGAAGATGAGCCACAGTGATGAACTACTAAATGAATGTTTCAGGGAGCAGAAACACGATTCTAAGATACACAACATGTTGGACAGCAACATGCTATTCCAATGCCAGACAAAATCTTCAGCTTCATGCAGGGAGGGATGCTGGTGTTGATTTTCATTTCCATTACCAGATGTACAGTATGATAGCTACTCACATACCATCCTCAGGAGATCTTTGGGCAAAACCTACAGAGTGATAAGAATCCATTTTACATGGTCTGAATCTATTTGGATCAGGTTTTCTGTCCAGTTTGTCTCCAGCAGAATCTTCATAAATTAACATTCAGTCCTTTCCTTTCCATCTGCATAGCAAAAACTCTCTCTGGTCCTTCCTGCAGTTCTCTTATATTGTTTTTACATTTTAATCATTGCTGCTGCATAAGGAATGTTAGCTTACATTAAAAATTATGTATTGAGAAAACCAATCTACCGAAGATCCTTTTCTCAATCAGCGCTGTCCAGAGTTCTTTGTCTTTGATTAAGCTCTCCTCATTCAGTTCATCGCACAGGATTCTATAGGGCTTAGGTCCAGTAAAAACGTAAGGAGATTGATTTAATAAGTTGTAAATCACACTTATGTTAATTTGGCCATATGTTTTAAAGGTGGAACATTTTAAATTCAGATACCTTTTTTGCTGCTAAATTATTGAATAAATAGACATATGAGCTAAACAACAAATATATTTATTGTTTCCTATTGGTTATTAAAGTTATACAACCAACAGATTCCTGCAAAGTGCATTTATACCCATTCAGCTTTCAAGTGTTTCAGGAAGCCCTGATCATGCATGTAACTTATTTGTCAAAGTAATTCTTTTGAAATGCAAAATAAGGATTATGACAATAGCTTTGGGGACATCTGCTTGCTGCAACATTGAGAGCATTGCACATTAAGATGGTATGTATGGCTTGAATAGCCTCAGTGATAGGTCAATTCCTTTTAGCACAACAACAGTCTTTTCCAGTGTCCTATCAGATTGTGAAGCAAACGTTTCTCCCTGTGGGCCAAGAGAAGCAGCTCTGTCGTTCATCACTGTTGTTTATGAATATAAAGGTCCTGAATTGAGTTTTCAGTCATCTTGAAATCTGTATAATTAAATAATAAAAATGAATGTGTCGAAGTACCGGCCTTAGTTTTAGATTATTAACCTTTATTCATCATTTGATTTAAACCAAGAGCATCTGAAAGTCTTGAAGTCATTGTTTTTTGACCAAAGCACTTGTCTACTAAAGTCCCTGTTGTTGGAAGCTCCACATGTGCATATTTTTGATCAGAAAAAAACGTTTCTCTGGAAATATATATATATATATATATATATATATATATATATATATATATATATATATATATATATGGTTGCTATGGAAACTTGCAGCTCTCCAACAGCGATCTTTGGAGATTGGTTTTACCTTCCTACCATCCTCCTCGCTGTGCGTGGTGTCAAGATAAATTTGGGTCCTTGTCCAGCCAAGTGGCCAATAGCTGAAAGAAATAGGCTTCTGTGTCACGTCACATTTAATCAGATCAACGGAAAGACTTCTGAAGTTCCTCGAGACTCTGATCAACTTCGAAAAATGTAAATAAATAATGGTAAATTTAAAGGTTTTTCAAAGGGATCGTTAGAGATACTAATAATTGTGCCACTAGTGATTTTGTTAAAACGCAGTAGTTTCCTAATGTGTGATTATTATCATCCCACTTTTCACATTTTTCTGTGTGAGATCATGCTATAAAAGATTTATTTACTTTGAGGATGTTTACACTTGTTTATCCGTGGTACTAAAAAAAAATCTGTCCAAAATGTGGAACAGATTGTAAGAGAGAGAAGAAGTGGGACAAAGACAGTGATGGTCAGTCATGTCTGACTGCTTAACACTGAAGGAGTTCATTAATGAAGGTGCATTCAGAGTAAACACAGGGAGAATCAGGACAGGTCAGAGCTCATGTGTAGGAAGTCAACATGTGGAAACACAACCAAAAGGAGGACATCCATGACAGATTTGTCATATCGTGACTCACGCAGGTGCTCTGAAAGTCAGCCAGTTGCTTGTTGTCAGCTGGTAAAACCTATTAATCAAGTGCAGGCAACTGTTCAGCAGCAGATTGCTCTGGGGGTTGCCAGTTTTTCTGCTATCATGGTTGCTTATGATCCGAGAAGTAATCAGTCACAGTCGTCCTGTCGACGTGCTCACAATGCCGATCGTGCTTTCGTTTTGATTTCTACACAAGCTGCTGTTCACAGATCTCAAAAGTTCTTCACATGAGACAATAATTCAGGTGCAAAGATTTCCAGCAGAAGACGACATGATGCAGCTATAATTCTCTGCAAAGCATTCAATTGAAATCTTTCCATTCATGTCATCAGCTGCCTGGTTCATGTTTAATAGATAATGACAACCCAACGCATTTATTAATCATTAGCGAGACAAGTCAAACAAACATTGCACCTTATGTGCAACGCCCCGACTTTGTTTGGTTGTTTTCACTTTTTTTCAGACATCTTGACCCACTTTAAAAAAAGATGCAAGAGGGAGACATCGTATAATTGGCTGCACAAAGTAGGTCACTGACTGAGCTTTGAAGAGTCAATTTGTGGTGTTTTTTGGAGCCATGAGTAGGAGCATTTCTCCTGCTTTAACTTTCTCAACGTTCTTCCGATCCTTTTCTTTGGCTTTGATTGGGCCATGTTTTCCAAAGGAAGCAAAAGTCATCCAGTGATTTTCATACGGTTAAGAAAACATCAAGTGCAGAAATCCCTCTGGAAATGAAGTCCCAGCAAGAGGGATGCGTGTTAACTTGAAAAACACTGTGAGGAAATCATCTTCAGTGTGGGATAACCGATTAGCGTTGATAATTTGCCTATGTCTGACTGAGGCAAAGAAGGAAAAAAATCATTATGCAACACAGTAGACAAATCTAAATTTGTCCTCTCTCTCTCTCTCTCTCTCTCTCTCTCTCTCTCTCTCTCTCTCTCTCTTTCTTTCTCACTGCAGTATATGGTCCTGTTTAAAACAATGGCAGCCAAATCTCACTGTATTTTTTCCCTTATTTGCAGCATTACACAGAAAAAAACAAAAAAACAGCTGCTGTGTCCTGAGGCAGAGTTTGTTCAGAGAGATTACACACTGCACCTCCCTGGCACTTGACAGGGCTTTGTAGTCTCCCACACGTTTCTGGATAATATGGCAGACTTGCTAATCTGACATGGTTTACAGCCCTGACACCTGATCATTGCCAGAATGCTGATAACAAAACGACAGGATCTCAGTGAGAGGGAGACAGACGACGGAAAAGGAAGAGACAATAGATTTGAGAACGGGAGGGAAAGAAGTGCAATGAATCCCCAGGCAGATGGTGCATGCATGATAGATGAGCAATGCAAGGCAATAAATTTTACACTTGATCCAAGCTCTAAGACAGAGTCATGCGAGCCATATTGCGTTGAAGTGATAAACCATATGTTTATATCCAGTTACAAGACCTCGTAAACTTTAGATATTTCAAGCCGTGGAACTTGATAAACTGCAATACAGAAAAAGAAGATTTTATCTCTTAGCTCCAGGCTCGTGACTTTGGGAGATAACTGATTAGGACAGCTGAAGATAAGAGCAGCGCAAATAAATTCACATTGAATTTATTTGCTGCAAGCGATACTGACTCACGACAACCTTCTCTGATTCAGAGTAATACATTGAATTATGTCCTCATTTGATTTTGTTCGAAACTTGCTAATTCCATGTCACTGTGATCCTCTTTTAAAGATGCTGTCAGTGGTTTTGCCTGATACTTAAAGGTACATCTGAGGTAATTAGAAAATCATAAAAATGGCTCGTCAGTAATTCAAAAGGGAAACTTTAATAAACAGATTTGATATCTACGTAGAAAGATAAAGCATTTTTTTAGTTTCTTTGGAGAAAATGAGATTTCTATTACATACAAAAAGTAATTAGCATTAAGAAGTGTTATAGCTTCCAAAAGGAGTGGAAGATTATTGCAACACATGCTGGCTGTTCACAGATTGCTACGCAAATGCAAAATTCTCTGCTGATTTTTTTGGAAACTGCGTGAACACATTCATCATGGTGAGATAAAGATTCAACTCTTTGGCTAATTTGTCAAGAAGTATTTCTGAAATACTTATGGTGGCGCAGTAAAGAGTCAGACCACGGTAGCAATCAGCCTGAACATTACAACTTCCTGCTTGGCATTTAATAGATTCATCTCACTCTGGCTTTCATGCACAGCCCCCTAATCAGCCATAGTTTTAATGTCTGGGTTTTCAGAAGGTCATTTCTGAAACTTAATATTAGCCTGCTTTATCCTTTTCAGAGGTAGTTTTAATATGATTGTGATCATTATCCTGTTGGAAAAGCCAACTGTGTCCAAGTTTCAAACATCTAGCTGTTAATATGAGGTGAAATTGGAGAATCTGGAGGTAGTTCAAATTCTTCACTATTCCATCCAACATTTGCAATGCACCAGGATGCACAGGAAGAAAAACGTCACCGCCACTGAGAATCAGGTGACTTTGTGCTTTAATGTGCTTCTGATCTGTAAAAAAAGGAGTTTGTTTTATAAGCAGCAGGCTTGATCAACACCAAAATGCAAACATGAAATGTAACGAGCAAAGTCACCTTCACGCTTCTGACCGGTTATATTTGTACAACAAAAACAAGAGATGCTGGTGTTTTTAACCACATCTAATCTACTTATTTGTTTCTCCACACTAATGTCAGCATATCCTGGTAGATTGTTTTCGATAAACTGGCTGTGCTCATGAATCAGAGTAATTATAACAGATGACAGGTGGGGTTGGCCAATCCTATTTGTGCCTTTTTTTGGATTGTGGCCTCACGCTGATGGAGATGAGTAATGTGTGATTATTGCTCACATCAACAGGGTTATAATTAACAGAGCTTTGTACAGTCACATCCGTCCCTGAGCAAATCTGCCACTTCCAGAAGTTTCTCTTAATCCTTGTTCATGATGATTCTGAACCGTTACGGTTTTAATCGCAGTCTGAGAAAAAAATGAGTTGGTCAGGTTGAAAGTAAAACACAGAAAACATTTCTTTTGGGAAATGAAATGTTATGAAAATGTATTGCTAACATAATCAGTTCTGTAAATCTGCATTTCTGGTTGTTTGCTCTAATCCTACTGATTAAGATGCTATGTGAGAAGGACATGCAGTTATTTAAATATGCTGAAGGTGCAAAGTATATTAGAAGTCAGAGTAAGTTCATTTTTTTTAAATATCCCCCAGAGTTCCTCCCCTGTTCCTCCCTCATTAAGAAGGTTTCTGAAGCTGTAAGTACTGCATACAAAATCATCCATTATCTCTGGGGATTTTTACAGCTGATGGGAGCAAACATGTCTCGTGTGGAAGTGCGGTCAGACAGCTGTGTCAGAAGTTTAAAACTTAACTGATTGCTTCAAAGTATAATCAGTGATGTCCATGGTCTTTTTTTGTACTGGAGGGAGTTAAACAGGGAAGCTTTCATGGTCATTCACCATTTATATGCTATATAGTACAATAAGAAACTCCACAGATTTGAAGGCAGTTCTATTCGATCTACTCACAGTGGTGCATAAATTGTAGATTAGATTTATCTTTAACATAAAAATCAGAAAGGTGCGGTACAGCCTTTTCTGCTCTGATACCAACACATATATAGTTCAGTCAGTTTCTATTTTACAAAGACAAATGGAGATATTATTCCTCTCCAGATGTACGAAGTTGTTCGAGGCATACTCCTAAATACCCAACACTGTGAATATCAAATGTGATTCTACAAAGAATCGACTCAGCGCAGTTGGATTCATATGCATAGATAGTTTTTTAGTTCTTCACACAAACAAGCAACTGAAAACTTAACTGTTTATTGGTTTTGGGTCTTTTGTTCACATATGTCACTTCTCAGGTGCAGCTACTCTATTGCTTGTTAACACAAACAACAATTAAGCCAATTATATGCCAGCAACTCAAATTTAGAGTGTTGTCCATATTAAAGGCTGACACTGATTTAAAGTAAAAAAAAGGAATTTACTGACTTAAATTCCTACTTGTAAACCTTAAATCTGCACTATTAATTGTACGCTTCCAGTAAAAATGGCAATAAGATAAAAAATGTAAAAGACGACAGTAATCTGGATGGGGTGGTGAGTTTAGGTGGGTTTGACTGAAGGAGCCAATGTGATCTACGACAGGAATGAACAATGAGCAGGCAGGATTGGAACAGTCAGAACGAAGAATATGAAGTAATCACTGCAGAAAAAAGACCTGAGGCACAGAAAACCTAAAGTTAAAAGACTGAAAAAGAAAAAAAAAGTTCAACAATCATTTTCTAAAGCTGAGGTCAATGCTTGAGTGTTGCCAGTCGGACATAACATGGACACCTGGCAAGACGGGGAGAGAAGCCTGAAGAAAGTACTGCATGGTGATGAGATGATGGATAACAGCTGTGCATGAAAGCCACCAGGGAGTCAGGGTGCCACACCAGAAGAAAGCACACACACACCTACACACACACACACATGTTTGTGTTGCTATCTTTGTGGGGACTTTACATTGACTTCCATTCATTTCTACAGCCTAAACCTTACCTTTACCCTTTTCCTAACCCTATCCGTCACATACCTAACCCTAACCAAAACTCAATTCATACCTTAGTCCTAAATCTGACCCCTGGCCCAAAAACAGGGTTTCCCCTTGTGGGGACCAGGCTCCGGTCCCCACGAGGAGCGATTGGTCCCCACAACGTAGTATATGTCAGGAAAATCGTCCCCACAAGGTTTTACAAACAAACGCACACACACACACACACACACACCCACACACACACACACACACACACACACACACACACACACACCCAGGACAGGATAAGCAGCAAGATGTGAATGAAAAAGGGGAAAGATCAAGAAGACGAAACGATCACACAGCTGTTGTAAACATGACAGCAGGAGTCCAGCACAACATAAGATAAGCAAAAATCAAGCAGTGTTCCTTAAGGTTGCAAAGAAGATTTGGAGACAGGTTGCTGAATAACTCCATGAATTTACTTTAATTAAGCTTTCCAAATATTCAATATTCAACAATCAGTTTTTGTTCCACAGTACAATCAGAGATTAGCAGCGTTGTCAAGGAGCAGAATACATGTTAGACAAGCAATTATTCAGAGTGCACAGATATTTAATCAGGAGCACACATTTTTCTTTCTTCACTTCTTTCAGTTTTTTTAAAGCATTTTTAGTATTTCACTTCATTTTCACTACAGAAGCATTGTTGATATATCTTATAAAATCACATTTTTCAGCAGTACTATGACGTTCTGAAAACATCTAATACTTTTGCAAGGCACAGTAAATTCAACACTCTGGTTATAGAACGTTATGACTAATTTATGTATTTTCAGTTTTCTTTATTTATTTATTTTTTTACAAATCTTTCCTGTTGGAAGCAGGGAAGCACCTAAAACATGCAGGGCAGCTGCCCCTGAGGACCAGGGTTGGAAACCCCTGATTTACAGGACAGCAGTTGTTTGCTAAAAACCCCCCAAGTCTTTTCATTTTGCTTGCCATGAATCATTAGTCGTATAATTGGACACCAGTGTGGTAATGACTTCTAATTTGGTGACAAAATGTATGATTTTATTGTTTCAGGAGCTGATTAAGAGCATATTGATTCTTCTGGTATGTGTGCTGTAATTAAATCCACTTCAAAGATATCCTCGACAAACACTCTCTGTCCCTCATCTCGTCGCTGTGTGTGTAATTAATCATACTTCTCCGACACGTATGCGATTGCTTTTGCGGGAACATGTCCCTGAATGTGTCTCATCATTTCCTGGCTGAATAAAGGAGGCGAGTCACACTCAGAGACCTTGGTATTAAATCTGTGCAACACCACAAGACTTATTTGTTGAAGACTTTGAGCATATTAATATCTCATTACAAACTATTTTGGGGTTCTTTGAACAATTTTAGTTGCTCTTAATACCTTGTGGAACAACAAAATGGTAGTTTTCCTTTCAGCAGAGGAAATTCAGTCTGTGTGTCTCAGGGATGGAAGTTGTTTATTTGCAAACCTGAGTCACTGGTTACACATGTAGAAGATGTCCATATTTTATTCGTAGACTCAAAAGTAAATAGATATTTGAGTGCCACACTGTATTTACAGACATATATCCATGCTACACACACTGTACGGCTTTAATTGCATGTGAATGCTTGTCTGCAGCACTGATCTATGTTTGTGTGCTTGGCTTTCTCTTTGCCTCGTGATGTGTTCATGTTGACAGTAAAGAGACAGAAACGGTGTCATAGATTCTCCCTCATGGTGACACTTTATGCAAAACAGTGTCCTAATTACGGCTCTTAAAGAATGTGGAGCACAAAGTCCCACAACACCGATGAGGCAGACAGAGGAGAGGCAGTAAAATAAATCCCGTTTCACTTCAGCATCATCCATCATCCATCGGTCAACGCCAAATTACTTGTTCATTAGACCAAAGTTATGTAATTTCATTTCTAGTAAAATGCTTTATTGATTTGTAAGGGAAGCAGCTCAGCTGTCCATTGTGGCTCTGATACTGATAGACAGCCACTCACGTTTAAATTTAAAACAACTTTACCTTCTTAATGGTTAAACCACAGAGAAAACAGGCTGATTTTTGCCTCCAAAACTACATTTTTGCAGTGTAAATGTTCATCTCTCTATACTATACATTACTCTGGTAATCCCTGTCATTTTACATGAGATTTTTAAATTAAGTTGATTAAATAGTTAAACTGAAGCTAAAGTAAAGTTGGTCTGATTTTAATTTAAAGCTACACCTTGCTGTGCTCTATTATATTAATATGACCTTTACTATTGGGGAGTTCAAATTGCAATATAATATTCCTGAATTCAGTTGAACCTGTTTAACACTATCTAGCTATAGAAACAAATTATATATAGAAATGTCCAATCACTTAATGATTTATTTGACATTATGTAGAAAGACACACTAACAAAAACTTAAGTTTATAAAAGTCTTGTCTGTGATAATTCCAATACAATTTTCTGAATTCCTAAATCTAATGTAAATCTACTTTCCTTAATCCAAACAAAAGCAATTTTATAAGTACTGAAAACTGAATAGTCCTGGTAACAAGAGAACTAGAATGAACCAGTTATAAAAGGAGGTTAAACAGGTTTTTTATTTGGTTTTTGGCTTCATACGAGATGCAGTTTTATTAGTTGGGACCTTAGAATTAAGGTCCCAACTAATAAAACTAAACTGCATAACTTAACACTAAATGAGTCCAGCAAAGTCAGATTCCACCAGCACTGCAGGAGTATTGGAACTTAAGAAAATTGTTAAAGCAGATTCATAAAATAAATAAGTTAATGTTATTGACATTTAAAGAAAGAAAAAGCAAAAGGAAGAACAATCAAGCTGGAACTCTTCCGTTTTGCCTCAAAAATGTTTGCAACAATTCGACTGTCCAAAGATCACAGTATCTACATTGTTGACATCAATTTTTAAAAGCTAGAGGATTCTTTATTCTACTCCCCATGTAAATCACTGTGGATCTGGTTATTGTTGTCTGGGCCTCATCTGATCTCTCCTTCTTTAGTTTTCAACACACTCCCAGCTGCCTACGCTGTCAGATGCCCTTTGTGTTTGACCCTTTAACTGAGTGCTGCTGGTTGAGCTCGTCTCTTGGTACTATCTTACTCTTTATATCAGCTGCTCCCATTCTCACAGAAAGCAGAGGCAACAAAAACCTCTTTATGCACCAGAAGTCTTTTTTTTTTTTCAAAAGTTGTCTTTGTCCCAAGAGATTATTAACGCAGCAAACTTTTCTGTGCCAGCTCTGAGTGATATAGATACAATATTCACTGAGTTTCTTTCAGTTTGTGCATTCAGTTCTGCTGCAAAGCTCTGTCTCCAAGAATAGTGTTATTTACCCTGGAAGTCTAAGCATGCCTGTTGGCTTGAAATGTTTATTTTTTTCTGCTTCCAAATAGTCGACTTTTTAACAAATGCAGAATGTGGTGACTCATTTCTATATTTATGAATAAAATTCTCTGTATGTAAAGTTTCTTTAAATTGAGTTGAGTGACCAGGACAGTTTACTTCTTTCTAACCCCAAAAACATTGAGGGAGACGAAGAGTACATGACAAACTGCCGACAGAAGGAAGTAAATATCCATTCACAATAAGTTCCAGGAAGTTCTGCTCTGACAGCTAAATGCAATAAATGTGCCAAAAGCTGCTCAAATGCAAAATGCTGTCCAAACACCAGTCTAGATACACTGAATAGAAATGATCTTGTGGAGCTGACAGCTCTGCAGCCTGAAGCCTTAGTTCTTTACGCCACCAGTGTTGAGAATATTTTTGTGCAGCTCCTCCTGCGTGTTCAGCATTTGAGCTGGGTTGTGTTGTGGTAGAACACCTCCGTTCTCTCTCCACTGATATCCCCATAGGCATTAGGGCACAGAATATTCAGAATGTTGCCATGGAAACAAAACAGATTTTTTTTTTTTTTTTAACAAAAACCAAAACATCAAAATGTACATTTGTCTCAGTGGATTATTGTATTTAACTGCCGTGTTTGTCAAACAGAACAAGCGCAGTCGCTCCGCGTTCGCTAATGTTGTTCCTGTAAACAGTTTGATTTTCTTTCTGTCTTTGTGATGCTGACAGGAACGGAATGAGTAATTCTTTAAGAGGTCACCCAAACTGTGTGATAAAAGTCTTTAAATGTCATGAACTCATTCAAGGAACAAAGCATGACACCTTTCAGCCATAAACAAACCAATTAAGCTTCAGTTTTACCTTCTTATATAATCTCTGTATTAACTGCAAAGTCATTTTTAAACTCTTTAATTCAGGATTGATATACTATAATTATACACTACCTTTTATATTCCTATTGGAGGGACATTAACATGTCAAGTTTTTGTGCTATATTTAATAGAAACATTCAGTGTTGAGTTTATTTCTGCCATTAATTACCTGAACTAAAGTTATTTTTGTTGTCTGGATGATGTACTAAAAGGATGTTACAAAAACTGGATGTTTTTTCAGTACTGATGAAGCAACAAGACAAGAACTGAGCAGAGTCACAAAGAAAACATTCAGGTCTGGCTAAAATCTCCCCAAACTTTTTGGGACAATGTGTTGAGGTCTTGTTAATATTAAAATTAACAAATATAAAAAAAACTGGAATACCAAAAGATTTACTGCTTAGAATTGCATATCCAGAATCTGGAACACAATTAGACAAGAAACTGGTTGTGTTATCTGAGGATGCTATAGTTAAATATAAAGTGTAGAAAGTCTTTAAAGCTTGGAGATGATGAGAATTACATTTCCTTCAGTATTTATGCGACTTCGTGGAAGGACTTTAAGGTTATTAAAGGGTTTTAGAGCAGAACAAAAATTAAAAGAATCAGCATCTTAAGTTGATCAAATGACTCACATGTCAACTTTTTAATACTTCCTGAAAGTAAAAGAATCATTATAAATAACCCTACTCTATTTCTGATTGCTTTTCTTTTGCACAACCTTTTTATTAAAATCATCAGACTGATATAAGTTTTATTCTCGACGCTTCAAGGTGTCTTATGATACACAAATCTTTTCTTGGAAGATAAAAGAAAATGTGCCATTTCTTTTTCTTAGAAATACATTTTTATTATAGAACAAATCCCTTTACTTGATCCCTGAATAGCCTTAATAATGCCAAAGCTTTCAGTGTGTATGTGCATAACTATATGATTAAACAAAGTGGGAGCGGACAAAGACAGAGCTCAGGGATGAACAAGCCAGGGATCAAATGTGGAAATATTTACAAAGCGGAGCGAGTGATGAAGGATGTGACAGGAAGGAAGAAAAGGAAAAGGAGGAGGGGGATGAAAACAGGAAAATGTGATGAGGGAACCAATTATACAGTACATGGTGCACTGCTATTTCCTCCAACAATTAAAATGGATTTGTCTTTGAGCAACTTCTGCTAAGACGAGCAGTTAATCCCCGATAAATAAGGTCCAGTGAAAAACTTCTCACACTTAGTTTTAATGACCCAGCTCAGCAAATCAACCAACACAAACAGGGAAACATAACTTCCAACCAATCTGACACCTTTTTTTTCTCCTCAACTCTGCTAATGACCTAGAATGCAACATAGAAAATATGACTGAAGCAATAACTGAAAAAGGCACTTATGAGACATATTACACGGCTACCTCTGTGTTTGCAGCAACATCGCTCATAAAAAGGTTCACTATGAACAGAACAGAGGGAAGAAACCTCACATGGAATGACAAGGTAATCTCACTGCCTCCTCTTGACATCTGTTCCCGTGAATGGGTTGCAAACAAGCCACTGACACTTTACCCCAGATACCACGGTCCCCTCTGGCAGCAGCGTCTGTCTAATGAAGGTTTTCTGCAGCTCCTGTGGAGCCAGACACAACGACGCTTTGATAGAGGTTTCCTCAGAAGCTGCCGCCTAATGAGGATGAAAGAGCTTGAATGAAAAAATTAAACACACTTCTGTGGAGGAAATTTTCAACAACTTCTTCTGCCATTACTCTGCCAGGACGTATCAAGTTTCAGTCTTTGTTAAAAAAACAAATAAAACGGTTGGACACTTTGCCTGGTTTCCATATTTAAAACTGTTGCCTCCATCTCGTCTAGTTTAACACACAAATATTTGCAACAAGTTGGCATTTTCAAGCTGGCAAAAGTCACATGGTGTCACTGGGGGTAAACTAAGAAACATCTGTTCTCTAATGAACACCATTATGTACAATCCTTCAAATTCAATTCAAAAGTGCATTATTATTCCGTCAAAGAAATTAGATGTGTTTTCATTAGATAAGAAATACAATAAAAATGTGAGTAAGTTTGTTTAGGAGATAAGATGTGCCGTGACCCTCCAACTAAAAAAAAAGAGTAAATAAATAAATAAGATCCTCCAACTGCTACCTGTATTGTTGTTCTTCGAGGTTTGCGCCAGTAGCAACATCTGGTTGTCGATCATGTGACTCGTGGGATGTGAAAAAAATGTTTGTGTTGCAGCTTTTTGAAATAACTCGCTCATCCTAGTGCCAAAACCTTTATTGATTGGTGGTTTCATTAAACAAATAAATTTTCGAAATGTCAAATTGCAGGATCATACGCTCACTGGAAACGCAGCTTGTGAATCCTAGAGAGTTTTTACCTCCTCTACCAGCCTGGTCCCTGTATGTGTTGGCAGAAAATATGGATCCTCAATCAGCCTGGTGGCAAGAGGCTGAGGGAACTGGGGTTGTGTGTTACAACATATTTACAGCTGGAGGGGCAGAAAGTCATGAATTACTAGTTAAACATTCCAAGAAACTCTGATCAACTTAAAAAGATAAAGGAAAAATTACAATCTCATTTGGT
Source organism: Poecilia mexicana (assembly GCF_051168715.1). NCBI lineage: Eukaryota > Metazoa > Chordata > Actinopteri > Cyprinodontiformes > Poeciliidae > Poecilia > Poecilia mexicana. The sequence goes on from NW_028263384.1 coordinate 28,518,734, forward strand.
TCAAAAACCAGTTAGGCCTGTTACTTCAGTGAGCAAAGATAAAAGTCCTCTCAAACATCAATCAATCAGCATTATAGCATGCCAGCTGCTCAGGCTGTTCTTAAATAAAGGTTACATTAATCCAAATGTTTCAGTGTGAGATCCTGCTCTTAGTATAAAAGATGAATTCATTTTAAGACTTTTCACACATCATTACCAGTGGTGCCAATAGAAGAGGCAGCATGGAGATAAAACAAAGGATGAAGAACCGTCCTCCCAAATGAACAGTCCACGCTTATCATCCCAGTTAATGATATACCCAGTGTAATGAGAGGACCCACTGGCGCTCTGCGGCATAAAATCATGGATGGCATGAAAATGCTTCAGTCCTGTTAATCAGTCAACATGTTTTATTTCCAAGACTAGCACATTTTTCTCAACCTTTGTGGATTCTTGCTTTGTGTAAAAACTACAGGATATGAGAAGGTTTTAAAATAAGCAAAAAAAAAAAAAAAAGAATGTTTCATGGATTTTCTAGATGCCTGCAATACTTTTGCAAGGCACTGTGCTAGTATCAGTTCAATAATTAATAAAGAGCCATTGTTTATTCGAGAGGCTAAAAATCCCAGCATTGTTCCTTCAACAGGAAACCTTGAAGCACAATTGTTACACGTGTTTTCGTTTAACTCTCCAAATCTTTGCTTCTTCCCAGGATGAGAATGAAATCTGTTGACCTGTGTTGCCTTCTGCTTCGTACCCACAGATCAGAAAACTCCGCTGTTGATTACATGAAGCACGCAGACTGAATGAGGGATTTCTTCATCTTCCTCTCCTACTTGGGATGAACACGGTGACCTTGCAGCTGATTGAAATCCTCTTTTATAAATTGATGAGTTATTTGAATAGGTTGTAGTTGTCACAGTGTTGCATTATGCATGGCTATGCTCATCTCCAACAACAAATGACACTGAATATTCACCGACGGCTCTGCGGTTCCATTTTAGACAAATAGAAACAATAATGGCAAAGCTCTGAACGGCAGCTGAGCCAGTCTGAATTTCAAAATGGATTTTTTTTTAACCCTTTTTAAGTATCTCCATCAGATCAGCTGGTCCAGTCACTTGTTTCCCACACGATGTGAGTAATGGATTACAGATGACCCTTTAAGAGGTTGAGATCACTGGACAAATGTGTGAAAATGCTGCTCCCGGGAACAATTTTTAATCTGGCCTTTGCAGATGACCCACGTCTAAAACGGTGGAACTCAGCGCAGATAAATCATGCATAAAACTTTTGCACGGTCATCTAACCCTGAGCGCAAACGGCTTTGTTGAAAGCAGCGACAGCAGCAGCAGATGAATGAGGGCTCAGGTGGAATCCCCCTGCAGGATTCAGACGTGACGGGAAGAGATATGAGGCGGGCAATGCAACGCGAGCAGCCCTGTCAATAGAGGGAAACGGTTGTGAGCTGGAAGGCCTTCAGGTCCCCACCTGTTCCCTGCTCTACACATGCATGACATTAAGGCACCAGCTCCCCTCGTAAAACTTTCCTAGTGATTCCACAATGCAACACAGAACAAGTTTAACGATTTCTACAAGGCACAGTAAATCATAGCGCTTCACACCACAAAACTATTAACCTCTCAGAGTATGGAGTTGTACATTTTAACTATTGGAACTGAATTGCAACACTTTCATGGGTAAAAACAACAACAAACTGATCAGGCGTCTTGTTAACTGGTTGGGAAAAACCGTTTGCTGGATCCGGTTCTTTTTCAATATCTTATCAGATAAGAATGGTTAAAGAATGTTTCATGGATTTTCTAGATGCTTTCAATACTTTTGCAAGGCACTGTGTTAGTGCCTTGGAAGAGGTGCCCACTGGGGGCAATAGGTTCCAGGGAAGGAGTCATCACAACAGCCAGTTAGCCAATTAGAGATGGACATTAAACAACGTGGATGTTTTGCCATGTCGGACATTCAAGGAGGAATGAGTTCAATTTTTCATTCTCTCCATCATATTCTTTAGTCGAGAGAAAGAGCAAAATAGTCAATCTCTTCTGAAATAGAATATCAAATCTTGGATTGTTTTCACTTTCATAATTATTAATAATTCCACTGCAAAAATTAACATAAGAAAACGTTCAAAAAACACACTGAACAAAACAAAAGCATTTTTGTTTTGTTTTTTAGAGAAAAAAATCAAAACAACATCCAAAATTACTTTCTTCAAACTCATAAGTATACTCACACTAAGATTACTGTGCTTGTGAATAACTTGATCATTGAGTCATGCTTTCGACCTCTTCAGCTTTAATCCATCCTCGGGTTTAATTTGCAGATGCATGAAGTTGCCATACAGCTTAAATGCAGCTATGACTGTCATGAAGTGTGAGTTTGAGACAGGAGGTGGGAGCATGGAGCATGTTGAAAGTTTAATGAAAAAAGATGAGAAACTTATAAAAAATAATCACAGAGGTTAAATGTTGGTGCAGATGTGTGTATGAACTCCACAACAATGGCTCAAGATCTTCTACATAAGCTGAAGCTGCAGTTCATTACAGAGTTCATTACTGTTGGGAAGTTAATTCATGAAAAACACCTGATGTTTTACCAGTGACCATTGTTGTATTTTAAGATACAAAGGCAGCAGATTTTCTTGCTCCAAAGAGTATTGAAGAAACATCTTGAGGCATCAGCTGGGATGTTAAAGCTTAGGAATGAATGGGTAGCTGCAGAAACTAAGCATTAGCTACAAGGTGGTTTCAGGACACAATCAAGCAGAAGCCTCTGGAAGAACAAACTATGTAGGGAGTTCTATGAAATGTCAAGAAATGTAAACATGTGATTTGAATCAAAAATATGTTTTTCTTGACATTCTGGCATTTTGAGATTATTCTGATTGAATGTCTGACAGCACTGAAATGTCTGTACAAATATGAGTAGCTACACATTTCTTTACAGAGCAGAAGTTTTAGACAGCTTCAGTAATGTCAGCAGTTGACAGTTACATAGGGGATGCATGCATGGTTTGCATATGGTTGAATCATCATGTCATGAAATGTCCTTGCATGTGGGGCAAACAAATGTCACAGCAGTGCACTGTTGGCACCAGTCTGGGAGTAACTGCTGATTTCATTGTGCCTCTGCTGTGACCTCCAGCCATGGCTTTGAGTCTTGGATGTTGCGTGACGACATTTCCTGCCAGCCCCATATCCAGGATTCCCACTGATGCCTGTTTTCAACATCGTCCTCTCAATGCAAATCAAATTTACATACACATCAGTGATCTGCATATGTGCTCAATCATGTCCAAACCAAGCCATTCCTTTTGGATGCTTATCTCTCTTCTCCAGTTAGTCTGCAGAAATGTATGGATTCAAAGAACTCACTATCTTGCCCAGCCATGCTTGGAGTGAATGGCTGTTTGCCAACATAGGGAAAACCACCCACAGACGCATTCTTATGCTCTGCATACACACCCAGACCTACAATTAAAACCCACATGTGGAGCTAAGATCAGCTTCTGCCTGACTGACCGCTCCTCTCTCCCCTTTTGGGCATCCAGGATGGGAATGTAAACGGCTCATCAACACAGGAATGACTGTCAATGTCCTTCTCTGAGATCACAAATCGTCCATCTTGACATGTAAAACCTCAGTGTACTTCCTGGAGTTTTAAAGCAATCGAACTGCCATTGTGTGAGGGTGAGCAGAAAGAGTAAGAGCTTTAAGAGGTGCTGTGGAGCGTTAAACGTGCACTGACACGATTATTGTCACTTGATTTCTTCACTGACTAAAATAGAAAGGGGATGTTAACACGCAGCTCACCATGTGTTGTATGTCAGGTCTGATCTCTTTGATTTACATATGTGACTGGCTGTGGAAGGTTTTTGTCACCAATAGCCCATTTGAAGGAGCAATAACAAAAGAAGACAGGGGTTTAGTGGTGACATAACATCACTTCCATACTGTAATCGGAGGGCGTAGAAAAGGCGAAAGTATCATGTTTTCTGGAATTCAGCACATGCGGATTTGGAGACTCCAAATCAGCTTCGACTACTTGGCGTGCGTCATTGCGCAGCGGCGCGTCCAGCCCACGGTGGTTAACGGGAATCTGCTGACAGAGCACAACCAGTTGTTTGTGCAGGCATATGTTTGCGCGGATCAGCAGGTGCTACCTTAGAAAAAAGATACAATACGTGTATGGAAGTGGAAGTTTCAGCAGCGGCGAATTGAGGGAGAACTCTTTCATCGAATGACTCTGATTTCCAGGATGCGCTGACGGACGGGTGTGTGACATGATCGTGGCGATAGATTGGATCAGGTAAATTCAGTTTCCACTTTCGCTATGCTTGGTTGATTTTTGTTTAAAAAAAATGGGTATATTGTTTTATATTTACAGCTGCTTAATTTTTTTGGAGACGTTTAATTGTCTTGGTGCGCCTCTTTCCAGCGCAGCGCATCTTTGAAAGGAGCGTCATGAACCCACAGCGCGCTGATGAAATAAACTTTGATGTGCAGAAACGATTTTTTTTTTCAGTTATGCAATCTCCAAAATATCTATAAACGAAAATGCATCCATATCTGTAGCAACAATAATTACGTGAATATGTCTGCATGCATGCAATTCGCTGCACATCCTTGATGCCCGAGCTCTTGCACCTGTGCGTAAAACCCTGATTATTTATGTTGATAACAAGGGTTAACAAGCTTTTTGCTTGTCGGAAAGTCCTAAAATAGTAAATTGAGGACAGCCCCTTCAGGGACTTCAAATAAAAACTCCAGTTCTTGTAAAATGCATTCATTTATTCCAACTGTGATGCTCAAAAATCAAACTCTCATCCGTAATTGTGCTTGGGAGCAGATAGAAGAACACCCCAAGATTCAAGAAAAATAACTAAAAGCTTAAAATCAGGACACATTTTTTTTAAATGAACCCTAAAGGTATGATGCTGTCCGGTTGTGAATTTACAGCAGCTGGCTTTCCAGTGTGTACTGGGGGCATTTTAGAAAACCAGTCCAGTCATTTGAATTAAACAGTGAATATCGAAGCTCATGTCTCATTTGGTCATATTCTACCCAGCGGCTGTGCTACAAATAAAAACAGTTAAGCTATGGAGTCAAAAGACAAATGCCCCCAGATATGGAAGATTTCCACAGCCATAGAAATCTGTAATTAAAATGTTGCTAATGCTCCATGAAGCCTTATGGTGAGTTTCCCCTCTAATTTCATAATCTATATTTACCACTGAGATAATGTCTGTAATCAGTGGAGCAAGTGCAGATTGTAAGGCACACTTAATTGAAGAACATTTTTTTCCCCTTCTCAGTCTTTGGCCATGAACTGCCAGCTGTTTCTCAGAGTGCAGGTCAGCCATCACAAGAAAAGGAGGAAGAGGGAATTAGATTTATGGAAATAGAGTTGAGGAGATAATGAAAAGGACTCCCTGTTATCATCAAAACACCAGAGCTGGGAGCGTTTTCCTCCCCGTCGTAACTGGACAAAATAAAAGGCTTCCGATACTCTGAAAAATATGAAATGAACTGAAACAGTTAAGTGGAAGAATGCTTTCCTACTGATTAAGAGTGTCTCTGTACAAATGTGCATGCACCCTTCTTTAATTTTAATGCTGGGAACCTTAAGTGTTAGCACAAAATGAGAAATTGAAAAGGTTTTCCAAATCCCTCACATTGTGAGGCAATTTCTTATCTACAGCTTAGATCATCCCACTTATTTTCCATCAGATGCACTTATGGACTTTGACTAGACCTGTACAAATCTTAAATTATTTTGCCATTTTGCTTAGATTCACTATCATAAGAAAAAACATTCATCTTCACCTCTCTGAAAGTTTTGTGTTCAAACCGACTGCTTGCTCGAATTATTTATAATTTTAATAACATAAACCAAAATCCTAGATTTATTTAAAATCAACCCAGACCATGATGCTGCCACCACCATTTTTCACTGTGGGCTCTTTTAGTCATGCCTCCCTGTTGCTTTCTGCAAAAAAAAAAAAAAAAACAACAAACAAACAAACAAAAAAAAAACCTTATGGAATTGTAACCCACAGATTTAGGTTTCAACAGACAATAAAACATTTTCACTCAAGGTTTTGGAAGATTTTAGATGGGATTTGGATTTTTATCTTTGGATGAAGCTCTTTGGTCCAGAAATATGGAGAATAAAGAAGGATACAGAACACATCCAGTCACTGATGGACATTCTTTTAGGTTTTCATCAAGTTTGGAAAACATCCTGTTTTTGTAATGTCCCAGTTTTACTATTTTTTTCCAGTCATAAGTATTTTCACAGTGGCATGGAATAAATATACACTGCTGTGGAATTTTTTCTACTCTTCTCCTGACTGAGACCAATGTGACCATTTGATCCTTTACAACCTTCAACTTCTACAAACAATGGAAAAAGTAAAGTATGGAGATAAAGAAAGACCAGACAAAAACCCTATTGGACAGAATAACTTTGTTTATGTGGCTCAGATTCACTATAGTTGATGGTTTGAACTCAACAACACCAAACACTGGAACTGAATCAGAAGGTGTCCAATTTTTGGCTCCGTTTTATGATTGGTTTGGTGCTAAACAGATGTTTGAAATTGTCTCTCATGGTTTATTTTTATCACAAAAACTGCAGGGGTTTGACCACGTTTCAGTGATCAAACACTAAATCCATGCGCATTTGGCTCAGAGTTTAGGAACTGAATAGATATAGAAAACGGATGCTTTCAGACTGTTCAGGCTTATTTCATCATGGCAGCATCTGTGCCACTCTCTGGTCTGGGACCTTGCTTTGACTCACTGGCACAGTGTCATGCATCTTCATTAATGCGGTCTGATGGCAGAAGTCCTATGGTACTGTCCCGTCATTGGGTGTCACATTGTCCTATTGTGTCTCAAGTCCGAAGAGTTTGCCTCCAGCATCTTATTCATTTGGTAAGAATGTGGCAAACTGTGACCAGGGGTGAGATCTGGAAGGACTCTCAGTGAACCGTTTTTATTTGCCAATATTTCTTTAAATTGATCCATAAATGTATTGTCAACTGAGCATCTAGTAAATAGCTTGGCAATGTTTTTGCATTCCATGTTATGGTATTGGATTATATTTCAAAAATGACTTATTCTTGTCAGATTTATCTACAGTGACGTCTGAAAGGGGAAGAAGTGCAGATGTTGGAGATGTTGGTGTGAATCAGCTTCTGTAGGATTTCAAACAACTTTTGAATCTCTCCAGAATAGAAAACAACCAACAATTTGAAATTCTTAAATGTGCAACATTCTCCACACATATCTGCACCGCCTCTGAAAAACTTGTAAAACAATTCATGTTTTAGCAGAATCCTAATTTAACTCCAAGTGAAAATCAACTTCATATTAAGAAAAACAGTTTTATTAAATTATTTTTTGCCACTCTTATTGTCCTCTCTGTTGTGTAACACCTTTTGGCTGAAGCAATGAATCTTCACCCAGTTTTCATCCTAAATGATCTCAATGTTTCCAGAGTCAGAGGGATCGTTGAACCTCTCCTTTTTGCACACTTTCAAGATCATCCAGTCTTTTCTTAGGTCTTTTCTTTAGATTACTTCTTGCCATCACATCACACACAGCTGCAGCATTTCCTCCAGAAATGCTTAGTCTCATCTGAAAAAAAGAAACAGTTCCACTTGGATTGCCAGATGTATTTAGTAAACGGGTAAAATAAAAAACATTCCTCCCAAACAACCAGCTGACCTGTGGATGACCTTTTGTTATCTTCAAGATTTGAGATTTGTCCTTTGTTTCATATCTCAGCGCCCTGCTCCCTGTATGTGGCGATAACCCTTTGACCTCATGCAGCCTTCTTCTTTATTGTCAGGTCAAAGCTGAAATTTGTGCTGCATCACTGCATCATTTTTACAGACAGTTTGCACAAGAACACAGATGCAGTCAAAAGACGGCGCTAATGCTGATGTTCCATGTTCAGTTCAGTTTCATCTAACTGTAGATATGAGTAACTTTAGGTAAGCAGCTATTTTCTTCCTGTAAGAAGAATATTTATTTCCTTTGAAGGCCATGTTCTTCTATATTTTCATTTTGATTAGCGGCTCAGAAATAAACTTCACCCCTATACAACAAGGAAACATGAAGCTATAGGTTAATAATCAATAGCTTACTATTAAATTTAAACAGTAATGCATAAGATTTTAGAAAAATGACTCAGTTATGTCCTTCAGTTGACCTCTGGAGGTTGGTACCAAACCCCTATGACTCTGCAAGAATAAGCAGGTATAGATAATAGACAGATATCAGTTGTATTTATTTAGTGGGAGTTATTAAAGTTGCCAGTAAGTGTGGCGAATGTGATTTTGTTTAAGACAATTATTTCCTAACAGATTTTGTCTTTCTGGGGAATACATGTCTTAACATTAAATTCTGGATTTAATGGTTGTAAATTTATACTAGTCAGTAATTTATCACAACTACATGTTTACAATCAAAACCATCTTTTTTTTTTTTTTTAAATCACACTCTCCTCCATCGTTGCTGCCGTGTTAGCCAGGACTGCCAATCCCCACCGCACTGAGTGTGTTTAGGTTGCTCGGAGTAATAATCATGCAGAGTGATGAACAGCAAACCTGTCTGCTATCCGGAGAAATTGGTGTCAGGTGGAACCTGATTGGATGTTTCTACCTACTAACAAAACAGCTGCAGCTCCTTGTAAAAATATTCACACCACTCTGAGTATTTTCATACTTTGTTACAAAAATAAACCTCCATGTCAGGGTCTTCAGGTCCAGGTCTGACGGGCCGATGTCCTGCAACCTTTAGAGTCAAATAATGAGGTTGTTAGCAGGACTCTGGAGAAGTGACGGCACAGTGAGGAGGCAATTCGGTCGTTTGATTCAGGTGTGTTGGACCAGGGATGATGCCAGGCCTGGATCTGAAGACACCTGTTATATGTGCTTTACTTGGATTTGATTAAGTCATAGTTACTATTCCTACTGCTCAGGTTCAGTCAGAATGGATTAACATCAGAACAGTTTTGTCAAATTTAAACATGGGCTGGAACTACCAGTCTTGAAAGATTTAGTCAGAATACACTTATCTTAACAACCCTATTAGTGTCATTGTTCTGAATAAAACTAAAAGTCTGATATGTCCAAACTACCTGAAACATCTTCGAACAAGAGAATAATTCCAGTTACTTCTGTATTTTGCTCTGTCCACCTTTTCATCAACTCTAAGCTGTTTCCCTGCCTCTGTGAAGGATTTGCACACGTGGAGCATGATGTTGCCACCATGATGGCCATCATTGAGAAAGGGGCTTTCACTATTCCATATTTAGTGTTTTGCATGTAGGTCATTGGTTTCAGTTTTGGTTTCATCTGACTGTCGTACCTTTTTTTGCTAATCTTTAAACTGGACTTATTAAAGTTTTTTTAAACAGTTCAGCAGTCTTGCAACCCTTTTTTTTTTTTTTTTGTAAAATTAGCATGGTTAACTTTTATACTGATGGTGTTTATTCACTGAAAAGCTGTATTCATACTGAGATTACACTACAAACAGGTGGGCTTGGGTGATTCAATAGTTTTTATTTGGAGATATCAAATCAAAAAGGTCTTAGTGCAACTCCCACCACCGAGGATTCAGTTGGAACTATCATTACGTTAATTCATCACAAAAAATCCCTGCAGAATTATTTCATCAGAATAATTCTGACTAAATAAGGTGACAAAATGTAAAGCATTCAGGATCATGAGCTGCAAATTCAAATATCTTATGTTCCTTTGAGAGCTCACGTTGATGTTTTTTGAAAAATGAGTCTGATGACAGGATTTTACACCAAAAGATGTTTATGATGTGGCAGGACCCATAAAGAGCCGACGATAACACAACCACTGACAGACTGGTGACTGAGATGAAACTAGTCCACCACACAGCGATGTGCTCCATTACTTTGTTTCATCCCTCACACATTAGCGATTCTTTCAGAGCTATTTTGGTTTCAGTGTACTTGTAGATTCTCTGCAGAAATCTTCAACATCCAAAGGAAAAGGGAGCAGTGCAGCAAAAATTCAGTGAGAAAAGATGCATTAGCTTTGCATTTAAGATGTACACAACGCAATCTTTCTTATTTTGTAATGTATATTTTGCAACAAAGTTTCCCTTGCAACGAGTGCCTGGTGTGTTGCAGAACTGGTAACTGATTAAACTGAAGGAAAGCTAAAGCTGCGATGGTATAAAAATGTTTGCACTACAGTTGAGGCTGGTAGTGTTGAAATTATTCATCTAACATAATCATAAAATTTCCCTAATTACAGAACTCGTTACAAACAGTAAAAGCTGTTTGATTATGCATTGTGACATGAATAATTCCAGACAAATAATTTACTGCAAATCAAGCCTTTTGTTTTGTGGATTAAAAAAGCTAAAAATAAAAAACACCACAGTAAATGATCAACAGGTTTATAGTTATACTTTGAAGTCAAAATTATTAAATTTGTGTCTTTTTTTATTTCATGTGAAATGATTTGAATATATAAAGCAAAATGGCGTCCCTTAATATTTACTTTTTTATATAATTTATTTAGTTTAACACTTCATCTTATTCAACAAATGAAGGGTATAGACAAAACTAGCTCAATATGTATTTGATATGCCAACTATAGCTTCTCTTAATTTAATTTGTTGTGATCGCTGTTGCATGTATTTTCCAGGTTGTTTTCCAGAAACAGTCTTTACAAACTGTTTCTGATTTGAATGAAGGTGTTTTTACGTTGCAGTTTTCAGAGTTTGCAAAAGTAATCAGTAGAATTAAACAACCCAGGGTTACTTTTTGTCTTTGGTCTGAACTGTTGGCTGAAGTCCAGTAAAGACTGTGGTTTGAATTTGTCCTTTAACTGGTGGGTTGCCAGTTCCAACCTCTGCTCTGCGTGAAGTTCAAAATCTCATTTTACAGTTAATCCTCAAACAGAGAAAAAGAAGATGATCCAAAAGTAATTTAGCCTTGTTCCTCATGCAATATTAGGCTATTCATTCCATACTATATAATAAATCTGATGTTATAAAATCTCCTTCAAATCTTTACATCTAGACTTGTAGAACTTGTCATTTTCCATATCAACATACTTGGCAAGATAGAAAACGAAGGATGTGCCTTGAAAAAGATACTGAAGGTTTAAGTGCATCTGGGATGGGATCAATGAAATAAAAGATCTCGGTGTAACATACGATCCAAACATTAGATCTTGTGAACGGGTCAGCTCCATTAGCAAATATGGACTTCTCCAGTATTTAAATGTCAACAGCAACTTTAGTCACAAACTGGTGTTTTTCATAGAAACATCAGGAAAAAATGTTTTTTTTGGTTTTATAGAAGTGAGCAGGAGAGCAAATAGTGTTTGTTGACAAACTGTTAAAGTGAAGTAGTGTGTGCCACTGTGTTAATAACGTCAGTACAGATGAAGTTTTGTTTCAATGAGCTGAAAGGAAACCAACAAATCGTTACCCCTCTGCCTGCCTGCATCTGTTTGCTGTCATTTGTTGCATCATGCTGGGTTAGGTCATGATGCTGCGTGGATTTCAAGGACATGTTGATCTAATATCTTTATTGAAAAAAAATAGTTTCTGATTATTTGCATTCAGTCTGTTTTGATGGGATGCCCGCTCAGTTTTAGTGCCACATTAATCTCTGAGCTGCTGCTGCTGCTGCTGTGAGTTATTAAGGTTTTAAATCATAAAGACAGCAGTGGATTTGTACTTTGTGTTTTCTCACAGCCAGAGTTTGATTATTGCGGTCAATATTTGTAAATAATAAATTGGATTCATGCATCCAAAGAGACTTGTAATAGTCAGACAACAGAAGCGATAACACCATGGTTACAATGGAAAATGATTGTCTTTCTTTTGTTTTCTTATGGAATTAGTTTCAAGACATACAGTACATTACATTCAATAAATGCTGTGCAAAAAACACCAAAACGAAAAAAAAACAAGCAAATGCAATCTGTGGAGACATTGCAGTGGGACTACATTTCCCAGATGTGTAGAGTTCTGACTTCTGCACACACTCATCATAGACATGTTGTATCATTACTATTATTATTATTTTTGTATTATTTACTTTTTATTAATTTATTGGAACCTTCATTTTGCTGGGGGGTGGGAGGATGATATTTTTTTAAGAAAAAGCAACAGCTGAACACGTTTCAGTTTATAGTCTATTTTCTTTAATCTGTACAAAGTAAAAATAATACAATACAGTTAGATTATGAATATATACCTCCACTAATATTTGCTCAAAAGTATCTTAGCAAATTGCACCATGAATAAACATTAAACTAGATGTTTGTTCCAACAGGAAAATTATCCACAAAATGAATCCCACCAGGCTTTGAAACAGGAGAAGGTGGCAAAACTTAAAGTCAACTCTATTGAAAATTATGTGGTTAAGCTCAAAAGCAGATTCTGTAGTTAAATATTCTCCCAGAATGTTTGACTATACAGAGCAAATTGGCTGTTTATTGGATTTGTTTACACATACTTTAAAGCATTGTGTTTAATATCAGTCCTTGTATGTTGCATAGTCAGCCCACCATTAAAAAAGAGCAATAAGATTAAGATATTTTTAAGGTGAGGTGAAGGGTAAGCCGTCCCTATCGCCTCACATTTCCACACAAATCTATGCAATGTGTTCTTCTGGTGTAAAAAAAAGAGTCAAGATATGAATAAGTTAAAAAAAAGTATCTGGTTTTCTGTGAATTTATTGCTATTATTTTGTGTTGGAGTCTGTGCAATCTTTGCTAGACATCACCAATTATAAAGCTTTTCTTTCCCGAATCGGAGCGGCTGGTTAATCAAAAAATATTTGTCACAGTGAGGCATGCGTTTCTCTGCTGAGATTAGAAAAAGTCACAGTTATTTCTGCTGCTAAACCACAGCACATCACGTTTTCCCCTAATGGAGCCCCACCATAATCAACATAATTAGTCACACCTGCACTTCCCCAGCTATCAGCTCCTAATGACTGCTTCCAAAACCTTCCCATTTACAAAGCAATGCTCTCCATTCATTTCTAACAGTTTAAAAATCTAAATAGTAAATGAGCTGCATGCTCAAATTTAAGGTTGCAGAGAAACAGTCTAAGTTAAATTGTTTTGTAAAGCTGATTAGCAGATTACGCCAGTTATAATATGTTTTTTTTTTTCAGTTTTCTCAAAATGTGTGATTGTTTTGAAATTGTGAAGCCCTGTAGGATTTTATTGGTAGAAAAGTCTGATTCTCTTTCTATCTGAACAGTTGGTGTGTTGTTGTTTTTTTATAATAAAAAAATAAATGTAGTGAAATTTGATCCAGATACAGTCAGGGTAGACGGGTCCTGAAGATGCGGTCTCAGACCGGTCTAGTCCAAGTAAACGTGGTTTTATACCTCCAATAAATAATATCGACTCTATGTTATGACCAAATCTTCAGGCCCATCAAACAATCTGGCCTCATTCAATCTGAGTTTGAGATTTCTTAATTTTCACAACATGATTTAAAAATATATATATTTTTAAAAATATTTAACATAATACAAACTTGTACAAATTATAAATGTACTTATTTTTTTATCATATCATTAATTTTTATTTGTTTTGTAATTCTCACTCACGAGGAACTGACAGTAGATTCAAATCAGAAATTAAAACAGAGAAACACAGAGATTCAGTTTAACACGTCCTGATTCTAGTCAAAATCTATACAAGAGGAGGGAAGATCCAAAAATCTTCTAAGAGATCATCTTCATCTAAGCATGACACATTCCTGAAGTTTTGCAGGTCAGAGCAGAGAGGGAAATACATTTTGGGTTTTAGAGACTTTTGGTTTGGACGAGCACCTTGAATGCCACATGCAGCAGATGTGACTAATGCAAGATGCCTTGAAAAATAACCTAAAAAGCAAAAAAGAGAGAGTATCCAAATAATTAGATGAAGTGACTCAGCTCTGCCTGACATATCAGTTTTATATTTGCTTGTGCCCTTTTCAAGTCGGCTTAAAATCACCCTGCAGACAGCTGACTTTGGAGAACTGCTTCCCATCTTCCCACATTAAAGTGTCCCTTGATCAGGATAACCACTTTGCATAGGGACAGAGCAATAGCCTTTTTTATGAAATAAATATTTTCAAAAGCTCTACTCCTGGTGATGGAAGACTGTTTTTTTTACATCGCTCCAGCTGGTCCAGTTTCCTCTTGCAGGTTTATTAAAACACATTTTTGAAAAGATGAAGATATGAAGATTTGTGAAACATGTATCAAACTCTGCAAGTCATTTATGATGCGCCCTGTTCATTTACATTACAAGTGTATATTAATTAAGTGTGTAAAATATAGAGTGTGATACATTAACATAACAATGCTGCCAAGATATGACCTTAATGTTTTTGTATTTTCAATTGATCAGCCAATCATCTTTGACTGAAAGTCCAGAACTGATCTGAATTAAGTGGATATTAAGTGGCTGTACAGTATAGCCTAGCATAACCTAGCCTAGCCTAGCCTAGCATAGCATAGCAAAATTTAAGCTGAGAAATCCAAATAACTTTTATATAAACTCTGTTAAAGTCATCTGAGGTCCACCTGCGTAGTGCAGGGTGACTTTTAAAATGATTTTAAAAGTCAGATTTTCATAATTCAAAAATGAAAACTATTATAATCATTAAATCATCAACATTTTCCACATCGAATACAACACTTATGCTTCACAATACAATTAAAAAACAATCAAATATTTTTGAAGGACATTCCAAAAACCTGTGGATAGCGCTGGACCCAAAGTTTGTTACTGGGTTTCATGATTTATGTCTTCTTCGTCAGGACCGTCCGACATCTTGACTTTATTTTTACACCTCTACCTTGAATATGTTCTCCAAACATTATAGCAGTCTCTGGTTGGGGCCAAGCAAATTTTCAGCAGCACAAACAATGTCTGCATAGTGCAGTAAAAAAAATAAATTATAAACATACCTAGTAGCAGGTGTGTAAAGTCTGAGGTGCAGGCTTGTATATGCAACACGCATTGCAAGAAAAAAAGAGAAAACATAAAACCTTAATTGGTGGCAGTCTGCTCAGAGATTAAATTTTGTATTATAAAGTGCAAGATGTGTAGAAAGGTGAAGGTGAAACGTTTTACATCTACGAATCTTCCATCATTGAAGTGCAAAGCAGATACGCAGCAGTGTTAAGAAAACAGACAAGTTTGAATTAACCATACCTTCCTGAGTACCCCATCCATCAAACTGAAAGTTAATCTATATCATTTTTATATAATAACATACATTATCTATTTCGTTTGCACATTTGGTGTGAGAGTTTAGGGTTCTATTTTATGTGTACATTTTGATTGAGGACACAGTCTTGTTTGAAAGCTTTGTGTGATTTATATTCATCCGTCGAAAGATCAGAAAGTTATCTAAAGGAGATGACAGATGGATCCAATTCCAGCTGGTGAGGGGAAAATACAGTGTTGTATTCGTTACTCTGCCCTCTCAAATCAGTTCACTCAGGTTTTGAGACTGGAGTCACAAACTTTGTTTCACGCAGTACTTTAATATGAGTTTTGTCTCAACCGCTTATGCATGGATTACAGGGGCTTATGCACGGATTACAGTGGCACAACCAAAAAGTGAAACTAAAAAACAAGGCAAGATGGATTTTACATAACAGCCGCTCTCAAAAAGCTTGCCTTTATGATTATTGCTTTTTGGTTTTACACGCATTCATCTTATTATTCATCTAAGTTATATAATTTAAAGTTCACACGCAGCATTACCCATTCCAAGCATGCATTTTCATTTGTAGCCTACTTTAAAAAAAATGTTTTCACTAATTGTAGTGGTGTAAGTAGCTGCTCTCTGTAATGGTGCTGTGTCAGGAACATTGCTGAATTCCCAGAAGTAATTTGCTGTAAATTTACAGAGCTGATTAGCTCAGTTACTGGTTCTGCTCAGTGTTTCCTTTCCTCTGATGAATGGCCCAGGTTTGCATTCATTGACGAAGCAGTTTCACTTTGAAAAATGATCTACTCTCTACTGACTTCTAGAATGGTTTTCATCTGAAACCTAAACTGTGCAAAGATGGTTAGCGGACTTGAAACTGGCAGTGCTGAAATGGAAAAGCTTTGAGTGAACTGCTATGTGTCCCTTCACTGATTACATTTAAGGTGGAAAATAGCTGCCAGCTGCTGCTAATTACATCACTTTATTAAGTGATCATCATCTCTGTGACAAATTTTAAAACCAGGAATTTTGCCAGTTTTCTGATCTGCATAATCTGACGGAGAGTTGATACAACATCAAGGTGGAAATACGTCAACAATGATCTCAGAGAAGCAAATGATATGCAATCTGGAAAAAAGTATAATCTCATTTCCAAACTGTTTGAAGTCCATCAATCTTCATTAATATGAGTTTTTTTTACAAATGCAAAAAAAATGTAAGACAGTGCCAATCTTTTCTGGATGGATCTGTAAATAAAAACCATCAGGAGTTGAAATGAGAAGTATTTTATCTTTTATTCTTTAATGAAATGAGACAAATATAGAGAAGTTTAACCACAATGAACAACATGTTTTTGATTTGAGTCCATCTGTCAGCAGGATAAAGCAATCCTAAACTGGGTCGTCAACAGGACAATGATCTCAAACAGAGTGGAAAATCTAGAACAAAGAGGAAGGGGTTCCAGTGGCCCAGTCAAAGTCCAGACTAGGCTGGAAGGTTGTAGTAGAACCAAAGGAGAGAATTAACTACCTGCAAACCTTAATGAACTGAAGCAACATGGTGAAGTTTCTGTTCCAACTCACCTAAATGAAATGATTCTGTCATTAGCAGGTCTCTGTTGGACTGTAACTAAATGCTCAGGAGGTAATTCAGACATTTAATTCCACCTCCATTGTGGATAAATCAAAATAATTTTGCGAGAAGCATCAGGGAACTTCAATGCTCTTTCTCAGTCCTCATGCATCAGAATATAATGTCTATGATCTTTCGTATAAAGCCTTTCAACGTAGGCTGCAAAGTGATAATTCTGGCCCTTTAAATGGCTCATCAGGTCATTGCAAAGTGCTGTAATTTGACAACTGGGTCACTTCCAGGTGAAAGAATCAGCCTTTTAAAGCCGTGCTGAGCTGCAAATATACAGTAACTGCTGGAGCCAAAGTCAGTGTAAAAATGAACATTTATAAAATCTAATACTAATGTTTTACATGCAAACCAGAACGTTCGACACGATGTTAACAGGAGCCAAGTCTTTTATGTGTTTCTTGAATTAAACTATGTATCTAGGCCCACTTCATGTTAAATAATTCTGCTAAATTCCCCCAACTCTTCCCCCTCCATAATTACTCTGATTTGCAGCCCAGATTTTACTACAGTGTTTACACGCCAGTGCAAAAAGTCCAGAAAACATTTTACATAAACTGAATATTACATGTAGCCTTATTTTTGTTTGTTTATTTATTTAGCATAAAAGGTTCTCAAGTGGAGACTGCATGGCTGTAAACTGAAACGTGAACATTCACTGTACAGGAGAGAGTCAGAGAGGACGTAGATGAATGTTCACCAGATTGTGAATATTATATTTGAGTGGTAAGTTTGCAAAGTTTGGAGAAATGTAATACTTCAGAGATTTCTCTTATTTTTTTTCTAAAATATAAAAAGAAATACAAATATCTGTAAAACATTGTCAAAGTTTTATCTTAATTTGTTAAACAGCTGGTTATGTCTGGAATAAAGGAGTCAGGAGATGGACTTATTTGAAACAGAGATTTACACAAATTTCCACCAAAACTGGAAACAACAATGTGATTCTTACAAAAAGCACATTTTAGATTACAAAAGCAAGCCCACAAAATAAAATATTTTATCTAGTGTCTGTCTGCTCTTCTCCTGCCTTTCTGCCAGCCTAAGCCGACTGAAGCCTGGTTTTCTATGAGGTTTAATAAAATTTCAAACAGTGACATGATGTTTGGTTCAATCCTCTGGAGATGGATGTGAAAACATTCACAAACAGAAATACAAGCTTATGTTTAAATTTTGACCTTAACTGAAACATTATGTTATTCATTCTTTAATAAATTACATATTTAAAAAAATATCTTAGCAAGACAAAACAAGAGAATATTTTAAATAAGGTTAAATTTATTAAAATTCAATGATCTTACCTTTATTTCCATATGAAGTCCTTGCACCTGTCCACAAATAAGTTAACCCTTGTTTGCCTTCATTTTTAAAAGTCTGGCTGCTTCAGTGAGTGGCTGTGATGGGTCCCATTCCAACTCAATGTTTTCAGACTTTTCAGTAGAAGAAGAACCATATTGTTTGCCATTCTTGGTATTTTATTTATCGTAATCAAATGTAGTCACCAGCTATGAAGGTTTTTATTTAAATGTCCACATATCAAACCTATAAAAAAAGCAAAAATGCAGTCATTACTATGTTTGGAAAAACAACAAGTTATGGACTTGCCAGTTTTGTTATTATTTATACATAATTAATCAGCTTTTATGGGTGAATTAAAACAGTGAAAAGTCTGAAAAAGGCTTCATTTCTCATCAGTTTTGCTTCATAAACATCTGTAACGTGTCCTTAAATTATGTCCATGTATTTGTGACAACCTTTGACAGCTCCAAAAATTATGTGTCAGTGATCAAACTGTCTGATACAGTGTCAAATGTGCAAAGAATAACTTTGTGGATAGTTGCATATCTCTGTGGATCTCCCCACAGAGATATGTGGCAGATGCACAATCATATGACCGAGTCACATCACTGTCAGTCCTGCTAATGACTCAGTGCTAAAGTTTTATTTCTGCTTCACAGTATTGTTTTTTCTTCGTTCCAGCTTTCCATCCATCTGTTGGCTCTCAGCCGTTAAGTCTTTCTGGCCTCTGAGGGTTTTTCTCTCCGTTTCTGCCTTTATCTTACTGAAGGTAGAGACTGGGAGCATGGGAACGTATGCACCAAGAGCCGTCCTCCACAAGGGAAGCACTTTCCCAGCCAAGTCTTGAGCTCAGTGCCAGTGTTAAAGTTGGGGTGAAGTCATTAACGAGGTCATTATGCCGTTGACAGCGTGTCCCCGAGGTGAATCATCACTGCTACTTTCTGCAGCGTGATTTTTTTAAAGCCATTGGAGAGACTGTGCTCCATTTCAACGTCTGTGAAGGAACCCAAAGTCGCAGAGAAACCGTCGTTACCTTGGAGACATATCTAAGTAGACGATATCCGTGAAACTTTGGATCTTTAAGATTCAAAATAGGAAATGGGACACAGACCATCTGCAGCAGTGGTCTGGTAGCTGCAGGTCTGCTAGAACTTCATTTAAATGCAACAAATTATGCAGTTGTCAGTGACAGTTACAGTCCAGTCCCCTCAAATAAACGATCTTTGTGTTTTCTCATTGCAGATAAATTCAACAAGGCGTCTTCCCTCCTTTGCAGCCATGGCTCACTCCATGTCTGGAGGGACTGTGCTCACCATCCTCCTCATTAGCAGGTAAGGTTGCAAATAGATAAGAGAAATATAACCAGTGGGATGAACCGCCAACAACGCTCTATTAAGAGCCAGGGAGCATAATCAAGTCATGTCAGATTGTTATTTGGTACAAGGCCAAAAATTGTGATGCAGAGAGCCGAGGAGGAGATGGAGGCATTCTCATGTGGTTTCATTTTCCCTTGAACCGTCAGCGCTCAGCACCGACTCCTCATGCATCAGGCAAGACGCTGCTTTGAAATTCCACTGCCACGTTTATAACACTGCTGAGCAGAACTGATGAGGAAGGATCCAGCACTACATGCATCCATCACTGAATACAATTGGGGTTATAATCCCCGCCGAGGTCATAAGGAGAGAGTGATTGGATGTTTTGGTGCACATTTTCCTGCTACTGTGAGGAGCTGCCTCTCCTGTCTGCATTGTACTTTCCAGGCACAGAGTGCAGCTTCCACACCGTCGTCTGGTTCTCACTGAATCTTCCCTGTGTAGCGCTGCCTCTCTTTGCACAATCAAATGCAGCATTATGGGGCTGCAGCAGGTTTTCTGCTGCACAAGCATGTCATCAAATGTGTGCATGTGAACTCTTCGGAGATGTGATGAATTAATTTTGCATGTGTGTTAGCTGACAAGGAGAAGTAGAGAAACTGAGAGGGATTGTGAGTCTTCAGTCTGGTTCCTGATATCCGAGACCAGATTTTAGGCCCTGTCTGGACCGCTCTTTCATTTGGGTCAGGTTCTTCAGTTGTTTGTAACTCTTGCACTTTCCACTTTAGCAGTAGGACAACACTTATAACATTTGACAAGTTTCAGACAAATATCTCTGCAAAAAAACAAAATAATTAGTATTTTTGGTCTAGTTTCTAGTGCATAATAACTTAGTACGTCTGAAATTAGTCAAACTGAAGTTACAAGTAACTTAACACAAGAGCTTGATTTAATCTACTAATTCCTTAATATTGTTACAAAAGTACTAGTTCCACTGAGATTATGTCACTTACTGGAAAAATGTCATTATCTGTGGGTATAACTGCAGTAAAATTTATGATTAACTTCCTCTTTTCACGCAATTTAACAAGTTTGTTTTGTTAAATGTATTAGGAAGAAATAAAACTAAAAATAATTTATTTTTAAGTTCCCTCACTATAAAACACATTTTCTAAATATGGATTTTGTCTCAGAGGAACTGCTCAGTAAGATGCATTAATCAAAAGTAAAGTAAAAAAGAAAACAAATTAGTTATGCACAGTGTTGCGCTGGTGTGAGGAGAAGTTTGTATAATTTTCATTCCTGCCCCAGTTTTATTTTTAACCAGAGGTTTTTTAAAGGCCAATACATTAAATAGTTAAATGACAGAAAGCTACAGAGCACAGTAAACCAAAGCTGACTATCTTAAATATTATTTAATCTTAAGAACTAACCAAATGAAGAAAAAGCTACAACATGTTAACACTTTCTCAACAGGTAGTTGTGTCTCTACATTCTGCCACAACCAGCTCTTTGAGAATGAGTTCGAGACTTTGGATGAGCTCGCCCAGCCAATCAAAGGGCCTCATTCAGCCACATGACTATATGTTGGAACGTAGAAAGTTATAGATGATGTTTTCTTCCATCACTTGTGAAAAATACTGATGTTTGAGCTCAGAGATCAGCCATGCATGAATAGGGAGAATATGAAAACTTCATGCAGACAGACCCTGGGAAATACTGGGATTAAGAAAAACAGGACCATCTTGGAGCAAAGCCACAGCACAACCAACTGCACCACCATGCAGCCAGTTATTCATTCAGAGTAATCTCCATTCCCATTGGAGAAGAGTTAGCATTATTTTTGGCTAACCGCAGTATGAACAAGTTTAAAGTTGCAAGTCTTACAAATGCAGAGATGTCAATTCCGCCTCTTCCAGAGAATATTGGCAGAGCGCTTTGGTGCTCAGCTCCGAATCCTTCGATAGTTTACTGTGATCAGCAGAGAGCTCTGCGCTTCGCAAGGAGAATTTAAATGCAGCGCAGCTTGAGGAGAGAAAACAAAAGTGACATTGGAGAAGGGAAGAAGGAAGCCGATACAAACTTTACAGGCTTGAAGCTGCAGCAAAGTAAAGCGTGTATGACCACGGCGTGAAATGTGTGGAGTGGATGTTTTCCTTTAACGCTCAGGATGCAGGATACCACCGATTAAAGGAATGTTTCCATGTGCGTCGCTGTCAGTCAAGTCTCAGATTCTTTCATCTGCTCTTCTTTTCACTGAGACACTCACGATTGTTCTGTCCCAGAGTACAAAGAACAAAATTGAAGAGGACAGGTAAAGCATCACATCTCAAGAAGGTAAATAAAGTCTGTCATCTGAGGAAGTTGGACTCGGCTTTGACGCATTAAAACAGGTTAAAAGATTCTTCATTTAACGCAACAAAGCGACGGTGGGGGAAACTTCATAACTCATATTGTACAAACAGATCAAAAGAAAGTTAAAAATTCAAAGTTTAAGCAAGAAATTAAAAATTCATGAAGCGAGTCAAATGTATGAGAGGGAAGAGCATCAGAAATGTTCCCTTCAGCAGAAAATCTAATAACTGGCCAACTGGGCCTAAAACAAACACAAATCATATGGTTGCTTTTAAAAAGAGGCACATTTTTGTCCCTGTTGTGACTCCACACGTCCCCTGCAGGAGTGTGCTTATGGAGCAGTATAGTTCATTTGGAGTGCCGTCAGCTTTTTGTTGTTTGTATTGGTTAAATGCTTGCAATCCTTCTTTCTGCATGGTAATATTGAGCCAGATGGAGAGCTACGTGGACCCAGGCTCCAAACCCTAATCTGATGGCTTTTGGAGCTCATTCACTGCCAATTTTGTTGTAATTTGGCACTAAATTAATAAATAAAACAATCAATAACAGTTTTTGTAGACAAATTTATCCAAGCCTGTGTGTCACGTTTGATGTGATAAAACATCATCTGCTGTTCTCATCCAAAATAGCTTGGATACAAAAAGAACATTTCCTCTGCATGCTGCATAAAGAGCATATATTAAACTTTAAATGCATTTTCAAAAACATTTCAACTGCTGCTAAAGTATTCTTTTCATCATCAGAGTTTGAGGCAATCTGTAAACATAAATAAGTTATAGGATTACCTTAATTTCCCCAGAGTCAGCAAAGGTATTGGTTGCATAGGCGGTTTTAACCCAAATGCAAGAAACGTGTAAAACATACCAGATATTTTTGTCTGTTGTAGACCAGAGTTTTTCGACCAGCCCCTGAAGGGCCCACTGCCCTCCAATTTTTACTTGTTTCACTGCTTCCATGCACCTAATTTAAATAAATGGGTGATTAACAGCCTTCTGCAGCACTGGAGGCAACGCAATCATTTGATTCAGGTGTGATGATGAAGCAGAGAAAAATCTAAAATATAGAGAACTGTGGGTCCAGCTTTAATTCCCTGCTGCAGACTTCTAGTTTTAGTGTGCATGGTGTTGTTTTTGAAGATCTGCAGTGTTGTTCTTGTGCCAAACATACCTTTTAGAAAATATCTTTTCAAACTAAAACTTCTCCCATGATTCTTTATTGCCTTTTAGTTGGATTTTTTAAGTTTCCTTCTTAGTGTATCAGCAAATGTTACAAAGGCTCGGTCATTAACCACTCATTTGATTCGCCTGTTGGAGCAGAGATGCATCTAAATGTTGCATAGTGGCAGTCAAACACTGGAGCTGCAGACCCTGCTGGAGAATAATCTACACACATGCTAGTATCACCCAGCTGTCCTAAACCTCGTTGAAAATATATTTCTTAAGACAACTTTGTTGCATAATCTTCTTCTTAACTTCAAAACAGTGAGCTGAATATCAAGATGGTGTGGATTCAGAGGCAATTTGAACAGGGAGGCATTGTCACCTGAGTTTCTGGTGTCTTGTAAGTGAAATGTGGACTCACAAAGTGCTTCATCACAAAGGTTTTAAAGGGTCTTCCTCAAGTGAACTGATTTGGACAAGTTAATGCTCCAGGGCTCTCGCTATTGTCACATCACCGATTCCAACACTTAAAAGAAGATAACACCACTGAAGTTAAGGCAACATGGCCTTAATACTGACTTCAGTCTTCATGCTAAAACCTCTTAAAAATACAACCACAACTTTTCCAGTTTCAAAATGTACCAGTGAACCTGCTGTTACCTAAAAGCTCCAATCATAAACTTAATATCCAGTGTTTTTCAGCTACAAATATGGGTGACAGACAGGGAATTAATTTTATATTTCAGCTGCAGGATTTACAAATCCTAAATGTTTTTTTTTTAAAATCCTTTCCAATTCTGTTTTGCCTGTGTTTGTGTCAAATGGATAAAGCAGCAAGATGAGAATGAATTGAGCTAATCAGCCTCCATTAGAAATCAATTCTGCATTCAGTGATGGATTTCCAGCTGGATTCTTAGAAACTTCTTCCAGGTGTTTGATTGTGGTCAAGTTTTCCTGAAGTCCTGAAAACTTTTCTTGTAAATTACAAACTTTATCAAAAGCAAAGTTGACTAACTTTATTTAAAAAACTCTCATTTGTGGCTGTAAATGTCCCCACACATTTGCTACAGCATGAGATCAAGATCTGTTTTCTCTTTTTGGAAAAGGCTTGATGGAGTTTCTTGCACGGTTGCAGGTTTTTACTTGGTTGAGCACAACTCTGTGTTTTGTGATGTGGTTTTGATTTATGCTCTGGAGGGGAATATTATTGGCTTGTCTCAAGTCAGCTTTCTGACTTTGTTGGAGTCAGATCAACAGAGATGAGCTTTTGATCATAACTTTCCTGACAGCTAAATAATGAGGAGGCTTTCATTCTTGCAAAACTAATCAAAGTTTCACATTACATTGACAGTTTTTTGATTTTAAACTGAAAACTTTTTATTCTTATGTGAATTTAATTCTTTTTCCAGGTGTGTGGAGAAACTTGTTTCCTGATTTAATATTTTTGCAATCTTTACTCTCTTTTTCTCACTCGGTGTTCAGGTCTGAACGATGTTTTGTCTCTCTTGATCTTTGTTATTGACATGTTCCAGCCACACTGTTCAAATATTTAAAAAAATAGATTGAAAACCAGGTTTCATTTCACAGATTTCTTTCACTCCCATCACTTGGGACCAGTACAGTCATTTGTAAAACCACCAGTGGATTTTTTTGTCTATATGAAACTGCATTTTGTTAGCCGTTCCCCAATGAAATCAATGCCCCATTTAAAAGAGCAACCACAGCTAGTAGTAGATATAGCTATAGATATGAGGTCAGGGACAGTTTTGAGTAGATTGTGTGGGTTTTGGTGGTAGTTGTGAACTCTCTTGTAATTGCTCTGCCTTGCCTATTATTCCCCTCTGAGCAGAAATGTTTTGTTAATCCCAGGGATTTCATTCTTGGTGGCCAATTCAGCTTCTTATCGTTAAAATTCAGTACTACAACCAACTGCAGATTGAGATTTGTTGCGCTGGGATTAAAACTGAACTAAAACAACTAAAGCTTTTAAAATCATTGAGTTAATACACACCAGCTTCACCCGCTTAGTACAGCTGAGGAAAAATTGATTCTAGTTTTGGTGACACTATTGTGCAGAATCAAGCTAGCTACTATAATGTATTGTGCTTTTCCCACATTCAAAGGGTATTGTACAGATACATCAGAGTAGTAGTACAATTTTTTATATCCAAAGTTGAAAAAAATAACAAGAAAAGCTTATCTGGTTCACATGGCAAGACTTTAAAATTATCAGCCAATTTTTAAATCCTTATTAGATAAAAAGTTATTCGTGTAACAGGATTAACATTGTAACCCAGTATTGAGCAACATCCATTTGTCTTGCAAAACCTGTTGAGAAAAAACTTGAGTTAACAAACATGGCAGGCTGCTGGGAAGACGCATTGGGAATAGTTTGTGGACTATATTTAACCGTTTACCACAGAAGTTAATGATTACTTCTGACAAAGAAAATCCTAAGTAGAAAAACCTAAAATTCTGGAATCATTCAGATTTTGGCTCTGTTTAACACAGTTACTGTGACGC
Source organism: Poecilia mexicana (assembly GCF_051168715.1). Taxonomy (NCBI): domain Eukaryota; kingdom Metazoa; phylum Chordata; class Actinopteri; order Cyprinodontiformes; family Poeciliidae; genus Poecilia; species Poecilia mexicana. The sequence continues at coordinate 28,544,264 of NW_028263384.1, forward strand.
ACAGTCAGTTACGGTTGGCATCGCTTTCTTAAAATACACAGTTGTCTGGTAGCTCACACCTGAACAGGTCTGATATATTAAATTAATGCTGACAAAGTAAATACTCTAGTCTCTGTCTCAGTTGCAGGTTAGAATCCCTTTTGCTTCAGAGCCGCATCGATTCTGAGTCGTAGACTCAAAAAGGTTAACATCACAGTATCATGCAGTTGATGTGGATTTGTCATATGAACATTTATTCTCCTGTTCCATCATATCTCTGAGGTTTTCTGCTACAACAGATCCATGTTTTAATGTTGTTAACCCTACTATCTAAATGTTACAGCTGAAAGCGAGACTCATTAGATCTGGAAACATTTTCCTGATCTCTGGATGAACCAGTGTGAAATGCACAGCCTTATTTTTCTCTTCTCAGCTGAGTGGCTCCTGGTGTGAGCCTTTGCTGAAGCAGCCCTTGCAGGATTTGACAGTTTGGAGTCAGAGATGACTTTTCATGTACCTTGGTTGAAATAAGTGATATGATTTGAGCAACCGGTCTGCTCTTTTTACTCAGACCTCAGAGGTAAAGGCAGTGCTTTCATCCACATAACCGTCATTTAGGGGTTATTATGTTTTTAATCCTTTTCTGTTAAGGATTCAGAAAATACTTGTGCACCAAGCTGCTGCCATGTTTTGGTTTAGTTTTGCTTTTTTGAGATTTCCTGTCAGTGTATATGAAATAGATTAATAAATCCTATCTTTACGAATCTTTTATGGATCCAAAAATATTAACACAAATCTACTTTGTCTAATGTTTACAAATCAGAATAAATTTCTGCTTGTTTGTGTTTTTTTTAATAGTATTTTTCTTCTAAAAGTATTTATATCCATTCTATTAAACCTTTCCCCTGACGACGCCAGCAGAGGAGCAGAGTGTACTCTGGACAGACCGCCAGTCTTTCATGACATTAACACAGAGAGACAGACGGAGGCAAGGCCTGCTGGGACGCTTTACCCAAAGTCAAATAATAAACCAATTAATTAAACAAGGAGGCTTTTTCACCGTGAGAGTAAACCAGAACATCTAAGCCCCACTTTGCTGACAATTAGACTCGTTTCAGCTTCATGTAATCCATACATGAAAAGGGTATTAACTGAGTTTGTCCTGTTTGTAGTGGCTGTGGTACCAAATGATCTCCTTGTGCGTGACCCTGTATGACATCAGAGAGGTGGATACAGAACTAATGCTCATTCGTTTAGCATAACTGTATACATATTTTCATGGAGTAATATCTGGCAGTGTAGGTTAATGAATAATGGAGATATGTGCGACCCTGGCAGGGTCGTAACATTCTCTGCTATGTCAGGATTTCACTTACATAGCATGGTAAAACTTCAAAGCGTTAGTTTTAGAGAGAGATGGTCATAGATGATCATATTTGCCTTTCCTAGTTGTTTTATTTCTAGAAAAAAGTCAGATTGATGACTTTTCCTCTGAGTTAAATCTCAAAAATCATTTCTCTGACTTTTGGTCTCCAAAGATTAAAGTCAGATTTTTGTTTTCAAGTGGTCCTAATCTTTTTATGTAGAATGTTAACATGTTTGCATGACAGAAGAAATGAACAGGACCAAGAGTAGAGAGTTAATTTATCCATCTGGACAACGTCTTGACAAGACAACCAAGTAAGTTGGTTGGTTTGCATGGAAGTCCAGGTGATATATTTTGCAGGAAAATAGGGGTCCTGAGTAAACGGGAATATTCTGCAAAAATAATGCAAATATTTGCTGATACCATGACACTTTAAAAAAATGTTCAGTCAGCTAAGATTGTGCATTGCTTGAAATATCCTTGTCAGAGAGTGCAGATAGGGTCACATGGATAATCATGTCAAAGAGGTCAAATAAGAGGAAAGCGGTGGTCAGGGCTGCAGCTCTGTCTCTGTGTGCCGTGGGGCTCACAGCCATATCAGCACCCACTGGTTCAGCCAGGATGATTTGGATCAGCCAGAGGTTTCTGCTGCAAGCTAGAAAAAGTATCTCATCAGGGAACAATGAACAATGTGAGACGCAAATATGACGTCCAAAATAGACATTATTAGATTATTAGGCGACGTATGAAGCCAATGTTCACAATGAATGAAATCCAGAGTTACATATGTGCTAACATTAGTTATTTAATTTCTCAGGTTTTTTGACAAACATCAGTCACTGAACATTTTCTCCAACCGCCAAGCATATTGGTGGCATCATGGTGAAAACTGGTTTGATCCGAATTTATGTAGCTCCTCATGCTGAATGAACCATAAATGTCAAAGAATTGTTCATAAAACCTTGGATTCTGCTGCACTGAGAATCTTAAAAGATTATAGGGGATATACTTTTAAGCAATCAGTCCCTCCACTCTTAATAAAAATAAACATAAACCACTCAAAAAGTCTCTTTACTTTCTGTACATGATTCAGCTTCTCAGTGATATTCTAATTTAACTTTGCACTTGCATGTTCTTGTTTCTTTTCATAATTTCTGCCCTGTTTCTTTGACTACGGGGCTGATTTATGAATAAAATAACAAAAATATTCAAGAACTAAGTAATCAACTCTGAAAATTAGACCATTTTCTCTTAAAATTGGCCCTGAAATTCAGTATTTAACTCTTAAAAAGGGAGTGCCTTCTGTGTAACAAAGAACTAAAACTCTGTTTTTAGGTTTCTGTTCCTAATTTAGATATGAAATTGAATTTCCATATAGAAAATTGACGTTGAATGTACAGTGCATGTAAAGCTCCAAGGATCATCTTACAATAAAATGCAACAAGGCTGGAGCCACGGATAATGCCCCTCCAACCCAATAAGCTTTGTAGTATCTTTTAATTAATACTAAGCAGATATCACATTCTAGCCTTCCTTTGAGGTCCTAAATCAGAGGTTGTGTCAAGCGAGATTTAATAAAGCAGCACATGTTCACGATCACAGAGTTTCACTTTGTTTCTCCCTCAAAACCAGAGCAGCTCACTCAATGTTAAATCCAGAGCTTTGGTTCTGTTTGACATCAAGCCTTTACAGCCTTTATTTCCAAATAATCTTAAGATAACAGCAAAGATCCCTGGTGTGACTGAATCACTAACTAATGGTTCAGAAAGCTGGAGCAGAAAAACCTGCAGCAGAACTGTGTGACTTCCATAACTATGTAACATTTAAATTATTCTGCTTTACTCTCTTCATCCAGTACATTGGATGTATTTAGATTATTTTTTCAATCTATAAAATAATGAAAGTTACTACAAATATTTAGCTAAAAGAACCTTGAAGTTTTTTAGTCCATCAAACCACAGGAAATATCCCCAAATATAAATGTTTTCTTCATGGTTGTTTTTGCCAACTATAATCTGTTTTTTTATGTTGGTTTTTATGTTTTTATGATGTTAACTGGATCTTCCTCTTGGAGGGGCCATTCAGTCCATATCGGGAGAGAGCTGTGGATCAAACCAGCCTGTTCATGAGGTCTTTTGCTTTTCTTTTGAGGTTAATTCTTCCATTTCTCTCCAAAGCATCTTCATCTCTGAGATACACAACCCATCTACCTTCTAAACGATATGGTGGCAGGACATTCCCAGAGTGTTTAATTATTATAGGTGACATCTTTATACCAAAGTATGATACAAACATGTGGACGTCCACAATTATTTTCCTGATATCTCACATGAATTCAATTTTTCAAGGATTTCATACAAAGAAGCAGCATGTTTGAAGTGTTACCTTGAAATACATCCACAGATATGCCCCAGTTTAACTTAAATGTAAAGGCATTCATTTATTACATAATAAAGTTCTGAATTTGAAGAAAATGGAAATGATTTTGATTAATCTAATTAGCCTGATATTCCTTCTTTAATTCCAATAAAGAGTCTCTGTGTTTCCGGACCTGTTTGTTTTGGATGTACCCCACCGGACGTCCAATGGCTGCTGGAGACCCGACACAAGGAAGGGAGCACATAGGAGATGGATTAAAAGATAAATTTAGCCTGAACCTATTTTCATCCTTGCTCAATAATCATCTCAGCTAAGTCCCAGCATATCAAATAGTCTTGACTATTTACATTATCTTACTTAACGAAGGCAAGACAATTTTATTTGTAGAGTACATTTTCAGCAAATTCAAAGTGCTTTACATGATTAGAATGAAAATAAAACATCAATCAAGCAGAACACAACAGAAAATAAATTCCAGTGATAAAGGGAAAAGATGACAGGTTTAAAAACAGACTACACTTTATGGTGTTCCAGTTTTTATTAATCAAAGGCAGCTCTAATCAAAGAGCTTTTTTTAACTTTGAAAGAAGAAAACTCTTAAGTTCAAATCAAAAATAATGCTGCTGTCTAAATAAAAAGATAAGTTTTTTTTTTGCTTACAGTATTAGTGAGAAGCTTTTCCTCCATTACATGCCCTCTGATCATTCCTTTATTTTACGTAATATCTTGTCTGTCTGTGGTGAACACAAATTTGACTTTCCCTTCTCATTTCCGGGGTCAGTAGTCTTCATGACATGTCTCTCCCAATTACTCCTGGAAAGTCTTCTGTGGTTGAAGTTTCCTTTGAAAAAAGCTGGTTGGTTATAATAGGCCTCCAAAAAGGAAATTAGACTTTAGATTATATTCTACAGACATCGTGGGGGCACATACTAAGAAATTAATGACTGCCTTTGCCTTTTAGGAAGATGCCCCAAAAAGTCACTTTTGATGAAACTGAGGATAATGATCCCAGCTTCTTAACTAATCCACCAAATTGAAACTTTTGAGGATCCTGCTTGCCTCCTTTGGTGGTTTAGGACTGTCTAAATACTCTTTCATCCTGAAACTGTAAAAGTTTCTTCCTTAGTGTACAAATTCTTTAAACTAAGTAGAGTTTTTATAGCATATTTTATGTGGATGACATGACTTTTTTATAGTTTCTTATGCAAGTCACAGAATTTCCTTTCTTTGTTGCATAGCTCGGTTTTAGATTATTGCATTTTGCATGTTGAAAATTGAATTTTTCTTTAATCTTTTAGCTGAATTATGATGCCATTCACCCCAGATCACATTGTGACATTACTCATTTAGACATTACTAACTTTCTTGTTTCATTTTCACCTGATACCCGTGTGGCCTCTCTCACTGTTATCATGTGCAGAGAGGTTTAATAAAGATGCATTCATTTCACATTTATGTGTCTGTTCCGTCGAGCATGCAAATAAAAACACAGCTAATTATCCTGCTAGAATTTTTATGGATGGGTACTTTCCTCATTACTAATTGCTCTTTTGCCTTGAAACTGAGATGAAAATGTTCCAGCAGTGATCACAGATTACCTTTGAGGCCATTTGATGTAATTGCTAAATGAAAAGGCTGCATCGACAGCGCTTGCAGGATGCAAACTGCAAAATTAGATCAGTCTGTGACTGCAGGATTTCAGAAAAATCTCACCAAATCATTGTTACACAAAACGAGGCGACAGGTTACCTGAATAGACGAGAGGAAATGTGTAGGGAAGAAACTAGATATGAGCAAGAGACCCTGGCCTAGTCCAAGTCAATCTTTACAGCGCTATTTTAGTCTAAGTTTTTTTTGGTTTTACTACTTAAGTTAACATCAAAAACTGAAGCTCCCATTTCTACTTTAAGCTTAAAGCATCTCCTGCTTTTAGTAAATATTGCTTTCACCTTCTTACACATTATCTCACGTAATGCATAGTGGTAAATTACCATTCACACCACCAAGGCCAGCTGAATTACAGTGTTTCAGATGATTTTGAAACTGTAAAAACATCCAGCTCATTCCAGACAACGTTTTGAACAAGCCACAGTTTTGTTTCTCTCAAAGTTCTGGTTCTTCTCTGCAGTATTTATCAAAGTACCAGCAGTCAGACTGAAGCGTTTGCTCCGGTTTCAGAAGCACATATTTAACCTTTATGTGACAGAAAACACATTATAGTTTGTTGCAGAAATAGCAGAGCAGCTGCACAGCAGATTACGATGAGAATGAGAGTCAGACAGAACTATTGTGTCTTTTCTTATGTAATAATCCAAAATGCAGCTGTGAATATAACTGTAAATGTATTATAGGCTTGTTTACCTTACACTTTGCTGTCGCCAACAAACTTATCAGTGTCAGCAGACGTTTTAGGTATGGCTTAAGAATTGAAGTAGAACTTTTATGAAGCAGTAAATGAATACTTCCTCTTTTGGTTTTGTCATGCTACTGCAAATCAGAAGCACATACAGAACACGGCACGTCCTTACTTCAGCGCTCAGGGGGAAAATTTAATGTAAAAGAAATGCTGGACAACCCCTGAGTTTCTATTCAAGACTAGACCGCAGTTTTGTGAATATGATAGTCCAATTAAACCAGAAGGTTTTTCATTCTGGGTTTTCTGATATCATTCCAGAGCCACAAGGTGCATAGCTCTCAGAAGTCAAAGTTTCCTCATGTCTGGTAGGCATTTTCCCTAAAAGCCATTTTAATTTGCATTCGGGTTTTGCAGTGTGTGGAAATTGCATTATCTCGCCGCACTGGGCACAATTTTCTTTAGCATTAATGAAGGGAACTGGAGACCTCTTGCTGGTATGACTACCAGCAAGCCGCTTGGGTTGAAGTCACTGAGGAGACAGTTCACATATTCAGTCAATTACTCACAAGGGATTCCTAGAAAGTTAGCTGGCAAGAGTTAGATGTGAGCCACGGCAGGATAACAAAATCTGACTTAGTCAGTCTGAGCTACCAGCACAACTGGCAGATGACTTACATGGCCACTTTGTTGGGTACACACATTGAGATGTTCCCTGCACACTTTTAGTAAAGTCCAGATAGTAGGGTCACAATTTGGGATAAAATGAATGCAAAGATCCATCCTGCCATGTAGTAATAATATCAACTGTGCATGATTTAAATGCCATGAGCCTCTATGAGTTTGGATTTATATAATCATTCAGAGATTTATAAACTAACAAACATATTTAAAGTTTGTTCTCTGAGCTGCAGGGTGTAAGGATTTTAGAAATGTTGTGTTCTCTGTATTCCTGGTTTTAGTGAGAACATGAGCAGCAAAAAAAAAAAAAAAATAATCAGTTTGCTGCACAATTTAAGATTATGTCCAAATTCACAAAACTCTGTTGCTGTAATTGGTTAAAGTGGCCATGAAGAAGTTGATAGTGCAAATATGTATGTGTTGAGATGATGTGAGGATGCCTCAGTTAGGAAATATTAAAATGCATAAGTAGTTGATTACCACAACAACGGAATCTCTTTACTGATTATATTTGACCTCAGAGGCCAATAAAGACGCTAAATGTAGAAGCAGCATATGCATGGAGAATAAAGAGCCTTTCAAGTTATGGAGAGGAGTCCAGCTCTCAAAGAAATACTGCTGAAACAAATGCAATAGGAGTATCTTTCTGCTTTTATTACTTACTGCACAGAATAGTGGGAATAATAGCAGAATTTATAGAAATCTCTCTTTACTTTCTTCATTATCGGGAAGCTGCGCTGCAGTGAAAGGGCATTTTGTAAATTTGAATGAAAATATAAACATTTGTAAGAAAATAAATGATAAAAACTATCCTTGACACTCATCATGCATCTTCAAACCTCCAATGTTACCATGCAAAACAAAGTCATATAAAAATAAGATCTACAAACAATGTCTCTGTGCGTCGTCTCCTGGCTGTCTGAGATCAGGCTGATGAGGTCACAGGTAATATAGGAATCATCTTTTCCCAATGAGACTCTCTGGCTAATCCTGGAAAAAGGCGTTCCTGGGCCAGAGTGGTTATATAATCCCCTTGGTGCTCCAGCGTCTCCTCCCAGTGGGAAACATCCAGAGTGAGTGGCCCAAAAGGCATTTTGACGAAATACTTGAACCAACTTAACTGAATCATTTCTATGAGGAAAAGCAGCAGCTCTATTCTTTCTGTTTCTTTTTTTTTTCGTTCTTTTGATCGAGCTCCATATCTCCAGATTATTGGGGGCTTTCGGACGCATTCACACTAGCCCTGTTAATCTGCTTTAATTAAACTCCAGCTCATTTGCACAGAAAGTCCAGTTCGTTTGGGGAGGTGTGAATGTGCAATCAAACTCTGAGGAGACCTCGGTCTCAGTTCGGATGACGTGAACTCTGGTGTGGTTCGGATGCATATGTGAACGCCAAGCAGGAAGCACAGGGGATTCTGGGTAAATGCATCTAAAATAAACGAGTTGCAGGAGAAATGACTCATGGTCTTTTACAAAAGAAAAATCATACAACCGCTAAAATTGGACACTCCATCTTTTATTACTTTTTGTGAAGGAGGAGGTTTGTGTCTTTTTACGAGATTTACATGACGTTTCCTTCACTGGTTATTGGTGCAGCGCCACCACAGGCGAGGAGGGGAACAGGTCTTTTAGAGAGTTTGGATTGTTTGACAGTGCAGTGTGAATGTGAACAGCACCAGCTGAAAATATAACAAATGTTGCAATTTTGGTTCCAATCAAATTCAGACGACTGCACTACGAGGTGAGAAACTCCCTAAGAACGTAATCAGAGACATTGACGTGCCTGTGCTCCTCTTTCAACCACTTTTTTTTAAAATAAACGTCAGAATCAAGCAAAGAAAGACAGAACGAGGACATGTAAAAAAATAAAATAAAAATAAGGCATTTTAAACAAACAGCAAAAAATACACATGCTGGAAATTTCTGCTGTTGCTTTAGGAACATGTCTGACCATGGGTATTGATAATTTTCTGCAACTCAGACAACATTATCTCATTTTAACTAAAAACATAGAGTTCTCATAGCATGACCTTTTAGGTTTGTCATTCTGCTGTTGTGTTTGTCTCTCCTTCCAATTAGAAAGCTAATTGGCTCCTATAGTCCTCGTAGTGAGAGGACTATTCTGCTCCTCATATTTCCACACCTTCTATTTCCAAATCCAAATAGATTTAAAATCGACACTGCAAATTACTGACATGAACATTCTGCCTGCGGCGGTAAAATCGAATTTCTACACTAATTACCTCAGCACCTTATTTTTGTTCCTGGTTTCTCTTTCTCTGTTTGTTTTTTTTCCCAATTAGGGGCAGAGTTACATAAACATTTTGAATAGATACAGAAAAACAAATTTCATGCATAAATATGTCTGCATTTCATTTAGGTTTTTGCACCATGGACACTACTTTACATAATCCCACCACTCAGGGGTTTCAGCATAATTTACAACCTAACAGCTGCATTTGGTCTAAATTTCCACAGAACTGAATGAAGGCTACATTTACAAGTTAAAATGTATTTCTATCAGTAAGTGATCTTACTTTTTCCTCTCCCATATTGTAATTCTGTAATTTACTGTCAGAATAAATCCAGCGGTTTAAGAAAATGTGTAAGGAAACAACAGATTTATACACAGAGGACAGGTCAAGGGTAAAACTGTAGTGGTTAGAACAACAAGAGGTTATAAAACAATATCCCAACCTTTGAACCTGTTGCAGAGCATCGTTCAATCCCTTATTAAAATGGTGTGACAGAACTGCAAATCTACCAAGACTTGACTGTTCACCCATTTACTCTACAAACCTAAGAGGGCATTGCTGAAAAGGAGCGATATGTAATGTTGGAAGTTTGTAAAGGAAACAGCAACCATGTGGAAGAAGATGTTCCAGTCAAAGGAGACCCAAACTGAACTTTGGCCTGTTTATAATGTTACGTGTGGTGAAAAGCTGTTATACAACCATGGTGGTGCCGCTCTAAGCTGTCAGAGTTGATGGGAAGATGAATGCAGCAAAATGTGTCACAACTCTAGAAAAGGACGTCTTAGTTGCCACAAAAGACTGAAGACGTGGGTTAAAGTTCACCTTCCATAGGGCAATGACCCTAAGCATACAGCTAGTGATACAGAGAAATGGTTACGACCAAAGGATACTCAGAGCTTAGGGTGGCCCAGTCAAAGTTCAGATCTACATTTACTTATAAAACCTCAATTTTCAGATTTTGCTTTTGTGGAAAATGCCCTTTGAATGTAAAAATGCTTAAAGGGATTTAAAGCTTCCGGAAATGTTCTACATTTTTGATTGTTTCACATACAGTAAATATGTGAAACTGTTGCTTCTTTGCTGTTTATTTGATCCTATTTTCTCTGCCCAGATTAATATATTTACATGAATCCTACTTTCTCTAACTGGTGAAGGGAAGGCGTGTGTTTCTACTCGTGTGCATTTTGCTTTTAATCTCAACCCAGATGTAAGGATCTGTGATCTTTTATGACATAAGGCTTTTTGTTTCTTGTGTCAAAATCTTTTTCTGAGGCTCCTCTAACTTCAGGGGACAGATGAAGACTGAAAATCTTCTTTATTTGGTCGAGGGGACTTCTGCTACTCTCCCATGTGGAGGAGCTTAGGGAGCTCACTGCCACAGCATGAAAGGGAGAAACAGCTGCTTTTATGCACACAAGCCTACTACACAAACTCAGGAGGGCTTCTTGTTGTGGAGCCTGGTTGCCTGTATCTGTGTCTCTGTGTGTGAAATGGCTGAAAGGTCTGAGGAAGGCTTGAAAGTCCCTTCACAGCAAAATACCATCTCAATATATGAGAGCAATAGCAGTTTTTGCTCCAAAATGCCATTGCACAGTTGCAAAATCAAATATTCTTTTTAAAAGAAGAAAATAAGAAGTTTAATAGCATTTAATGGGTAAAGTGCTCAAGATGAATGCAACTCTTCTGCACACCTGGAGGTTTGAGCTAATAATATGTTTTACCTCCAGTGGTCTGGCCAAGAGACAAGAGCTGCCTCCTCTTTGCTGCAACCAGCTGTCAAGGAAACAACAAGCGTGCTCTTCACTGGAAACCCGGGGAAGTGTAACCTTAGCCATGAACAGTGAGAAGATTAATATGTTTGTTTGTGATTTATAGTGCAAATAAAATCAGATAAGTCATTTTTGTGCACATGATGGTATTGTGTTTTTCACAGTTTAAGACTGGTAGACTTTAATCATTTACCAAGACCAGCTGCACCGTCTCACTGTTTCAAAGTCATTCGACCAAATGTTAGACAGTTAAATCAAATAGTTATTGGAGGAGCATGCTGGAAGGCACACGTAGTGTTGGGCATAAATTTGGCCAAACAAAGTCAGATAGTCGAAATTACTAAAGTTTTAATAAATGTTATTGTTTTTTTGTTTTTTCTATCAACAATTGTAGCATCACATTGCTATTTTACCACTCCTATGTGTTAGCAGTAACTTCTTTTCCTTTAGTCTTAACATTTCACAATTTGATATTTTGGAAATAAATTTGCTTAATGTAAACACGGCAATTTTGAAGAAAATAGTTTTTGGCTGATGTAACCGGATGTCACTACTGGCGAGAATGATGAAGACGAAGGCAGGAAGTGGTATGAGAAGGATGAAGTGGTGAGTTTTTTAATGACTTATTGCGTGCAGAAACATTTTCACTTGTGATTTTAATAGCTTTTCTCTTTTAATGGAAACACCACAATTGCAAAGTTCTCGACACATTTGTAACGGTAGCTCAGATAGTGTTTACAAAGTAAGGGCACTAAGGTAAGCAAAGCACTTAACAAACCAAAGAATCTTTTTGTTGCTGTGCTGCTAACTGATGACAGATTTAATTCAAGGTTAATTGAAGGTCATGTTGCTTCAAAGGTAAATGAGTGGCGAACTCAGTGCAGGAAGAAGTAGGCTGCAGAGCACCAAACAGCTTTAGCAGCAACAGTATCTTCATTGTTTCCAGCTTTCTGTTTCCCAGGGATTTTGTGGGATTTGGAAAAGCTGGCGGACTATTGAAATACTTTGACAAAACATAAGGACATAATCTCTGAAACCTAACAGGGAGACTGCAGTTACATACAATAGTAACTTATCAGACTATTTCACCAATACATTTCCTTTATATTCATTTATTTACTGTTGTTGTGGCCCCAAACCAATTCTAATATTCAAGATGATAAATATTTGTATCCGGACAAATTTAAACTCAGATATGAGGAACAGAACTGTGATAAAAAAATGTTGACATAAATGCATTGCTAAAAGCGTAAATCTCATTTTGTCAAAAATGTAGAAATGAAATGTGCTCTTAATGAGGGAATTTGGACACATTATGCTCGTGAATGGACCTTTGTCCCTTTTCTTTGACTCCTGCAGGGGATCTGTAAGCTGGAAACCTGGACACACTCAAAAGAAAGAAGAAAAAATACATTAAAACAACATTTGGAAGGATGTTTAACTCAGTTTCTTTGTACATATTTCAAAAGGGAATATTAAATTAATTTACTCCCAGGGCGAACAGAAAACCCACATGTTGCTCTCCTCTGTGGGGTTTGGGTTTTAAAGCTCACAGGCGGCCTGGGGGATTTGGGGAGCTCAGGGGGGCAAAGCGAGGGATCCTGCAGAAGCAATGAATGACATGAATCACTGAAATAAGGAATGGGGGTGAGAAGCGGGTTTGAGTCAAGCCTGCTGCTGAGTGGGCGGAAGAGTGGCGGAGAAAGAGTTAGAAAGGGGTCCAGTGAGAGTGTTACTCAGCTCTCTGCAGGGGTTATGCTCAGCTGAATTAATTTGTTGTGAAATGTGCAAGCCGGGCCCGGACCCATGGCTTGTGTGCATTGGAAACAGAGAGGACAAGGAAGCGGCTGGGTAGATTGATATGGTGGGAGGCTATGTCACGGAACCGAATGTGAAAAAGCAAATTCTGCCGCAGGGTTCAGTCCTTCTGACCCGACTACACCATCACAATGTATTACTTTGTCTGAACCCGTTTTTCTGCCCTTACATTTGCATCGAAATGCAAAACACATTAGCATAAGCAACCATCCAGGGAATATGAATGAGGATCGGGGCTACACCGGCTGGGTTCACCTTTGTCTTTCCATTGGTCGTATTTCATGTTGCACATTGTCGCTCCCATGAAAAGCCGAATCTGTCACAGATATTGTCTTTCTAAATAGTTGACAGATACAGAAGGAGTATCAATACAGATGAAACGATTATAATTTCATCATAATCCAGCCTTCACCAGGTGCTTCCCACAACACTTCTGACAGAAGAAAGTAATTTAAAGAGCTCAGCCAAAGACGACTTGCACATTTCTGCAGAATGATATAAGATTCACAAGTTTTCCATAAAGTCATCATGAGGTGTTCTCTATCACAATAACCTTCATGAATGTTGGTCACACAAGACTCTACAGCAGTAGAGTCAGATGAGGGCTTGGAAGAAATGTTGAATATTTCCTGGCAGCAGCATTTGAACACAGAAGAGCTACTATCTTGAGCACTACCTACCAAAGCAAAACCAGGATGACCAGTCAGAATGAACTGCAGGGGCTTGTTTTTAACCAGCAGTTCCAGTTATTGGTACATTTAGTAACTGGCATTTAGAGATCTTTCTTGCTACTTTTATGTACCTGGACTAAACTATGACCCAGAACACCAGGTATGTATCAAAACCATTACTGTGTGGCTCATTTACACCTCTACCATATTATTAGTCTTTATATGTAAATAATAAATAACTGCAATTTTTTTTTGTCCAGTTTATGTTAGTGATTTTTCTAGACACTGCATTGCTGAGGGTTTTTTTCTTGGTTAATTAGAACCACTTTTCACTTAAATAACACATTTATGCATTATTTAAGCAGTGAGACAGAAAAAGGAATAGAGGGGAGATATGAGAGAGAAATTCAACAAAGCAAAGGGAGTGAGTGAATATCCAAAGGGCTTATTAGTCACTGATCCTGACAAACTAGGACTTAATAAACGCTGCTTCCTGTTCTCACTTCCTCCTCCACCTGGCTCGATTGTGTGTGACTGGCCGATTATCAGAGTAAAGCTGCTGTTTTCTCACAAAGACATCCATTTATGCTGATGATGTTATCACTTCCAAGGTCATGGCAGATGAACCCTAAGAAATCAATTGGAGTGATGAAACACTGATGCTCCTCTTGACATCCAACTGTTGAGCCCGTACTGATGCTAGCTCCCGCTGTCAGAAACGCTCAACTCTAAGGAAAATGTCTTCATCTTTTTTTTATCCCAGCTGTGTCAATGAAATCTAATTATTGTGGGTTACTAAAATGCTTTTTGGTATTTATGAAGACAATGAAGCCTATTTTGAGTTCCACTATGTAGATGCTGCCAATGTATAAATGGTAATTGGACAGAAAATTACATCCAGAACGCCATTGATTTTCATCCTACATTTTCTTTCACCTAAACAAAGTTCTGAAAAACAGCTTGCATGCAGCTACCTTTGTATAATCAGACAATTATTAAAATACAGAGATGGTACCAGGCTTTTTTTGCGCAACCATCTCAAGAAAAACAGATGGTGCTTCTGGATTGGCTAATGCTATTAGCTAGTTTGTAACACCAGCTAACAGTGTGCCAAGTTGCATTGCTTCTAGGTATTCAGCTTCCCACACTGCAATTTCTTTCAGAAGTTTAAGATTTCCTCCTTGAAAACAATCTACAAATTGTATTGTAAGTTAATAGCGCAGTTTGTAGAGCTGTTGCCTTGCTGGGTTCGATTCCCGGCCCCGGTCTTTCTGCATGGAGTTTGCATGTTCTCCCTGTGCATGCGTGGGTTTTCTCCAGGTACTACGGTTTCCTCCCACAGTCTAAAAACATGACTGTTAGGTTAATTGGCCTCTCCCTAGGTGTGAGTGTGTGTGTACATGGTTGTGTGTCTCTGTGTTGCCCTGCGACAGACTGGCGACCTGCCAGGGTGTGCCCCGCCTCTCGCCCGGAACGTTAGCTGGAGATGCACCAGCAGCCCTCCTGACCCCACTAAGGGACAAGGGTGTAAAGAAAATGGATGGATCCAGAGAAATGATTTTAGCATTTTCATCATATTCAGTGACACTGCACCAAGTCCAGTACCTGCACCTGGATCCACCTGATTTCTTCCTTTACATTATTCGGTCTTTGTAAAACAAACCAGTAAATTTATTCAGATCAGGGTGAGTCCGTCCTCCAGGGCCGGCATCCTGTATGTTTTGGTACCTGGTGGAAGTCTCTACCTCCTCAGCATGTCAGTGTTCAGGCGTGTTGAACCAGGGAGAAAACTAAAATATGCAGGACAGGGGTCCTTGAGGACTAACTTTGGACACCCCTGAATTAGATGCAGGTAACCTTAGAAAGTCGGAGTGGCTGTGGAACAGTGGCATCTTGTTATTCTTGATAGGCAGCACAGTGTGCAGGTTGTGGGTCTGCGTCGTGTCATAGTGCTGAGGGAACCTGCTCTATATGAATATGAATGGTATTCATTGTGAGTGCACATGCGTGAGAAAATATAAATCATCACTTTATGTTTGACTCGATCTGTGTTGCTGCTCAACCAAACAATCTCAGATCAGCTGCTTGTGTTGGAAGAAATCATGAATTCTTGGAGTGTTTTGGAAATCTACTTTGCTTTCCCTGTTTTTCTGCTTCTTCTTATTTTATTTTTTTTTCAGGGCTCAGTGGTTAGCAACTGTTTGGCAGGTTGGAAAGCTCAAGTCTCATTCTGCAGGTGAAGGTTTAGACAGCCAAAAGTTAGAGTCTGGGGATTTACTGAGATGGACAGAATGAGAGGAGATGTGAGATCTGCTGCATTCCATTATCTGACAACTTTGGGTTTTCATCCATTAGAAAGTGTTATGTTATGTTTCTGTTTGCGTTACTTAAATGTTTAAATGTTCATTACAATGATTTGATGTAAAAAAAAAATACTATAAATCTGCATAGCTCTGGACCTCTTCAGTGGCATTTTGTACATATTTTTGCCTTCATGTCTGTTATTACAAACACACATACATTTGTGCGGGGAGACGGGGGGTCAAACAGGGTGACCCAGATTGATTTTACCAGAAGCTGAATGCAGTCAGCACCATTACTAACATGGCTTCCCCATCCAAAAGAGCTGCCAGCTGAAACAACAGGCTGCCAGCCCTGTGAGTGGGACTTTATGCAGCATAGCATCAGTCTGTCAAGGTGGAGGCACCCCCCCATCTCAGCTGATTTGACACAGTCAGGTGAAACAAGTCGAGCTTTCTGGCAAAAAAGTTTCTTTTTTCTTCACTGTGGAATCAAGCCTGGGTTTAAAAACTCAGGGGGTCCAGTTCAGGACAAAAACAACAAAACAAAACAAAACAAAAGATAAAGGAGCTATGGCCGAGAAAAATGAAAACTTCCTGTCGTCATTCAGAGTGATAGGAATTGAATATTTTGCCTTCTTTTTTAACACAAGTGTGTTTTATGTGAGTTTAGAAGGACAGAAACGCAGTTACGTTTAAAAAAAATAAAAAAAAATATGTCAAAGGAAACAGGTTGGAATAAATAGCAGCAAACAAAACAATTCTCCAAAAAATAAAAGTGGGAAAACAAGCAGGCAGGTGAAGAGGCTGACAAATCTGGCAGGCAAACAGACTGAAAAGGACTGAAAAGGACTATATATACACAAAGAGAGAGGGGGAGAGTGGGTGATGAGACACAGAAGGCTTCAATTGGGACAAAACATAACCGTACAGTGGTGAAAAACAACGAAAAATAGAGAAAAATATTATATCGGAAAAGAGAGAGTGAGAAGCACGAGCAGTTAGAGGTTGATTCTGAACTTGCCTCTTATTTTTAAATATTGCATGTGATTTTGGGAAGGGATTAGAAATGTTCACATTATTTATCATTAACACAAATTCCTTTTATTGCAATATGAATTATGAATTATTGTGACAATGATTAGCTCTTTTTAAATGTGTTTGCACAGCATTTTCGTTTGTAATTTAGCTATTTATTTCTATTGCTGATACCAAGAGAGCGACAATAAACATCAGCATCATAATAAATCTGAATAGATGCAGTTATTTTATGCAACACTTAATGTAAATGATGAGTAGAAGTTGTGGGGCTTTAACTGTAGAGACATGCATTAAAAAAATGACTCCAATGAATGTAGAATACTGGTTACAAAAACACTCCTGATGATAATAACCATATTTCTATAGTTATGTCAGCAGATTGGCGTTTTACTCATAATGACCACCATTGTTTAGTTTCTTTTGCTAACCTGTGCAGCTTAAAATGCAGATTATTTTTTATTGATTTCTGGTCTTAACACTATCTGGATTATTCTTTTTGCTGTGAATGATTGCAACAATATTTACATGCAGTATTAGTTATTGTATTGATTTTTAAAATATCATTAATAAAAACAAAAGCTTCAATTCCTGCACATAGAACCATATCATCTTATCACAAAAGAGAATGAACATTTAACTATCAGTTTTGTTTTTCACATCAGTAGTTTTTTTTTTTTGTCTTTATCTTTGTTGATTTTTCTTTGCATTTCTACTCAGAAATCTGTGAAATCATAGCTGTTTCTATGCTCAGCGTCCGAAAACAGACTTCAAAATTGTCTTTTTCTTCTGGATATTTTGAACAAACAACAATAATATGCAGATGTTAGTTGTATTTATGTTTAAACGTTCGTATGATTTTTCTGTGGAGTGTTATTTTTGGGTCACACATTGTATTCACACTTTATGAAAAGTGTTTCCAAAAGTATCTGGATTTTTATCTGGTCGTCAAACTAACAAAACACATACAGATCTAAACTGATGCAGTGAAGTAAGGCAGCAGGTCTGTGAGATATTTTTGCTCCTGTTTGGATATACTCCATGCACTGTGTTTCAAAATGATCAGAATAAGCTTTGCATCAAAGAATAACAAAAAAATGCTGCTAATAGAGTGCTGTATCCAAGGATGGTACTGGAATGTTAAGTGGAAGGAAAAAGTATGGAAAGCACAGTGAAGGGAAGTTACACAAGGCGTGAGTTGGGGCTGCAAAGTGCATGGCCTCAGCTTTTGGTAAGAAAACATTTCCAAATTGAAAAAGTTTTCTTGATATTTATTTTACTTAATAAGAATAAAGGTTTGAATCTAAGTATAACTTTACTCAAGTTAATGAGATGTGGCTGTACATTCTTTGGAACTTTTTGGCCAAATCGTTTTCTTTTGGCTCTCCATTCATCGATCCAGACAGTATTTGTACCTGCTTCTCCTTTCAGTGGATGAAGTTTAGATGAACATTTAGAAGCAAAACAAACAATCACTGCAATTTGCGAATGACAGTCGTTGAAATCACATGGGCTTTAATTACGTCAATTAATTTGTAAAGCTTTCATACATTAAATCATATTCACTCTAAATGCTCATGACTCACGTGGGGGCTGATATTAAAGAGCTCCAAACATTGTACCCATTTTAAGGCTCTGAGCTTGCTCTCCTCCTCTCATACATCAGCTCACAAGTGACATGGGGGACTGCTGCCGGTGTGGGGAGATGAATGTTTTTTCAGCTTGCGCACATGGCCTGATCTGTCTTGCTTCAGCTTCTCTTACATCATGGCACGTGCCTCGGGGTTTTTTTCTCTTCAGAGCAGCTCTGTATTTAGGGTGTGATTTACGCTCAAACATATATACACACACACACACACACACACCCCCACACACACACACACACACATGCGCACACACACGCACCGCTTGGGAATGTTCCTCTGCTTCAAATTGCAAGCAGTATTATCATCTTCCTACACTTCAATGTGCCTTTAAGGATCGCATTCAGGGAGGGAAGTGGAAAAAAAAAACCTCATGAAAGCAACCATATAAAAGACAAAAATGGACAGAAAAACAGACCAAGGCCAGGGAATAATTTATATTAAATTATATTCGCCTGAAGATATTTATTTTTTATTCTTAGCTTGTCCTCCATTTCACTGATGCCATTTTAATCTGCAGCTCAGCAGCCCTTTAAGTCTGGCAGTCGACGCCCTACGGATTCGTCAAAGAAGGATCCACCTGCAGAGGGGAGGAGAACTGAGAGCTGTCGTTTATTTCAGCCTTTCTCTTTCTCTGTCTTTGTTCTCAGGTTGTTAGAGAACTCGCTGCTCAACGCAGAAGTGAAGGAAGGAGAGATTCTGCCTCCTACCATTCAGAGGCTGATGAAAGGATACAACAAGTATCTCAGGCCTTTCTTTGAGAGTAAGGAAGCAGCACAGACATGCAGATGTGGAAATGACAAAACAGTCAGAGGATGGTGGTGTAATGGAGAATGGGAGGAGTTCAAATTGTCGAATTGTGCTTGCATGTCCTTGCTGAATATTTCATGCCTCCATTCATACACTCAAATGTAATTGAATTCTTTGAAATCCAGGTGTAAAGAAAAGAGAATGTGGAAACACGCAGATAAAGGTTCTGGCTTTGCAGATAAAAATGTGTGAAATGATTTAAAGGGGCAGTTTTATGTAAAATTTTCTTTTTTTATTTTTTAGCTTTGCGTTATAATATTATTCCCTCATCAAAATCATACCTGGAGTTTTGCCTTGGTCTTTTCATGCATGTTTGAGAAATCCTTTAATCTCTATTGGCAACCAATGGGACTCTCTCTTCTCCTTCAGACTAGCCAGCAGCAATTAGCAAACATCTGGTGGAACTGAGCATCTACTTATTATATGAGTTACCTCTGAGTGCAGCACTGGTAGGATGGTCGTTAAAGGGTTAACAGAGGAGCTATGTTGTGATGACTTCCTGAAGGCGAAGTTTCAAACAGAGCAGGAGCTTCCCACAATTTCAAGGTGTTAAATTACAAAGTCATATTTTAAGTCATATTTGATATATGTAGCATTTTTACGACAACTGAAGTTAACATAGTTACTTGATTGTGCTATAAAATGTCTGTAGAAAACATAAAAATGCCCTTTCAAAATAAATGTTATTTACTAAAGAAGCATTATCAGATACTTAAAACTTTAAATAACTCCAACCTTTAGTTTTAGTTAATTTGTTCAGCATAATTTCTGGCAGTCCCACATTAATAATTCAGCCTCTTCAGCCAATAAGGCAGCACTTAGGCCTTTTCTACAGCATTTCACAATGTTGGCCCAATAAGGTTGGAGCATAAAAGGAGTAAAATCTTTGGCCCTTATGTTTGGCACAATCTCTAGATGATCCAGAGTTCTGGGTACTCTCTCCTCTTCAACTCACAAAGCAAGTTTTCTACAGGATTTGGGTCTGTGGACTAAGAGAATCTTGGCAAAAAGTACATTTTATATCCACTGAACCATTTCTATGTTGAAATGACTCATAAGCTAAGCGATCTAGCCATGAACCACTAACAGTTTACTGTTAACATCCACCAAACTAAAACTAATCAAACTAAAAAATACATTTTAAAAATTCTTACACTAGATTTATTTTTATAAATTATTGGGGTTCCCTACTGGTTTTTCTTCTGGGATTTTGTTAAATAACTATTATGTCTTAGCATAGATTTTTTTTGTGTGTGTGACTTTAGACCATAATTGAGCTTTTAGGCATTGACTAAATCTCAAATGATTTTGCTAATTACTGAAATAAAATTTTACAAACCTGTCATCAGTAGCTCCAGACATTATATTTGCCTGGTAGGAAAAACAAATCTGAAGTAAAAATGAGTGTGAACGTCCAGAGGAATAATGAGATTCACTGTAGGTCTTTCTATTGTATTATTATTTTTAGCCCTGATAAAACAGCACCAGATCACTGCTGTTTTCTCCTATCAAGATAAAAGCTCTGCAGCAAATTGACCGATACTGCAGAGCCTGTTAATACAAACACAAATAACATTGTGATAATGAAAATATTCCTTCATCTAGCAGTAAGTTTTCATGTAATTGTGCTTTAAAAATTAACATTTTCACTGATAGTTGGCATCTCAGATAGAAAAAGAAGACATATTTGCAAATAACTTCTAAGTCTAAATAGACCAGTTTCTATTTTGACACTATAGAGTTGGCATATTTGTTCTTGTATGTTTCATGGCCTTCTCTTTGAAGACCATAATAATTTACCACTATCATTCAAACACATTTGACAGAAACACTTGCAAACCCGTCAGTGTTGTGTACATGTGTAGTACCAGTTTTCTCTTTGTTTTTGAGATGGTCCTGTGACGGTGGGAATGAGTTTGGACATCGCTAGCATTGACACCATTTCTGAGATCAACATGGTAAGATACTCACTCTTACATTTGATGGATTGTTGTGGATATTGTTGTTTTGTTTCACTGCGTCGTAAATTAAATTAACTGCAATAAACCAACAAAGTGTTGAATCCACAGTGCTGGCTCTTTTTAGATTTAAGATATCAGTATTTTCACATTGTGGATTAAAATAACATTTTTGCTTTCAAACCAACTATAACAATGACATTTATGCAAAAATCAAGACTACACTGAGTCTAATTAAGGGGACCACTACCACACTTGTACAAATGTATAAACGGATAGATGGATTTAGAAAAAGATCTATTGTGAATATTTTAATTACTTGATACATTAATATTTAAGGTAAAATGAAATAAGAGTCCCATGGTATAGGAGGTGCAGATGTTTACAGTTCGGGTGGAATAATCTCTTGACAGTACAACTATAACTTGAGCACTCCCCTAATCTGGGATTTATGGAAGACTGGCAGGAAGAAAACCATTGTTAAAATAAAGCTGTGAAAGTCCTATTTTCAGTTTGCTGCAAGCCATGTAGGGGACACAGCAAAGTTTGTGGGATAAAATGCTCTGTTCAGATAAAACTCTGTTCAGACATGCAAAATTATATGTGTGGTGAAAAAGAAAAACTCACAGAAACATGATGTCACTCTGGACACACCATGCCCTTCATAAAACTGTAGACTGTATCTGAAGGCTACCTTCCAACAAGCAGCGCTAAGCATACAGAGCCACACTGCAATAATTTACGTCAAAGCATATATTCATGTGTTAAAATGACCCAGTCCAAGTTCAGACTTACATTGCATTGAAAATATGTTGCATGGTTTGAATATGGTTGTTCTAAGATCCAATCTGACACTGAATTGTTTTGCAAGAGAAAAATAAATCGATCAAATATGCTGTAAGTGGGGCTGTAAGATATGAAAACTACAATTTTCAGATTTCCGTCTGTTAAATAAAAAAGAAAAAGGAAATATTGCATCATTTCCTTTAGTTATATGAAGTAATCATGTTTGGCACTCAGTCAGTGTTTTGCACAGAAAGTCAGTCTTGTTTTTGAAAAACAAGACTGAGCAGACCTGCTGATTTGAGGCCCTGCTGTGCATAACTGTGGCCCCAGGCACAGAGGGGCCTCCAGGAACCGACTTCATCCACACAAATCAAGCAGCCAACATGACTGCCAGCCTGTTATTGACATGCCTGTTAAAAGTGTCTGATGAACTTGTTCTCCCAATTCCTGCAGGACTACACGGCCACCATATTCCTCCGCCAGCGCTGGACGGATGAGCGCTTGGTGTTTGAGGGCAACAAGAGCCTGAGCCTCGACGGGCGCCTGGTGGAGCTTCTCTGGGTGCCGGACACTTTTATTGTTGACTCCAAAAAATCCTTCCTGCATGATATCACAGTGGAGAACAGACTGATCCGCATCTTCCCCAATGGGACCGTCCTTTATGCTCTGAGGTGGGCTAACAAAGAAGCATTGTTGGTCATTCGTTTTGTTTCGATTTTTCTTCTTCTTCTTCTTCTGCTCCAGCAGATAATAGAAAAGTAGGCCAGGGAATCAAGAAGAAACAGGCTGGGGGAGGAAGCGTGGGCTGAATTTGAGATAATGTGATTGCAACGCTGGGAGTTATATCACACTATTACTCGACTATTGGATTGTCTGAGTCCACAAGCTCTTGATGTGTGGATAGTGTGAGCATCACCAAGTCCAGTCTGGATGTGTAGGGCAGATATTGTGCTGTATGAACGACAAGCCTTTGGCAGTTTGTGCCATTCTTATTAAATATTCTCAGCCAAGTACACATGTTGTACATTTTCCAGTTATATGTGATGTGAGTGTCAACACGACAGTCATGATGCTCTGAATGGGAGAAAGAAAGTACACCATGTTCCTATTTCTAGAATATTATGTTTCAAGAAATGCTAAAAGAAATAATCTGATTATTTGAATTCAGCTTCAATTCTACACTTTGATTAGTGACTATAAACACGAAGGGACTAGGAGAAAACTATTGACTGAAAAATAAGTACAATGTTTATTTTAGGAGTTGCTGCGTAGTTCAGTTTAAATCCAATAAGAGCATTTTATTTTTCTTCCAGTATCTTTCTGAAAAGATGTACTTAGTTTCACTAGAAGCCTTTTCCTTTTGCCTTGGTTTAATTTATAATTATACTGAAAACACATGGTGAGTTTTTAGTTACTGGAGGTTAGATTTAAATAAGAACTTTGTTTGTTATTCTCTGATACTTAAACCATGAGAATCATAAAGGGATGTACTTTCTATTTCCCAACACTGCAGATATAGAAATTATCAAGGAAATGCAGCAGTTATGACTCCAGTTTTGACTCAGACACATGTTTTAAATAGATGGAAAACAAACCATGCCAAAACAGAGTTGGATGGTGAGTATCAGTGTGTGTGTTTGGATGGTTTACCCAGGTGTCTCAACATTGTCCCCGTGTGCAACAAGCCTTATCTTCAAAAACAGAAAACGTGAACTTTCCCCGTCAAAGTTTTAATCAGTGTTTTCATTCTTAAGACCCGTGTGCATTGAGGACAAGATGACTCCATTTGAAGGCTGATCGATACTCGTCTCCCTCTGGTTGGCTCTGACTTCATGGGCCGTTGCTTTTACACAGGAATCGGTGCTCTCGCTGCACCGCAGTGTGACACAGGGAGCGTTGAGGGAAAAGCACTCAACAGGACCAGCTAAAATAAAACAAGCAAACGAAAAAAAGGAAAAGGAAGTCAGGAGAAGCATGGCAACCTCAGGGGATTCAAGCTGGGAAAGGGGACAGAGCGAGGTGAGAAATGTATGATGCTGGAGGAAAAAGGAAGAAAGGACAGCTATGCTGAGTGTTTCACTGCTGGCCAGGAGGGAAAGAGCTACAGATGTCAGAGTGATTGTAGTGAAACTCCCAGCAGTTTAAAGGATTTTAACAAGGCCCCTTTTTTAGATCATGTATGTCCTTTTATATGTTGTGGTAAGATACTGATAAACATCAAGTTAAAGATGACCAAGTTTCATCACAATAAAACCTTATGATGGGACATGGATGATGAAAGCTAGAGTCAAAGTGAAGAAGTGGTTTGCAGTGGGAGTAGCAGAAAGTTTCTCTGTAATCACTGATTAATGCTGCCACTTACTGGTCCGTCCTTCATTGCAGTAACAGAATTTTGTTCTGAACAATTTACAAAAATCTAATAAGCTGAAAGATTATCATAATAAAAAAGTTGCTTTTAATCAACATGATGGGTGTTAATAACTTATAAATATATTAATAACATATTGTTATATAAATAACATCGCTCATTGTTGTAAAAAGCTTGGTCGAGTAACAACTCTAACATTCTCCTGTCTTTTCCATTTTAAGGGTATTTAGTCTCTCTTTCAGTTTTTTTAAACCAATTTTGGCAATTCAAAGTTTCTAAACATCTTGGCCAAAGGAAAAAAAAAAATCCCTTTAAACCATGTGGATCGTTGTAGGTTTCTAAAAAGACCATAAGATGATTTAATAAAAATATTGATGTGTTTTAAGGCTTTTTGCACATCATTACCAGAGATGCCAGGACCTGCAGAGGGCGCTGTGTCTGAATGCAGTTATTTCTGAAGGAAAAGATGAAAAGTGAAGGCCTCCAGATATGATGCGTCATGGCTGCATTATGTCATCCATCGCAGTGTCTCTCCACGCCTGATAATTACAGATCTAATTAGCTGTATAACATCTCTGTGGTAACATATTGATAAATGCCAGAGGAATGCCTAATGTGGCTGTTATGAATAATGGGATCTGCTTGTTACTGTTATATAATTAGGATCAATTTGGTACTTCTGTGTTTTTTTTTTTATTAATGTGTGTAAAATTACATTTTGCTTTGAATTTCATACAATTTGCTAAAACGCCATGGGATTCATTTCTCATTCATTGCATCTCATACTTTTCATGTTCTGTGGTAAGAATGAGAGCTTTTGATGAGTTTATCACTGATTAGTGACGCCAACTGTCATCCCTTCAAATGTAAATATGGATTCTAATAAGGGAAAAAACATTATTCTTTTTTCTTCAGGATCACCACCACTGTGGCGTGCAACATGGATCTGACGAAGTACCCAATGGACAAGCAGACCTGCACATTACAACTAGAGAGCTGTAAGACACTTCACTCTTTGTTAAGAACATTTGAGCCATGCTCCTTGAGCCAGGGGCAGAGAGTTGGTGGGTGGGTGTGATTTCAAGTGAATGTGATCAGAACGAGGGATCAAACACATCACTTTCTCTCATCTTCTACATCGCTTGCAAAAGCAAGTGCAATCTTTGCCTGTGTGTGTGCAGAAAAAAACAACAAAACACTGATGTCACAGTGCATCAGAAGCTGGGACATTTTAGGTAAAAATGGAATAATCTGTTGTGTTTGGCACTGGAACAGCCGACTCTGATTAAAAAGAAAACACACAAACACAAAGCCAGAGGGTTGTGCTTGAAAATTATCTACGTCGTTAGTGAAGAGTTGCTGAGTAGAAAAAGTACAAGCTGCACGCTTTCTGTGAAGCTTTAGGAACCCTTTAAACTTTGACAGAGCGTGAGGCTTTTATATTACTTTAACACGGATAAAGCACAAACAGTGTCTATCCAGCCACACCTTCGCTGCCTTGCAGCAGAGTGCGTTCTCACACTTTGTCTTGTTTCAAACACAAACCTCAATGTATTTCACTCAGGCTTTCTGTGACAGACCAAACAAAGAACATAATCCTCCATAAGTGGAACCATCAGTAGACACGGTTTTGAAACTTCTACAAGTATGGGATGCATTTCTGTGTTCGGCTCCGCTTTGTGCTGATAGCCTCACATGTCATACGGCGCTTCCCCATTCTCCGCCTTAGAGACAAGGCGAGGAGGGAGCTGAGTGTAGAGCCGCTTCGTCTCTGCACCAAGCATAGCATGGCGCTGTGGGGCTGGTGTGCATAAATGCATAATTTTTAATTTATGCATTTTGCATGAGAGCCAGAAAGTTGTGTATTCATATCATATAAAAACACCTTCTTTCATGTTTTGGCGTGAAATAAGCATACCAACTCCAGAATAAAAGCGAAAGTCATGTAAAAAGTTGTATTGGTTTCTACAGTGAAATGTGTCCTGAACCAACACAGGCCGAAAAGCCACTCTGAGTGGAAGAAGCCATTACTTCAGAAGCAACACAAGAAGCTGGATTAAAGTTTGCCAATGTGTTCAGGCATAAATTATTTTCTTTGGCTGCACCATCATGCAACCTACGATCCAACATACAGTTCTAAAAGCAATTCTACCTCATATTTGTAAAATATCTGTAAACTTCTGAATTTGAAGAAAGTTTTATTCTGCAAAAACACAAATTCTTACCAAGTATTTCTGGTCTGGTTTGCAGTTCAATTACCTCAGGACATGAGTATATTTTAAGACAGTAATTTATTAATATTGATGGAAAACTATTAGTTGTAAATGTCTTGTTATGAGTGAAATAATCTGCCTGTGGAACTGGCACTTTATTCAATGCTAAGACATTATTTACTTAAAACAAGCTCTTAAATCTTGCTGAAAAGTTACTAGCAAGTTAGTTTATTATTTTTCAGGTGTGCAAACATACTTGGTAAAATTTTGCAGAATAACAAAAATCTTCCTCTTATTATTCTAACATTTACCAAAATAAAAAATCAAATATTTTACCCTAACTGCTTTATAACAGGAACAGTTTGGTCTAATTATATTTGTCTGTATATTTTATATGCTTTTTGGGGCCATGAAGTAAAGTAAAGAGTACCTAAAATAAAAAAAGTCGTTATAATTGAAAGAAGGTTTATTCTTTGGTGACATGGTGGATATAAACATGTTTTACATCTTCCTCCACTTTCTATTCCCAGATTGCTTTAGTTTTTTTTGTTTTTTTCTGTAAAATGACAGCCAGCCAGACTAGGCTCAGTCTGATCCCTGCCAGAAGCCAACCAAACCCTCAGCTCCACACAAAACCTTTACCTCAAGCTCCAGGGCCACTTAGCTGACAGAAAGACATTTTAAGGATAAAGTCAGGTAACTGAGAGGTGGGTTCTTCCTCTGGACCCTCAATAATTCTTGGCTAAATATCTCTTTCTTATCTTTTCCTCCCTCAGTTCTGTTTCTATCCCTTCCTGATGTTCAGTTTCGGTTCTGTATCACATCCTGTCCTCCTCTAGCTGTCCCGGTGTCTCTTTATGAAAATGTATATCCAAGGATTTATTTCTTTTAAAGCCGTGCCAGAATTGGATCCTCTGCGCAGGAGGAAGCTTTAAAGGCAGTGCTGTTGTGGGAGTGTGTGGGGTGTTTAAATTAGGATGCAGTAAAATATTTAGTGCTTCTTGGCAGCAATAGACATTAAAATAGTGCCATTCTTTTGTAGAGCTTGAAATAAAATGTCGGTGCTGGATGCCACCTTTGGCAAAGTCTGTTGTTAGAATGTGGAACCGAAGGGCCGACTTTTCCATGTCAACGTTTAACTTCCTGTGTCGTGCCAGTGCTGCAGGTCAGAAAACTGATCAGTTCTTCCTTTAAGAACCTCGGGTAGAGACAAAACTGATTTGTTGAAGGCATCAAAGTCAACCGTACCCCACATTTAACTGCTCATCAGTCCATGACTTTAGATTAAGTAAGGTGAAGACCCTCGCCACACTTGAAATGCTGAGGAACCAAGTTCATCAACAGACCAACTGGCTTCAGCTTCATCTTTTCATATGGGTTGGTTCAGGGTGAACGGTGAGAAATGAAGCATCATTTCTGACAGGGGATTGCAGGGGTCCAAACTACGGTTCTTATTCTCTTACTCCCTCTGCAGACACATTTGGAAAATGCATCTGAGACTTTTAACCTCATTAAATGAGCAAGTCTGGCTTTTAGAACTGAAAATCAACCACATGATGGTTCCTATAACCTTACAATATTAGACTCATATGCTGCTACAGTAAACCCTTTCACACATGACTGTGTTCTCTTTGATCATCAGATTTTTTCAGGCCTTCTTTGAACAATAATTAATCGGGTTATCTCAGTTGCGCTGTCTGCATGCTTTGTCTGTTTGTGTTATGGTACGAGGTAAGAGTGATGCTCCTCACCAGGATCTTGTTGCACTTTTTTGTTATCTTCTTTGATTAAGTGAAGGAACAGAAGTACATGCATGAGCATCCCTTTGAACGTTTTCACACTCTGTCACATCACAACCACAAACTCCAATGCTTGTATGTTATTTAAATTTCAGGAAAGAGATCATCACAGTGGAATTCACAGTTGTAAAGTAGAAGAAACAGTGCACATTATATTTAAAGAACTAAAAAAATAAAAATAAATCTGAAAAGTGTGGCATGCATGTCTATTTAATACCCCACGATTCAGTGCTTGCAGAGCCATGTTAAAGGGTATTTCTCTGCTTTGCATTTCTACAGACTAAACTTTTTTCTTACTTGTCTTTACAAAAAAGCTGAAACTGAGTCAGACTGGAGTCAGTGTTGCAATAATTTGCATAGCATTTTAAGTCATGTTTTGGTCTGAACTTTGACTAGGACATTCTGAAACATGAATATCCTTTCATCTAAATCATTCCAGTGCAGTTTAGGATTATGGAAATGTAAACTTCCACCTGACCAGCTGCTAATGTAAGACGTGATGTTGCTTTAAAAGTTTTGAACTCTCATGGGTTCACTTTTAAATGTTAAATGGAGGTCTGCTGTTTCAGCACTTCACTTTGCTTCCCTCCAACGTCTTTCTTGTTGCAGATATTTAGCATTATGCCTAGTTTGCCAGGCCCCCACTGTGAAGCTCCATTCCTAAACAACCGAGTCTTAATAAGATCAGAACATTGCACAGCTATTAGCCATTAACATTCCCTGCTGTTTCTCTCATTGCCACTTCAGGCCTTAGCAAAGGAAACATCAGTTATTCTGTTGCTGTAAAATCCACAGCTGTAGCACTGATTTAATGCTCATGTCTCCATGTTCCACGTCTCAAAAGGAACTGCAGTTATTTAGGTGCATATAAACAAATTCTTCCACATTACAAAGTGCAAACCAACATATTTATTTATGTGAATTTGTGGAACAAGAAAGAGACATTTGATGATGCGATATTCCAGCTCAGACATAACAACACAGATACCCTCTGAATAAAATGAAGAACCACATCACACATTGCTGCCAAAGAGATGAACAATAAAGTCATAAAACAAAGAATAAAAACAAGGGATTAAAAAATGGTCTGGCTACATTCTATAGACACACAAACTTGAAAGAAAAGATTTTATCTCTGTGCTCTTTTTCAGGGGGCTACAACATCAACGATGTCATGTTTTACTGGACCCGAGGAAATGAGTCTGTCAGCGGTTTAGACACCCTGCAACTGGCTCAGTACACCGTGGAGGACCACTACACATCTGTCTCAGAAGCTGTCTACGAAACAGGTGAGAATGTTTGAGTTTGGTTTAAAAGAAGGGCCTTATCTTTGAATATTTTGAATTATATCACTTAGGTAAGTTTATGCCACTTCTTCTAAACTCAACTGTGCTTTAAATTGGCATCTACATTCTTTCTTTCATGGCTGTTTCTTATTTTTTCTCTTGTCTCTTGAAGGCCATTACCCGAGGCTGGTTTTCCACTTCGAGCTGAAAAGGAGCATTCTCTATTTCATCCTGGAGACGTATGTCCCCTCCAGCCTGCTGGTGGTCCTCTCATGGGTGTCCTTCTGGATTTCCTTATCCTCTGTTCCGGCTCGAATTTGCATAGGTATTCATCAAATCTGACTCGAGAATATTTTTCTATTATGTCTGACAATTTTCCAGCCAAACAAAAATCTTTCATGATATTTTGAACTGTTGTTTTAATTAAAAACTAACTTATGACAAAACATGTGATGAGGAACTTCTTTGAACCCCCACCGTTCAGGAGTTTGTGAATCACGTTGCAGCTTAAGTGGCCTACGATTCTAGACAAACAACTTATTTTGACTCTGGGTGTTGCAGCTCCTCTTCAGGCAGTCCACAGCCCATCTTGAGTGAGTGAAAGGCAGTGGCTGGATGGATGAATTGCAGATGCATTCAGGTCAAATCTTGGTTTAAGTTTGAGCTCAAAGATCTAAATTGATTCTGTTTGAGCTAAGCATTGCAACCCTGAAACCCGCCTGACTGCTCTCATTCTAACCTTTAAAAGCTGACAGAATATCAATCATCGCAGCACATGACAGTCAGCTGAATCTTTCATGATGTCTGTTGGTCCTCGTTCCCTGGGAATTGTTGGTGTTATATTTTAGAGAATTTCTTTTACTGTAGTCGTGCTATTTGGAATTTTATGGCCCTGTAAAACATAAATTTTACACAAGGTTTATTTTTTTTCTCGTTATTGAACATGATCCAGACGAACAGCTGAAGGTTGGGGAAGTGGGATGGATCCATCACAATCAAGCCTATTTTCAATCCGTCTTGCTTGTTTGCTATAATGAGCTAAATTATCTGTTTAATGTTTCATCCACTGACCATCTTAATTCTCTTTAACACTTTGTAAATTGTCCAATTTGCAGAGTTTAGACAATTAAACTATAATTGCCATAATCCTTTCATGATTGAGTGTTGACCAGACACTATAGAATATCTCTATGCGATCATGGGAAAATGTATAACTGCTAAACACCAGATGCGTTTTGTAGACGCCATCGCTTTCTGCCACTCCGTCACAAACATTTCATCAGTATAAATAGATAATTAAAATTTTAAAAATAAACTTTTATAAATGAATTTGAGTTTACTTATTCAGGAACATTAACTCCATAAAACTCCAATGTACCAGATTTAGCCCCTGGCTTTTTTTCTCTTACATTTGACTGAAACTTTTACAGTGTTGGTGTTAAATTTATTGCATATTTTAAAAAGAGAAACTACGCACCAGTAGTTTGCGTCATTCCAGGATTTTTTCTTTCTGTGAAACGCAAATTCTAGAGCAAACTAGAAAAAAAAAACATTGTGTAGACACTTTTCTAAACAAATCTATACTCATTGCTTTTAGAATAAATCTATAAGGTAATGGAAAGAGTAAGGACAGTTAATACTTTCAGATGTGATACTAAGTGGTTTTCAGAAACCTTCAGACCAACGTTTTAGTCATTAAAAGAGAATTCATTTAGTTTTGGCTGTTAGAATTTTTGGGGCTTGAATAAACCATTGAACATGTTTACCACATATCTCTACAGACCAATGCTGGTTTTATTGTTTGACAGGAGTGACCACAGTCCTGACTATGACCACCCTGATGATGGGAGCGCGGACGTCGCTGCCCAATGCCAACTGCTTCATCAAGGCCATCGACGTCTACTTGGGGATCTGCTTCAGCTTCATCTTTGGAGCGCTTATTGAGTACGCCGTGGCCCACTTCTGCACGCTAACTCATGCTGATGCTCACATGCTGATGGTGAGACTCTGCTGTATGTTTAAAAACTTTGTTGTTAATGTTCAAAATCTTACAACACCGTCTACAGTTATTGGCACTAAACTTTTAATTTCACGTTTTGAAGCAGTGGTGAGAACGATATCTCACATTAAAAAATAATTGGGACAAAATGAAAGTAGCAATAGCTTATGGCACCTTTGCTGTTTCTTTTTGCACAATCTTTCGACATCATCCAGACTGCTGGGTCGTCACTTGAACTCTTGTATCTTCAGCTCACCATCATCTCAGGCGGCTGAGATGATGGTGGAAAAATTGTAATTGGTAATTGGCCCAACTGAACAGCGATTTGCTCAGAAACTATCTTAATCTGACTTTACCGAAGCATTTAGGAAGTTCAGGAAACATTCGTTTTGTTGTATGTTTGAAAGGTTTAAAGACTTTTATACATCTTTACTGCGCTAATAAATGTGATTCTAGTCATTCTGTTTGCCATAATGCTGATCATCTTTGTTGTAATAATTATGTTTACCGCTTATCAAGTTTCTAATCCACCTGACCTTTGTCCTGCAGTACGGCCACCACATGCACGACATGGATGACGAAATGAACGGCATCGTCACCACCATTTCCACTCACTCCAGCAGAGCCAAGAGACGCAAGGAGCCCGCCGTCACTTCGCCGCCGGCGCCTGCCTCGGCAGAACTCAGCGTCAGCCCCTCCAGTCCTTCAGGCAGTGAGCCCAAGCCTGAAGTGTCCCCTCCAGAACCCACCAACTGGTGCCTCACCACTCTTGCCACACTGCGCAAAATCCTCCGCTTTATAAGCTGCTGTCACATCGAGAACCCCCACCACATAGACAACTACTCCAGAGTCACCTTCCCCCTTTCTTTCGTCATTGTCAACCTGCTCTACTGGACATATTATCTGTACTTCTAGTATCGGCTTTAGAGCGGCAGTGTGTCTCTGAGAGTGTGAGGCAAAGAGTGTATGTAGGCAAGAAGTGCATTTTACTGTATGTATGCACAGAAAGCATTAACAAGGTGTGTTCTGAGATGGGTTTATACCGTTTCTATATTTGGTTTCATAAGCAAAGTAGCAAATTCAAATGAGACCATTGGTTTTATTTATTTATTTATTTATTTATTTATTTAAAAATAGAACTGCAGCTTCATTTTGAATATCAAAACAGGTGCATCTCAATAAATTAGAATATAATTGATAGTTGAAATAGCAGTCCGGTGAAAAGTATCCCCATTTACAATATAGATGCTCAATAATTGGTTTCTGCTCTTTTGCATGAACTGCTGGTTCAGTGTGGCTCAGTGTGGCAGCTGGTTGCCTTCATCTGCTCCGATGGTGTCGTTTGTCTTCATAGGTTCTGTATTAAGATTAGGTTAGGGTAGTTTGCTCGAAATCTAAATGAGGATCTCCATATTGTTTGTTAACAAAGGGAAGCATAAAGTGCTCTAAATGTTGATTGTTGCGCTGACGTTAGGTTTGCTAAAACAAGGTGGAACAACACCGGCAGATGCTGTTTCTTCCAAAATTAGTGGGAATTTCCACAGTCAGTTTTATGAAGAGCTCCACTAAAAAAAGGCTGCACCTTTTTTCTACTTTACTTTTTTTCCTTCCACACAACTTCCCAGTAATATACTAAGATACAGAACTCAACCAACTTGATAATAATGAATTTTTATTTCTTGCAAATTAGAAGTCTTTGCCTTGATTTTCAATGCTGATATTTGTAAATTATAGCATTTTTTTCTGTCAATGGTCTGATATAATATTCAAATTTCTGAGAAATTAAATTTGGAGTTTTCATTAGGTGTAATCAAAATGAATGGAAATGACACTATATTACATGCAGGTTTTTTAATGATATTTTAATTTACTTGGATTCACCTGTTCACTTTCAATTCCTGCTTTTCTAAATAAATCAGTTATTTTGCTAAAACGAAACGGCCAGCTTTAATCAGAGAACATAAGGTCTGAACAGTTTTACCAATCCAAAAGTAAGAAAAGGCTCTTGCTTTCCTTCTAGTTGGGATATATTCATTTTAAGATGGAGCTGTGATTAAAGGCTTTGTGACAGATTTCACAAGGGCTGTTAGGTGAGAGCAAATTCCCACAGCACTTTGATTTTCTGCTGTGATGGACTGATCATCGATATTTTATAACTTCATCTTCTGTTTCCTGCAACATTTAGGAGGAAGTAGAGAAAAAAACTAATGACAGTTGTGAGGTGAAAAAGACCCATCATGGAGTTTGTTAAAAAAAAAGAAAAAAACTCCAAAACATTCTCCAAATGGATGATCGCTCCTGAAGGAGCTGGAAAAATCTTTTCTCTGTAACTCTGTGAGTTGTTTATTTTTTTTGCTTGCATTTTTGTTTTTTTATTGAGAATATGAACATATAATAATAGTGGCCTTTAGTCATTTATAAACCAATTTTATCACACTAATCATCATACAACTCTGAAGCCCTCTGTATCCACTCCCTATTAAGAAATTTCACATTCTGAATTTTATGAATACAGTACATGTTATTAAATAACATGAAACATAACAAGAAAGTGTAAGAAATGGTTTATCCTAAAATACCAGAGGTATAAGAGAAATTATGTGGCATAAATGGTGAATAAATGTGCCAAACTGAAAAGAAACCACCAACAAACCCACTTCATATGCAGATGGTACAGGATTTTTCTGGATTTCCTTTGAGATTCTGTCTCTCATGATGCAGACCTCTCCAAAATGGAAAATCTTTTAAAAATGGAGGTGTCTCAAATATGTTTCCTCCCACTGTAAACATCAAACCACTTCTGAAGTAGTAGCTAATCATCAAAAATGTTTTTTTAGGGATATTTAATTATTGTCAACACTGCCTGCTCATGTGATGCCGTGGTAAATTACGATCTTGTCTCCTGAGACTCGCCTTAAATTGAACTAGATTTTCCCACTGAGGGGGAAAAGGAAACATTATTCTCTTCATAATCAATTCTGTGGTACGAAATAAACCTGATAAAGAGAGAAAAACAAACTGTTATCACCATATCATAAACTCTGTATGTAGATAGTTAAGCTTTTGCTAATTCACGCTGTGGAGTAACAGATCAGACATGTGGATGTGCAGGACTGCCACACTTCAAACTACAATCAGATACGTTATTTATGCAGAATTTCTCTCTGCGGCTTCAGCAATTGTTTCTCGCTGGGTTTTGTAAAAACATAAGGTAGTAGCCAGACTTTGTGGAATGGGAATGAAATGGCCAAAATAAACAAAGAGGACAGAAGCCTCTGTGCACTGTGAAAAACAAAAACAGAACAGCATGGCATTTCTTGGTTTTCATGATTCAACTTTTACAAAGAAGGGGGAAATCCCATTCCAGTGACTGCTAACATAACCATGATGGGGCAGCAAGTGGCTACAACGTCTTTATCACATTTTAAAAGCCATAAAAAGCATTCTACGTTTAGCCGGTGATTGTGTTTCTGCAGCAACTTCACAGAAATAAACAATAGGAAACCATTGTGTCCACTGAACACATCAAGGTGTAATGGTCAGAACAAACTACAGGACAAAAGTACACCCTTTGTCACTGTGTGCCCACAGTTGATGTGTTGCAAACATTAGGACCTGAGTTTATAGTGGCCTTGTGACTGGGTCAGAGCATCCAGCATCCCTGTCTGCAGTGGTCAGTCTCTATTTAAAGTGGTCCAAGGCAGGAGAAGTTGTGACTCTGTGACAGGGTCATTCATGTACAGGCTGGCCTCTAGATAGACTGGATCTATCCAACAGAAAAGACACCAAATTGCTGATTAATTTAATACCAGTTCTCACAGACCCTCACGGTGTGTTGCCCTGCTGACTCCTGTCCAGTGCTGAAATAACCAACAATCTGATGTATTAAATTATCTTTCATAATCCCTGAGTGGCCCAGTGAGCCTCCGTTGGCCATCTGGGGAACACAAAGCACCACGAAGCGAAAAGAAGGCAAGTTACATTAGCATGATAATGACAATGTTCTGCTGCAAAACGTCTTGGTGGATGTTACTTTGACTTTGACCCATCCAAGCATTGTTATACACCCATCTATGGAAGCAGTGCAGTTGTCTGAATGTACCTTCTCTGTTTGAGGAACACAACATGTTTGAGGTGTTTACTTGGCCTTCAAACCTCCCAAATCTAAATCCTCTGGACTGACATGAATCCATAAAGTTGCAGCCAAGAAGGGGGAACCAGTCCAGTATTTGGCTGGTGATCATAATGATATGCCTGATGTTTTTCTCTTTGAAAGAAGAACAATTTTATCATTCTATTAGGGAGCATAAAATATGCTATTTTTATTTTTTAACTTTATTTTTGTTTACTTGTGACATCTCTCTTTGGGCTTTCAGTTTCCCCTCTGACTAATCTGTAATGCGGTGACCTCCACCTCATTATAATCTGGACAGCAGGTGTAAAAACATAACACACCCGATTTAACAATGCCTTGGTTTGTTTGCTCGCAGGAATTTGAGCCAAAGAAGATGCTTTCATTATTGTTAGTTTTCCCTTTAGTGTCAAATGCTTAAAGTGCTTTGCTGAAAAGAATCTACCATGATTGTCTCTGTAGTCACTAGAGAATACATAACAAACCGCATGTTGTAGGCGAGCAGATGAAAACACTCACAACAGGATTCAGTTGAACTAAGGAGATGCATGTTTATTTCTTGTTGTTTACTCAGTATTACTGTGAAAAACTGAAGGTTGGTGAATTAAAACCACAGTTCATTTTTAAAGAACTCGTTTTGGGTTTGTCATGGAGAGCTAAACTGTCAATGTACAGTCAACGACCTGCTTTAGCTCCATGGTTTTATATCTGTTTCACTGACAAACATTTCAGTTCTCTCTTCTGCCTGATGTTTGATGAAAAGTAGGATCTGTTTAGTTTGTATTTTCCTTTCTGCATGGTTTTAGGTGTACCTCTTTTCCTTCTACATTCTTTTATTTTGTCTAACGTACAGAATTAGTCACTGTAAAAAGCTAATTGTGAGGACTGGGTTCGTAGAGTGCTCATTGCCAAACACGAGAGTTAAAATTTAGAAAATTTAAATTTGGTCAAATTTTCCAGGCCCTCCCACCAAACTGTGAGCGACATCTTCTCTGTGGATGTTGGAAAACATTTGCTTTTTATATTTATTATCATTATTATTACTTTGCTAAGCTAGATAAGCTTAACATATGCATGTAAATGTGGAGCCAAGGAGCCACAGCACCAAGAACACCGATCCCTCGCCGCAGCGGATCAGTCATGTTTTAAAAACACACTGAATGAACGTAGTTTTGGACGGACACGATGCTGGAGGACGTCTCTGGGACAGTGGAGGGATATGTTTAAAGGAAAATGGAAAACAGAGACCTTTCATGCCCCAGAGGGGGGGATCTGTCAGTTATAACTGAGGGGACAACTTTACTTCACGGGACATTTTCTTGTCAAATGTATTTATACACAGTTGTAACATCCAGTTGCTTTATCTGCTGTAAATAAACAATACCACTATGCATGTTTATCTGGTGTATGAATGTGAATAATAGCAATAAAAAGGTTTAATGTGTTATTTGTTGATGCTTTGCCAGTTTTGTTTGAAGGTGTTTAAGTAGCTTTCCATCATCTAGCAGCAGCGCTAAGAGCTGAAGAACCGACTCATCCTTCAAAAAAGATGGAGATGCAGCTTGTAATTTTAATAAAGGAACATTAAAAGACTGGTAATAAACATTACTGATTTCTTAATAATTTTATCGGCGAGGAGATAAGAAAAGAAAATCTGCTATTGTGCATATCGGCTTAGAAACAAATAAAAGCAGGATGGATATTTAGTTCAGATCCTGACGAGGTGAAAGAACGATGGTTAAACGAGTGATCGTGCCATCAGTGATACATCCTTTGTTGTTTTTCCTGAATATCGCTCAATTCCAAATGCAAAGTGAGGAAGTGTCAGTACATCCCATCCCATGCTAGGAGAGACAAACACTGCTGCTCGTCTCAAAGTAACCAGTAAACAGACCAAAAGGTGGAAAAGGTTTCTGCTCGCTGAGAGACGGAGAAAACTGAATATGTGAAAACGAGCAGCTGCCTCTGACCCTCAGTCTTCCTGTCCTGATTGGACGGTCGTAGTGCTGGAAGCAAATGAACAAGATGTGGTTCGTTAACTTCCTAATCATTCTCTCTCTTCCCTTCTTTTTCTTCTTCCTCAAAATAATGTTAGGTGTTAGAATATTAGGCTATGAAATCTGTTCTTAAAAACTATGAGAGATCCTTAATCTTGTGATTTAACTTTTAATCAGTTGAGATAATAATTTGAAACCTTGAGTCACTTTTCATAAAACCTCCTCTTTATCTTTGTTTTATCATCTTTCAGGCCTTTTCTGTCAGAAAGTATTTGGACAAACAGATATTAAAATAAATATAATCCTTGATTATACTATTAATTCCTCTTGTTCTGTCCTTATACATACATGAAGTGTCATTTCTTTTAGCAATACTAAATAAATCATAATTTCATGCGTTCACCGCCTAAAGCAGCTTGTTCTTGCAGGTTTGTGGGCAAGTTAGTTGGAAAGAGTAATTAGTTACTAATTACTGATTACTTCCCCCAAGAAAATGATCTGGTTATTTTAATAATTATTAATTTTCTAAAGTAATTGGTTATTTAATTACTCAATTAAAAAAACAATGCACAACCTGAATATACATTTCTTTCTGCATATTCAATAATTTACAATATAATCAAATTAAACTGTCTCTTTTTAAAACTTGATTTGTTTCAGTCTTTTAACTTTATGCTCAGTGCATCACCAAAAATTATTTTTACACAACTTTATTAAATATTTACATCTATTCTCTATGTATTCTACTATATTTTAAGAAAATCATGTCTTTCTGACGATTCCACTGTTTAAAATAAAATAACTTTTGTGTTAAAACTCCTTCGTTCAAATAGATGTAAAATACAGCAATGAAATGAAATCATTTCAATCAAAGTCTCTCCTGAATGCAATCAGGATTTTTAACATTTACGTCTTTAACAAGGTAAATGACAATGACATGTGATTGTCTTGAGACGCTCAAATGCAAAATTACAGTTTCAAAATGCAGAGTGTTTGTGGAGAAGTAACAGTAATATAACTACCTTTTACTTACTTTACTCATTACTTGAAAACTGTAATTAGGTTACAATAATGCAATTAATTTAAATTCAAATCAATGTGCATATTCACAAAAATGTAATGCCAAGGCACTTTACACGTGAAATATGTCCAATAATAATGAAGTCAATACAAAAAAACTGACTCATAATCAGATTCATCCTGATTTACAATCAAATATAGCCAAATGATGAAGTTTCCCTGCTTAGCATAATAAATATAAATGCTGCTCATGTTGATTTTATCTTTGCTGAATGCTTCGGAAGGTAATCAGGACAAACTGATTTCAGTCGCTGCTGTTTGAGCAGCAGAGTCCCAGTGGGAGGGTCTGTGTGGGTCTCAGTTCCCTGAAGGTTTGGAGCAGAAGAAGAGATGATCTAAGATCCTCAGACACACAAAAACACACTGAATTAGTTTTAATGGGAGAGCTGTGCGAGATGCTTTCGTTTAAGGATATATCAGGTCACTTTGCTCTGCCAGGCAGCAGCAGATCGCAGATTCCTCCTTTTAATGATTTCATTACCCAGCTGTACCCAGAGGATAAACTAGAGAGGAAAATGCTTAAAAATAGAAAAAAGGTTTATGGGCCTCAGAAAAACTCTTGCATTACTCTTTTTGTTCTTTATTCCTTGATTTGCCTTACCAAAATTTTAGCATATTTACAGCTTAGGCTTGATATTTACATAGACTAAAGACACACATGACTTTTTATCTCATTGACATTAAAGGTCATATTTAGTTTTTCAAATACATGAGTATCCTCCTGAGCATTTTCACATCCAAACTTTGAAGTATGCGGATAGCAGCTTGTGTTTTGCTGATATAGAGATGGATTTATTTCATTAAAAAGATGTTCTCATGAAAAAAAAACACATTCAGTGGAAATACTGAAGAAATATCTTCAGAAATCAGCAGTTTGGACACGACTGTGTCTTCTGACTGAAAAATGACTTACAACCAAATTTATTACAAAAGGGCTTAAGCACAATGAAGGCAATGTTCTGGACCTTAATCTCAGTTCCATAAAAAATTAGGACAAAGCTGTAAAAATGTTCCCTACAAACCTGCCTAGATATTATTTTACAACTTAATTCTGCTTTAAACGTCGTTAATCTTTCTCCGTGGCCTTTCTCCTGTATTTTTTGGTCTTCGTGATGCTTTTTATTCACTAATGTCCTCAACAGATCTCATCAGAATTAACAGAAATAAATAATTGAAATAGCTCCCCTTTAATCAAAATGTTTCACATTTTGAGTTAAATTGTTGAGATAAAACTAACTTTTTCATATTTTCTAATTTAATGACACTCACCTGTATGTTGCTATTCATGTTGCCATATTATAGTGGTGATTTAGTTGCGTCACAAACCATTTAACAACAGCTCACACTGATCCCTTCAAGGTAACAGCAGGTTCCTTTAAAACCCCAGCGGGGCACTGACATGTGCTGCTCTGTGTTGCCACAAGATGGCAGTATGGAATCAAGGAAGCGCCGCTGAATACACTGCAGTGCAAAGAGCTGCACAGTGCGCCACACGTCACATGTTGATCCACTGAGACACAGAGAAAACAA
Source organism: Poecilia mexicana (assembly GCF_051168715.1). Classification (NCBI taxonomy): domain Eukaryota; kingdom Metazoa; phylum Chordata; class Actinopteri; order Cyprinodontiformes; family Poeciliidae; genus Poecilia; species Poecilia mexicana. Next base: position 28,584,476 of record NW_028263384.1, read on the forward strand.
ACAAAAACTGATGGCACTGATGATATTTTTGATATCTTGAAATGTAAAAACGGTTATTCTCTGTCTTGTGGTGAGACCCCAGAAAAAAAAAGATTATTCCAGAACAGGAACGTTTAGTTTTTAATGTTACTTAGAAACTGTGGAGTACTTATTACTTTTACACATTTAGAGCACACTTAGAAAGTCCAGATAATATTTATACTCATTTAGAAACCCAGAACAGGGATTAGAACTGGGAATCTGGAGAAACTACATTAGCAGCTACTTTGTAGACTCCTATTCTTCCAACCCAGAAATGGAATTAGACCAGGTGATATTTATTTATACTTATCTACCGACCCTGGATATGAGTATCTAGTTTATTTACTTTGGATCAACATTATTAGCTTTTTCTTCTTTTGCTCTTTCGTTTGGTTTGTTATGTTGTTTGTATTTCCTTTTAATTCCTGTAAAGCGCTTTGTATTGCCTTGTTGCTGAAAACATGCTACATAAATAAAATTACCTTTACCTAACGTTGCAGGGACAGATGGGATTCTGAAGCCAATGTTGTGAATGCAAATCTAGTAAAAAATAAAAATAAAAATGAGAATATTGTTTAAATTAGCTTATGTACTTAGGCTAAGCATTGTCTAAATGTTCTGTGACATGAAATTAAAGTGTAGCAATAATAGAGACTATATAAAAGAGCTACTGGCGTTATATAGAAGCATTAAGAATAATTAAAATTATGGATGTTCAGATTCGTAAGCCTGTATATTTAGTGCAAACTATGAGGGGTTTTTTTTTCTTTTCAGAAATCTTTGTTCAAATCTGAAATACAGTCATTAAAACTGAACTACAGTACTGTGCGCTTTAACTAGACCCCTTTTTGGATTTGTTTAAAAAAGAAAAAAAAATCAGCCAGACTATAGAGACTTCAGATCAGAACTGCTTGATGTCTCTTGATAACTCCTCAAAACAGGAAGGACTAGAGAGCATGTCATTTAAATGACATCAAGAGGGAGCTGTGGGGCATCAAGGACTCGCTAAATGTAGCAAAAAATACATTTGCAGTCATAGAAAACATGTAGGAAAATGTGTTACAAAAGAAAAGAGGAGGGAAATATAGAACCTTTTGGTTTTTACTCATGAGTGATACATGATGGCAGCATTCGGGTTTGTTTGCTTTAACTGGCACCTTAACTAAAGTGGAGGGAATTAAACAAAAGACAAATAAAAAAAATAAACTTCAGATATTGCAATGTCCCAAAGCATCCATCCAAATGAAGAATGATGACCTGACCAGAGAATGAAAGTTTGCAGTCTTGAGTTCAGACCTGAATCTCACCAACTCAATGGAGGGCAGTGAGCTTTAGATGCTCTCACAATCTGACAGATTTACAACAACAAGAAAGAACGGGCAAGTTTTACTATGTCAAGATGCTGTGCTGTCATAAAAATGGTTGAATTTTCTATATTACAAAAATCCAACACATTAACAGCAATGTGCAGACTTTTTGCATCCACTGTCAATGCATGTAGCTGCTTTTTGGCAGTTTAATTGCTAAAAAATAGAGCTACGTTTACAGAATAGAAACTAAGCATCTGGAGACAAATTCACTAAATGCTCCTTACAAAGACAGATGTAGTTTAAAGGTTGAAATGAGTCATTTGACCCATTACCTTGTATATCAATACACATTTTATGAACAATACTATTAAAACGCTATCATAGGTGGCCAGTTTGCATAAGATGTAGAATAATTAGTACAATCAAGACTTTTTGTTTTACACTGGAACAGAGAAAGAATGCAGTGAAAATTGCACACAGTATAATGTTTAATATAGGCTTACTATAAAATAAAACAGCATAGCTGCAAAGGTTCAGGGACAAAAAGTTGTCCAAGTACCCGCAAACCATTCTGTGCGGCAGCACTTGAACTAAATGCAATTTTATGCACCTCTTAGCAGCCATTCTGTGTCAATCAGCCTTCCTTGTAATTTCCACATTTGGGCCAATGGGACATTATACTGCAAATTGAATTTCAAATCAAACCTTTTAAGCGCGTTCATTTAGCTCGCTATGTTCAAAATACTCGCCAATTTTTATCACGAGCGCCACCGCTCTCCAAACCTTGGTTTTCTCATTATCGCCTGGTTCAGATTCAACTTCACCGTTTGCTTTACAAATTGAAGTAGACCACATTTTTTTCACACCAGGCTCTGACTAATCAGAGTATAAAGCACAGGTGTTACTAATCATATTAACCATATGTCTGTTCTATTCAGTCTGCCACTACAGCATGACAGTGAGCCAGCATGTGTTATACCTGCAGCTGCTGAAAGGACTGAAATCATCCTTCAGTTTATTAATTTCAGCAGCGCTTTTCACATTGTGATAAGAAGAGAAAAATGTCTGTGGAAAAGCACAGCTGCTGGTTCACTGCACCTGCACAGAGTGACAGGTGAATATGGTCACTTACTCTGTTCAGCTTTCACATCTGCACTCCGGCCAGATCACAGGACGACCATGTGGTCAGTTGTGTGGTTGTGTGCGATCTGAAGAACCAGCAAACCGCTTCCACCAGCAGTGCCCCTACGATAAGTGAAGACACCAAAACGGCATCCATTCAACTGTTTTTCAAACTGCTAAATTAGCTTGCTTTGCCATTATTACTTTGTAGTCAATTCTGTGAACAAAACACTTCAGATGTTCTAAAACACATGGATTCTCAGTCGGTTTGCACAGTTAGCTCATGCTTAGTCCCTTTGCTGCTGCTTCACAAGAGTCAAGAAAAAGTTTTAAAATTCGACCTCGGCTCAGAAAGACTCATCACCGCTGCAAATAGTCGTGCAAATGTTGTGGTACGTCTCAAAAGAGGCAAAACTAACTTACAAGGACTGTTCCAGCAAGACGTAACAACTCGATTTAAGTCAAGTATTCCTTATATTTCACTTATAGTAAAACATTTTCCTCATGTTATAAGTGAAATAATTCAACATTGGAACAAGTTATTTTTCATCAATATTAAGGAACTAAGCTTGTTAGAGCAAGTAATGTTTGTTTCGTCTTATTTCAAGAAGTGTATAATGATTCTGTGCAGATCTCATTCACATTAGAAGAGTAGCATAGAGTTATTTCACCAGACTGTTGATGGTGATGTACTTAAAACAAATTTAAGTAAAATAAATTTTCACTGATCAAAAATTCAAATTAAAAACAACACTAACAAGTCATGCTTTATTGCTTTCATTTCAATTTGATATCACATCCCACCGTGAAAAATACTCCACTAGATGCAAGAAGAACAGACTACACCCATTTATTAACTTAATTAAAGAAGAGGGTTTTAAAAAGCAAAATAAAAATAATTTATGACTCGTATCATGTCCTGGTTGCCTTGAATACAGTTAAAATGATCTACATACTTTTTTTCCCGTATGGAAATCAGGTAATTAAGTTTCATAGAAATTTTGTGTGTTGGTTTGTTTTTACAATAGAATTGTTTTGTGGCCCACAGCTACTTTCAGCTTGACAGAAGAAGTTTGAACGCCTCTGATTTAGCGGCTGTCTTCCTGATACACTCCGGGATTCTTGCTGTTTCATCCTGCGTAGCGGCGCTGATGCTGACTCATCATTTTCTAGTCCTTGACCTCCTGCGCTCGTTTGGCACGCATTCTCAAGATAAAGCCCTTGAAGCACAGTGAAGAGTCCCTTTGTCTCGATATCAAGGCTGGTGTCTCCTCCCTTGGCCAGGCTGGTAGAGTAGAGGGGGATCTGATGAATGGCAGAGCGAATGTAGTGATGGCTCGGACCTTTTTCAAGGGCATGTCTTACCATCAGTAAGGCTTCCTGGGAAGGTTAGCGACACCAGAGCAGACGAAGCAGATGAGCCTAAGGCTGCTGTTTAAGCAACCAGGCAAATCACCTTCCTCCCAGTTTCATCTTTTGAATAGAAATATTGTCTGCTGTAATTTATGAAGGTGCCCCTCTACTTTTTGTTATGACTTTTAGTCCATTACAATAGTCTTTTTTTTCTCTTTTTTTTAACTTATTTATAAAGCAGCACATTTTATTTATTTATTTATTTTATTTTTATTTTTTTTGAAAAGTCATACCAGAGTGAACATTGTGTAAGTCACGATGTGACCAATATCCAGATGACTCCATGCTGTCTGAGGGAGGGAAAGCACAGAAGCTGAGCTGGTTGTCATGGCACCTTCAATTATTTTGTTTCACACAGTCAGCCAGTACAGATGGGGCTCTTTAACACATCTCATCAAATGTGCCTTTTTTCATCTTGCTACAGAAAATGAACTTCTCACTAAATGTATCTTTCTCTCTCTCTCTCTCTCTCTCTCTCTCTCTCTCTCTCTCTCTTTGTGTCTCACACACACACACAGACACACACATGTTTGTTTTTCTAGGCCTATTATTACTTTATTAAATCAAACCTCCAGCTGCTGCTGACGTCCTCACTAAAACCAGGAAGATGGAGCGCCTCAGCCCGGTTCTAAAGTCTGTACACTGGCTCCATGTAGCTCAGAGAACAGACTTTAAGATGCTGCTGTTGGTTTATAGATCACTGATTGGCTTAGCATCACAGCACATTAAAGATCTACTGTTATTGTATCAACCTTCCAGTTCACTCAGGTCTCTGGTTCTAGTCTTTGGAATCTTGAACAAACGTCCAGAAAACTGCAAAACAGCTGAAACACTGAGTTCCTTTAATCAAGACTAAAACCCCATTTGTTTAGAGTTGGCCTTAATTAATAATAACTGGAACATAGGTAAGATGTGATGGGATTTTTTGTTTGTTTACTGTGTTATTTTTCATCTCGTCAAGCAGAGTGAACTGACTTGAAATGTGTCTTACAAATAAAGTTGACTTATTGACTTTCCTTATTTCTTTGGACCTGTGAGCAAACATGACCAAATTAGAAGTATGTCTGCATCTCTGAGCTGTTCTGTCTGTGATCTCTGCTGGCTTTGTCGGACTGCAAACCTTTTTTCCTCTGCAGACCTGCATCCAAGCCTCTCGGGTGCTGGCCGAGCAGCAAAACCAGAAGCTTTCAGCTTTGGGAACCCAAAGGTTTTTAAAGTTGCTGCAGTATCCACAGTAACAAGCAGTACTAATTTCAAAGCTAGTTGCACAGTCAGCTTTGACCCTTGAATCTGCAGTCAGAGGATGCCCAGCATCACTACCTTATAAAAACAATTTCTCTCTCCCAGTCGGCCTGCTTTGTTGTTTACAGGTTTGTTCTCTCAGAAGTAACCCTGTAACATGGAGGAGGAGTCCAAGCCAGAATCCGCGTATTTATGATGCTTGTTCTCCATAATATGCCTGTCTCGCTCTGTGTGCATGTATTGTTTTGTGTGTGAGCTCTGTCAGAGCTCATGATGAGTCATAGCTCAGTCTGGAGCCTCTGCAACACAGCAGGGAGTTTAGAATATAGAGCAGATCCGGTGTTTCACCAACAGAGTCGGGGAGACGCTCACACACAGGTTTGACAGGATGACTCTGCATTTATTATGCGTGTGCAAATGTATTCGGTTGTGCATATAAAGGTTGTGTGGATAAATAATATTTTTAAAGGACCAGTATTATAAAAAAAAAGACTTTCTGAACTTTACATCATTTTATAATGTCATTCCCTCATCAAAAAACATAACTCAAATGTTTTGATTCTTTCATGTTTGAGGAATCCTTGAAACGCCGTCCAGTGTTTAACGGAGGAAATCTGATGTGATGACGCGCTGAAGGCTGAGTGCTGAACAGAGCAGGAGCTTCTTAAAGAGACAAGGACCCAATTTGAAGGCGTTAAATTGCAAAGTCAAAATTGAAGGTGACATAATTACTTACTTCATTGTCTTACAAGATGTGGCTGGAAAAGAAATTACTGTCCCATTAAAACATAGTAGATTCAAATAACGTCAAATATTAGACGATAATAAAATCTCATGTGGATAATTCAAAGGGATTAATTCACAGTTTTGTTTTTCTGGAAAAAAAAAAAGTCTGTAAAGATTGCAGTGGATACACTACTAAAAATACAAAAATCCTTGCAACATGGCGTAACGAACCTCCAGTGAGCAATAAGAAATCTCATGGGCACAATCAGACTCTCAGATATCAGTTATTTATAGTAACACCTGATTTCCCACAGCAGAGAATCATATGGTCTGTCTGTAATATGCAGCAATTTGATCTTATTCAGTTTTTTTACTGCAACCGTCAAGAGACTTCCACATCCCTGATTAATTTGACTAAGTCTGAGTGAAGAGTACACAGCTACATTAACGCCGTTTCCTCTGTTGTATCGTCACCATTTTCCCCTGCACAGTATTTGAGTTTGATCTCCCTGTGACTAAGGAGCGTGTTCTCCCTCTTCTCCACCCCTGCACCTCTAGAGACTGCAGAGGGCTCTCAAAAGAACAGAATTGTGTGATGTATATTTCAGTGACTTCCCTCAGCAAGCCCCATCTTAAAGACCCATCTTATTTTCTTCTCCCGCTGCCTTTCTGTCTTCCATCATCTGTTGCAGTGGTGGTTATGCAGTCGTGACCTGGGTTGGTGAGTTTTCACTCCAACAACTTTCTGCTGCAGCCCTGATCAATGACTTGGATTTAAGCTTTTTGATGTCATACATCAAAGGTGAAATAAGGACTTCACAGGAGGAACTGTCTCCCATTTACCCCGGTGGGTTTCCATAGCATCCTAAATCTATTTGACTAAAGTTGTAGAGAAAATCCATAGTTGACAAAAATACTGTCTCAAAGGACAAAGCTGCATGTCCTGCAAAAACGCAGTTTGGCACACGACTGAAGTCGAGAAGTCTGCTCAAATTTATAATAGAAAAAGTCCACATTCATTTTTGCTGGAACAACATTTTTGTCCTGAGATGACATTTGTTGTGAATTGGCTGAACTGAAGTCCTTGAATTACATGAAAACTCCTTTCACACAATCACTTATCCACCCTGGATTTCTATAGTGTTAGGTTATTAACATTTCAGTATCGTGTTTCTTCATCTCTGATACTGTAGCATAGGTGCTGCATTTTATAAACATAATACAAACTTATTAGGCACAACATTATGGCCACCTACCCAATAGGGTATTTTTTGTCAAGGTTTGGACTCCACTGGACCCCTGAATGTGACATTGTATCTTGCACCAACATCCATCATTTTCTTTACACTCTTGTCCCTTAGTGGGGTCAGGAGGGGTGCTGGTGACTATCCCCACCTAACGTTCCGGGCGAGAGCCGGGGTTCACCTTGGACAGGTCGCCAGTCTGTCACAGGGCACAGAGACACACAGAGACACACAACCATGCATACACACTCACACCTAGGAGGAATTTGGAGAGTCAATTAACCTGACAGTTATGTTTTTGGACTGTGGGAGGAAACTGGAGTACCCAGAGAGAACCCACGCATGCACAGGGAGAACATGCAAACTCCATGCAGAAAGACTGGGGTCGGGAATCGAACTCAGAACCTTCTTGCTACAAGGTAACAGCTCTACCGGCTGCACCACTGTGCAGCCCTCGCACCAACATGTTAACAGCAAATCCTTCAAGTCCTATAAGAGTTTCCGCCTCCATGCATCTCTTTTGTTTCTCCACCACATCAGCTGATTGGACTGAGATTTGGGGAATTTGGATTATTTATCCTGGTGAAACGGGCCACAGACATTTGGGAAAGCAGTTTCCATGAATGAATGTCCAGGTTTTCAGTACAGGTCAAAGTAACATCCACACTGATGGCAGGAGTTAATGTTTTAACCAAAAGACATTGGACACATCATCACACTGCCACCACCATGTTAAAAATGCCAGAATAATGATAAAGTTGAGTATGATTTTCTAAAACAGCATCTAAAATTTACTGTCCATAATATATTGTTGCACCAGTACTGAATAAAAAAGTAAGTAAATTCAGTGCTTACATTTAAGACAACACATAAAAGCAGTTAAATCAAATTGTATAATCTATATTAATCTATGTGTTAATCATGCCACTTTTGCATAAAAAGCATAAATAAATGTCAAATCGTGTGTTAGGTAAAATAAAATATAATTTTTTTGTATGTTTGGAGAGATTTTTCACACATTTTAAAAGCTAAACTTATTTTTGGGGTGGAAGATTTTACCAAGTAATTGGGGTGCAATCAGAAAGTTTTCATTGCTGTAACTGTCATAAACAGCACATCTATACCTCAGGGTGATTAAGGATCCACTCAAGGCATGAAGTACATCTCTGAATCATGTACAGGGTCGGGTTCATTAGCAGGTTTCAGAGAGCTTGACCTCTGCATGACCTCGTGCTTATTTACAGTGCATTGCAATCAGACATTAATGCTCCTCTGAGATTTGGGCTAATTTGGTTTCTGTAAATAATATCTAATGTAATGCAGACACAAAAGCCAGTATTTGTCATTCAGTGACACAGTTGCTGGATTATAATTACTTTGTATTATATATATATAAAACAGCGTATATAAACCAATCTCAGGAGAAAACACAAGCATCATTACAAGCCAAATCAAAAACCTTCTTTAGATGAAAGTTGAACTTTCATTTTATTTTTTTATTCTCCCTTTACAGATTCTGTTTGTTTACAAAAAATGCAGTAAGGTTCAGCAGGGGGTGTTCACTGTGAAGGACAGAATAAAAAGCAAAAAGAAAATAAATTTCTAAAAGTAAAAAAGTTGAAAGAGACAATTAAAAAGTTTCAAAGTGAATTCATCTGGAACAATCTTTACAATCAGCAGGAGAAGACAGGAAGTATCCTCAATGACATCCTGGTGGTGTTATTATATCCATCCATCCATTGATGGAAAATGATGCATCATTTTCAAAATGTAATAATAAAAATAATGTAATAAACACAACTCTATCATGAAGGTTTCAGAGATTCCTTGGACAATATTAGTGAACATATTGTCCATGACTCTATCACTTAACATAGTACAACATTACAAAGTATGGAAATGTCAAAGAAGTGTGGGTAACACTTTATTTGAAGGGGGGTGAATAAGACTGACATGACACTGTCATAAACATGACATAACACCTGTCATGAACATGAATAAGCCTTCATGAATATTTATGACTGTTGTCATAAAGCGTCATTTGGTAAATTATGACACTTTTAACACAAAGTTGACATTATTCAAAATGTCTTTGTTATGACAACTTGACATTAACCAAAAAAACATTACTGACATAAATTTGTTATAAAAGTATTACTGATTGTACTTTAAAAATTAGGTAACTTTATGTTATTAAAGGTAAAGTTTAAAGAGTAATGATTTCTTGGTTAATGTCAAGTTGTCATAACAAAGACATTTTGAATAATGTCAGCTTTGTATTAAAAGTGTCATAATTTACCCCATGACTTTTTATGACAACAGTCATAAATATTCATGAAGGCTTATTGATGTTCATGACAGGTGTTATATCATGTTTATGACAGGTGTTATGTCATGTTTATGACAGGTGTTATATCATGTTTATGACAGGTGTTATGTCATGTTTATGACAGGTGTTATGTCATGTTTATGACAGGTGTTATGTCATGTTTATGACAGGTGTTATATCATGTTTATGACAGGTGTTATGTCATGTTTATGACAGGTGTTATGTCATGTTCGTGACAGGTGTTATATCATGTTTATGACAGGTGTTATGTCATGTTTATGACAGGTGTTATGTCATGTTTATGACAGGTGTTATGTCATGTTTATGACAGGTGTTATGTCATGTTTATGACAGGTGTTATGTCATGTTCATGACAGGTGTTATATCATGTTTATGACAGGTGTTATGTCATGTTTATGACAGGTGTTATATCATGTTTATGACAGGTGTTATATCATGTTTATGACAGGTGTTATGTCATGTTTATGACAGGTGTTATGTCATGTTTATGACAGGTGTTATATCATGTTTATGACAGGTGTTATATCATGTTTATGACAGGTGTTATGTCATGTTCATGACAGGTGTTATATCATGTTTATGACAGGTGTTATATCATGTTTATGACAGGTGTTATATCATGTTTATGACAGGTGTTATATCATGTTTATGACAGGTGTTATGTCATGTTTATGACAGGTGTTATATCATGTTTATGACAGGTGTTATGTCATGTTTATGACAGGTGTTATGTCATGTTTATGACAGGTGTTATGTCATGTTCATGACAGGTGTTATATCATGTTTATGACAGGTGTTATGTCATGTTCATGACAGGTGTTATGTCATGTTTATGACAGGTGTTATGTCATGTTTATGACAGGTGTTATGTCATGTTTATGACAGGTGTTATATCATGTTTATGACAGGTGTTATGTCATGTTTATGACAGGTGTTATATCATGTTTATGACAGGTGTTATATCATGTTTATGACAGGTGTTATATCATGTTTATGACAGGTGTTATGTCATGTTCATGACAGGTGTTATATCATGTTTATGACAGGTGTTATGTCATGTTTATGACAGGTGTTATATCATGTTTATGACAGGTGTTATATCATGTTTATGACAGGTGTTATATCATGTTTATGACAGGTGTTATGTCATGTTTATGACAGGTGTTATATTATGTTTGACAGGTGTTATGTCATGTTTATGACAGGTGTTATATCATGTTTATGACAGGTGTTATGTCATGTTCATGACAGGTGTTATGTCATGTTTATGACAGGTGTTATGTCATGTTTATGACAGGTGTTATGTCATGTTTATGACAGGTGTTATGTCATGTTTATGACAGGTGTTATGTCATGTTTATGACAGGTGTTATATCATGTTTATGACAGGTGTTATATCATGTTTATGACAGGTGTTATGTCATGTTCATGACAGGTGTTATATCATGTTTCTGACAGGTGTTATGTCATGTTTATGACAGGTGTTATATCATGTTTATGACAGGTGTTATATCATGTTTATGACAGGTGTTATATCATGTTTATGACAGGTGTTATGTCATGTTTATGACAGGTGTTATATCATGTTTATGACAGGTGTTATGTCATGTTTATGACAGGTGTTATATCATGTTTATGACAGGTGTTATGTCATGTTCATGACAGGTGTTATATCATGTTTATGACAGGTGTTATGTCATGTTCATGACAGGTGTTATATCATGTTTATGACAGGTGTTATATCATGTTTATGACAGGTGTTATATCATGTTTATGACAGGTGTTATGTCATGTTCATGACAGGTGTTATGTCATGTTCATGACAGGTGTTATATCATGTTTATGACAGGTGTTATGTCATGTTTATGACAGGTGTTATATCATGTTTATGACAGGTGTTATATCATGTTTATGACAGGTGTTATGTCATGTTCATGACAGGTGTTATGTCATGTTCATGACAGGTGTTATGTCATGTTCATGACAGGTGTTATGTCATGTTTATGACAGGTGTTATGTCATGTTCATGAAAGTGTCATGACATTCTTATTCACCCCCCTTCAAATAAAGTGTTACCGAAGTGGGTATGCTTTTATTAAAAACAGTGACAGTGAATTCATCATAGGATTTGCTAACAACATAAAGTGTAAAATAGTGAGGGGAAAAAGCTTCTAATTAAGCGCCCACTGTTTATTAATCATCAACAACATTTTGATATTTTGCTGTTTGCAGGTCTTTACTTTGTTTTTCAAAAGTTTGGATAATGACGCTTTCCTTACATTTTTGGCCTGTGCACTTTGATTATCAGTGCAGTTTTTTTATTTTTTTAAGTTTTACTTCTCTGCTCCATCAGAAGAGTTGCTATGAGCCTTGTCAAATTGAGCTCTCAGATCCCCCTGATCAGAACAGCGTGGGAACACATGGATGCAGAGACTTACATGAAAGCTCCCGAATGCTGTGCTGGGGAACCAAAATGTCAGCGGCATGCCTGTAGTGTATTAACTCATATTGATTGGATGGATTTTTTTTTTTTTTTTTTTTGCTACCAAATTTACAGAGAGTAGTGCAAAAATCTCTTTTTTTAATGCAGACTGTTTATATTTAAGTAGTGGGACTGTGTAAAACCTGAGAGTAAGAAAAGATGTTATGGAAAGGCAAACAGAGACAGTCAGTTTTAACAGACTTGCAGTTAATCGTGGCATTACTTTTTATGCTACAGGTCAGAGTGTAATCAGGCTTGAAGTCATAAAATTGAAACTTAAGTGTTTAAATTGGTGATTAATTTGAGTTAATTAGCAAGAAAAGGTGATGACTTTTTCACTTAGGGCCTCGTTGGCTTAGATGCTTTTTCCCTTAATGAACAAAATCACATTTTAAAAATTGCTTTTGTATTTACTCAGGTTGCTCATTAACCTGAGTAACAAGAAAATAACCCCGTGTGACTTTTATTGGGTTTTGTAAAAACTCACAGATATATGTCTACAAAAGAAGAGAAGAATCATTCATTTTATATTCACAAAACATTCCCTAATAAGCCTCAACAATCTCTTTGAGACGCAACAATTTCATGTTTCCAAAGCAGAATAATATGTCACAAAATGGAACCACACTGTTGGTTCCACTGCTAATCTGGTGATTTTGTTTGCATGGCACCATTTATCTACTTTTCCACTGACTTTTACACCAGAAAACTGAGCAACAACATGGCACTGGTCTGCTCTCTTGCAGTTTACCTTGAAACTATCTGAAACCAAGTTCTGCTGAGCACCACTAGAATGACCCAAGTACATTCACTGACTCTTGTTCCCACAAAAACTACTAACTACTAACTTGCATGCATGAAAACCAACCAGAAGGGAAAGTTCAAACAAACAAACAAACAATAGAATCTAATAACAATCCGTGCCATTGTGACTGATTTTTCTTCGTCTGTGTTGGGGATCACAGGATCAAACATGTCAGAATAAAACCTCCTGCAAATTAAATCCAACTCTGATGTTTCAGAATAAATGCTGCAATCTTTCAGAGGATGATCAGCATGAGTCATGATGGAAACTCACCCATTTAACATACAAACCAGAACTTGTTAGATGTTTTTTCTCAGTCCATCTTTTAAAACCTTTATTTTGTGAAATGTATCAGTGAAAATGCGTACTTCGTTATCCGGTTGACATTTCGTTGTCAGTATGTATTTGTTTGAGAGAGAGAAAGAAAACTACAACACTGTTTAGTATCTCTAAATTGCAGATAGAGGAAGGACTGAAAGACAGACGAAATATTTTATTTTGCATCCAAAAACAACCTGAATTGAACTATAATGTTTAAAACTGAGATTCTATCTCCTCACAATCAACGATTCTTTTTCATAGTCACATAACTAAGGTGTCAACATAACCTGATAACATAAAAATGTGGGCTGTGTTATTACTGGTGTTGACAGTTTTGAACTTTTTAACTTCTGAGCGTTGTGAAGCCAACTTTAGAGACAAACATTACACACACGTTTAATCCGCCATGCGTTCTGATGCACAGAAACAAATCCGACGCCGTTTCGTCTCTGCCTCTGTCACTCTCGACTGTTGCTGTCTCGACAACAAACTAAGTGAGATTTGGCAGCCGTGGGGCTGTGCTTGCCTCACCTCGCTGAATCATGATCTATGATGTTTATACAGCCATAAAATCCCCTCCAGAGGTGAAATGCTCGCTGCTTCCCTTAATTAAGAGCAAGCAGACATAAACACAGACTACCACGCACAGCTCAGACACACACATACTCACAAGGGAAACGTAACACATGCATGATTTAACACCCGCGCAGACATACAGGTTAAAAAGCCATGCCTCGTACAAAGTTGCAGAAAATGCACAAATTCAGTCACCGCATATATTTTTTGTTTTTTTGCTTCAGGCGAAGGAAAAGTAGATATCAGACTCAGCCTACATCAGTTTTTACATTCATAATCATCAAGAAGAAATTTAGATGAGACAGATGTCTCCCTTGGTGCTCTTTACACTCAAAACACTTAATGTCAGGACGGCGATCAATAAATAAAACTTTAATTTTCTTACTCAGGTAATTCTAAGTGCCCATCTCTTTACTTTAGTTCAGAGAAATCCAGACTCTTGGGGACAGTAAAATCAGAGACTGCATATTAAATGGAAGCATAGATTAGAAAAGTGTTGAGAGCTATGATTTTATTGTCAGTGTTAGTAGTGAGGTGTACACACTGCACAAATCCAGACATCAACTCAAGGGAATAAATCCAGCTGAAAACAGTCCACTGTAGATGAACTTGTCTCTAAGGGCTCCAGTCCTTTAGTGCTCATCTTATCCCGAGCAGATTGGCCTGTTCGCTGCTGCTTGTTGTTTAGTGAGCTCTTATCTGCTGCTCTGAGCGGAGGCAAGTCGAACATCCATGGAAACACATGGCTACTATCAACAACATCCTTCACTGAAAAAATATGTACTTGAAGCATTGTTTCATTTGACAACTTTTTCAATTTTACCACAAGGCAGCAGGTGGAGGCATAGTAAAAACAGAAAGCATGCAGGGTATTCAAAACATGCAGTATCTGATTATTACAAGTCAAGGTTATACTTTTTAAAGTTTGCTCAATGAGTTACAATTGGAGATAAACTTTTTTTCTCTCTTTTTTTTAACTTTTTTCAGAGGAAAGCTGAAATACTCTGAAACTATTTAGATTTTATCAGCATGTCCTAAAGCAGGAATCCTCGACTCCAGGACTGCAGAGCCATCGTCCTTCAGGTTTTAGGTGTCTGTGCTTCAGCACACCTGAGTCAAATAAACGGGTCATTAGCAGGACTCTGGAGAACCCGACAACAAACTGAGGTGGAGATTCAGGCATTTGATCGAAGAGTGTTGAACCAGGGACACATCCAAAACTGTGCAAGTCTGGATTAAAGGACCCCTGTTCTAGAGTTTCAAAGAATCTTTTACAGAACCGACAGGACATTTAAGTACCAGTTTCAGTTGAAACCAGATATTTACATACACCTCTGATAGCTTGGCTGATTCTTTTCCCATCTGAGTTTGACCGTTTGGATGCTTACGCTTTTCCTTTTTCATAACTGCTCAATTTGCATTCTCCTGTTTTACCCAAATGCACCATGTATGTGTGATGCTAATCTTTATTGAAGAGCTAAATTTGATTGGCTTGATTGTGTTTTTCCAAATGGCAGCTCACTTGACTGCAGTTGCTCAACATACAGCATAAAAACGATGCTGTATTTATTTGATACGCATGTAAACCAAAAGAGCTGTTACCAAAATTGTTTGGTATGAATTCCTGCATTGTTACAACTCCTCTAAATACTGACACATTTCAGCTTATTCACTCCAGGGGAATATTTCTCCATTGTTTACCAACCTACATCCGAATCACCTGTTGGTTATTTACGTCACATGACTCATCTGTCTGGCCTTTCGTCTGTTTTTCTTTTCCGTGTGTTCCTCTGATTGTGAGTTCTGTTTTCCTTGCTGGGCTGGACATGATAAGATGAATTGGGATGTTACTGGTCAACTCTCATTTGCTTTTCTCTCAACACAATAGCAGGATGTGATTTCCCCTAGTGGCAGTCTTAAGCCTGCATGCAGCCTGGACTGCAGAGTTGTGGCCTTTATGATCCGACGGCGACCAACATAAGTAACATAAAGACTATGAGGAAAGCATCACACCCCATATTTAGAGTCTATGAATAGGCCTTTACCCCAGACGTGCTTCTTCCTGAAAAAACATTTTACATATTGCCTTCAGTTTTCAAGAACAGCAATTTAAGAAATCGGCATACTCACTCCTTGCTCATGTACATTCTTTTCTAAGATACTGTACCTGCGGGCTTCAGATTGCCATTTGCAGGTCAGCCCTTCCCTTGGCCAGGGATTGAACCCTGCACAACTGGCTCCATGAGTGACGCCAGGGAATCTACGTCAACATTTTGCTTGGCGAGTTTCCAGTGTCATGAACTGTGGGGAGTGCAGAGGAATGGAATGAGGGGGAAAAAAAGACCAGGAAAGAGAGCAAATATTTTTAACTACTGCAGTGCGTCACAGTAATGTATGGGTCCATCTGCTGAGGACAAAAGCACTGAAAAGGAGAAGTGTCATCTGCCAGGATCAGATCCTGACGTCATCAAAACAATCCATTTCCCATCTTATTATGACTCCATTATGACCACAGAAGGTGATAAATAACTCTATGTATTTTGTTCTTCGTTTTTATAGCATTTCTTTACTGCATGCATAAACAAAAGAGGCCGACATGCGGGACATGCTTGTGTGTGTGAGTCGTTTGCTGTCAGGAGACTGTTGATTCAGCTGGAGTCTGAGCGCCTGACAGCCAACTGACATCCTATGTCATCGGGTGCTGCTGCACAATCATGACTCAATAAGCCCAGGAAATCAGGGGCGCGCAATAGCGTGAAATACACACACACACACACACACACAGACACACACGCAGAGAGATCAGGGCTAGTGTAGAGGAGAGAGCAGCTGAGCAGAGGTTAACCTGCCTCAGGGGGTTACTGGCTTCAACTTACATCCAAGGCCTCCCTGCAGATTACAGTTTGTGTGATTATGAGAAACCCTTCAGGGTGAGCAGGTTTTAACTGGGGTTAATCTGCTCTCTAAAGGAACATTCTGTCACAGAAAATCAAAACATAAGCTAGTATTTATTCTAAATCATCTTCAGACACACAGGTTGTTTTGCGGTGTGAGATCCTTGTGTTGAACATGTATTGTTTAAAAAAAACAAAAACACATTGAACATTTCCATAAACTATAAAAGCAAATATTAAAGTCCAGTATGTTGCTAGCAGCACATCAGATTATCATCAGATCAGGAGAAACTCTGAAGCCCGTGTCTTGATTGATCTCTGGTAGTTTAAGTTTCACTAATGCTCATTTCTGTTGCTGGCGATTAATTGTGGAATAAAAACAGATCAATCTGGCAGGTCATTTCTGCTCCGGAAATGTTCTGTCTATTTAGGATGAAAATCCCTCCAGTTGTGCTTTGTCATCACTTCCACCAGAGTCGACTGTTAAATAATGCACCCACATGGCTCACCGAGAGGTGAAGAGAAAGGACATAAACTTACCCAACTCACTCAAGTTTTCCCAGTGTCTCACTTTCCCCAATTTATTATGTTGCAGCTTTTTTCCAAATTGTATTCAATCAATCTCTTTCCTCAAAAATCCAGTGTGTTTTTGAGGCACTGGCCAAAAATGTTGAGGATTTTTGGCTAATGCTACAGTTCACTTCAGTGATATTTATTGTGCTTCTTCAGCCTTCAGGTGGACAAAGATGGAAATGTGCAGCATATTTACACAGGACGTCCAAAGCAGGTTTAAAAACAGACAAAGCAGTACCTTCACTGAAAGAGTTCATCAACTTCAGGGAGACTTTTCTGGAGTCTGTTAGCTCAGACTGGCTCCCTGTGGTGCAGAGCCACAGGCTCCGCCCACCGGAAGCCCAAACAAAACAAACAAAAAACTAAACAATTACTTGTAACTCAAGTAAACTCTTATCAAAATGTACTAAATAAAATAATCATAACACTGTGAGAAAAAAATAACTAAATAAACCTGTAAAAGAAAGCACTCAATACGTCCCGATGACATCATCACAGCATCATGTGACTCCCTCTGGTCTTTACAATTTAACTTTCTCTGGACTCACTGTGATCTTCTAATAATTTAAATCAAGTGAAAAGCATAAAGTCCCTTTTTAAAACATTCAGGCTTCAGAAATACTCCCTGAGCTCCACTTACCTCAGACTTTCTTTTGGGCAGTTTCCATAAAAACAGGCATCAGCAATTCACGGTTGCACTTTAAATAGGATAAATCAAAGTCAGACGTGTTTACTTGGACTTTTACCTTGCATTTTATCAGATTTATGTGTTCTTTTCATTTGAGCAATTAGTTGGAGATCAAACCACAACAAATTTGGAGTGAGTTCCCAAAGTGTTTGGGCATCTTTTTATTGAATTTCTGTGAGAGAAGGATTCTGCATCTCTTCTTTTATTTGTGGTCTCAGGTTTAAATCAAGCCAGGATCCCAGAGTTTGATGGATGGATAAATCAGGTGAGGTGATATAGAAATGGATTATGATAAATAATTTAAGATCCTTTTCCATAAATAACATGACATGTAATCAATATGATGTTTGTTTGCATCATTTACTACTCTTAGCCATTTTTGTGAATCGTTCCTGGAGATTTTTATTCAGCCTTGACTTTTTGTCCTTACCATAATGTCACTTCCTTTAAGCGTGTTTTTCCTGTGTATCCCACGCAGTTCACAATCCAGAGTGGATGCAACAAAGTGCAACAGATCCAACAGCTGCCAGCCTCCTAGTGACCTTTGGGCAGAACCACAGTTGGAGCAGAACAGCTGGTTCTTCCTCGGCTCTGAGAGAAAGACAGACGTGACGGGACCCTGGAGCAGAAACTCAAGTCGGTTCCCAGAGAGCAGACAGCCGTGTCTGACCCAGTAAACCTTTCCAAGTCAATCCATGATGGTTGCTTTTCTTGAGAGCTGACAGATTAAAGATGATTCTGAACTTTGTTTTCATTTTCCTCAAGAACTTGAACCCATCAGATTAATGTTAGGCATAACTAAGAATCGTAAGCTTCTGAGGGTCCAGAACATTTTTGATGAAGATTGAATTTCTAAAAGGTTTAATTACTTTGTCACTATTTAATTATTTAGTAATGACACCTCTCCTTTTTAGCCCTTACAGAGCCAGTTGTTATAAAAATGCTACATATATTAAATATGTCTTAAAAAATTATCTCTTTAAAAACTTCTGCACTTTCATCACAACTTTTTAACAACGGTTTTACATGTGTTGCACTGAATAGTAGTTCATCATGAGCTCAGCGAGCCTCAGTCCCACCAGGTGTTTGCTAATTGCTGCTGGCTAGTCTGAAGGAGCTGAGTGGGGGATTTTTGGACCAGAGCTGTCCTGTGAGGCGGTGTTCTGTCAGATAGCCATACGCTGTCAGGATAGCATACATGCAGTTAGTATGCATGCCCACGCATGCGCATTAAGAAGACCGACCGTCAGTGGAGTTGTAAGTTCAGCAGAGGGAACAAGTTATGACGAAAAGAAGTCATTAAATTGTTTATAATATGATATAATATGATAACTAGATAGATATGCATGTGTTGTCGTGGTTTCAAAGTGTATTTAAAGCAGAGTCTAGCTGCAGCTGCAGTCAACTACAACACAGGCCCATGTAAAACTCATTAACTGCTAAGTCGGGATGCCATAAAGCTGTTAATAACCAAGTGTATGATGATCTACGTCATGATTCTATGTTGCTGATTAAATAAAATCATATGGTAATGACAGCGTATACATGTCTGAGCTAAGCGTACGACTATCTGACAACATATGCTGATCTGACAGAACAGCGGAAGCTTGGAAACTGCAGCTCTGAGGAAGAGCTGTGTCTGTACACAGCTAATTGGTTGCCATGGAAATTAAAGGATTTCTCAAACCTTCATGAAAGAATCAAAGGAACATTCCAGGTATGTTTTTGAATAGAGAATAACATAACATGAAAAGCTAAGAACAGTAAATTTTGCAAATTTACTGACTTTTAACAATCTTATGATTAGTCTTAGTGCTCTTGTTTCTTTTTCTATGAATTTATCAAGAAACTCACTTTTTGTTGTTGTTTTTTGAACAGCCTGTGTTTAGCAAGGGGGTTTTGTGGCAACCAACACTCTCATGGATTCCTCCAATCCTGCGCCTTTAGTGCTGACAGGAAATAGAAAAGTGATGTCTCTGTTGGGAGGCCATGTCAAGGATGAGTGCAAGGAATTAGTGATGGTTAAGAAAAAGAAGGCCTCATTTTCTGCACGTTGTCACGCAGAAGGAATCACATCTAAATGCTCACTGTAAGCCACTCTCAGCAACTACACAGAGACGGCGCCGCAATGAGCTAAAGCGTGTCGTTTTAATGGCAAAGGAGGCAAAGAGGAAAAAGAGAGATCTACTGACAGGCGTGAAATATCTACTGTGGGAGATCTTCAGTTCTGAGATGACCTATCTCACCGCTGTGAACAAGTAGCAATTATTTTACAGAAAGGGGCATGATAGGGCAGGATATGGGAGCCCAGCTTGTTACCCTGCACTATTCTAAGTTTACAGCCATCAAGGCCAGAGTTCATGAGAAAGCCAGCACACCCCAGGGCTTTTTTTAGATTCATTCCTCACACACAATGCATCTTTGTTGGATGCAAGTCCAAGATACATTTAGAGATGTCTACAAATGTTGTTTTGTGCATCCTTTTTATTGTTTGTGTAAAAGATGAGAGACAGATTCTCAGGGGGAACGATGGGGAATTCCCTGGTCTCCTCAACAGAACCTAAAACTGTCCCTTAATATCCAGATCAATAATAATAGATCACACTGGTGAAAGTGTTTTTGACATGATTGTCTCATCGTTTCTCTGCACAAATGTATTCTTCCCTTTCCCAGCTCTGTGAAGGAGACATTGCTACATGCAGTCCCAGAATAACTCAAGATAAGCAAAGGGCAGCAGGGAAGTTTTTCTTTATTATTGAACAAAGCTGCAAAAATAGATCTATAGTGAGATCGCCACACAAGGTTTTTCTTTTCTCTTTTACACCTTGGGATTAGCGTGATATGTTTCAAAATATTGTTTCTCATTGCAGAAAGAAAGACTGATTGTTTTCATTGTAGTAAAGAAAAATAATTTTCGGATTGGAAACATGATAACATGGCTTGTTGATGTTATTCTTTTGCTTTCTTTTCATTCTTATTCCGCTCCTTTTCCTCTGCCAGGAAACGTTCCCATGGTACCTCATCTCTTCATCTGGTTCCTTCTCACGCAGCTGAGATTATGGAGGAAGACTGGAATACTTATAGTGCAGAAAGAGCTGCAGATATATCCCGTCTCACCGCCAAAACAAAGCACTTAGCGTTGAGGATGGCCAGATGGGAGCAGGGCGACCTCCGTCACCGCTCGTCATGACAAATGAGCGTGGTTATGAAATTTCAGGGAGAGTTTATTGAAATGTGGAAACAAGAGTTGAGTTTGTGTACAGCACATCTATAGGACTCAGGGGAAAACAGATGTTATAAATGAGTGCCTTCTCCATTCTGCGTGCAGTCTCCCTTCAAACAGCGTTACTAAAGAAAATTTAATTTGCCCTGTTTGTAAAAGAGGTGAAAGTAACTGGAACAGAAAGTCGGTGCTGGCATCTGCTGTTGGATGTGGCTGCATAGCCAGCCAATACAGCATGGAAGAAGGCTAAATTAAAAAGGTTTTTACATGCTCTAAACCTTTACTGACATCCTTGAGCCATACCACGCTGGTTGATGGTCAGTGGCTCCACCCAGTCACTGGAGCTCTTCCCGCTCACACCACATTGTCCTCTTTCTGAAGTTTAAAAGTAGACTCGGTTTCCCAAAGCCTTTTGGCATCTTCATTTATTGATGGTAAATTCTGTCTAAGTGCTCTCTTTAACCAATGAGAAATGTACTTCTTGTCCATATTTAAAATTATAATCTATTTTCTGACTGTGGCACCATAAATTTAACCCAAAAATGCAAGAAAGTCTTTTCTGTCGAAGTATAAGCTCTTATATAAATTGCTCTGACATGATTTCATTTGGCTTTTCTTGTCCAAACTCCTTCAGGCTTTAAGCATCTTAAGGGCCACTGACTTTTCTGTCTGTTACTGGTGTCACAACAAAACCTGTCACAGGTGCCTGGTGCCCTCTCTTGTTCCATCAGTTTTTCAGGATGACGTGTGGCTGGCCGTGAATTGTATTTGATTCACCTAATGTCTTGTTTTCTACAAGGTTTCTTTGTTGCAAAAAGGTTCTAGGTTGGAAATGTAGGCACAGATTGTTTTGTGTGGTGATGTACGCACACACGTTTGTATTCCTACTTATATTAGGACTTTGTATTGACTTCTTTTCATTTTAGTAACTGCAATCATTTTCCCTAACCACAACAATTACTAATATACTTAAGACTATCATGCTACTGATAAGCTGAGGAAACTACTGTTGGTGCTTCCATCTAACAGTAAGGCTGAAACTGATGGTGGAGGTAAAGAAACTTTCTGTATTTACAGATAAAATACATATAGTTTGGGGAAAAGTGATGCTAATGGTGTGAAAAGATTACCAGGAATGTAACAACCAAACAACTTTATGACCACCTAAAATGTGTCACACTATATTTCACACTTTAATGGGATTTTCCAAATTTGATGCAATTCAGTTTAGTTAAAAATGGTCTTGGAGGTTCTTGAGACTTCAGGACAATCTTAAGAGGTTTAAAACAACATGTCTACATTCAGAGGCTGAGGAAAGGCTTCTTGATTTATGATAAATAATAAATGTGACTGGTTAAATACTCACAGTTTGACATTTTCATATAGATTAATATCGTCATAAGCAGCAACTCAGAAGATTAAAACAACATTGATTAACCACCAAATTTGAATAAAGATATAAAACATACATTTTTGTAAGACCTTGTTGATGAGGGTAAAACATTGATACCATTTGCAATTGAAATAAACTGTAACACCCTAAATGCAGCACAGTAAATTCAGTCCCTAATCCACTTTGCATTATTAAACCTTACTCTTTTCAAAGGCTTTTTGATCTCAGCTGTTTCTGCAGGCCCAACCACAGAGGATATATTACTGTATACGTTTTCCTCTTTCAAACCCTTCAGATAAGACCAATATTAATGACCGTGCTATGAAGCCAGAAACCACCTGTCACATTCGCCAGAAGCCGTGGCAACGGTTCTGACCTTCTTTTACGCTAAATCAGCAACACGGCTCGAAGTCCATAGGGCCCGAATAAGTTGAAATGTTAGCTGTTAGCCTTTATCTCAGAAGCCACTGCATCCTAATGAGAGTCTGTCATCCAGAAGTGCTCTGGCCTCTGCAAGTGAAGCTGGTAAATATTTAGTGAGGGCTCCAATTGCTGCTCCTTCTCCTATTTGTCGCCAGGTAATAATGGATAGCCCTGAACAGCGATGTGAGAGGGAGAAAACGGCAGAACATGCTTTGCAGAAAGATATTGTGTGCAGTGTCTTAAGTAACTCTATTCTTTAGCTGTGCTGTAATGAGGCTTTATCTTAAATTTGCAGTACGATCTTGAGTTTCCTAAAACGTAATCTCCAGCTATAAAACTTTTTTATTGTTCTAATCATTTTCCTCACGCATATGAGGGATTTGGTTGGTGTGAAAATATGGCCCCAACCAGAGAGAAAACAGGCTTGTGTGTATGAATCTGTTTTCCATTAGGAGTGTACAAGTAGCTGAGTGAACAGCTATGGCTGGTAGCCAAGGAAAAATGTTTCTGCAGGGTCCGGTAAAGACGGATCGCTTCAAACAGTGAGGTCAGCTGTAATGGTTGATTTTTCTTGAGGCTTCTCAGGGTCGGCTGGCTGGACAATCCTCCTCTGCACTTACAGGAGGAACAAGGTAATTATACATCTGTATAAACAGGCCTGACTGACAGTAGATGGGAGTGTTGTGGGAGCATGAAAAGAAGGAGGACTATACAAGTGGATAAACAGAGACAAGTGATGGGTCCTGCCCTGTGTAGCCTGCTCCTATAGGGAAAGGGGAGTCTTGGTTTGTTTGTCAGACAGGAGAATTGGAATCATGTAGTATCATGGGCTGCTTGCAGGGTCAATGGGAGAGGCTTTAAATCTTCTTCACAGCCCTTGGGTCTGTTTTAAAGACAATGTGGATAAAGACAGAGGAACTTTCTACACGGCGCCGTGTAGGAAACACTTCACCTTGGTCCAAGGAAGAACAATCAGTCAAGCTCTTTCTGCACCTGGTCCGCCTCCGTGATGGACGTCAACAGGGCTAATTATGTGGGATGTTTAAACTCTCCATCCCAGTCAAAACATAAAATCTTCAGAAGTATTCAGAAAATAATTGTAAAAAAAATTTTTTTACACTTTTTTGCAGTAAAAAGAGAAATTGTGGTTAAATTCAGATCCAGAGAAGCTTAAATGTGGTGAGATTATAAAACAATGTCCCAAACCTTGATGGACATCTGTTGGACCAGCAGACATCCGAGACTAGAGAGTGTTTAGCTTCAGCTAGCGTAGCATAGGCTAAGTGGAGCGAATCTTATTCATAAAGTCATTATGCTATTTATATAGCATAAATATGACTTTAAAACAATGTTAAATGAAGAGCAGCTTCACTTTCACCAACGTTTCTGAAAAAAGCTATACTGAGTGCAACAAAACCAACCCTTTCATGTAGTTGTGCCAAACTACCAGTTGTTGGATTCAAACAAAATACCTATCAATCACTCCACATCAGTTTAGGTGAAATTCTATTTTACTTCATTAATTTCACATAAACATTTTTTTTATGTTGCACATTTCTGCAAATTATTTCTTTTTATGACATTTGTGAAAAGGTTGGGGAGGTTTTGTCAAAAATGGAACCGCAGTCTGTCTCACAACAAAACAATAAGATACAATCAAGATTGTGTCCGTAATGCAACAAAACACTTCAAATTATGTTAATAGTTTTATTAGTTACAGTAAGAACAAACTCATTTTGGGACAGTGGGCCTGGTTGTCTTTGTTTCTCTCTATTGAGATTCAAAGTATAATATTTCAGATTTGCTTTGCTTGATTAGACTGAATGAAGACTGAAACAGTGCATATTGCTCAAGCTGTAGCAACCCAAGAACATAAGGGAAATGAAAGCACTTTATCTGGAGGAAAAAAGAAACATCATTAATCATCTCAATGCACCCAACAGTGTGTTACTGTGTCCACCTGGTCTCTTGCCAGTTTATTCATCATTTTTATTATATATTCAGTGAAATGAATGAGAGCTTTACAAGTTTGCTCTTTGTGTGTAAAAGTGTCTGATGAGGGAACAGCAACCAAAGCTAATCAAAGCTGTGCAATATGGTTATCAGTGTAAATCTGAACAGTGGCTGCAGAATGGAAATATTTTTCATATTTTCAGGACTAATCTAATCCAGTGTTTTGCTTTTTGAAAACACCTTGAATCATTTTGATCCATTCCACCCATAAAACTGAGAGACAGTTCAGTGGACAAAGCTCATCTTTCCAGAACTATTTAAATGCTGCATTTTATTTGGAAAGTAGAAGTAAAAGCAATTATGAACACCCAACTCAGCAAGTCCACCTCTGGCCCTGTGCACTCTCCTCCCATGTGCAGTTAACCCGGCGTCGCTTGTTCTTCACCACATTGACCAAGTTGGGAAAGACAGTGCTGACTTCAAAGAAATAATATAAAATAAAATAATAATAAAAAAATATTACAAATCCATAAAATTTCCCAGAATATATTTTGATAGCCTTGTTTGTATCTGGAACCATATAGTCACATTCCAACGGATGCCAATAGATTAAATTATTTTTCAAGGAAAAATAGTTGAATGTTATTTGTAACAATATTGGCAGTACCAGCCTAAATTCATAAAGTTTTGTAAAAGTAACAGTTTGTCATAAAATATTGTTGAATAAAATTAAGCTTTTTCATCAACAAAAAAAATGGCAAAAGACAGTCACTATTTTATCAGCAATGAACCCAAATAATAGTAAAAAAATCATACAAAACCCACAGTTTATCTTTAAAATTGTCCTCATGTGACTAAACGTGAGACTATAAAGGTCTCAGAGTCTGGAGGAAGAGTGAAGAGTGAGACATGGAATCCAAGTTGCTTTAGATCCAATATGAAGTTTAAATTGCCAAGTGCCATGCCAACATTTAGAGACGCATGTTAGTTCCAACAGGGAATCTGTGTAGTATTGTCAAGAGGAAGATACAAGAAACCAGAGCCAAAAATGCAGATGAGCTAAAGGGCATTATTAAAGCAACCTGGGCTTAAAACCTCAGCAGAGAGGCTCATCTCCCCCACGTCACAAACAGGTGCTGTGCTGTACATGGACATGCTTTTAGTTCATTTCTGTGATTAAATACATATTGAATGTCGGGACTTTATTGAGATGCAAACAAGAATCATCAACAATAACATTTTAAGGATGTCACTTAATAGGAGTTTCGCTTTGTGACTTGAACAACTAAAATAAATATGTGTTGACGTTATCTGACTTCAGTAAATGCACCTGTACTCAAGACTTTACTGAATGTCGAGAGGTTTGGAGCAAGAAAGGTGGCCAAAAAACTGCACTATTGCAGAGGAAGAGACCGTTTAATGTGCTCATTTCACACGTCATTAAAAGTAGAGCCTGTCCGGAGACTCTGGACACCGCGGGGGAGGGACTCTGGACGCCACATGCGCAACAAGTCCGAGGGCGCACAGACTGCGGCGGCGGCAGCGGCTGGGATCCCGGCGCGCTGCGGCTCGGAGCGGAAAAAGGACTTGACGCTGACCACGAGGAGGAATTTTGATTGGCTGATTCATCTTCATTCTGGTTTGGGCTGAAGGACGCACAGCCGCCAAGTTTATCGCAACTTTTGGACGTGCGTCACTGGAAGTTTTCGTTAGACCTTCAAGCATAACGAAGACGCTGCGGAGTTCTTTTAAGAGCATGGAAAGTTTACGGTGGCGGGATTATATTTCTGGTTTCACAGACAGAAGAAGTTCAGCAGAGGATTTAAAGCGCTTTGTGACTCAGCAGGTGACCGACGCGGTGTGACACTGTCTCGACGTTTGCTCCACTTTTACTGAACGCGATGTGAGATGGTCCCGACTTGTCACAGAGGCTGGGATGACATAACTTGAAGAGAAAAAGGCTCCCTCTTTTAAAAGCAGCGTTAAGCCACGATGAGAGCGCTAGGCTTCCTCTGCCTAACAGCCCTGCTGTGGGAGGCGAGCCAGAGCAGCAGAAACTGTCCGGACCTGATCGTTGACAGCTGTCACTGCTCGGCTGAGAGGTCCAAGGAGCTGAGCAGGCATCACGTCCGAGTCAAAGTGCTGTGTGATGATGTGGACCTGATGGACACCCTGCCGCCCAGCTTCCTCCCAAACAGAACGGTTTCCCTGTAAGTAGGAGCCATCATGAGTTAAACATCACTGACAGCTGAGTAGACTCAGAGCCTTTACAGAAGTCAAAACAATCACACTATTATCTGTTTTATAGGAGCTTTATATGAGTAACGCAAAGTAGTGCAGCTGTGAAAAGGTGGCAGAAGGATTCATTGTTTTAAAAAGAAATCTACAAACAACCTGAGAAATATAACACACAGCGTCTCCCTCCTCTTAAGTGGATATTTTGTATTAAAACTTTCTTTCTAGTAGCTTTGCAAAAATGTAAAAAGTTTTCCAATTCCTTTATGTAGTTTTTTTGAAAAGATGGATGGAGAGGATCTGTTTACACCAATTTTAAAGTCTTGCCACAGATTCTCAATTACAGTCTTCTTGTTAAAGCCACTTTGCAGGATTTTATTTTATGTGTCTGAGTAAAGGGGGCAGGATATAAAAGTGTGGGACACTTTTATTTTTCAAATGTTTGAAAATAACATATTCCTCCCTCTGTCACACCAATTCCAATAAAATAAATATATGCTTGTGGATGTAATCTGACTTTATGTGAAAAACTTAAAGGGATATAAATACTTTTACAAGACGCTGAATGAATTAACTCGGCAGGAATTTGTTTTAACGGGTTCAACACCATGCATGGCAGCAGACAAACAGGTTTAAGGAGGTAATTTTAAAATAGGTCCAGAGAATATTTCTAGTAGAAAACTTAAAAAGGTCACTGAAACTCTATTTTAAGTAATGATTGCTAACTTTAAGACACTTTTTAAGAAACAAAAATCAGAATTAAGAATAATGAAGACATGAAATAATGCCTACTTGGAGAAAGTGAAGACGTTATTTATCAAAGATTGACTTAAATTAGGAACATTTCAGTAATATAAATGTCTAATTTCCGCATAATAAGTATTGATCATGTCAACAGTTTTCTTAGTTTAAATATTTCTAATTAGGCTTAAAATTCACAGCAGATGTCAGCAACAGCCCATGTTATCCACACTTAGAAATCAATGAGCTAGGGGATAATTATTGAACACATGTAGAAAAGGATGTTCAAAGGTGTGGAAAGCCGAGAAACCAGCTGAAATATGTCAGTACTTAGAAACTATTTTTGCTGCTTTGTGCAAACAAATATTACTGGAAACATCTGCTGGCCAAGGGGGTTATCGACGTAAATCCATAACTTTCTACTCGTAAGGGATTTAGAGTCCCAACCTGCCTGTGCAAATGTTTATTTATGGCTATTTAAAGTCGGTCGTCGCTGAAATTAGAAAAAGTTTCTTTCTGCTAAAAGGTCAGAAAACACTTGTGAGGAGAAGGCATCTCTCCAAGGTTTTGTATGTGGCACAAAATGTTTCTCTGAAGTCGCACTGACTGATGGGACGCTTTACTTTCTATGAATTTTTGATGAAGTAAGTGTCGCTCATTAAAGTTTCTTTATTTGAACTTAATGTTTTTGAAAGATTTAGTGAGAACAGGAAGGGCAGATGAATGGTGCTATTATAATCTTATAATTCTGCTTGACAAAATCTGCTGCCTTTAGATCCTGATTGAATCTGGAGTCTCTCGGCTCTTTGCGTTTTTGGTTCTAAGTTCTCCATAGGCCAAGCCAAAATATGTCCTGCTGTTCAAAGGTGATGAATAGTCAGATGTCAGTTTTTTAGATATATTGATAAATGACTGATGTGTGTATCTGCTTAGATTTGTTGAACTCTTAGTTCCCTCCGGTCTCACTGATCTCTGTCATGCTGAGACTTTGGTGATGCCTCCTGTTCCATCTTGATGTTTGACCTGTTGATTTGTGTGATCATTTGAAAAGTCGATACTTAATAAAAGCAAAAAACGGAAAGACCATGGAAGTTTTTTCTGTTTAGTAGATAAAAATGTTTAGTGTTTAGTGTCTGATGTTGTGCTTCTAGTTGTGTCAATTTAGGCTTTTGTTCAATTAGAGGTGAAATACTTTTTAACAGCTTCCCAGAATGTAGTGGTTATCAAGAACCATTTGTATTTAGTTGTGGTTTGTTCACTGATTGTTCACTGCTCAGAGGTGATTAATCTGAAATCTGATTTTTTGGTGCTTCTCTAGTATTCAGTGCTCGAATCAACAGAATTATAAAAGGTAATGTATATTAAAAACAATGCGTAAATCAGAGAAATGCGGTTCTGCTTCTGCTAAATATCAGATTTTATGTGTGATTATGCATGCATCCAGTGCTAAAATGTGAATTATTTTAAAGTGTAGTTCTTTCTTTGGAAATATTTATTCCATCTTTGCAAAAACGCTTCTTAAATATTAATACTTCATCTTGTGATTTTGCACTTAGTTTTCCTATTCCTTACTTTTATTGCTGCTTTCGAGCTGCACCTCTCTTGCTTTGTCCACGTAAAGTGCTCGCTGTTCCTTGTGCAACGTATTATTTGCATTGCATTCAAAATTATTCAAACACAAATTGTGCAGGTCCACAACTGAGAAACCTCCTTTAGCATTTAGTCCTGTCTCTTTTTGCAGATCAAATAGCACTTCAAATGTTAAAAGCGTTGATAACTCTTCCCTGCATATCACCACTCTGTCTCTTTTCAGGTGCACCAAAATGCTGTGAAATTAATAGACTGCTTTATTATTAGAAACTAGATGCCTGGCTTTGGTGGGCAAAAAGGGAAATTGTAAATGTGAAGGCCCTTGATGAGTCTGAGCCAACGACCACTCGTTCCAAACTACAAGCACGGCTGATTAATGAAAGGCACTTTGCATGCAGCCATTTATGTAGAGTGACATTTCCATTCCTTTATATGGGGAGTGGTTAATGGCTTTGTTTTATTTTTTAACATTTGTCAAAATGGAAATGTTTTGTTGCCCACAGTTACTAAAAAAGGGTCTGTATGAATAAATGAAATAAATGTAAAGCATTTTCCTTTTTATTCCTTTATTTCTGAAGTTAGCACTGTCATTTAGAATATTACATTCAACAATTATCAGGATGTGTAATGTAACCATAGGGCTCAAATTAGGCTTTTTCATGGTGGACTGATTGCAATTTTGTAATTTTCTTAAATCCATATATGATATAAATTAGACATACATGATTTAATAGGTGTGTGTGTGTACCTTCTGCAATATTTTAAATGTGTTTTGGTCATCTGCAGAAAAAACACCAACAAACCTTTGATGGTGTAAATTTGACCACTTTTTTTTTTTTTTTTTTGCCAGAGTTGCTTAATTTTCATTAGTTTCATCTTCATGGAGATGGTTGTAGTTATAACTGTAGTTATAATTATTAACTACTGTTAATAATTATAATTATTAACTGTAGTTGAGGTTGGGGCCTTGCCAGAAGCTTAATGTTGGCCTGATCAATACATTTCAATTTAGGTGTGGGGATCAATGTTCAGTCATGTCTTTCAATGATGTGCTCAAATTTCAGTAGATGAATACGTCATTCATCCCATGACTGAAATTTGGGTACCCAGTTGCCCAAGAGTCCAAAAAAAAAACACAACAATCTAAACAAACAAGGTATATTAGACCAAAAACATTGCACTACTACTAACATCACATGACCCTCAAGTTCATGAGCCCCTCCCATCATCAAGTTGTTATACAGTCTAATGTCAGACTAAGGGTCTAAAGATCTCCAGAACCTCCCAGTCCTCCAGTGTAGTGAGATGAGCCTCTCATTGTAGCGGCTTCTCTGCTTCACCAGGATGTTATGGTGGGAATGGTTACCACTCTCCATAATGGTCAGCATTGTGCTGCTCATCCTTCTCTCCTCCGCAGTCTCAACGATGTCCAAACTACTGCCAAGTAGTTCTCCACCATTATTATTTCAACTACTAACAACAACCCTTATCATTATCCTCAGCATGATTCTCCCATCAGAGGGGTGCTGGTGCCCATCTCCAGCTAATGTTTCGGGCAAGAGGTGGGGTCACCCTGGACAGGTTGCCAGTCCATCGCAGCCTTCAAGACTCAACTAATTTTGTTTTTGACCAAAGCCCAAAGCAAGCTTCCCTAATCTCCACTCACCTCTGCACAGAGTAGAGTTCCGTTCTCCAATTGGCTTAGCATAGGGCAATAATGTTGTTGCGCGATGCATGTAACACACATGAATGTGCTTCAAAGCTCAGCACAGCCGGAGCCGTTTTCAATCTAAATGGCTAATTAGAGAGCTCCAGTCTTCCAAATTAGCTCCAATAATCTTAGAGGAACCTTAACAATGCTGTTTAAATCACTTCTCTCCTTGAAAGACGAACCACCACAGGAACTGGAATGTCAACAAAATGTCAGCAAGGCATTGATTTAGAGTTACATACTATCTTTTTACAGAAAACGAAGCTATTAACCCTCCTCAGCATGCAGACTCTTTAGTGACCCCAGTCACCAGTACAGGTCTGTACTGTAGCTGTCGGTGATTAGGAGCAGCTATTGCTGCCCGCTGGTGGACTATCTGACTGCCCCTGGGCAGCTGTGGCTACAATTTAGTGGCCTTTAGTGATGCAGAAAAAAATGTATCTTACAGAGAATCACAAGTCTTAAATCTGGAAATTCTGAATCGATTCAAATGAATCTCCAGACTGTTTGAATAAAAACACTGGTTTCCGAATCAAATCCTGACCCTAAAAATCAGAATGGAATCGCTAGACACTAAAATATTTGCACCTCTAGTAGCGCGTCACCATCAGCATGTGAATGGGTGAATGACTGAAGGTAGTGTTAAGAGCTTTGGGGTCATCTGGACCAGATCCCAGCCAGCATGCCTAGTTGGGCCCCATGTGGGGGAAAGTAGGGCTGTTATATGGGTTCCATATGGGTTTGCCCATGTAGGGCCACAGCCCTCATGGGCCCTCAATGGACAAACCCATGTGGGGCCATCGTGGAACCCGCGGACAAACCCATATGGGACCCATATGGCCTGCCCTCCTTTTCCCCACATGGGGCCCACCTAGGCATGCTGGCAGGGATAAAGCACTATACAAGTGCGGGTCATTAATTATATTCGTTTTTATCTTGAAATCTGATGGCTATTCTGTTAAAGATTATCTCTCCAATAATCAATGATTGTTGAGACCATGACCTCAAGCCAAAGGAAAATTTTATGGACTATGCTGCATAAAATTTTTTTTTTAAAAATCGCCTAATTTAAATGAACTCAACCGTTCCTGAGAGAGTCCATTTCAACAGCCCAAAAATAAATATGAAATTCATGACACTGATGAGTGGAAGTTAACTGACTGGCATGCCATGACATCCATGACCTTGTTGAGAGAGTTATGGTTCTGCGTGTGTGTGTGTGTGTGTGTGTGTGGGCGTGTGTGTGTGTGTGTGCACGCGCTTTATGCGGCTTTGGGACCCCTGGGGATCTGTGGAGGTCTAAAGCTCGCCTTGCTCTGTGCCTTGCTGAACTAAATCCTACAGCTAAGTTGTGCAGGAAGCAGTTTTCCTGCATTAGGAAACATGACCTTTGTCGGGCTGAAGTGGCCTCCCCATCCACTCTTTTGTTTAGATGTGATGTGTAAATATAGGGAAGCATGTACATACCACTCTCTCCCTGCACACTGCTTGGATCTCCAGAATCGCTCCCTGTATGCTCCGTTCTCACCTCTTTGAGGAACTTGTCCCACCGTTTCCTGAGTGACAGCTTAAGCACAGATGTGTCACTTTTGAATGTTCTCCCCGAGAACCAAAAGCCATCTCTTGTTATAGGCACAGATTGGGGTATGTTGCTCGGATTTTTATTACAGCATCTATAAAATGTTTATGAGGAACAGGCCCTTGCAGCATTGGAACACCCTGCTAGTGCCAAAGAGAAACAATTCAATGAGCAAATCAAGGAGCAGTAGCATGAATAATAGAGATGGAAATGAGCTGTATGCAGGAGTGAGTCAGTAAGTCTCTGCGCTGCATAGTGCCCTCGATTAACACCTGTGCCTGTGTTTTCCTTATCATCTGTGCTGCGGGGAGTGGAAGTTAAGGAGTTCGGCCTGACAGCTTTGCCAACCTTGGGACCTATCGTTTGTAATTGTTTCTGCAGTTTTGAGCAGCAGCGTTCCTCTGCAGAGCAGCAGCCCAGATTGCAGCTGACACCCATCTTGGGTTGTGCGCTAACAGGCGGACACGTCACCTGTTAGCTGAGACTTAAAACTACTTATATCACATGTTGTCACATTAGAGTCACAAACATCAATGTGTTTTATGTTATAGACCAAAGGAAGGGGAATGTTATAAAATTAAACACAGTTTTCACTATTTTAGGAGGAAAATATGTCAAATGTATATCTTGTAATTGGAATTCAGCCTTCATGTGCCAATATTTTGTGAAACACCATTCACTGTAATTACATCTTTAACTCTTTTGGAGTTTGTCCAGAGCTTTGTTCATCTTCACACCGTTTTCTTTTTGCAAAATGATTTAAGTTCAGTCAGTTGGATGTTATCTGTGAACATCAATATTCAATAGTTGCCACAGATTTTCAATTCTCATCCTCATTCCTGCCATAGAAAAGCATTCCCACATCATGGTGCTGCCACCACCAGGTCTCACCTTAGCGATTGTGTGTGTGTGCAATGGACAAATTTTCATTACTGAAATCTGAAATATTGAAAGCTTCTTCGTCGTGTTTGTAAATAATTCACTTGAAGAAAAGTGAATTGCCTTCAAGGTTGGCATTTCCTGACCCTGAAATAGAAAATAGAAACAGAAAAAACATGTATTCAAGGTTAGGATATTATAAAATAAAAAAAAAAGTCAGAAAATAAGTAAGTAAAGAAATCTACATGGAAAGTCAATTAATAAAAGAAACTGTGAACAAACGGGTTTAGTAAAAATGAAGAGGAAAAAACAAGTCATGAATGGAACCAGTATATTTTCATAAAACCAATTTGTTCACATTTTAGTGCACCAAGCTGTAGAAACATCATATGCATGATTTTATTTTTTATTATATTCAATGAATAGTTATTAATAAATCAATCCCTTTTTCACAGATGGTTTTGTATTGATGGGTGCAGTTTGCTAAAGGCTTTCTTTCTCTGCTTCCCAAAACATAACCGCTTTAAAGAAATGAGCTCAACCTTTCAAATCGAGGGAAAACCTGCATCAGATGTGAGACATTAAAACAGAAGAAGACTTTTAGAGCAAAATATGCCAAAATAATAATATAAAGCAAATGTTTTTTTAGTAATTATAGCATTTTATCCCTGTTTGGATCCAAAATTGAAATTTAATGATTCATTCCACCACCCTTGCTGATGAGCATGTGTATGTTTTCTAATAGATATATTGTTATGAATGTTGGCCAAAATGTTTGGTGTGCACCCTAGTGGTTTGTGGCAAACTGTAAATGTGACTTGTTAGTGCTTTATTTTTCACTCCAAAGTCAGATTTGTGGAGTTGTTGTGTCACCAGATTCTCCTCGAGCTGCGAATCTCTGCATCTCCTCCACAGTTTAAACTCTCTGGCTGCTGCTCTGAATATTGCCCTCCTTGCTCTTCTGTCAGAATTCATGGATGTTAATTTTATAGTTTTGTCAAATGCTATTTACTAAGTAGGAGAGCTGTGAAGCAACTGGTTACACGAAGTTTCTTTCAGAGGTGTCTGAGTAAAAAAAAGGGTGCTGACATGCCTCACTTTTCAGAAAACAATTTATTCTCAGATATGTACTACTTCGTAGTCTGTCACATAAAAGTCCAACAACATTAAGGTTAAGGATTTGTAAAATACCAAATGTGAAAAAGTTTAAAGGGTATTTTTACATCCACATTTGCTCTCACAGGCCATTAGGCAGATACACACAGGATTGTGCTTTGTGCATGCAAAAAGCTCAGCTGCTAAGAAAACCAAAAACAGATCTACCTCTGCTGTGTCCCAGGTGATGTGCTCAATTTGCATACTGTTTGTGCTTTTTTATGATTTACCTGCTGAGTGTGGAGCATGTGGGTTTAATTTAACTTTCCCATTTTGAAGGTATGTGCAAACATATTAGTAAATAAAATAAAAAAAAATAGGTCCCACTAAAACATTCTTGAATTTGGCTGCTCTAACACACAAATGAGGCAAAGTTAATTTCTTTAAATTGCACATAACGCATGCTGCAGCTTCATGGAGCAACAGATGTTTGCACTGTTGCCTCACAGTAATAAAGGTCCTGAGAACAAATCCAGGTGGAGATCTTTCTGTTTGCATGTTCTCTGAGTGCATTCAGGGATTCAGGCTTTTCCTCAGCATTCAAATTAAAATGTTTGCTTAATTGGCTGCTCTAAAATTGCCCTTACATGTGATTCCATGCATGCACTTTTGCGTGTCCCGTGTGTGTTTCTGTGTAACCCTGTGATGGATTGGCAATCTGTCCAGGGTCCGCTGCTACTCTTGCCTATTGATTGCTTGACATGGGTACCAGCTCCATATGACCCAGAACGGATTGATGAGAAAATGAATGAAAGGAAAGCTACACATGCTACTCTGATTTGTGGGGTTTGTAGAACTGTTTCCTTCATTAAATCCCTAAAATTAGGTTAATAAACTGCTGTCAGACCAAGGGAAGACACAATTTAGCCGTTCTATTGATCTCATTGAAAAAGCATCAAAGCTAGAATTAAAGAAATCCTTTGTAGTAATAAAAAGCACAACTGCCAGCTTTAATGTGAAATTTGGCATGTTCAATTTTTGTTTTATTTGATCATTCTTCTTTTGAATTAAGAAAACATTTTGGCATTTAATCTTTCATAAGTTTACCTTTATTTTACATTGTACGTGTGTAAGTGTGCCTGCACTCCTTTTGAAGGCTGAACTCTCGCGCGTCATGCAGTTGTGATTTGAAGTCGGCAGAAAGTGAAGAGCTGCAGCAGGAACCGATTTTAGGAAGGAAATAAGTCGCAGTCAGTTCATTTGTGCTGAAGATGTTGGTTTTGAAGACGCTGGTATGGATCAAATATATGACGTGCAAAACTTCCTTCTCTGTTGTGTCAAAACAGAGTAGTAGAATAAATCTGTGGAACTTCAAATTTAAATCTAATTTATTTACATGTCAATTAGATTTTAGTACCTCAGTTCACTGAAGTATGAAGATTTTTATTGGTCAAAAAACATCACATCATCTGTAACGAGTCAAAATAATTCCTATTTTATGTATTATACAATTATTGGTACATTTTTTTCCATTTTATTTTCAATGTATTACTTGTGGGTTGCACGGTGGAGCAGTCGGTCGCGCTGTTGGCCTGCAGGGTTTGGGTTTGAATCCCAGTTTCTAGTCTTTCTGCATGGAGTTTCCAGGTTCTTCCTCTGCATGTGTGAGTTCTCTCTGGTTTCTCTCACTATTTATTTATTTTTTTTGCCTTAGATTGGTGATATACTTTTTGTGTTTAATTTTTATATGTTGAGGCTAATTTGAATAAAAACTGTCATTAAACAGTTGAACAAGAAGGCGTCAGTGACGTTTTCGTGCTCAGGGTCGTTCACTGCTCTTCTGTTTGTTGTCTTTAACTAAATTGAGGCTTTTCCAGATTACTGCTTGGTCTGTGAGGTTTTAGAGATCCTCTTAATCTTTTGTGAAGGAGGTTAAGAACGCATGAAACAGCCAAATTAAAAGCAGCTCAAAGTGTTGTACTTTGGATATTTTGCTACTGCATCACAGACAGCTTGTTTGAACATGTACTGAACAATAAAGGGACATTTAGATTGATCTACTTTTGTCATTCTAAATAAATATAGCATGACAGGCCATCATAGATATTGCATCACTATAAATAAAATTGTGTGTATTCTTTTCTTTACCCCTCTTTTATTCACTCTATCTTTGTTATTCTCCCTCACTGTTATTCCTCGGGGGCTTTTTTTTTCTTGTCTGCCGAGGTGCTGTTTGTGCTCTACCCTCTTCAGAGTTCTGAGTACTTATCCATGAATATTTCATTGCGCACACACACACACACACAGCCCCTCTATGTACTCTTGTGCATTAGCTCATTGACAAACCACGTGAGCGCCCAGCAGATCAAGAAACGCAGAGTGTAAAATGCATTAATGGCTTTGACACACATCGACACGGAGAGCCTGCTGTTGATCTACACAGACGTGACCGAGAGGACTCTGATAAAAATGTTGCATGTGCCGTCATTCTGAGAGGAGTGGTGCCTGTCTCGTCTTCTCTGCCCCCCTGTTTGCTTCTGCTGCGCATTTCCCAGCGAAACCTTTTCTGTTATAAAAAGCAAAAGGTTTCATCTTTAGATGGGTGAGTCATCTAGGCTCCAGAGGGGGGGGACTTTTAGATCCTGCCACTTTTTCACTTTGCAATTCCTAAAGCTAAGAAAATCTGCCCTTGTGTTGTCGGCGCTCCCTAGCAGCTTAGCCCTGGCCTCACTGTTCTTGTCTGTGTAATAGGTAGTGGCTGATGAAGTTAGTTATAAATTGTTAGTATTTTATTGGGTCTTCCTTGACTTTTCAGTGCAACTATATTGTTATATCATCAGGAACCGGCGCAGACCTGCTGACCTGCAGTTGCGCTGCCTGAAGTTGTCTGGCCATCAATCATGTGTCGCTCTTTAAAGAAACAGACGTTTTGCTTTAAAAAATAATGATTTGATGATCTGCAGTCCACAACTGCTGAAGAAGGAGGTTATAAATTGGGTTTGAATAACCAGCAATGTGCCAAAGCGCAAGCTTAGCATGTGCAAAATATTAAGCAATGACAGATGGTGTGTGTGCTATAGATACTTGACTGTGTTAAATACCAAAGTTACTCAAAGAGCCATAAATTAGAAGGAGCAAAAGAGGTGAACTCGGAAGCCTGTTGCTTTTTCCCGTTTTCTGACTCGCAGTAAGACATCCTGAATAAAACCTCAGTGTTGTCGTGTGTTTTCTCCGTGGGGAGTGATTGAGCTGTGTGTCCTGGTTTAGGCGCCGATCTATGATCCTGTTTGTGTGCAACCAGGCGGTTTCAAAGTGAGCCTGCATGTACAGAGATGTCTGCTAACTAATAGGTATTCTTATCACTCAAACTACCTCTTTTTATGTATTTCTTCACTTTCTTATTAATGCTGGTTTTTGTGTAGCACCTGCTGCTCAGAACTTCAACTGATATTCAGGTTGTGCTCTTCCCTTTTTTATGTAGAAGTTAGGCCTGGCAGTGGTTTCATTAAAGCTAAAACCTGCTGTTAGACCCTTGAATTCAACTTTTTAAAAGTTTGACAAACTTTTCATATCAAAGAACTGAAACAGAACTAGAACCCATAAGCTGCATCCTGAGCAAGGGGGGGAAAAATGAGCCGAATCAACTTTACCCAGAATTCAGATTTAGACATGCAGCCGGTTTGGTTTGCAGTTACGCCTCAGAATTTACCCAAACATCAGCAGGTGCCACGGGAAGCTCATCACATGAATAACACATTAGTTCTCAAAATTATACACAACCCTGATGGCTTTTCAGGTGTTTGTAGGGAAAAACTGAGACCAGTATAAGTACTGTCTAAACTTTGATAACATTTAATGTGACATGCATCCTGTAAAATCCTACTATTTCAGGAAACATTGAATAAGGTACTCTTTCATGGTGTATAGTGATGTCATGAGTAAAATCACAAGTTGCAATTTCTAATCCAATGATAAGATTAAAGTTACGTATCCAAGTCACTACGTTACTATTTTCACCATTTCACAGAGTGAAAAGATCACGTTTCGCTTGCTGCTCATAATAATGATTGTTTTATAGGGGTGACGGTAAAACAGCATGTCTGTCATCTGAAACTGTGTTTTTAAAACTTTATCTTTCCATATTTGTGTCTTATAGAACTAGTTGACGTTATAATCTCTGCTGGATTGGTGTGTTGGACCACTGCTTCTCTGGGAGCTATTTCTGTTTCTGTTCCCCTGTAATAATAATCTCCAGTCAAACATGTATGCTGCATGGCAGCCAGGATGGTTTGCAGGGGGAGAACTCTGGTCAGACCTCCCAGAAATATCCCAGCAGTGGAGGAGGCTGAAGAAGCAGAGCTGAGCCGATATGAAATCTGGGGAAGGAGGGATATGAATTTCATAAAGTTCGCCTCTGATTCTGTTATTGTGGAACAACAGTGATGTTTGGTTACTTTTCTTTGTCTCTAAGGAGAAGTTTATTGTTATGATTGAGTCATTTTTTCTTTATTATTTTCAGGGAAATTATTCAAACTCTATTAATTAATGAGAGAATTATTTAGTGTTAGTCGACTAAGCCTAACATTTTAGCTGACTAAATGTACTCTAAATGTATTCATCTAAAGCATAACATCCTGAAGAAATTGATTTTTAAGAGCCTTTTACGTCGTTATGAAAAGTAATTTCTTGCACCTGGGTAAGAGATGCATCTTTACATGTCTGCAGCTGGAGCAAAAATTCAGGAAAATAGAGTTTATGGTTGATAAACATCCTGTTTGCTTAAAAAAAACATTTTATGATGTTAAAGAATCTGAGTTTGTGTCATTGCGTCAAACAAACGTAGGTCTTGGACTGAAAGAAAATGTGTTCATTAGTGTATTTCAAATCTGATTCTGTCCTCGTCTATGTAAATTACCTTTTTAGTTTTTCCTCATCAATCGTTTTTAGACACTTTTAAGAAATCAAATTCCACTGTTTCTTTGAGATTTTGTTCAAATGATTAGATCCTAAAAAAACACATAATTATATATTTCTTATTTACAATAGCTTGGTAAAGTTTGCTATTTTTTCTCCAATTTCAGGAAGTGAAAATCATTCTAAACGGCTTCATCACACGTAGAGAAAAGTTTCAAGTCATTCTGAGGATTATGGCTTAAAGTTAATACAATTCCCAAATTCAGCCTGTCAGAAAATTAGAATATTGTGAAAAAGTGAAATACCAGAAACTCATGGTGTCACAACGTAATCAGCCAATTAACTCAGAATACCTGCAAAAGTGCCTGTGACTGCAAACCTGACAGTGAGTGACATCCTCCACAAACGGAGAACAAAGCCTAGAATTAAACACACGTTTCAGAATCCTGAAATGTATGTCTATAATATCATATGTGTATTGATATTTTGTGATATTCCACTTTTCTTAGACTCTGAATGTTGGATTTTTATTATCTGCAAGTCATAATAATAAAAAATGCTAGAATACTTTTTAAATAAAGCTACGTAATGAGTTTCACTTTCTTTTATAGATGGACATGCATGTCAGATAATCATTTATCTTCATATTTTAATACAATTTCAAATTTGTCTTACAATTGAATGCAGCATCTGACAGTCTACAAGCTACATCTTGGGTATTTCAGAGTAAACTCTTCTTTGCAAGTGTTTGAAACATTTCTATTGTTACAAAGGGGAAGGGTGTTTTTGCAGTATTGGATTAACAATCAGTCCTTTCATCACTTTTTACACAATTAATCTATTTATTTATTTATTCCTTTTTTTCTTTCACTTTGAAGGACCTTCACTTTTAAAGGTTTGAGAGAAATTCTGACTTCTTGGAAAATGACAAAAAGTACCTTTTCAGCTTTTTGAACTTTCCCTCATGTTTTCCTGGTTGGGCTCTGTAAAATGTTTTCTTTCTCTAAGTCGCACTTCTCTGATTTAAAAAAGAAAAAAACTCTTCTAACAAGCAAGGCTTTGGAGCTTAGACAAAAACAACCTCTGGCTGTACAAAGACTATCCTCTGATCTGCACACAACAACGCTGTGCAGACAATTTAGCATAGAACTGAAAATAAATCGGATCTTAAGGGTTTTTATTAGCAGCAGTTCAGAAATTAATTTCTTCTCCCTGAAAGATGTCAAAGATAACAGTTTGGACAAATGATTGTGTTTTTATTGCTATTGATACGAAGAAGTAAGGTCTCATAGTAGATTTTTTTGTTTTGTCTTTTGATAAATTTTATACAATTAATCTACTCATAGATTCTGTTTCTTCTTTTACTTTGAAGAACTTTTAAATGTTTGTGTGAAATTCTGAGCTCTTCCATAGAGACAATACGTTACTCTTTTCATCTTTTTTAACTTTTCCTCATTTTATCTGGTTAAACTCTTATCTTCAACTCAAAGTTGGACTTCTATGATTTAGAAATGATACCTTTCCAATAACCAATCATAAATTAATTTATTCAGATTTCTTTTCTCAGTGAGAGATGTTAACAACAACAGTACAATGGACAGATAATTGTATTTTAGCAAAAACAAGAAATAAAACCAGTTGGATAAAGACATATGTTTATTTTATATCTTTTATGGAAGTATCTCCTACTATAAAAATCTTATTCCTAATCCGCTGTTCTTAGTTTTTTCCGTTTTAGCACTAATTTTCCCCGCAGCTTATTACTCTCCTTATGTTTCACACATTAAGCTGTTGACACTGGATTGTGTGAAATTGATAGAATGTGTGGAAAAAATGAGCAAGTAGAATTTTGAAATGCCTTCAGAAAGCTGAAAACGTGTTGAACTGAGACCGTTTTAAAAGACTGCAGATTTTCTGGCTTATTGGAAGCAGTTTATTATGAAATGATTTAATCAGCCCACAGTATTTGGCTGTGGCTGGAACACAGTAAGCAGTGACATGAACCATTTGTTGCAGCCCATAGAGACAATACTGAGTCTTTGCTCTCCTCCCCTGTTGAAAGCAGCTTATCTACAGAGAGCACAATTAATAATGTAAATAGACAGTTGAAGGTCTCCTCCAGAAGTTTGTCATGGGCTGTTTACACAATGTTCAATTTGGTTTTCTTTTTTTTTTTTTGTCTGGGATTTCCTGGACATTACACAGGACCTGAAATATGTATGCAGGGGTCTGCGAGAAGAGGCGGATATACAGAGCAGCACAGGACACACTTGAGTTTGTACAAACATGATGAGTCTGTCCTTTACTGGAAAGTCTTTCTGTTGAGAGGAGTGAAGCAACAAAGAGAGCAGATAGGAGAGAAGATACACAATGCAGAGAACTGTTTGGTGTCTTGACTTTATGCCAGATTAACGCTACTGTTTTCATGTGGTAGACCAACACAAAGTAGCACATGCAACTGCATGGGAAGAAATAATTCATGCTTTTTTTTTTTTTTTACATTTGTATTCATCCACTCTTCCTCTGTTATCCCTAAATAAGCATCATAAAGATCAAGAA
Organism: Poecilia mexicana; assembly: GCF_051168715.1. Classification (NCBI taxonomy): domain Eukaryota; kingdom Metazoa; phylum Chordata; class Actinopteri; order Cyprinodontiformes; family Poeciliidae; genus Poecilia; species Poecilia mexicana. The sequence goes on from NW_028263384.1 coordinate 28,626,538, forward strand.
ACAGCAGACATGTTGTAGTTAAGGCAGTGGTGAAGGTCAAAGCACAGGTTAGGTTACATAATATCCCAAACTTTAAGAATCTCACAGAGCTTTATCCTAACATCTGAAAACAAAGAATGTGGCAACCAAAGTAAACCATTCAAGACTTGGACATTCACCTAAACTGACATGCTGGTCATGGAGAGTGGGAATCATAAAGGCCAGCGGTAACCCAGGAAACATGCCTCCAGTTCACAGTGAAATCTTTGACAGGACTTGAACATTTATGTTCATTGAAACTTTACATCCAGTTTGATTGACCTTGAGCAAACAATTTAAATCTGGTAGCGACATGCCTCAAAAACCCTTCAAACCCACAGCCTAATTCATTCGTCTACTAAGTCTTGGCAGGTCAGTAAAAATACATGCCACACTTTTCAGATAGTTTAAAAAAATAAAATAAACAAGACCTTTTCACGTCACATTTTTACTATACTTTGTGTTGGTCTAACAAACTATATCACAATGAAATACATGAAACGTTGTTGCAGCATTACAAAACGGTAAACAGTTAATATTGAATACTTTCAAACAGACTAAAACAAGCTGTGTTATTTTGATAGATTTTGGTGTCAAAGTATTTCTTTGACTGAAAATTACCTGTTTAAATTTTTTCTTTCGGCCGCCTTCATGCATGTTGAGGTCTGCTGCAGTTTTCTTTTGTTTCAAACTCAGAGAAATGCAGTTATATGAACTACAAGAGGCTAATTTGAAACTTGACTTACAGTACCTGAAGAATAAAGTACTGTTGGCTAAAAATAACCTCTCCACAAGTATTTTGATAATTATTTTAGTGATGATTTTCAAGTTGTTGAGGTTGGAGTGCCTTGTTGCCATTATCATAATCATTTGCTCTTACAGTCAGAAGAAATATCTTTGTGAAATTTAAAAAAAAATCTGACACAGGTGTGAATAATTTTGCGCCTGACCCAAAATTATGACACTATGAATATTGACTGTGTCTGTTTACATTTTGAATACAAATTAGGAGCTGAGAATTTAAACTCTTTGGTTATATTGGTCTAATATTGCATTCAAAATACAGCTGTGATTACTTAAACTTTTTTTTTCATGATCTTGGTGGAACAAACGAACTCAACACACACAAAAAATAAAGTTATCTGAAATTTGAAGAAACGTGATCCCCAGATTTTAAAACCAATCACTTGCTGCTGTGATGAGCTGGAAACATTAAAATGCAAAGAGCCCGACTTTACAGGACTTAAAGGATCTGCTGCAATGGTAGTGCAAATTCAACGGAGTGATTAATGCAAGGGACCTCTAGTACGTCTTAGGGGTCTTTCTTCGTCAAATCTCACTTTCCTGCTTTAGGAATGTGCTTGATCACTTAAAATGACCGAGAATAAACCATAATTTAATGCTTTTTTTAATCACAAAACTAGTTGGTACACTGCATTCATTGCTAGTGATGTCTTTAGATTATAAGATGGCGCCTACAGGTGAATCTGAATGAATTGTAATATTAAATATTTTTTTATTTCAGAAATTAAATTCAACAAGTGTATTTTGTTTTAGATTTAGTGTGAACAGTGATAAACTTGCTGCTGTGATGAACTGAAAAAAAAAAATTAAACACTTTTGTTTTTACTTTTAGTTAAAACACTTTTTTATTTTTTGTAAAAAAAAATAGTCATCAGGCGAAAAATGACTTAATTCTTAAAAAGGCTACTTAGGTACTGAGTACTAGCAGTGCAGTTTAATCTGATTGAATTAGTGAAAATGATGTAATTATACAGACAAAATATAAAATTATGAGTAAATGTAAACCACATCATTACAACTTAACAAATTTGGGGAGAAGAAACACTTTCAAATCTGTTTTCTACAAGATAAAACATTTAAACCAGTATTTCCAGTAAATAACATGTTAGAACAGTGCAAAGTACTTCCAGTGACCATATCTATTTTGTACTGTTTGTTCAGTAGATAAACATACAATGAAGATTTTAACACTCTTTTTAACGTGGAATAACTTGAGGTGAGTAAGTATCTAGAGATTATACTCAAGTACCAATAGGAGTAAAACTTATTCCTAGAAGTTCATTTATAAAAAGTTACTCAAGAATGCTACTTGTTTTTACCTACAGCTGCTTGTAGACAGTGAAAACTCAAAATTCAAATAGTTTCTCTTGTCCTCATTTCATTGACATTTAGCACTTGGAAAGGAAAGCATGTCTTGCCACCCTGCAGTAGGAGAACTTGCCAAAAGAAAGCAATGCAACTCTTTGGTCAGCAATGTTTCCTCCAAACTTTTGTTCAATTTAAGTTCAGAACTCTCCTTGCAGCAGATCCGCTGCTTTGTCTTGTGGCAGAAGGATGCCAGCTGCCAGGATATATTGACTCCAAAGGCGTTAAACTCCATGCGAACCCGGTGGAGGCAGGTCAACTGTCCACCCCCAGCGGCCCAACAGAGGCCACTGCGAACATAAACTGCTGCCATCCTTGAACTGACACCAAGTCTAAGGCTAGAGAGGAGCATCGGGGGTATAAAAAATAATCTCTCAACCTAAACAACAAGACTATTAGTGTAATATTTTGCAAATCAGCTTGAATTTTCTTGGATATTGGCTGGGAAATAATAAGTGGATGGTTTGTGCTTTTACAGACAATCTGTCCTGAAACCCAGATGATAAATGGCTCTTATCAGATGAAGACACAGTGGTGGTATGGAGTTGAAAGATTAACCATATTTCTTATGTGTGTTATTTGTATCTGACTGGTATTTTATCTGGCTTTTTAATTAATCTTACAATGAGGGATAATCTTAAAATGTTGATATTCTTGGAAGCGTTTATCCAAATTTCACATTCAACTTTGTTGAATGTGAAATTCAACACATTCAACAATGAGTTGGTGTGCTCACTTCAACATCCATTCAAATCACGATGGACACATTCAACTTTGTGTCCATCGTGATTTGAAGAGGTAACTTATTGTTATGACAACTAGCAATAGTCATTGAAGATCCTTAAGTACAATGCAGAGTCATTTCACATACACATTTGATTGTCTAGTTAAATTAGGAAAAAGATGCTCTCACACACACAGCTTCTTCGATCTGTGTGACCACACTGACAAACATTTAGCCGGCTGATTTTGCTGCATTGAGAATCTTCACCTCAACATTTTCAGTGGACACACTTCCACTCCGCCCCCCTGGCAGTTTGGCCAGCAGTTTGCCCACTCAGCACAACTCATTGTGGGACCTCACTGCTTAATCCTAGAGTTAAAATTGAGTATATGTTTCCTTGCAGCTCTAACGAGTGCTCTGTCGTCACAGTGGAGGCCAGCGACATCCCAATTACCCCCCTCTTGCTAAACCTGGCCAATTATTCCCAGAGCCAGGCTTGTTAAAGGAGGACGGTGCAGGAGGGTGATGGAAGAATCTGACCTTGTGAGAGTCTGTGAGAGGGGGGGGGGTCGTTTGCTGACAGGAGATGCACAACATCACACATGCAGAGGGGCGCTCAAGGCAAGCTGATCACATGGAGGGAGGGAGGGAGGGAGAGAGAGGGAGGGAGGGAGGGAGGGAGGGAGGGAGGGAGGGAGGGAGAGAGAGAGAGAGAGAGAGAGAGAGAGAGAGAGAGAGAGAGAGAGAGAGAGAGAGAGAGAGAGAGAGAGAGAGAGAGAGAGAGAGAGAGAGAGAGAGAGAGAGAGAGAGAGAGAGAGAGAGAGAGAGAGAGAGAGAGAGAGAGAGAGAGAGAGAGAGAGAGAGAGAGAGAGAGAGAGAGATGCAACAATCAATATTTCAGCAGATATAAAAACCGGAATCATCATCCTGTGTGCGTTTAAAATGATTTGAAACTTGGGTGCAGAATGAGCGCTACATTTATCATTAGCTACTGGCCGTACGGGAGCTTGGCTTACAGCCCTGTAAGAACTACATTTATTCTAAAGCTGACAGTACCGTCGCAACTTTCTGGTGTTGATACCAAAGTGAAAGTCAAAGTAATGAATCTGTTGAAAGTTCTTCATGGATAGTATTGAAATTATTTCAGTACAAAGACTTTGGCTTTAGATCCAGTTTTGAAAGAATCTTAGAAGTTGTGGCACATGTTGCTTACATGTGACAATTATTTATTGCTTTTAGCCACACTTTGTTATTCTCAATGTTAAGTTTCTGAGTGTGGAACATTTTTATGTTTAAATTGAAATAAATTAAAACCAACAAGGACATCTTTATTGGATTTATATCTGCAGTATGTAACTTTAATTAAAAAAAAAGTCACTTTGTTGTGACAGGATTTTATAGACAGATAAGAGCTCCCAGTACTAATTACAGAAATACACAACTTGGTCAGAAACAACCAATCAGAGTTAGGAGGAGGGTCTTAACGCTCTCAATCATGCTCGTTCTCTGCTATCCTACGGCGTCGTCCCTATAACAGAGCCGGCCAGGAATGCTCAGGTTGGTTAGAAAGGCCACTGTTGATGGCAGTTAAACAGTTTTCCTGTGATGGCAAGTTTTTTCTTTGCCATTAGAACATTGAGCAGCTTGATCAACAAGTTTATACAAATATGTAAAAAAAAACAGCTTTTCTTTTGTAAAAGTTGCATATCGTAGCTTTAAGGAAGCAAATTGAACATGTGAGAGCTTACCATGGTCTGATTTATACCTGGGACCTTCTTCTTGCAAGGCAGCGGTGCTACAGACGGTGTCACGTTACGTCCAGCTCCCCATATAAAGCCATTGTTCATAAACCTTCAATTAAGGAATTATCAGTAAGTTATTGACTGTGTTATCATGGGAAACAAAAACTTCCTGTTTTGCGTATTGTCATTTTAAAGCGGGGGCTTTCTTTATTTTCAAAGTGAAGCCTTGCAGTTTCCTTCTTGTTTCTACCTGTCTGCCTCTAACGGCCCCGTGAGTTGGTGTGCTCACTTCAACATTGACAGACTGAGAGCGAGGCTGACCTGGTGATACCTCAAAGGAGAATTGGACTTTTGTCTGAGATGTCTTGCCTGAGCTGCAGGTTGCAAATGGTAACAAAACACCTGATTATATCCATTGAGAATGTATTTCCTTCGTTGGCAAAATTTGCTATCCTGACTCTTTAGATGTATTAGATTTTGGTTTGGATTCGGTGTGTCAGCTCAGTTGTATTTTTGAAGGTCTGATATACTTGGGAAGTTTAGCTGAGCATTGTTGAGGTACCAGAAGGGAAGGCATAGTGTGTTCTGAGTATGTGTTTGTTTTCCTGCCTGGTTTTTCACTCTCCTGTGTTCAGGTTTGAGAAAAAAAAAATTGAGCTACAAGACCCAGTGGGCTGAATAATAAGACAAGATTGCATGCGTGTGCGCGTGCGCGTGTGTGTGCGTGTGTGTGTGTGTGTGTGTGTGTGTGTGTGTCTTTGGCTGTCAGTGAGGACAATTTTTCTATTTTTGTCAGACTAATGCATTACTCAGAGAAACATACAGTTTATCATTTTGCATTCAACACAGCCATAATTCATTCAAAACAAAGTTTAAAAAAAAGGAAATGCAGAGACAGCTGCCACTGAAATAATCAAAATGAAAGCACAGACTCTCCTGAATATGAATTCATCACCTAAATATCCCTGTTGTGTCTTTCATTGATTTGTTCAGTGTAGTGATGCTGTCCAATGGATGACTGAATTGTGCTGAAGTGGCGTTTCTGCGAGAACTGCCATTACGCCGCTATTTTGACACGGAGAAGCAGAGGATCTTGGATCATTACCCGTCTTAAACAGAAACGGCAATAAACAAGTCCTGAACGTGGCTTGGATGAGTAATTTACATCTGCAGCCTCATCAGACTTGAATCCTTAACACTCACTGGCATATCCACAGAAGATAAACAATTCATCAGCCATTTGACTAGGCAATTTTCAACAACCGTGACAAAAGTTTGTCATAGTTAGAAATGGCATGAGTTGGTTACAGGCATCAACGTACACTAAGGATGTAAAAAGTTACAGTTTAATACTTTGATACCGTACTCCGCTTTTCTCTGTATAAAAATGGCTGCACCTCAGCCGACATGTCTGCAAAACTCCTGAAGTTTGCTGAGCTTGGTCTGATCCAGGACAGTGATGAGTCTGTGTTCAGTCAAGAGGTGGATTCACTGCCACCCAGATGCACTCCCCTCAGCTGTAAGGTCCGGGGTCAGGAAAAGGGCAGCTAACATCTCTGCAGACCCCACACATCCTGGACATAACCGTCACATGATACAAGATTACAGATGTTGAAAAATTCCTAAATGTGTGAAAAATGTGACTCGTTTTTTTCACAATCTTGGCAAGTAAAGCTATTCTGAGTCTGATCTTAAAGATTTCTCTCATACCTTTCCAATGGTCTAAAGTTCTTTCAACAAAATACCAAAGAACGTGCCAGAGAGGCTTGAGGGCTCTTAAGCTGAATGCTACATGGAGTAATGTTGCTCCAAACTCAGTGAGAAATCTTCATTGAAGTGCAGACTCATCAAAAAGTGCTTTAACTTCACACCAATAGGAAGCTCTGACACAGATACAAAGGTAGCCTGTTGCAGCATTCTGTTGGTGCAAATCAGGGGTATTTGTTGTTTTCTTTTTTCACCCCAAATGGTTCCTGAATAATTGAAAAGCATCAACAAATCTTAAAAGTCCCAAAAATAGACACAGGCTCGTGTAAAAATAACTTCCACCTAATTCACCAGATGAAGACATGCTGGAAGTAACTGGCTGTTCTTCACAAGTCATTTTTCACTTTAGGAAAAAAAAAATAGTGGTGTTTTAGTATTACGGGATGTCTTGCTGTGAAATCTTGTTACATCCCTATTATAAATGTACCTCAGCTTACTCGGTCTGTCAGCTCACCTTGACTTCTTCTTTTTCTCTCCACTTTAAACAGAAACCTGAGTAACAACAAGATCTCGCTGCTGAGAAACGGCTCCTTCTATGGCTTGGCCGCCCTGGAAAAGCTGTAAGTACTTAAATCAAGCACTCTTAACTGCTTTGTCCTCCCCAGAGTCCTAGTAGCTGTCATCACGACAGCAGTATTGTGCTTTTAAGCGGTAAAAAGGCAAACAGGGAACATGGTGGGAATTAGGAGATCTTTGTCAGTTTCTACCCTGCAGGAGGCTCTCCTGTGTTTTTTTTTTTTAACTCCTTTCCCTTGTGTTCGACTTGCACTGCGGCAGTAAAAAGTCTTAAAAGGGGATAAAATGGAGCATTATATGAAAGATCAGTGAGGTTTGACTGCCGACTGACGAGCCATGTCCATGTCGATGAGTCTTGTACCGCATGCAGAGTCCCAGAGGGTTGCATTCATGAAGCCTGATTATAAGCTCCGTGTCGGCTGCCCCAGCTTTGCCCCCTGAAGTCATCTATTGATTGCTTTCACCTCTGTCCAGCGCAGTGATCGCTGATTTTCCACCTGATGGTGACACTGACATCGGCTACTGATTAGGAAATCAGAAGAGAGGCCAACACCACACAGAGCAGACAGCTTGATACCGCACTCCCCTTCAGTCAGTCATCCACATGGAAGCACACACTTCCACACACACAGAGGCTACAACGGTGACTGGTGTGAAAATTATGATAGTCAGTTTGGTCCCTGTCTCCCTGACTAGTTGACAGCTCAATCCACACTGGAATACTGTCAGTGGAATGATTGTGTCCACTTTCTTCTCCTCTTTGTGACGTTGGTGGACCTTTTGGATGATGTCACCCGTCTCTCTGGGTCTTATTAGTCGCATTGAAAATATCTACTTTCATCCGTCCGGCTCCACTGCAGTAATGAATGGCTGGCTTTTAAAGGCGCTCGGCCAAATGTTTGCTGTGGCCGCCCTTTCAGAGCTGCGCTTTGTGTGGCCTACGCCTCCCCTTGGCCCGCTCCGTGGCCGTGTTCTGTTCGTCCACCTTTCCCTCATGCAGCCTTTGGCAGTAAGGCGTCTGTCGCCAGCAGCCGATGCAAAGCCAGGTAGCCACAGTGGGTTGAAAGTGGCAGCCAGATGTTCCTTCGTCTGCCCCAGCTGACCAACTTTCTGCTTGGACGGTTGGCTAGGTGACTGGACAGGATGGTTGAGCTGAATTGGCAGCTGATTGACAAGTCTAATAGGGCGTGTGTGTGCACCAGCACTGCTGCAGCTAGCCCCACTACAGCTAAACAAACACACATTTTAAAGCAGCTGTGGAAATTTAGCTTTCTACATCTTTTGTATTCACCACTTGCATTACTCAGACCATTTTCTTATTTATGTTTTCATAAGTCCTTCATTATGAGGAATTATTTTCCTATCCAAACCTAATAGATGACTGTTGCAGATCAGTCAACAGAGATTTTTAACCAACTGTTACAGCCCTTGTTTGCTTTTTATTGGGGTGTGCCAGTCAAAACTGCAATCAGTGAGTGAGCATGTAGCATATGGTAATATGCAGTGCTGAGCAAATGTCTCAGGTCATCCCTATTCAGATGTGTCCAGTAAGTGAAATTTTCTTTGTCAAATGTGGAAAAGTCATTTAAAGCAGATTCTGAAAGTTTTCTCATCTGGAAACTGGAAGCAGACTTCTTATCGATCTTTCCGTCTGTCCCAGTTTCAGTGCACACATGAAATAAAACACCTTAGAACATTTTTTATTTTTAATATTCTTATTTCTGTGGTCTTTTTTTAATTTGTGCACCCATTTCAGGTGCTCATGATGAAGGATTGCGTTTTAGCAGGGGTCTGAACAATTTTCAAAGCAAATGACAATAAAGAAAAGTTTTATGTCCACAGAAATCTCTGACAGACTTTCTGCATGTTTACTGATCAGGAAAATCACTTTTGTACATTCGTGTCACCAACATCAAGTTTAATAGTAACATTTATCTGTTAGGTTGACATTAGCTACTCAACATGCTACACCATTGTGTACCATCACACAATGGTTATCACACATTAGCTAATCTTATATGTTCACCATTTTTATAAAAACATTTTTTATCAGGACCATATTAAAAAAATAATCTGAACTCTCTCTTCCCTTTATGTTGGTTGCTGGATTTCTCTTTGCCTTTCGGCTTTCCGAGCACAAACGTGGTAGGTTCTTATGATAATGTGTTATTATTCCCATCATAATTCTCCTCATCACCATCTGAGGTCACCATAAAATTTGAGTTCTCTGAGGAAAAATCGCTTCCAAAGAGATTTATCTGGGTAGAGCAGATAGTGTCTTCTTAAATGCAGGGCCCCTGTCTGTTGGATGATGGCCCCCATATGGACACCGGCCCATTACTGTCAGCCAAAATGAGTCCCACAGGGGCGAAGCCAAAACAAAGCCCAACACTGTTCTCTGTTCAGTACACAGAGTCTCGCTTTAGCAAAGGTTCCCACCGCAGAATGCCTCACTGTTAAGGGCCTGTGTGACATCGATGAGACTGGCATAGTTTTCAGTTCTCATGCTAATTCTGTAGCATTTTGAAGCTTCTAAAAGACTTTTTTTTTAAATAGCAAATTTGGATTGAAAACACTTTTAAAAATAACTGACTTAAGCTGGTCAGATTGTTGAAACAATGTCAAATATCCCATTAGCAGAAAACAAGATGTTTATTTTTGCATCTTAAGGCCCTGAACCTTTGCAAAACTTGCACAGATTCATTGCTTCACATGACATTAATTCATTCTTAGCTGAAAGGAAATACCGTTTTTTTCCCCTGTCCGCCTGACCAAACATTATTTATCTAGCCAGAGGTATTTGAAGTCCAGCTGAATGGACAGAAGTTGCTTCAACTCGGGGCAAAAACAATATCAGAATTCTAGGTGGCATCTGCAATAGATCATTCAGAGAAGTGGATATCAGATGTGCAAGGAGGCATCTTTCCAAAGTTTTGCAACTCTCATTTTTACAAACAAAGTGACGTTAAGTCAGTCTTCCTCATGAATGAGTGCCTGGGCAGTGATTGATGGAGTGGTACATCGCTGAAGGATGCATCCTTCCACTGGTGTTGCAGAAAAATGTATGTACAAATGCAAGACTACATGTCGAATATTTGGGAAAGTAATTATTAATTTTGCAACTATAAGTCAAAGTGAATGTTTTTTAGAAGGTGACAGGTCAGAGGTTAATGGATGAAGTTCTTGTTTAGTCAATCATATCTAATTTGCCTTTATGTAGTAATTTACTATCAATAAGAATTGTAAAAAGTAGAAAAAAAAAATTAAAATAAATATTTTTGACAGGAAGCGAGCTGGTATCAGATTATGATAGTCTTATGTAAAATTACCAATGCATTATGCTGGTTAAGTAATTAATGTTATATCCTTGGGTACAAAGTGACAATTGGTGACAAACTGAGTTGGTTAAATCATGAAGTTGGACATTTTCCTTGAACAAAATATTCTTTAGGAAGTCCTTGATCATTTTTTTATTTAAGACCCTTAACATAAGGTTAATATTTTGCTACTTAAAGTTAGATTTGCATACAGTACCGTCTCTAAAAATCTTTTTTTTTCTCAATTGATGGAATGTTTCTTTCCCCCTTTGTTTAACAAAAGACAAATATGATAACGCCTTACATAAACCAAAGTTCTGTTTGGAAATATAAATCATTTTATTGTTGTATCTAAATCTCTGACCAAGTTTGGAGAAACATTCAGGCATTTGGTGTTTCTCTCTTCTCTCCTGCTGCTGGATGTCGTTGATCACAGATTTTTGGCTGCTATTGAAAGCAGTAGCAGATGAAGCCGGTAAACCTCAGTCATAATTTCTCTCCATCTTGTCCTTTGTTTCTTTTATCCTTTTTCTGTTCAAACAAAAAAAAGCAAAAGAAGCAGGATGGATTTAATCAAAGTCAAATAATTGTTTTTATTCTCCTTGACATCTTGGTTAGTTTTGGTACAATATCTCATAAATAGGACAGTGAAGCTGCTGCTACAGAGAAATCTTCCTCATGATTTCAGACATTTACTGAGCTTTTCTTTTCACCATATCCTCTAAAATTGACTCAGACGGTGTCATGTGACTGTTTTTAAATATTTTGACTGTGCTCTTAAATGAGAGTGACTGCTTATTTCTCCCACTATTTTTGGAGCAATTGAAATGAAGAAAATCAGAGCAAATATTTTAATGGGCGACGCTCATCGGGAGGAATAAGCTGCACTCCAGCAGCGTTGAAAAGTGTTTACTCGTTGCTGAGAAATGGATCCAGACTGCAGAGATCTTTAACAACAGAAACGCCTTTGAGATCATTTCTTTCACTAACAGCCTGAGTAAACTCCAGAAATACGCTCGTATATTATAGAAGATTTTTATTTGATTAGTATGCATAACTTAAAGTGTCAAGTCACTTTGTGCTTTGTCTTTTGCCGTGTAGGTTAAAAAAATAATTAGCACTGGAGTCATGTCGTCTTTCTTCATGTAATGTGTATAATAGGAAAACAAACATGGGAGGCTCCGTTGCCATTTGATGGTCTGGCTGTGCTAGTTACAAAGCTGTCACAGTGCACACACATTCACTCACTTTAATTGGACTGACCTGTCTGGCTGTTTGCCTTCCTTCTCTTCTCGTTGAGCTTTTAGCACATATTTACAATTCATTATATAGTTATCCATCTCCGTTAGGGTTTAGGTGGATGGAAATAAGGGATAGGCCTTCATCTGCAAATTGACCCATGAATGTCCAACATTATTGCATGGATTTAGATTAACTTATGTTGTGTGGGTTCACCTCTGCCTTCAGTGTGTTTGACGTCTTTTTTTGCCTGCCAAAGCTTTGCAGTTACTGTACATATTATATCATGATCATTAGGATATGGGTCATGTCATTAAAATCTTTTTAATTAGCAAAACACATGCCACTAAGTGAAATAAAAACCTCATTGGTAGATGTTTTTTTCACTTTAATTAAAGGAAAATAAAGTTTTTTAAATTGCAGTTTAAAAATATATATATTTAAATGCACCACTGGTTGTCATTAATATTTTATATGGCTTACTGCCCAGAGTGGTGTCCCAACAAAGGGGCGGCATGATAAAAATAATTAGACTGACTTTTCTGCAGAAAGAGTTAAGTGTTTTCCCTCTTTTGTTTTGCACAGTAAAAACTGGCCGGTCATACGACTGTGCTTTTTCTGTCTACTGGTGCTCAAGCTACTGTTTCATTAAACATCCATATTTAAACTTTAAGGTCTATAAGGACTCTGGACATTGTGTTGAATCTTCTCTGGTTAAAACCTTAAAATATTTAGACAGGTCAAACCTGAGCTAATCATTAAAACACAGAGGAGGACAGATGGGACCCACTCATTCTACCTGAACTGCAGATTCTCTAAAATACAGTTTGTGATTTGTGAAAGTTGTACTTTATTTGTGAAAACTATACGTGTTGTCCTTTGATTACATTAAAAGGCTTTTGTCACTTTTGCAAACCTGACATGTTTAAAAGTTTCCAGGAGGTAAGTTTTAAAAACATAAAGTCTGATTAACATTTTCCTGCCTAAAGGTTTGCAGATATTTTTACTGCTATGTTGTACAAAGTTAAACGTTTAGACTTCAGCTAAATTATAAATTTTATTTGTTCATTTTAAATGAAAAACATCTACATATTGCAATGAGCCTTTGTTTGATATTTTAGTTAAATAACTTAGCACTAACTTTTTGATTGGAGTTGTATCCTTTTTCTTCTAAGACTTAAGTTTTAATTTTCCCCCAGTGTACAACTGGGAGGTTTGACATAAGACACATTCGTGGATATATGTTGTTGTCTCATTTCGCTGAGTGGACATTTAAATTTAGTACACAACGCAGCATCACTTTCCATTTGGACGAGTGCCCAAGTAAGAGCGCCAAGCTGCTCTTTTATTTATGCATGTGTTTCACATTGACCCCAAGTGCATCTGATGGTATTTAAAAAATTATATCAGTGCTGAGAATTAATGGCTAATATTAAAAATAAAGTTTACTGAGCACATCCTGCTGCTTTTCGTGCGAGTCTTGTGAATGAGTCTGTTTGCTTTAAGTGAGCCTTTAAGTGATGTTCTAATTATTTGGAATAAATATTCCAAATAATTCACTTCAAACTATAATTTGGCTACCTTAAATTAAAGTTGCAGTAGGTAACTTAAATAAAAATGTTTTTTGCGTATTTGTTAAAACGATCTCTATGTTCTGACAGTATAATATGAGATAATAAGAAAAAAAGAGCTTCCTACTGCCAATTGCAGAAATACACAGATCCCAGTCAAAAACACCAATGAGAGCCAGTAGGACGTTTGTAGCATTGTCAATCAAGCCTGTGTATGTGCTGCAGTGGAAATTGTCTTAGCTTTTCCACAGAAGCTAACAGCTAACATCTTCTTTATCGCCACTCTTGGTGGGTACAGCCAATCGGCACCAGGGAAAAGCAATGATACTCCTGGACTGGCTGCTTTACAGAGAGCAATCAGAGGCAAGTCAAAGTGCTGCAGTTAGGTCTTCCAGCTTATTTCAGCTCAGTTACGTTCCACAGAAATATTTCCGTGAAAACTTAAAACTCACAAGACGAGACAGGACAAGATTTTATTTCAAGAAAATGTCAAAGATCACATTTATGCTCCTAAATGGTCTTTATTTTTGCTTTTTTTATTTATTTTTTTTTATTTTTTATTTTAGAAGAAAATCAACACACTGATGTCCTTCTTTTGACAGAAAGCCCAACATTTACCAGGCTTTTTGAGCTACAGTGCAACATTTACCAGTTTCCAGCTACTACTGATGGCGTACACTGTGATTGTGATGTAGCTCACCGTACCCATAGACATCCAGGAAGCTGGTTGTTATGGCAATGATTTTTGTCCCTGCAAATAGGCGGGGGTCCACTGTAATCAGATCCACTTTAAGCATTTGGCAGTGGCAGCATTGGGTGGAGAGGAATTCTTCATCAGCGCAGATAGAGCATCTAGATGAGGTTAAGTAACGTCACTATTGAGTCATTGCTCTGACCCTTGAGTGACATTTAATTTCCACAGCAGTGATGCATATGCAACCAATGATCAAATATTTTCAGATGCTGGATTTTTGTTCAGTTCTGCTCACGTGTCTCATGTATCTGTGTTGTTCATCTCTGAGGCAGAAGGAAAATGCACAACAGTCTGACAGCGGTATTATGAAGTCTAAACAAACAGAGTGCTTACTAAGAGCTTTGGCTTAATTCTTATATTCATTGTCGGACAATCAGAGAAGGAGAATCATGCTTGTCTTCTCAGATGCACTGGTGATGAGACACAAGTGGGCAGATATGAGTGAACGAGTTCAGTTACACCCCAAAGGGAAAAGACGTTGGAAAAGAGGAGGAAAACCTCAAAAACATGGGATAAAGACATCTAAACACCTCTAATATTATTAAAACAGTTCAACCATAACATATTAAATATACTTAAGCTCTCCAAGCTTAAATTATTTTTTATAACTAGTGCAATATTTCCTTTCCAGCCTTTAGATAAAACTGCAAACCTCACATCTAAATTTTGCCCTTTCAGTGACAGATAATGAATATGCTGCTGTCCTCAGAGTCACTTTGCTCAGAAAACTTTGTGCAGGCTTAGATATACGGCGCAGTTTAACAGAACTGGGAAGCACTTCAGTAGCTTTTTAAACATTAAGCACAAATTGTGCAGTTTATACAGTGAGCCGCTACCGCTCCTCAAACAAGCGCCGCATGGGAGTCGAAAATGGTCATTGTTTAAACATTCATCTCATTTGAGCGACTCCAGCTGTTTCTACAGATATGAAGGTCTGGCCTCCACGCTGTGGTTATATTCTGTTTATACGTGTGAAGGAGTGTTATAAATGCTCAAATACTCACCACGTTTTTGTTTACTTCAGCTTAAAAAGAAAAATAGTGTTTTATAATACATTTCCGTAGTTGCATCTTTGAAAGATTTAATCCTGCTGTTGTCAGCTGGTACAGAATAGTATACGTTTTTTTTTTTTTTTAATCATAAAAACTTTATTAACATTTTTATTTTTGCTGCAAAATTGAGAATTATTCATTTTAGCTTTGGTTTAATTGCTGAGCTTAATCTCAGAGTTTGTGCTTTTGAGTGCATCTGCTTAATGTGTCATCATTTGCTTTTGTGCCACCCTGCTAACAGCTGTTCTCTGTTTTGTGTGTTGATGTTAATTAGTTTTCTGCCTGCTGGGTTAGACCTTAGAGATGGATACTTTGCTCCGCTGGGATTTCAGCATGGACGTGTTTCTAGCAGATGGATCCACTTAGAGTTGTGAACTCATTATTATTGCAGTATCATCCTCTTGCCTTTTAAAAATGAGGAAAAAATTAAACCTTTTAATGTGATATTTATTTAGTGGGATAAAAACTTCCATCAGTTAATTATCAGAAGCAACGTTTCTGATATTACTGAAGTTAGCGTTTTTACAGCCCTCTTCTGCCATTAGGACATCACTTCTCCTGAAACATTTCATAAGGTTGGAACTATAGCTGCAAAATATACTGCAAATGTCTTGTTGTTTTTTGTTGTTTTTTTTTTCAAAATCTTACAGTATGCAATGTAAATGTATGTTTCATTAAGAAGTGCTTGAAATGCAATTATCAGCTATATCGGCACCTTGCATTTATTCTCCATATGCCAGCAATATGTGGTGATCCTTTCTTAATCCAACAGAAAATGTTTCAGGAGGACTTTAAGTTGTTCTGGTAAAGTTAACTAAACTGCAGCTAATTTTTAGTTTTAGTTTTAGTTTCCTTGCTTAAAAAAAGCAGATGTTGGTGGATGCAACTTTTTGAATAAAAAATATGTTGAGATGGAAAGAGTGATTTTTTTTTTCCCACTGGAAAGGCAACATAATATCAAATTTCATTGTCACAAGATGTATCACCAAAAACATTCCCTGTTGCATATTTCACATAATATAGTGGGTCTTAGTAAGCTGTAGTCATAACATGCAGAGAAAGGGAAGTTTGATCACTCCTCTTTGCACAGTCCGCCTGATTATCCAGAGTCCTGAGCCATCACTCGTACTTTCTTCTCTTCTGGTCACCATGTGTAAATGAAACCGCAGAGCACTGGGAATGATGTAGTGTGCATGCCAGTCCTGTAGGGGGCAGTGAAGCTATAACGTTGTGATCCAGAGGCATTTTCACAATTCTTTGCTTGTATAGAGATGAACATATGATCTGGTGCATGTAATCTTCGCATCTTTGCGAAGAAGATGTGCAGCAGCAGCACAGACGGAAACACGGAGGGCCGCCATTGTTGCTGGGTAAAAACCGGGCCCACCTGTGTGACTGTAAGATCATGTGACGCCATTGGTTCCAAATGTTTTTAGTTTACATTTACTTGAACATGGTCAAATCTTTGCATCTTTGTCCGGCAAAACGTTTGTTACCATGGAAGCGTGGGGCCAAGACCCAACTCTCCGGTAAATAGGGTCGAAAGCACAAACTTCTAGTTCTTACCAGTTGGTGACGGTGAAGTACAATTAGAAAGCTGTGGGTTTGATTCCACATCCCTAACACCACATATTGATGTGTTTCTGGGCAAAATATATCCTCACACCTTTGCTGGAATATTTGGTATATACAGCATAATTCAGGGGTATTAAACACACACCACAGGTTCCACCATTCCAGTTTCTGTTTAACAGACGCACAACTCATGCCAAAGCTTTGAATGCAAAGATTTTCACGTTGGTTTTATGCTGACTGAAACCTAAACGTAGGGTCAAGTCTCGGCATATTCAAAATGCTTTAACTTGAACAAAATGTTGTTTTTGTTGATAGTATTTTATAAGCTGATGTAAAATAAAGAACTCATAGCAACTGTGAGTTATATTCCTGCTTTTCTTGCAGATATGATAATTACATAACATTCGTCACGTTATTGATTTTCCTCTTTATTTGCATTCTTGTCAGCTCTGGAGCTGCTAATTCTAAGATACAGGCTCTGAGAAATGGAGTTATTAAAGGTTATAAACATTTCTAAATGCATAGGTAGTTTTTCACTGCTGCCGTTTCCTCTGCAGCTTTTTCTGAAACATTTGAAAAATGGTGCTTTAACATAATTGCTTTGTTGAATTGTAATTCAACAAGCCTTTAATTTTGGTGTTGAAGTTAAAACATCAGTCAGTGTACATACAGCCATGATTTAGATCTATATATTTTGTTTAGTTTTAGATAATGCAACACTGTCTGGTGTAAAAATGAGTGTAGCAAATGATGCAAAAACACCAAATGCCAGAAAATGAAAATAGTGTTGGCTGCCTTATTAGTGATTTTCAGTTGTGAAATTGATGCAATAAAATCAATATCAAGGAAACTACTTTTGATCTTCATGTGAGAGCTGAAACCTGAGAAAACAGTGATTAATATGAATTATTTGCATATTGCTACTGAGCTTGCAGACGGAAACACTTTTAACCTGATGTGTAGTTTGGCATTTGAGCTGCACAGACTGTAACTTCACTGTTTTCCCTATGTCTCCAGAGATGAAGTACGGTTTGCTGTGATAAAAGTAAAATGTCAGTTGTCCAGGATGAATTATAATTTTCGACCACAAATAAACATTCTTAAGCAGCAGTAGCACTTTCGAGCTTCTTTCATAACAGAGAGAAGACGTTCTGCTGACAGCATGCTTCCGAGGAATCTGAGGGACAGAGTTTAAGTTGGATTTGTAGAATATTGGATGTCTGGGAAATGTTGAAAAACAATTCACTATAAGAGTTGGTTTTTATTCTAAAAACCTGCCTTTTTAATCTAGAACACATTGAAACTTTTAGACATTACTTAGATATATTTCTTCAACCAATAATGATCACTGGCTTCCTGTCACAAACAGGAAAAAATTATTTATATGCAGCAACTTTTTGATGCTGACTGATCAAACTTACACAGTTCTGTTTTGTTTTATCATTATTATTTGTGTTTTTTAAGAGCTACAAATCAATATTCTATTTTGGAAACTAGAAGGACCATTAACCATTTGAGTCAACTTTACTTTTTGTACCTGAACAATTGAAAGAAATGTAACACCAAACTATAAGTAACCCTGAAAACGGTAAAAAAAAAAAGAAGCAACTTTCTGTTACCTGGAAACTTTCCCAGATGCTGCAGCTCTTTGTTGCACCTTTGAAAATCCTGGACTGTGACTCCACAGACTTTTCTCTTCGGTTATAGTTACTCTAACAATTCAACACAACTTCCACCACTCCAAATGCTTTTCACAAAACAAGCAGAACTGTTGTGTTTTCTTTCTCTCAACACTAAAATAGCTGAGAAGAACCAAAGTATGACTTTTGTCAACACTGTACCAGAGGACCAGCCTGATGTCTAATGCAAGAATGGTGTCTGGGTTGAGTTTGATGCATATATTTACATGAACTAATCCTTTCTCTAGTAATATATTCTATTTATTGCATAAGATATCTCTTTGCTTATGGTGCTGAGTTTCTAAAGAACAATTACTTTTCTTTATTCAGCACCAAACACTAAGGAGTTTACTGACAGAGGATGTCACGGATCATTTCTGATCATTAATCATGGAAAAGGATGTAAAATCCACTTTCAGAAAGTTTCCTCTGATTGTTCAAGCCTTTGGCTCCCAGACTGTTGTATTCTAGTGTGAACTCTACCCGTCCTGGTCCAGGTAATGACATGCACTCATAGTTCATATTTATTTGAAAAGCCTTGCTGGCACAGATCGGTCGGATGCTAACGGTGTTACCCTCGGCACCAAAGTTTATTTTATGTGGTTTCATGAAATCTTCAAAACAAAAATGGTGTCAGTTTCTCAGTGCAAATATGTTTTTTGTTCTAAAACTAAGTCAGAAAAGAGAATATGCAAGAATCTTATCTAAACACTTAAAAAACTAGTTGTTTTGTTATGATAAGGAATCCATCTTGTCTTAATAATGCTCCTACGGTGATGCATTGTCTTTGTGCAGACTCACGGAGCGGTGACCTCTGCCCCATGTTAAGGCAATAAATCGATGAGTGGCAAGAATTTTGAGTATTCAGCACATTCAGGGATGGCAGAGCGCTGAGCTGCATGATGGTTCAGAATAAAAGACGGTGCTCCGGGCCTAACCACTTGGCCCACTTGCTTTTTTTGTAGCATATTATGCACCATCAAAGAGAGAGGTAGGTGCGAACAAAGTGGGAGATAGCCGCTGACTGACCCGACCAGAACCTGGAGCTCAGTTTCTCAGGAAGACAACTTTCCTGTCCTTTCCAAAGTATGCAGTTAGAATAGGAACTTCAGGAGACTGCCTATTAAAATTCCTCGGTGATTCTGCTAAAAAGTCAATCAGCAAAAAGAACTACTCGTCTCAGCTTCAAGGTCAAACCATAAGTGAAGTTTTTTTTTAAATGTAGAACTTTAGAAAATTGCAAAATAAATGTATGAGGTGTGTGTCATTCATGCATGTCTTCCCTCAAGATGAAGCAGCAGCTGAATGGTTATTTGGGAGTCCTAACATTTCAAGTCCAAAGTACCTTTATTCATGGAGTAGACAACAAATCACACATCATTAGCCATAAAATGAAATGTTATACTTCTAAAGGAGGCCTTTCATTTTTATTAATAGACATGCTTTACATGTTCTACACTAACATTACTTCATGGAAAGTAACAGCTTTCCAGGAACTGCAGCTAGCAGTAGACAGATGCTTATTTGCTCAACAATGCATGTGTTGGTCACTGTGTTGGTCTGTTTTTTTCTTGACTCGTGCATCAGAGGAAGAGTTCAGTCATTCGGTTGTAGTCAGAGGTTTGTATTACACATCTGCAATGATATTTCAAAATAAGAGTTGGGTAATTCCATTTCCTTTGTGTGTCTCCACCACAGGCTTTCTGTATTCATAAAAAAGTTTCTGACACAATTACTTCTGAATATTTGATAACTTTTTTAATCTGCAGCTTTTTATAGTTCAGGTCCAAAATCTTAATGTTGGCCTGCTTCATATGTCCAAAACCAGACCTAATGTGTGTAAATCAGAATTATGCTAGAATAACCCACTGTGTGTGTTTTAACAATATATTTGATTACCTGAAAAATTCCATCTACTTTGTAGAGTTAATCACAAGTAAACAGGCGAAGCCCATAACATTATGCTGCAATATTCTTAAGTTTGAACCCCGAATCTTGGCTAAAAACATACTTTTTGTTATTATGTCTAAATAGTTACATTTCTGTTTTGTCTGACTTTGTTTTCTTCAGAATGTAAACCAGTTTGACAAAAGTTCAGTCAAGCTTGGTGGTCAGTTTTGGATCTGGGGTTTATTTTTGTGGTCTGGACTCTCTTTCTGTAGTACAAATGTATAGTTTAGAAACTGATTTCGTTTAACTCTTCAAATTTGGCAAAGAGTAGCTAGAGTAATGATAGAAGTCAATAGTAGATGAATGTGCATGGTTAGTTGATGTTAATATCCAACCTTTTATTTCCACATTAAGTATCTGTTACTTTGTTTGTTAGGAAAAATAACCCAGAAAAGAAAAGTCTGAACTGTTGCTCAGATTTTGAAAGAAGCACAACCAGACTTCTGCTCCTCAACACACAGAGCATACAGGGCAAAGTTAAAGGAAACCAGGGACACAATTTCAGGAAGTTTTCCTTGGCCTCCGAATAAAAAGCAGAGAGGAGATTTTTCTGAGATCCATTTTTAGTATTGTGAGAGCTCTGGGGAAGGCGGGGTGGATGGACAAGGAGTGCTGGTCTGGAACTGCCACATGTGTGTTTTTGCCTCTGTGCTGGATGTGGTTTGGGTCTCCAGCTAGCAGGAAATGGTCTGTGTGGTCTAGCTAACAGGTGCAAGTTAAGTTACTGAAGCATGACACCAGCATTTCCAGCAAATTATGACTGTTAAAATAGCAAAATTCACTGCTTTAATTAGACTTCTTGAAAGTTTCAAAGCTCTCTTTATTCCCAAGCAAAAGCTGAACATCCTGAGTGGGCTTGACCGGCTCCATGGATGTGTCGATGGAATCATAGTTCATTGCTTGTTTGTATAGTCTGCAAACAGAAGGGCACTAGATTTGATCTGACAGCTCTTTTCTCACCTGTGATCAGATGGATGGATAAATGGGAAGTGTAGTCATGTCTGACTCTTTCTGTGTGTCTCTCTCCTCCAGGTACCTGAAGAAGAATCTGATAAGTACCGTGGAGCCTGGAGCTTTCCGTGGTCTTTTGGCCTTGAGGAAACTGTAAGTGTGATTAAGAACTGAAATAGCCTGATGCAAGGAATCCTGCAAAAAAAAAAAAACAAACAAAAGGCTAGATCTGAAGTTTATTTTTTATTTCTGTTAGTTTTATCCCAGAGTGATCCCATAGATTTTCTGGATCCTTTAGTTAAGTCATGCAGAATACAATAGAAGTAGTCATTATTTTTTATAATCTGCAGTCTAACTTTGAAAATAAAATGCCATAGCATTGTAAAAAATAAAGTTAACTCATATTTAAGACACAAATTAGCTGTTCCTGTTGCTGCTAAAATAATGAAAATATATTACTGTCATGTCTAACCTTGGTGTAGTTATTTTGGGTTTGACAAAAAGACTTTCATAAAATTCACAAAATGAAAAATACAAGTGAAGTGAATAAAAATGCATTGAAGTTTGTGGTGGCAACGTGACGAGATGAAAAGCTCAAGGGGTTTGAATAAGTTTGCTTCTTAATTTATCATGGCATTTCGGTGCATAGATCAATAGTTACATGTTAGTTTAACAAAAATACTCAACAAAATATATTTTTTATTAGTGTTCTTTGCACAGTGCAGATTTTTGATGACTGGCCCAAAATAATCTCTAACATTAACTTGGATGAACGTACTATCACCCTACAAAGCTGTTCCCTTTTGGATTATGTGTTTTAGAATGTTTGAGAGTTTTTATAATCATAAAAATAGCAACAATTACAAATCAAAGATTTTTCTTTGCTGTTTTTTGAAGATAGCTTTGACTTTATTGTCAAAGCTGCCGTTCTTATACTGTTTTTGCACTGAGAAATAACAAAGTGTTTTGTTTCACCTGCATTTTTTCAACCTCACTATATAAAAAAACATTAATATTTGATGGGTGAGCCATAATGTGTGGAATGCAAATAGGGGGAAAAGGGAAGCAGGAGTGTGCAGGAAGAGCAGCTGTTTATTGTTTTGGAAGCATCAGGGTCAGAAGTCCTAGTTATTGTTCAGCCGCATTCTGCAGCACAAAAATAGAGCATTAAGAATAAGTAGACCTTCACACCCAGCAATAAGCCATAACAATGGCTTTTACCACTTATAAATGGTATTTTTATTTGTTTTTTTTTCATTCGAAGCTTTTAAAAGATTCAGTGTTTAAAAATAGAACGAACGTGTCTTTTTATTTCTAAGCAGGCCCAGCTTCTTTCTACCTTCGTGCTTTCTTCAGTGATTGCCTCAACATAAAAGGTTAAGGAGTGAGGGACATGATTACAACCTGGTAGTCAGTAGGATCTGGACTGGCAGGGATGCAAACAGTGAGTTAACAATATTGATTCTGGGCGCGTGTGCACGCAGCCTTGGGGAGAAGCAGAGGGCTAATTTAAGTTCTCCCCAACTGGTGATTATTCGAGTGCTCTGCTTATTTTCCCACAGCTGCTCCAGCCCAGTAGCTCTTTAATTACAGTGTGTGTGGGCGCGGAGATTTGGACACAACAGCGCTCCGCCACTCGCATATGGGCGCCTGCTCCAACTGTTCATATCTGTTTGTGTTTAGAAGGATGTGTGTGTGTGTGTGTGTGTGTGTGTGTGTGTGTGTGTGTGTGTGTGTGTGTGTGTGTGTGTGCGTGCGTGTGGGGGTGTGTGCGTGTGTGTGTGTGTGTGTGTGTGTGTGCGTGTGTGTGTGTGTGTGTGTGTGTGTGTGTGTGTGTGTGTGTGTGTGTGCCAGCAGTTGTTATGTGAAATGTGAAATTTTGCAAAAGGTCAGGACGGATTCCTCAAAGTGGCATAGATGACAGAGAAAAAACAGCGTTTTCAGCTGCTTGGGTTCCCTGAGCAGGCAGGCATGCATGGAAGCACATATTACCACAGACGCATCTCTGATTTCTGTTCCTACTTATTCTGACGACCATGTCAAGAAAATGCTCCTAGTCAAGTGAGGCATACTTCTTCTTTGCCTTTTTGTCCTTACAGGGATCTGTCCGACAACAGAATCGGCTGCCTCTCACCTGAGATGTTTCTTGATCTGGGCAGACTCTTAAAATTGTGAGTAGCTACCTGTGTTCTCAGAGGTTTTGTTTTCCATTCTGTCTGCAACGGCTAAAGCCCGACAAGTAGCTGCAGTTTTGCATAAGGAATAGTGAGAGTGAGAGTTGTTGGCTGTTTTTGGACGTGTGTGTTTTCTGTTTTCCACCAACAGAAATTTATCTGGAAACATTTTCTCCACACTCCCGACGGGACTCTTCACACACCTCCTGGATCTGAGAGTGCTGTAAGATGAACAAACAATGCATTTATTTAATGGGTGGTAAATATACTCACTTAGTCTTTACTCTGTTCAATTGCTTGTTAAACCAGTGGTGAAACAGCCAATCACATTGCAGCAGCAATAGTAAAGACAGCTTGGTGTAGAGCAGCAGAATGGAGAGAATCTAAAGGGGTAGTATTATGTAAAAATGACTTTTTTGAGCTTTACAACAGGTTGCAATGCTGGAGTTTTGCCTTGATTCTCTCATACATGTTTGAGAAATCCTTTGATCTGGCTGAAGTGTACATCTGCTAAGCTCATCATAGAAGCTACTTCTCAGTGCAACGCTGGCAAAAAAGTTGGTAAAAATGTCATTAAAGGGTTAATAGAGGAGCGATGTTGTGAAAGCAAAGTGTTGGAAAGAACAGGACTTTCTTAAAGAGACAGAAGTGTAATGTAAAGGCCTTAAATTATGAAGTGATATTTTCTTTCCGTCATATTTGATATACATAGTATTTTTATAACAACTGAAGGTACCATAGTTACTCAGTTGTGCTATAAAATGATGCTATGTGGCAAGAATACATAATATGGCCTTTTAAGTGACCGTGGACGTTGTCAGCACCAGGTGGGCTGGTCTGAGTATTCAGAAATTGCTTGTTAATGGGCAACTTCTCAGGTTTGCAAGCAAGAGAAAATATCCAGATATCAGCAGTTGTATGGTTGAAACCGACTAGCTAACGTCAGAGATGAGAGGAGAATGGGCTTACTGTTTCCTGATGACAGGCAGCGGTAACTCAAATGACCACTTACTGGAGAAAAAGGGTCCACTCTTCATTTAAAATTATGGTTCCTAATGGGAACAGTGTGGATTTTTTCAAGTGGAAGACTTAAAATGCCTTGGTTTCTTGGGCAGGAGTGATGAGAGGAGGATTTAGTGGTTACAGTATTTGGGGCCTCATCCCACTTGGATGTTGCTCAGGTCTGTTGCAGAGAAGAAAAGGTAAAGCCAGTAAGCAAATCCCTCGATTTATCAGTCCGTGTACGTTCCAGCTCTCACTATGATCAATACTGAAAGAATGAGATCCTGGATTCAAGTGGCTGAAATGAATTTGCTCCATAAAGGAGGCAGACTGAGCCTTAGAGATGGGGTTAGGAGCTCTATCATCCAGGGTCAGCTCAGAGTGAAACAGCTGAAGCCAGTTGAGGTAATTTCATGGCGTCTCTTGCATCCCTGCCTTCCTTTAGAGGCACACAGAATGTTTTACAGAATTTTGTAATGGCAATATGGACCAAGTCTATTTGAAATGTTTCTGATTCTGTGTTGAAATTGTGCCATGAAGATTTAAGGCAGTTCTCATGTCAAACTGAGGTCAAATCTGGTGAAGAATTTGACTCACTGATTTAATATGAATAGTGAGTCAAATTGTGGTAGTTTGTCTTTAAAATAAATCAGTGGATTTAAATCGATAGAGAACACCTGTCCACATAATAATTTTCCCCCAAAAAACCTCTTAAACTCAATTTCTAACGTTGATGCAAATATTTAACTCTGCTTCTTTGCATGGGATGGAAGAATTACCTCCTAAACTCTAATTGTCACTTTTGTTCATTGTGCAAAGTTTGTTTCTGTTTGGATTGCAGGCATTTTGCATGTTGAGCTAACTGCTGCAAGTGTGTCCTTGACATTCAAGCCCTACTGAATTATATCCTGACTGTATACTGGTACTGCCACCAGGAACTTTGGCACCGAGACCTTGTTCTGTGACTGCCAGCTGAAGTGGTTGCTCGTTTGGGCTCAGCAGAACTCGGTGAGGGTTGGTAATGACACGGTCTGTGTTTTCCCAACCCACCTCCATGGCCTGGAGCTGCGCAGCCTGCGAGAACAGCAGCTCAAATGTGGTAAGACCTTCTTTTCTATAACTGTGTAGGGCTAACACAACTCAGACAAGACGAGCTCCGAGTTCCCTAAATGTTGCATCATTTGTGAACAATCGTTGAGTGAATGTATACATGCTTTTATTTATTTTATAATTATTCTAAGTTGGAAACATGCAACTTGTTTTTATATCCACTTTCTTTACTCTGATACTCCTAAATTATCTAAGTCAGCAATGTTTTAAAGTCCACCTCAGACCAGCTATAAAGATGTGGAGAATTTTAAAGCTGCTCTTTCTAAAATAATATATCCTAAATTGTGAGTATCTCACACAACCGCAAATCCACCTAAACATGGCCAAGGACGGTATTAAAGAATCAACCAAGGTTCCTCTGGAGGAGCTGGAAGTAGATGTTGACAGAACAACTATTACTCCACAAATCTGGCCTTTATGGAAGAGCGGCAAGAAGAAAACAGCTGTTGAAAGAAAACCATGTGACTTTACATTTATTTAAGGTTTCACAGGTGGTGCAGACGACGCAGCAAACCTGTGGAATAGGATGCTTTGGTCACATGAAAGGCATAATGACCTCACTGTAGGTTTTTACAAAGATGAGTGAGCAAAAATGCTTCCCTGGTGGGGATAACTTAAAAAAAACCAATGCATCTGTAATTTTATTGAAATGTAGTTTTAGAGAGTATTTATTCAGTGGAACAAATGCATGCTACAGTTTCCTGGACTTCATCTGTAAATATGAAAGCCGTGTATTGTTTCCCTTCCACTTCACAGACATGCATTACTTTCTGTTGGTCTCAGGTGTTACATTTCCTTCACAACAAAGAGTGAAGGAAAATGCAAGCTGAAGAGATGCATTTACTAGACATTGTGTGTATTAAAGACAACAACATTGAAACATCTAACGTATGTTTTCTGCTCATTTAGGGCAACAGATTTTTGAGGATATTAAAATGACTTCATCAAGCAAAAGGGAAATCCAACAGTCTTTATCTCCTTTTATCTAAAACTGAAACTGTGGTTGTCTTCCCAGCCTTTCTCTGTCCTTCCCTCAATTTTCCCTCTTTTTTCCCTCCCTCTATCTCCTCACTTTGTGCCGCAGTCCACAGGGGAATTGTATTTCATATGTGATAGAATCGTGCTCCCCTTCTCCTTATATCTGGATTGTGCCGGGGACATTGCTCGGGAATGAGAAAATGTCTGTGTGTTTGTCCTCGTGTGCGTATATGTGTGAACTACAGGCATCTAACATGAAGACGCACTGTGTGCACAATGCGACACCGCTCCCAGGAAACTAATTAAGAGATATGCGTTTTGGTGTGCATCATGCACACGATCCCCCTCCTGCAGTTCTTGTTTTTGCGTACACAGCCGGTGCTATCCAAAGATGTCTAAACCAGAGACATTGCAGGCTGATTTCCTCCAGTCCTAACTGGATGTGTTCTTCATTTAGTCAAAACAATCCAAAGCAATTACAGGCTAATTCTGCACAGTCCCCAGACAAAGAGCCAAGAGAGGAATCCAGTGGCAGGACAAAGAGCACTCGTTTCAGGCCCTAAAGCATCCATTATGGGATTACAGTGATAACATTATGGGCGCCATGCTCGTGCAATTCTTGGCCTTCATACAGCACTCTACACTAACTTCATCTTACACCACCTTGTTTGTTCACTTGGCAGCAAGCAGTTTGCAGCTGGATGCTGTGAGATGCGGTCAGAGCCAGGCTTTAGCTGCTATTTGTTGGTTGTTCTGTTCAAATGTCTGCACTTCTTTAGAGAGTCATTCACAGTCCAGGTAAGGTTGAAGCCATTATTTATAAAAATGCTTTTGAAAAACGGAATAGAGCATGAATATACCTCAACAACTCAAGGTACTTTACAAATATTGACATTTATTGACTCATTTTTTTATCTGCAGTTTTTATTAAAAGGATGCATGTCACACCCTGTGTTACTTGGACTCTTTGCTTCTGTTTTTCCTTCTATTGATTTCTTATTTTCCTTCATACATGTTTGTTTCCTCTCTTGGTTGAGTTATTTTCATCTGATCAGTCCTGTCAGGTTTTACTCTTGATCTGCTCTTAGTTTTATTCTTTGTGATGGTTAGAGGTAGATTAATTTTCCCGGTTGGTATTAGTGCCACAGACTCCCAATTAGATTTAGACTTAGACTTTTTTTTTAGCTATTCTAACATATCCATTGATTTTAAGCTGCTCCATTGTAGCTTTGACTGGATTTTCTTTTTGTCCCTCTGGCAGGTGGACCAATCTCAGGTCTTTTTCTGCTTTCTTTGACTTGTTTAAAGGCACAGCTCACATATTTGTTTATAACCCAAACCCACTTTAAACCTGACCTTCAGTTTCAGCTTCTGAGCTGATAAGAGGCTGTTTGCTCCTCATTGTTCCCAACAAACCTCTGAAACCTTCATAACTATATTCAGATCAGTATTTATTGGACTATATTAGTTATGTGACCTTTGAAAGCACTTTGCTCAAGATTTGGATTATCACAGTAATGGAGCTATTTACATTCCGCACTTTTCAGATTCATTTGTGGGGAGAGAAAAAAAAATCATGCATTACTTTTTGTTAAAATCCCAACAAACTGTTAGAGTTTCTAAAATAATAAAAAAAGTTAAATGACATCATTTGCAAAGTTTTGTATATTTATTTTGCTCTGCAGCATCCTGAGTGTGATGGATAACAGATGTTTGCCATTCTGACGCCGTCGCCGTGGTGATGCACTGCAGATGAGTGGGAACAGAGAAGCGTGCTGGGCTTCCTGACTTCAGGTGCTTCCTGTGTTCAGAGGCATCTGCTTCATGCGTTTGGCCGCTGCCTTCTTGTTTTAAAACACCGCTGGTGTAAGACAGCAACACCCCAAACATGAAGTACAGATAATATGGTGTCTTACAAGTTCAATAGATGATTCTGCTTTCATTGGCAGTTTTTTTTTTAATTATTCCTATGATGACAGTGTAGTGTAACTGCACGTCTCAGAGTGTATTCTTGAGGGTGTTATGGTCTCAACCGTCTCATTGGTGAACTATCCTGTTGCTGGTGTTGCTTGAGGCCTCTTTTGTTGCATTAGTTTCAGCAAAAGAGAGTCAGGAAAATATCCTGAGGCTGAACCTCTTTACTGGCTGCTATTTGTCTTGTTCAGCAACAGAAATGACTTCCATGACGAGGAGTTTGACTGAAAGTCCGCCAGTTCTGTCTGTCAGTTGTGGTGTTTGTGGAGGGATGCAGCAGTTTGTTTAATATAAGATACTTTTAAAATTTGTGAGTTATCTTTCTGAATCTTTTCTTTTCCTTTCCACCTCAGTAAGATTGCAGGGGAAGGGTTTCACGTTCCCCTCATGTTACTTTCCTTCTCGCCGTACAGATGGTCCTTTGGAGATGCCGCTTTTCCAGCTCATCCCTTCCCAGAGGCAACTTGTTTTCTGTGGTGACCAGCTTCCCCTGCAGTGCACCGCGTCTTACCTCGACCAGTCGGTGGAGCTGTGGTGGCGTCACAACGGCCACGGAGTGATCACACAGGAGGACATGGGCATCTATGTGGAGAAGACTCTACTTCATGACTGCTGCTTGCTCACCAGGTACCTGAGGAAACGTGAGCTGAGTTCTGATTTCCTGGTGATTGGCTTGTTGCACTTACTTATAATCTCCAAAGTCTGTCAGTAAGTAGGTAAAATAGAAATTTCCTGCTTCACTTTCAGAATTAAGTGCATATAGCCTTATATAAGTATTTTCTTTACAATTTGTCAGGTTCGCAAATACAAATCTGAATGTACTCTTGGGGGACTTTAGGTGATATACTAATACCAAGATGATAGATGGGTTTCTTTTTTTTCTTTGTTTTTCAGATAAAAGTCAGAAAAGTGGAATATCTCCACAAGATGCTAAAATGCTTCCCTACTCATCATTGAAAACATTTCAGTCACTTAAATTGGATAGAGAGCATCTTTCAACAGCAGTGTTTACGCTTGCATAGATCCTCAGTCAATGCTGGATGGTGCCTGAGCTATTACAACACTCAGTGGTTTGCATCTAGGCCAAAGCTGTAAGTTTTGGTCTCATCTGACCAGAGCGCCATTTTCTACTGACCTCCATCAAGTCCAAATGTTTGGATTTCATGATTTAAACTTTGGTTTGGCTCATCCACAAAACGGGAGAGAACCAAACTGCAACAAACATATTTGCTTATATGTAGTTTAGCATAGTAGTTTAAGGAAAACGCAGCTAACATTCTCTGCAGACCTCACACATCCTGGACACAAACATTTACCCTGTGGTCTAACCTGCAGGCTGTCTCTATGATTAACAGAGCAAACGTCTTACAGCCTGAATTGTCAGCTAATTTGCTGTGAAACAAAATAAACATTTTATGCACAGTCACATGACAGTCAAACCAATTTTTGTTTCCTTATCTCTAGAAAGTTGGCTACAAATAGTTGCACATATTGTTTATCCTCAATTATTTCCTGTATTGCCAATCGATTTATGATTTATGTTGTGAGCGCTTTAAAACCAACGTCATTTTCCTTGTTATTCTGATTTAAAAATGGCCGCTACATACCATGGTCTGCAGCACCGGTGGTCAGTGTGTGTCGTTTCATAGAAAATATTAGGAATTCATTGTTGTGCATCTGATGCCGTAGGTGTGTTTTTATTCTTAAGAAAAACTTTGAAAACTCCATATTCTTTTCTGTACACATCACAAATAAGCAGCAAGTCATGTCAGCTTGTTACTTAAATTCCTAATTAATACCTTTAGGTTATATTGTCACATTGCCATGTAACGTTTTTACGATGCAGCACTCGGACACGGAGACCCGTTTCTTTTCTGTGCCTCAGTCACTCGGAGGATCTTGGGTTTTTCTTTTATTGCCGCCCTTGAAAGGACACGACAGAATTGGCTTGGCATGGCACCAAAACCTCACAGCAATCCACAGCTCGTCTCTTGAGATTGGCCGTCCAGTCTGCCCCCCCAGCGCTGGCGGGGCACTGGCTGATCACACGCTAAGAGGAACAGATGCTGAATCATAATTGAGGTGATAAAGTGGACCGACATCACAGACGTTTGTACTTTTTTTCTTTGTTATTGAGAGACTGCCACAAGCCTCTATCCTCTCTCTCTTTGTCTTGTACGTATGAGTTATGGTGAACACATTTCGGTAATGGTGTCGCCGTAGTTTTGGGACGCTGGAGCTCATTGCTGTGGATTATGTTTACTGGTGCCTCTTCTGACTTAGAGTCTCTGACATAAATATTGATGGGGAGCTAACAGAATTATGTTTCAGTGTGTCAAGAAGGCCTTAACGTTGTTTTATTTTCATTTGGTAACGAGAACAGTGGGTACATTCCTGGAAGGGTCCTTCACTTCCCTGGCTTAAAACACCACACACATAAATATGCGTCCAAACCACCCAAAATGTGCCAACTATATGTAAAAATGTTCTCTATGATTCCTGCATGTTACTTAGTAATTCAAATAAATTTATTTTAGGTTATTTTTGGGGGGGGGGGACAACAACACAGTGCTGTGACAGGTTTTCGCCCATGTGTCAAATTTAATCCAGAACTGTTTTTTAATCATATTTATAAAAGCTTATTTAATTCCTAAATGCTATTTTTGGCTAAATTTCAATCTCATTTTTCACATTATAATATTGTAATTGGTAGTTTTACTTGCTTAAGTGACAACACATCACAGTACAAGAAAAATCACAAAATCTTACCAAGTAGTTTATGTCTAGTTTCTACACAGCAAATCCAGGAGGCTTTTTGGAGAGTTGGTACCTTAACTCTTATAAAGTCTTATCAAATCTGCTGGAGTTAATCATTTAACACTTACTAACACTAATTTAGTGTTAGATCTTAATATTAACTCTCAGAGTATTTCTTTAACTTCTTAAGAGTTATTTGTAATTAATATTAAATAGGTACTTTGTTTTGAACTTTTAAAAATTCTTTGGAAAATAAACATTTAATAAAAGGGCAATGATTTTCTCAAATGCATTTATTTCAACATGTGCACCATAATTACAAAACATATTACAATGTGGAATAATGTGCAGGTTTCACATGTCGCTTTCCTTCACATATTGCTTTTTAAAAGGTCTAACATATCAGCTGGGCAACACAAAATGCAGTATGCTTAATACATAATATGCATGAAATTGTGGATAAAGTAAAGCCTGTACCAATGCATGCAGTTCATGTAATATGAGAGTTTAACAGGTAGATAGCCAGATATGTACATTACATAACAGACCAACCTGATATTCAGATCCATCATTTCTTATCCTGTTTCTGTTGATAAGAGACAGATCCACTCTGCACTCCACCAGAGAAATGTCCACTCACCAACAGATTGTCTTCAGGTTGTTGGGCTGTTCGTGACGTTTGGCCGGAGACACAAACATGCTCCTCTACTGCATAGGACCGTCTTCAGTCTGAGTAGGACAGCCAGTGTCGGACTCTGGATCATAACAAACAAAAAACATAACAATGAGGAATGGAACAAAGGAATACATTTTTACTACAACTCTAACAACAAGCCTCCATTACAGAAATGTGGAGTTTCACAGATATTAACACTTGCATAATCATTTTTGGAGCTTGAATCTTCGAAGAATCCATGGAGGGATCAGGAGGGGAGGTTAGGCTGACGACTGGCGATTTATCCTCAACCAGACTGATTCTAATATATACAAAAAGGCAATAAAAGGATTAAAACATGCTGCAAAACGTATATAAGAAGACAGAACAGCGGGAATAATGCTCTCAACGTGAAAAAGCCTTTTACATTTTTTGAAAGGAAAAAAACGATCAGAAAGGTTGATAAATCTGACCAATATGAATGTAAACGTTCAACATCACGAAAAAACATACTCCAGATTATTACGGATCTGTTCAAGTTAGCCAATAATTTGATTAAATCTTCACCGGCTCGATATTTTTCCAACAAATACTCCGCTAACATTCGGCATGCTAAGCTAAATATGCTAACACCGAGCCGTCTGTCATACAGGTTGAGCTCAACTCAAAATAATAGTTATAAACCAGCTCAGAAAAAAAGTAACTTACGAAGCGCCGTAAATAACTCAGACATGTGGAGAGTAAATAGTCCTGAAATGACCTGGCTTCTGTCGCTTCGCTTCGGTGGGAATCTGTGATTCTGGGGCGGAAGCAGTGAATGAACTCCTTCAGTGTTAGAGCCGCTGGTGGAGTTCAGAGTTCAGAGGTCAAGAGTTATTGGTTCCATTTTAACACCTCTAGATTTGATACGGAAACACTTTGTTTTAACGCTGGAGTTTAACTACTAATAATATACACCCCAGACTTACATAAACAGAATGTGACTATACGAGTAAAATTAACTCTGCTTTTGCACAAAGTCTACTAACACCAAAAGATTTGACACTTTTGAATGTTAGTACTTGAAATAAGACAAAATTAACTTTCAAATAACTTTTCAGCCAAAAATATGAGCGTATGTCAATAGTTCCTTTATATTGATGAAAAATGCTTCTTTCATTAGCAGATTATTTCACTTAGAAGAAGATATTTTCCCCATGTTTTTAGTGAAATACTCTGCAGTGGAAATAGTTTTCTCTTATTTCAAATATACAAAGATGTTTGCAGGGACTGGACCAAAAACACTTGTTAAGATTTTGTGTTTTTACAGTGCATATGTGTTTGCAATTAAAGCATAAACTTGCATGTACATATTCTTATGGCCTTCATCTCATATTATTACTATCATATGTTCTCCAACAGAGTTTCACCAGTAGCTTTCCTACAGAGTATATGTCGACAAGGAGAGTGACTCGTCTTGCTCTCCTCTTAGACCTTATAAGCTTATTCACTGCATGAGAGAAGGCTGGTTAGTGGGTTTTTCTCTGTAAAGGTTGCATCATGCTGGGTTGGCCATTTTGCGCTGTAAATGTATCCTAGAGGAATCCTCTGTCTGCATATCTTGCCGAGTTCAGTCAGCTGGAGTCTTGCACAAAAATTCAAAATCTGTTTATATTCATCACTCTTAGAAGATTAGTATGAAACCTGAAATTTTAAACTGTTGTAAAAGGATATTATAAACCCAGTAAGTGACTCCTAACACTGTTTTATTTTCGTCTGAACTTGAATGTATGTGAAAAATTTTTTGCATTTCAAGTTCATCTCAAAGAACTCACAATTTTTATACTCAACCAGGTGCAATTTGGAGGTTTGCAGGTTGCACAGAAAATGCCGATCTCTGTGCGACGAGCATGGACTTTTTTTTGTTCTGCATGGTGAGATCATTTTTGTTGCAGTCAGGGCAGTGACAGGAAGCAATGCGCCAAAAGCATTAAACTCTCACACTCCATCACATATAATAGGGAGCCAGCTGCACTGTTGATGTTTCCAAAAAGACTTCTCCAAAACTCTGCAGATACGGTCCTTCTCTGACTGATAACAGATTGATGTCAAGCAATGCTTGCCACGTCTGTAAGAAGATCTTTCAGTCTTTATCAAATAATAAAATCATGCTAAATCAGAAAGCCTTTGTGTTTGTAATTGCACTCCTCCTCTACATCTAGAGACCAATATGCATTTTCTTCACCACAGGTGGAACCAATTTGGGTCACGTTTCTTTTGGCACCTGAGAATGGCTCCCTCCTTAAAAAACCCCCAGCAAAAATCTGACATTATTTCCATAATTGATGAATGTATAACAAAGCCAGTTCCAACAAAAACAGTGTGCTCCTCACGAGCTTAATTTTACATTTTTACCCTCTACTTCACCTTAAACTGCGAGGAGCAGTGGAAAATCTGTGCTATTTGCTTTTCCATCAGTTGTTTATGTAAAAATCTATGTATTAAAAATGCATTGAAAGTGCTTCTAATGGTATGTTGTTTGAAGTGTAAGATGCTCATGTCAGAATGGTTCACCTTGGCTAACTGTCCTCTGACTCGGTCAGCCTTGCCCTCTCTGGCCCATCAGAGGGGAGAGACTGAATACACAGGATTTAGCACATGGCTTAAAGCCCCTGTCTGGATTTGTCGCACAGAGTTGCAGCAGAGTGAGCAGCGATGCCAAAGCCGTGCAAAGTGACCTCTTTGAAGGTGAACCCAAAATGTTTAGCGTGTATTTTCTCAGCTAAATTGTGTTTCATCCAGTTTTACGCTATGCTTGGTAAGTTGCCAACGTTGGCAGCAGAACATGACGGGTTCCTTCACTTGTTAAAACTTCTCTTGTGATATTTATGAAATGAAATTTGTTTTGTAATTCTTTAGGATTTCTCCTTCTTAATAATTCACCTCCCTACTGTTCTAAGTGCACACTGTGCTCTGTCATAACACGCAGTTATTTGCTGGCGCAGGAGGGACTTTAAGCTTCTCCGTTTACATTTCTCACATGGAGCAGCAGCAAAGAAACGGGCCCTGTGAGGCCTGATGGCTCTCCAACGTGGGCCAAACTCCTGCTGAGTAATGGTGTTGAGCCAAACTCCCAGTGTTAGCTATGCTAGAGGCAGAAGTGGGACCAGCCTGAGATTCATGTTTCATTAATCAAACATTTTAGAGCCCTGTAGCTAGCTGCAGCAGACACTTGGGATGTATCTCTCTTAATCCTCTCCATTTTTAATCAGGCTAATCTTGCACAAAATAAGGAACCTGTTTGAAAATATTACCGAAAGCAAAGGAAAGAATAAAAAGGCTCTTTGAATTATCCGTCATCCTTTAAGCATTTTAAGCATTGCATATAAAACAAAAAATAAAGTTTGTCTTTATTGCTTTTTATAGTTTTTTTTTCTACTGCACTTATCCATCCATTTATCCCACCATCACTCATGAAGAAGACATGACAAAACAAGAACTGCCCACCATTCTCTACCTGAGGGGAGTGACCCACCTGTTTCCAGTTGAGAGTTTGAAGACCTTAAAAGTATTTTAGTTTTCCATAAACCAGCAGCCTTAATAACTGCCTTGGGGATGAAATCGTCTGCTTTCTTCAAATTACACGAGGTTTGTACAAGGAAATCCCCATGACCCATCCAACGACTGTGCATTGGTGAAGATCCGGTCCACTGTCAGGATGAAAGCTTCACAAGTTACAAATTCTGAAAGTAGAAGAAGGCAAAGTCTTGATCTAGCTTTGTGCTTCCCAAGTTTCTTTTTGGTGGGTATTTTGCAATGTTTTTTGTGGAGTTTTTTCAGTCTGTCTTAAATATTTCTCTATGCATGCTTTTGTACAGATGTTGCCAAGGAAACCGGTTTGGATTATCTTCCAACACTGTAATGAGTTTTACCTCTTGTTTCATCACTTCACTGTTTGCCAGTTTAGGTCTTTCAAGAAAAATAGAAGCTTAGTTCTAATGAAATACATTAAACAAAGGCAAAGTAAGACGTTAATTAAAGGAGATAGACGTGATATACGGTGTGGAGTAATTTAGAGATTGGCAAAAATTTCAGTTCTGAAGCCAGTCAGTTTTTATAGCCGTTCTCATCTGTGTGTACAAAATAAACGGCCATTCATTCATGCATGTACGTCATATTGCATCTGTTCTGACAGTTGAAGCCAGAAATGTACATTACAATCTAATGGCCTCCTGAGCTCAGAAAAAAAAAACAAACCAAAGTCACCAACTGTCATTAGCAAGCTTTAATTAAAAGATCAGTGCTTCAGAGCATTCAGGGGGTGATGGGGACAGACTGAAAGTTTACAGTCTCATAAGCAACATTATGTAAATCAATTGATGAATGTCTGCGCAGACGCATAAATGTTTCTAATGAGTCCACAGGGAGCTGCTCCACAATGATGCAGTGTTGCTGTGGATGTAGGTCAGGGCTTTGTGTAAGGCTCGTTTGGGGCCCTTCTCATCTGATTTTCCACAAAAGTGCAGTTATTTATTCAGTTTAAAAAAAAAATCTATTTGATGCTTTTGAATTGAAAACTGAACCAGTCACTTTGCTCCTGTTGTTTTGTTTTTATGGATTAGCAGGTCAGGGTTGTGTGATTGATCTATCACAAAACAAAAATCTTCAGTAGTGAAATTTCTGCAGAGAGACAGAAGCAGGAGCAGGCAGTTGTGTCTTGGTATGGTCAGTAATTCTCTGTGCATTCCCCAGCATGTAATGAGTTGGCACATGTTCAGCAATGATGTAACTGTTCCCCCTGCAGACAGCTCATAGTTAGAGAGAGTGGAGCCACGTAGCCTTCCATACATCCATGGATGAAAAAACAACTCATCTGGTCTGGAGTTATTTCTGTAATCGTGCTGCAGCCACGCCTCCACTTCTGCATTCTTAAGCTTCTCATGCGTCTTCTCCCTGATCTTGCTGTAGCTTAGGATTACAGTGTTTATCGCTCCTGCACTCTTTTTCTGCTTTGCCTAATACCACCACTGGCGGGTTAATTAGCCGTCATCTGTTCAACAGTTTGAACCTGGAAGTGTTTTAGGATCTTGACCTTCTCATTCTCAAAGTCACCCACTTTGACTAGTGGACTTCCAGCTCAGAGTTGACAGATGTTCCTTGGTGTTTCATCCACATTTTATTTGCTAAATGCTGAACTGTTTTCAGAGGTATTTTTTTGTACAGATTACATCTATGTCCTGCAGAGAGCCAGTATTTTTTGCTGGCATAATTAGCTAAGAGTTCTCAATGTCTAGTACTTCCTCATTCTGTCAGTGGTTTGAACCATGAGAGCTCATCTCTCCATGATTACAGGATTGTTTCTCCTTGTGCTCAGGTTTTTGCTACCTGAGTCGTTTACTTAGAAACTCTTCAGTTAGAATCATCTTCCTCATTCTCCTACTTAATTATCTTTGTTGGATTTTCTTTGCACTGTGTGGAGCTTTTATGTCTAAATATCTGTGACCTCTTTGTCCTCCTCTGCAGAAAACGGATCTATTGACAGATTGGGGTTATCATTTAGGTGACTTTCTGCCATGCTCACTGTTTTTATTTGGTAATGGCCGACTTCCTAGAGGCCTCATGAAGGTCACCACTCTCCATTTTATCAGTATTGCATACATAATTTTCTTAATGGCTGATCTTTTGTTATAACTGGAGTTTCTTAAGGGCAGAAATATATTTGAATCACAAACTACAGCTTCAGTCTTCAGTAAAGTTTGTGATAATGTTTTTGTGGTCTGTGAGACGAAACAGACTCAAGCAAGCGTCAGGAGTTCCTGGGAGAAAACCTGCCTGACTTGATCTATTTATTTAGTCTCATGTTGGATTTGAGAAAGGAAGTTGCTGCGTGCAAATCCTACAAAATCAATAAACTGGAGGTCTTTGTTCTTGAGGAGTGGCCTGAGATTCCTCCTGAATGGCACCAGAAGCTTGTGCTTGACGTGGAACTGTATTTGCAGGGCCATCTTAACCATGTCTCCTTTCCTTGCTCTAGCCCCGCAAATAGTCATTAAAATGGTATATTATGCTTAATTTGGAGAAACCACCTGTCATAGCAGTTGTGTTGAGTTATGAGTAGCTGGATTGAGATTTTTTAGTCAATAACCTTCATGGTTTAAATAAAAAAATAAAAACAGTTTACCATTTTGTGTAGACTGTTTTTCTTCTGCTGGACTTGTGTGTGTGCTGCTGACCTGATGATGTTTACTTTAAGGTCAGAACAGTTAATGTGAGATGTCACAATAAGACAGTAACTTACTGATTTAATCTGTTACAGTTCAATCCCCAAACAATCAGCTCTAGTGAGGAAATTCTTCCTACTTTACGATATATTACTGATATAATCAGAAAAGTGTTTGTGTTGCCTTGTAACAAACAGATATTGCAGAAACACAGTGATGGTGAAATTCTACCGAGTCATTATCAACATTTGTCTAGAGGCAGATCTTCAGCTGTGCACCTACATCTTTACAAACTAATTCATATCTGATATTATGAAGCAGTAGTGAATAAAACAACAGCTTTAAAAAATGCATGAAATACAAATAGTATGACTAAACGCACAATTTCACTGAGAAAAGGCAGATCATTATTTTAGTCTTATCTTTGGTTCACTCTTATATAATTCTTGGTGCTATAAATACCTGTAGTCATGCATCATGGTCATAAGCTCTGCTCCAATCCTCTAGTATAGGAAACTTTAAGAGATGGATATCGATTTAACCTGATTTATTATCTGGTATTGTTTCTCTGTTTGCCACCTAAACTTTCTGCAAGATGTTCTCAAGCTGTGTAAGACATGCCTGTTGACGGGCCGCATTCTTTCTTTTCTGTTGCCTTTGTCATTACGTCCATTTGGTTATCATGCATATGATATTGAATCATCATTGGATCGCCTAAGGTGGGAGTAGTTAGAAGACTATTTGAGCAGATGCCTGGATTTTGCAGTTGTTGAGATTTATAGCAAAAAAACCTGTGAAAACATTGCATTGTAAATCTGTCACTATGAAGCAGCCAGCCCCAGGTGTTTTCAGCTAGTTCTCTTATCATTTTTAAAATATTTTATTTTGGGTATTCTGTTAAACACTGAAGTGTTTGAGCAATACCAGAAACTCCTAGGCAATACCAAGAGCTTTACTCTTTGACTTTAACCTCACACGTCTGAAAGGGTACGCTTTGTTCAGACAGAATACATTTCTGATTGCAATAACTAATGTCACCATGTTTCTACAGATTAAGAAATGCTTGATTCTCTCA
Organism: Poecilia mexicana; assembly: GCF_051168715.1. Lineage (NCBI taxonomy): Eukaryota > Metazoa > Chordata > Actinopteri > Cyprinodontiformes > Poeciliidae > Poecilia > Poecilia mexicana. The sequence goes on from NW_028263384.1 coordinate 28,665,487, forward strand.
ACTATTCATATTCAAGATTGACATTTGGTGTTCTGGAAGAATAAGGAGGTTGTGTTTAAAGTTACTCCTTCTCAAACATAAAGCATTTCGGTAACACTTTATTTGAAGGGGGTGAATAAGAATGTCGTGACACTGTCATAAACATGATATAACACCTGTCATAAACATGATATAACACCTGTCATAAACATGACATAACACCTGTCATAAACATGACATAACACCTGTCATAAACATGACATAACACCTGTCATGAACATGAATAAGCCTTCATGAATATTTATGACTGTTGTCATAAAGCGTAATTCGGTAAATTATGACACTTTTAATATAAAGTTGACATTATTCAAAATCTCTTTGTTATGACAACTTGACATTAACCATGAAATCACAACTGTTTAAACTTTACCTTTAATAACATAAAGTTACCTAATTTTTAAAGTACAATCAGTAATACTTTTATAACAAATTTATATCAGTAATGATTTCTTGGTTAATGTCAAGTTGTCATAACAAAGAGATTTTGAATAATGTCAACTTTGTATTAAAAGTGTCATAATTTACCGAATGACGCTTTATGACAACAGTCATAAATATTCATGAAGGCTTATTCATGTTCATGACAGGTGTTATGACATGTTTATGACAGTGTCATGACAGTCTTATTCAACCCCCTTCAAATAAAGTGTTACCAGCATTTCCATATATGGATGATGATTTTAGCTCACTCCTTATGTTTTTGCTGAAAATATTATTGTTTGGTTGACAAGAATCACTTTTTAAAAGTAGTTCATCCACTAATTGTGTTTCCATGTCTTTGCAAAATATAAAAATAAAGTTTTAGTGAAGACCTGTGATACAAAGAGCATCACTATGGATTGTGAGACTGAGCTCTGTGCATGTGAACTGGTGAAGGGAGTGGATTTTGGACCTTTACATAACTTTTAGGGGCTGCATGGCCAAACAACTGGAAACTAAAACTTGTAAAAAATGATGACATTTGCCCATGGAGAGGCAGTAACAAGTATAGTATGAAATATTGTGTGGAAGATATTTTAGTAATGATAGAAACATATTTATACATATTAACATTTTACATAAGGTAACATAATTAGATCATATTATTTCCAGGTTTAGTCCTTGTTTGGATGCAGAAGTCTTGCTGGGAAAAGTTTCAGTAAAAGCTTCAGAAAGCTGTCATTCAAAGCCGTTAACTATTGGTATAAAACTAGCTAAAAATATGATGATCAGCCTTAATTTTAAATGAGATGACATAGAAACACGAGCACTGGCAGCACAGACCCTGGTACCATCTCATTCAGATTTTCAAGTTTGATCTTGACCATTAAAAAAAAGTCAAAAAAGAGGCTTCTGGACTAATTTAACTTATTTTCTGAATCCTCTTGCAGTTTCCCATCAGAGTAGAGTCTTCTGCGTCGCTGGTTTAGGGAATCGTAACGTTGTCTGATTTGTGTTTTCCTTCACCTCCTAAACAAGCAGCAGTGGAGATGGGCTCCCATGAGAGACTGGTGAAATTTTATATGGGAATGTTACTGAATAAACAGGTTACCTTGCCTTGTAGATTCACATCATAAACACATGGCTGTGACAAAACATGATATGCTCACTGTTCTCTCTGCTGCTTGTTTTTCTCTCACTTCCCTTTCTGAGATTTCCACCTTGATGTGGAATTCACAGCTGAATAGATTAGAATAAGAAATGCCCAAGCTGGGACCTGTTGTGTTGATGTGGGCTTGGTGCTCCAGTTTCTATCCTCCCACCACACGCACACACACACACACACACACTTCCCATAATTAAATTGGGAATAAGTTCTTTTCTTTGGGTTCTTGGTTGTTTAGTTGTACAGTGGCTTTCAAAGATCTATACACCGCAGTTGAATTTTGAAATCATGATAAATATATTTCACATATTTCTCTACTTTCATTGTAAAATATTCAGTTAATTAAAATATAATGCTGAACTAAAGAGCTCCTCTTTATTACTGTTGCATCCGAAGTGCACAAAAGAGCTTTATAAGAGATGCTTCCTCCCAGCAGCTGTTAGACTCTATGATCATCTCCGCTCCCAAAAAACTCAATAAGTGCTTAAATGCCTGATTGTAAATTTTACTCATTTTAAACAATATTTCTACTGGCATTTGCACATCTTTGTTGTTTGCACAGTTTTTAATCTTTTATGTAAATAGTATGTCGTTTTAATGCAGAAATACACATGCACATATTTTTTTCAGACACAAAGATTGATGATGGGTCTGAATTTAAGAAGACTAAATGCTGAATTGGACTGTTAAACAACGATAATGTTGAAGTTTATTGATTATTTCTTTTAAATAATTTTGTCCCAGACTACTTTCCATTGAATATATGCATATATGTCATGGTAAAGGTAGAGAAAGTTTGGAAATTAGTTTTTTTTTTTACAACAGTCGTGGGTGGGAGGCTTGTACAATAATTGTTTGTAATGCTGCAAGTTCTAAGTAAATGTTCTATTTATGTATGTACATAAAGGTATAAAGTGAATGATAGAAAAAAGATCAAATCTGATGAAATAGATATTTACATTTTTATTAAATAACACATATATGACCACCTCTTTATTGACAAAAGATGATTTTAGTGGGGAAAAAACACTTTTTGCAAAAAATGACTTTGACAATTATTCTGTGTTGGACCTGGAGCTTAAACAGCTCCCACTTTATAAAGAAGCAGCATTTCCATGGTGACTATTCGCGTTGCTTAGTGATCTCTGCCGACTTCTCCCCCTTTTTGTTCAGAGTGAGTAAAAATCCTCGAGATTAGTCTCCTTGGTGAATGCTTTCTATTGTCACTGTTTCACCATCTTTTGTTTAATCAGACATTTTCCGCTGGGATATGCATCTCTGTTTCAGAGTAGGGAAGATAAGCGTGAGTAATGATCATCTTAAGTCCCAGCCAACATTTTAAGCTGCCACATACTCAGACAGACACACTCTCACAAGGGTCTCTTAAATGAATTAGACTTTGTGAGACACATATTGTCTCTGGTGTTTGACTGCATTCATCGCCCTAATCCCAAAATGATCCAAACACCACAGAATTAAGTCCAGAAACAAAACCCTTCCAAAACGTTATTACATTTAATTATAAATTGAAATCCATATCCTAAATCAACACTGAATATTTTAATCCACACACTGGATGAAAGATGTCTAAGGCTTACAGATAAATCTCCAGTACTCAAGCCACAAAACAGGCTATTTAAATTCACACTCTCATATTTCTCTCCTTTCCACCAGTGAGGTGATCCTTTCCAACATCGATGTGGCTCTCGCCGGAAACTGGGAGTGTCTGGTGACCAGTTCCAGAGGAAACGCATCTCAGCACATGGAAATAGTGGTGGTGGAGACTTCTGCCCCGTACTGCCCTACAGATAGAGTCTCCAACAACAAGGGGGATTTCAGGTGAGTCTGCATGAGCTTATCTTAAAATGCAACGTCAAATTGTTTATTGATGGTTTTACTCAGCTTCTTATAGATGAACATGTCTGTTTTCAGTTTGAATACTTGCACTGAAAAGAAGTGCAGCTACATGTTAAATGTGGTCTTTTTCTGGTGTCTTGTTCATAATGATTCAAAAGTTCATACAGTTTTGAGTTTTTGTTTTGCATATCAGGTCTAGTGGATTGACTCTGTGTCATTACCTAAGTAGTCCAGAAAGGACAAATTAAAAACAGCTTCTTAATCTGTCCTTCCACCTTTTTCAGGTTATCGAAAACATCCAAATGAAAGGATCCGAAGTCAAATAATTCAAATGTATTTATATAGCACATTTACACTCAAAGAAACTCCATGCTTTCACAAATTGCAGTACACAGGGTAAAAAGAAACACAGAGCAACAGATTTATATGTAGAAACAGCTTGTAAATATGCATAAAATTAGCTTTTTAATTTTAAAACAGATTAAATAGAACGAGTGTAAAAATCTGTAAAAAAAAAACAAACAAAATGCAGTAAGTAGAGGTAGAGCATTAGGAGCAGCAGCTCAAAAAGCTCCCTCACTCCTTGTTTTTAATTTCAAAGCTGCGGTTTTTACCGACTTGATGACTCCAGTCCTCAGACTTTAGCACTTCTCTAGTCACAGCAACTGCTCAAAACTTTAACTGTATTCTGAAAATCTGCAGGAATCCAGTGTAGAGGGGCAAGTTACAGCATTACACATCAATTTCAGCCAGTCAGTGGATTTAACCATTTATGTGTTAAAAATCTAGATACTCAGTATCATTATTAAGAATGTAAGACTTTACCTCTCCTAAAATCCTCAGATAAAACCAACAAGGAGGAATTAACTACTGAAATGTTGTTTTTTTCAGCTTAAAATACTGTAAGTATCAAGAAACAAACCTAGATTTCTGACAGCAGGGAGGTCATGTGAGGTCAGCACACCTAAAGGTGGTAAACACATAGTAATCATTCCAGTGTTTTAATGAAAACTTTAAAAGTTTTGATTCAGGATTTATTGTCATTAAAACAGTTGTAATGTTCTGTTTCACTTTCAGTGGGAGGTTAATTTGATCACCATATTCAAAGTTGTTAAAAAGCCTAAATATAATATTCAAAGATTAACCCAAAGGCAGCAGATTCATAGAAAAAAGAAACGGGCCCAGACTGGATCCCTGTGGACAATATACTGACCTATATGGACAGAAAAACTATTTAATACTTGATATAACTGGAACCATTTACCACACTATTCAATCCCTGCAAACAGCTCAACATGTGAGCCAAAACTACCAAATGGTTTTTAAAAGGTGCAAAAGCACCAAGACAGCAGCGTTTCTCTGTAGTCTGCAGCTAAAAGTAAATTAACAAAATCTTAAGATTGCTTTAGAACTATGAAGGAGAACATTAAATAAACCCTGATGATATTTTGGTCTTGGAAGTTTAGTTTAACAACAATGTAAATCTAAATGACTAAATTGGTCTATTATCATTTTTGAAGCATTGCCAAAATAAAGAATTTCACGTCAACACACGACACAGAAACACTAGTTCATGGTTTTTATTTTCTGGAGATTAGATTAATGACTTTACACTCAAGATGCTGTAGCATCATCCAAAATGCTGCAGCCAGAGTCCTGACCAACACCAGAATCAGGTCACACCAATCAGCAGGTTCTCACTGATGTCGTCTCCTTTAAATCACAACTGAAAACCAGAGTTGTTTACATCTCATTGTGATCTAAAGATCTCCATGGTAAACCTTTTGCACCATCGCTGATCAGTGATTGGAGAGGGAGATTAAAAACAACCAACTATGCTTTTACAGAGCTTAACAATTTCTTGAATTTCTATATTTTTTTAACTACTTGTTGAAAAATAAAAATTTTCATTCAGTTGTCAAGGATTTGATATTGAAATCTGTTTTTAAGCAAGACTAAGATCATTTTTGTAATTTTAATGTCCTGTAAATTGCCTAGTGTATGAATGAATTTGCCTTGCTTTGCCTATTTATTACACATTTATTGTATCGGACTCAAAATAGAGTAGCTGTAAAAGCAATCCTTTCCTAGAAACTTAAGTGTACAACTTGTTCTGTGTAATTAGCGGTAATGGGCAGTAATCACTGGCTTTAAAAGCTCTTACTAGGAGGTCTCCTTCAAAATAAGGCTCTAGTTTAACCTCATTATGAATAATTCCTCCAGAAATTCCTCCAAATGAAATGTGATTTATCACCAGAAATTATTTTTAAATCACACCACTCACTTGCTCTGTTATTACCTTTATAGTTACTGTGGAATTTTGGTTCTTGAGTCTTTTTCCTGGTTCCTGCTTTTTTTTTCTTTCTTTGTTTGTTTTATTTTCAGCCTGAAATCTCGTCTCATTAGTCTAAAATGCAAGCCCCAAAGTCAGATAGTCTACCTTTTCAGATTATGTAAACCAAATGAGACCTCTTGTCTTCATGAACCAACATGTCTCCCTCTACCCATCCTGCTTTTCTGTGCCGTCCACTCCAGCCTTGTAATGATGTACACTCTTTCACACCGTCTGCCTCTCTCTTTCATGCGGCCGTGTTATTGTCATGTACTGTATGTTCCCTTGTAGATGCTCTACTTTACTGCCCACTTTCCGAACAGCCAGCTTCAAGGCTTTGTCTCTGACACAGGATTGGAGTAATGGGCTGGAAAATGAGCCTGTTTTTTTTGTAGGGGTGAAATTAATGCCATTTATTACCAAGTAGCTCCTGCTCCAGCTCCAGCACCAGCAACATGAATGAAAAGAGAAGGGGAGCAAAAGGGGAGAGCGGGCGGGGAAAGGGTAGTGAGATGCCATGTCTCTAACCTCTGAACAGATTACTCGCCTCCTAAGCACCCTGCTTTAATTTTAATTTAGATTAAGTCAAAGTGTGTCGACAGTAAGCACTACGTGACATATTTTGTGTGGTAGACTTTTTAAGTAGCTGCAAGCAGAAAACCAGAAATTGTGCAGCAAGCGATTTTCTTTTAGGTAATTTAAATCATTACAAAGCATCTGTTTCCAAATGCTACACAGTGATAGGAAATGTTACAATCTGCACTTCCAAACTCTTTTAAATCGTTAATGAAGTTTTAATTGTCTTTTTGGGAGATCAATTGATTATGTAAAACACTAGTTTTTTAAAAAACAATTTGTATTTATCGTGACTCTTCATTAGTCCACACAGGCTCATGTACTTCTGTAGATATTTGGTTAAATATTTCTTTAAAAATGTGCATGTTAGCATCAGAAATGATGGGTCTTTTTGAATTTGTTGGATTCCTGGTACTGAAGTGGCTTTTCAGCACCGTCCATAAATAGAGTTGAGGTCAGAGTAACTTGTTAGCTTTCTGTATGGATTCCTAACCACTTTTAGACCCAAGTTTGGGTGCAGTGCATTGTCTGAACCCCCAACTGTCTCAATTCCGATTTTTTTGTCAATTCCGATTTTTCTGCCGGGGCCGTTCACACTGCCAGTAATTGCGACCTGTATGTGTTTTGCAGTCTGTACTTGGTCTCAACGGGCAAACAACCTGAAAGTGTCCCGCATGTGCAGTAGAGGGCGCTATAGCGTCAGCGTTCTCAGAGTTCTGCCAACCGCCATAAAAAGAAGAAGTAGTTCTCGGTGTTTGCGGAAGTAAACATGGAGGCTAACGGTGGAGCTTAGCTTACATATCTGAAGTTGTTGTCCAGCTAGAGAAGCATATTAACAACTTAATCCTCATATTGTCCATTATGGTTGTTGTTTTCTTCCCGCTTGCGCAAATCAGGACGCAGAATAGTGAGATTTGTTGAGAATCAGTGACGTTCAGTTCGGATTAATGCGACCTGGACGTTAGGTCGCATTTGAATCGGATACGTATCGGATATGGGTCACATTCGAAAAAGAATCTGACCTGTGCTGTTCACACTGCCATGACAAGATCGGATACAGGTCGCATTACGTCAAAAAAATCGGAATTAGGTCACTTCAGGCTGCAGTGTGAACGCACCCTAAGGGTCATCCGGCTATTTGACATGAAGTTATACAATTTAGAGGTATTTCTCCTTCTTCTTCATTCCATTCACTTTGTACAATGCCCTGCTACTTGCTGCAGGGAAACAGACTCCTAGCATGATGCTACCAACAACATGTTACCAACAAATTACTTTTGGAATAAAACAGCAAAACATTAAGTTTCTTGTTGACTGTTGTTAAAGCCCTGAACTATAGTGTGGGTAAAATGTTTGGATTAGATTAAAAGAGTAAATCAGTGCCAGAAAGCCAGCAAGTTTTAATGGATCCTGCCAACTGTGTCATAAGTTATGGGCAAGTATCCAACCAGAATGAAGTTGGAAGCTGGTTGGTGGCTAAAAGGAGGAAGTTTCTTCTTATTTTGCTGATACTTATCCAAATGTTAGTTGTGTGTCTACTTTTCAGCATGTTTGCTTAGCTTTCTGATACTGAGTGTTAATGCATTTCTGACTGTAACTACAGATGTTTTGCTGGCTTTGTACTGTGAACAAAACTTTATTTGGCCCAACACTAACAGACAGTGCCCTGAAAATGATCTATTTGCCTGATAAGCCAATCTGACTCCACGTCCAGGTTGGTCAGCAGAGCAGCGCTGGGTGCTGCTCTGTGATGACATTATTGAGAAAGTCTAATTTCTTGCTCCAGAGGAGATTTTATTGAACTTTGCATGGTCATCAAAACAACAGTAATGTGAGAAATCGGTTTTAAGTGGAATTGGGTTGTTACATCAGAGACACATTCACTGACATTTGCCATCCTCTACTTTGGTGCACATTAAAGTGTTGTGCATGCATGCAGAAATGTTAGGTTCACACTCAGATCAATCTCCTCATTATTTGGATCTATTAAAAAAGCAGCATGTGCACGGTTTTTGAAAATAGTGTGAAAGGTTTTCAGAGAGATCTTGCATGCACACGGAGAAAGTTACACAACTGTCTCACTTTGTGACAATGGCAAATGTTTTTAAAGTCATTTATCAGAATCTAATGAAATGCTGCAATAAAATATTTAATGCAAAATGTATGATTTAAAGGAGTGTCTTAGGTAGAATATGAAACTTGATTTCTAAATCTCAGGTTAATATGTTTCAGAATAATTTCATTCAATGATGTATTTTTGGGGCCAGGTGGCCGAAGACTCTGGCCGGGATTCTGGCTTTCCTGCCCTGCGCTCCTGCAACCTTTGGATCTGCCCCCGGCCCGGCTGGCAGCACTCCCCAGCACTCCGGCCAGCGGGAGAAGAAAGCGTGGCGACGATGCGATCGCGCTGGACGGTGGGCTGAAGAGGACTACACTCAGTGCCCGTATGCCAGTGAGCTGACCCGCGTGCTGCACCAGCTCACTCAGGTATGACGGCTCATAACGAAACCAAACTGCTTTTTTTTTTTTTTTGTTCTGCAAAACATTTTGTTCATGTTGATTTTTTTTTTACTTGCTTGCTTTGTTTTAAATAGCAAAGAGGTGCATCTCAATAGATTAGAATATCACCAAACACATTGTATTTTAGTGGTTATAATATATGATATGATATAATCATTATTCAGAGTAATACATTTTAAGTGTATGTTTGTTTTGTTTTATTGTTTGTTTGAAATTGCAATATATCATAAGACCTATTAAAAAGATGTTTAATGTAGAAATGTTATTTTATGGCATTTAATGACAGGTGAAAAACCTGAGTGAAGTTGGCTTCCCCACCTTATTCAAAGTGAAGGTGTAAAAAGTTTGTGCAGCTATAATTTTAATGATAAATGTTTCCACAGGTCATGAAAGGTCAACCAGCCCACCAGGGTAGTAACAACATGGGTATCTGTTTTGGACTTTTATCAAATTCTAAGACAATAAAGCTGATTCTAAATTAACTTTATCATAATATTCTAATTTATTGAGATGTACTTGTAGTCCTGAAATGAAATGCTGCAAAACATTACTGTTAAAATTGTTGAAAACTGTCAGTCTGACTATTTTAACCTAATATTGTCTCTAATTATCACTTTTTATTTCAGATACCAATTAATATCAGCAATTCCCAGCCGCTGGGTCAGCAGTTAGTGGCTTTCACCAGCAGGGCTGCTGACTTTACTGACGTTATGGATGTCATCTTCGTCACTCACCTTGTGGAAAGACTAACAAGACTGCTGGAGAAAAAAAGAGATGTAAGAGTGAAGGTTTACCTCTCTGTAAGAAAGTACAGTTTTTACCCGAAATGAACTCTGGATTCCAGAGGCAACAGGAAGGTTTTATATCAAGCCAAAGGTTAATTATGCAGTAGGAACAGTGCTGAGGCTAGCAAGTTAGAAGAATCTGCATTCATTTTCATTTACAGGGTTAATCAACATAGTTCACTTGAGTGGAGATATTATTAGAAGATTCTTAGTGTCCTTTTATCCCAAGGACAATGCACAAGAGGCCATCCTCATTGAGCCAATAAAAAATAGTCAAATGAAGCAACAATGAAATATATAATGAGTAAATAGCAAACCGCCATCCCAAAGCAGCGATTAAGCGCCTTTGGAGCTGCTAATCTAAATTAAATCTCTCTTTTATGAATGAAGACACCATTGTCTACTTTGCAGTTCTGACTGGGGTTATAAATGTACCTGTTGGAGGGGATTTATTTGATGTTAACTGTGTGTGTGTTTGAATAATTGTGTCTGTACTTACCTATTTCCTTGCAAAAGCACCCACTTTGCCTCCACATTGCCAAAAAAAACTATTTATTTTTATTAGAAATTTATGTGACAACAAAAAGTAATACATCATTGCAAAATGGAACAAAAAGATACAGTGATGTCCATTTGTAGCTCTTCTAAATCTGTTCGTTGTAGAGTGTTGCAATTACAGTTTCAACTCTTTTGGTATGTTTTCACCAACTTTCAACATTTAGTCAATCCCTCAGTATGAGAGATTGCTGGAAAAGTCAACAACCCAATGCAAACAACTTTTAGCTGTTGCCATTCGCTCATCCAGGAGGAGCGAATGCTGCGAATCAGTGGCTTGATCAAATCTGTTGGGTTTCCTTGGATAGAAAACCTTTTAAGCCATTTGAATAATAAAGTGAACATGACTGCATTGTTTAATCAGTCTGAGATGCTTAACTTGGAATATATTTCATTAGATTTAATTGACTTTTTGTTATGTGAGACAACATGTGTTGCAAATTAGCAGTTAATAAATAAACCTATTTGAGTGAAATTGCCACCATCACCATGTTTATTGGTTGGGATGTCACTTTTCGAGTAAAAACGTAGGCCAAAGGTTTAAACTCCAAACTGGGCTTCTTCTGGCTTTTCTTCAACAGATTCTCCCATTCATGCTTTCTGTTCACTGATCTGCTCTGACAAACTACAGTAACTCTTTGAATATGCAACAAAATTAAATTTCCCTTTGGGATCAATAAAGTGAATTTGAAACTTCTGCGGTCTTCACAGCTGAATTTATACTACGACGCACACTTCTGAAATCAGTTGCCCATATTGGATTTTGTTTAAGGGTACTGAATACAAATGGATGCCACACTTTTCAGAGTGTACTTTATAAACATGGAAAACCATTTTGTTCCCCTTTCATAGATAATGTAGTAGAGTTGGCGTCGCTCTGTCACATACAATCCTAAGAAAACACACTGGATTTTGTGTTTGTGATGTTACAACATGGGAAACCCAACGAGCTAGAAATGCTTTTCAATCCTGGTGCGTAAATGTGGCTGCTCGTCTTTGTGCAGTTGGGGGACTACATCTCAGGCATAGCCAGCAACATGATGCTGGTGGAGGAGCACATCCTGTGGATGGCGCAGAATGAGGCCAGAGCGTGCACGCGGATCGTCCAGTGTGTGGAGCGCATTGCCGACTTGGCGCTGACGGAAGACAATCGGGTCATTTCTAAGGTGCGTTACACCTCAGGTCAGAGAGAGGTTAGATTCTCTTTCTAAATATCTCCCTGCTTTGCTTGCTCTTTTGTCTCAGAATAATGAAGTCTAGATGGGGTTTAATCAGAAAAGTAGAGTAATGAAACACAAAGATAAATTGCTTCCTCCCATTGTTTCATCTTGCGTCTCCCTATTCTCTCCTTCTGGCTGTCATTGGGGATAAAAGCATCTGCAAAATGATTAATATAAAATCTCTGCTCCTCTTCTTTCTCTTTCTCCCCCCACTACCCCGCTCTCCTGAACATTTGGGGGATTTTCCATAGGTGTCTGCTAATATAGCTCTGGAGGCTTTTCTGATCAAGCCGTCAAACTTTCTTGGTTTGTCCTGCACGGCGCTCGAGCAGACGCCCACGTCCACCAGCCTGCCCGTCCCGCACAGCCACTCCTACCGCGACAAGGACAAACACGGAGAGCCGGAGGCCGCAGGAGAGTCGTTGCTCAGTTTCAAATGCCACACTGTCAACAACAGCGGCTCGCCAGCCAGTCAACTCAGCAAGGTAAGACGAGCAAATAAGCAGTGTGAAAATGTGTAAAATGTCCCAGTTGCTCCATTGCTTGGTGTAATGTATCAAAGGAATCAGGAAGTGACATGGTTTGTGTGATTTTTGACCACACAGTGGGAGGCTGTTTGACAAGCTGGAGCCTTGTTTTGTGTGCCGTAGATCATCTCGGGGTTGCTCTTGGGTCAGTCCTTTCATACAAGTCAGCAGCTTGGGAGTTTGTGAATGAGAATCAATCTTCAGTGATGGATATGATGGCCTTGTGTTCTTGTCGCTTTATATCAGCGCCACCATGGCCCCAGTTGTGGCTGTCCCAAATGACAAATAGATGCATCTGCAGCAGGCGGGCCAAGCAGTTTTATCCCCGGATCACCTAAAAAATACGACATAAAATTTCATAGAAAAAAAACAATCATTATGTATGTTTTTAAACATATAAGTACGAAAGGATAAAAATAAGTACGTGGATCTTTTTCCACGTTTTACGGCGTTTTAGTTGTGTTTGATTTCCTTCTGCTTTCATCTGACTGTGTGAAATCCCTCTGGTCTTATCAGCGTTTTCAGGGCTGCTTGTAGCTCCAGGCTGTGGAAAACGTCTCTTTACGTAGAAGACTCTGCAAAGATCGCACACTCAGAAATCATAGTTGGGCAGAAAGTAGAAGAATATTATTAAATCAGTAGTTAGCTTTAGACGGTGTTCCTCAAATGTGATGTTATGGTCATGGTTGTTCCTCCTGCCTAAAGCTCACATGCTCTCATCAATGGCATATTTTTAGCTATTAATTATGTTTTAAAGCAGGTCTTTTGGGAGTGCACTAACAATAAAACAACTTGCATAACTTTAAAAACAAAACTTAGGTACAAGATATTTAAGTATATTGTAATTATTTTTTGATGTCTAACAGCTAAAATACATGAATATTATTTGGATAAGTATCAGGTTTTTGTAGCTATCAGTAATTTTCTGAAATGATTCTCCCTCTTATTTATATAATTTGTAAGTCTCCTTTCAGTCCTGACAAGCATTGTTGAAAATATAAGTAGCTAACAGCTAACGTTCAACTTGTTTTATCCATCCAGTATCCAGTCTTTTGTGTGTTTGAGATCATTGCTGCGTCGAAACATCCAAATTTATCTAAATTGCAGCCAACTAGTTGTGATTTGAAGTGAGGTTGATGGTTAGTCCTCTGTCTAGATTACTCCATCCAGTTTTTGCAGTGCACCAGTTCACTGACAGCTAAACAAACCACTCAGCTGATCACCATCAGCTGAGTGGTGTTGTGTTGCTTTACCTCGACTCCTCCAAGTATCGTTCCTGACATTCTGCTAGATCGCTCCCTGCCCCACTTAATCATGAAACTTTTCTCCAGACAGCATTAAAACAATAAATTATAACCTGTCAATTCAACATTAACTTAAAAAATAAAAAAGTATTGTCGCTTTATATTGTTGATTCATATTACCCCATTAAAAATGCCTGATCCTCAGATTTAATGACATCAGTGCTGAGTGGATTGAAACTCCAGACTGACGCTGTTTGTCTGACTCTGTTTGCCATGTCACCGTCTTGCCTTTTTATGGTTCTGGCTGAATGTTTTATTGTGGTGTGATACTGCATAAATATTTTGGATCAATCCTGATATGATGCCTTGTTGAATAACAAATAAAAATTCAAATACATGCACAGAGCATTCCAAGTTTTGCATACTTACTGAAATAAGAAGGATGATGTGAAGCAAATACGTAATTTAGGAAACACAGACACGATATCTTGCTGTCAGCACCTGAATGATTTTGACAGAACTTTGTACAATCTCATCATAAATGATCCACTTAGTAAGCAATCAGACATGCTGCATGCTTGGATCGCTGACTCTCAATTTAAATTTTTTCTTGTTAAAAATGGTAACCTTATTTACAGTGAACTAGTGATTTATCACCATGCAGGAGTGTTACTAGATGAGCTGCATAGTCCATTCTGCAGCCAGTTTTCAAAGGTGTCCGTTTTTAAAAGTCTGCTTTTAAATCTACTCCAGATGTTATTTCATGACCCTAAACGGGCTTTATGTTTAAGTGTTCCATAGTTGCTGAATTAAAACCAGTCTGCATAAAGTTCTCCACGGTGATATAACAGAGTCTATTAATGCTGCATTATGCCTCGTTTGCACTGAGAAGTATGGCACAGAAGGGTGTGATCTGGTATGCTATTGTGTCTGTTTTTATCATTAAAGTGGCATAAGAGGGCAACAACACTGAAAAACGATATATACTCTCCAAAGTGTCATGATCCGTGTTTCTGTTTATTTATTTTTAAGGGTTTTCTGTGATCAGTTTCTGTCCTGGTCTTCCCCGTTGATTGCTTCCCAGGTGTGTCTAGTTACCTGATTACCCTCCCTGTGTATTTAAGTCCACCTGTCGTCTCTGTCTCTTGTCGGGTCCTTGTCAAACGTACGTTGTATGTCATTTGTCTGCTTGCCACCACAGTTGAACTGTAAAGTCCTGTGTTGGTTTAGCTCTCTTTCACTCCTTAGTTTTTCAGTTGCTACCGGTAATTAGCTGTGTGCTAACTCTCTGCCGTGCTGCCTGTTCTGGACTGTTGTTGAGCTTTCCTCATTAAATCCATCATCATCTTTATCACAACCTGGGCCTCTGCGTCTCTCCTCACCACCTCGCAACCACCAAACATGACACAAAGAAAACTGGATTTTTAGAGCTAGATGTAATCCTTTGTGAAATTTCTGATCTTGACGTCTCTTCAAGCTATGCAAATTTTCCATTTGAAGTGTAAAAGCAGTGAGTGCAAACACACGTCAAATTAAATACTTTATTTCAACCGGGACAAATCCCTCCATGCAGTGTTGGCGAATGCAACAAACGCAGCGAGAGACGGGAAACAGAATATTCTAAGTGATGCTGAAAACAAATGATCCGACTGGAAGCAAATGCTTTATGTGAAGCTCTTCTAGATGTGAGGTGTCAGGTTCATAGGAGATCAAATGTAGTTTTAGCAGCTGTTAATGAATGGCAGTGAAAGCCTGTTGAGTTAAAGTTAGCATCATTTTCCTTCACCAGAAAGGTGGCATGGCTATTCAGAGCATTCATTGTTGTGCACATTAAAAACACTGAGTATCACTTATCAGAAACAGATGAAATGCTCCAAAGGAGCAGTCAAAGACACGCGCTCCCATGTGACTCATCAGTCGACTTGTCTACCACTGCTCAGTTTAACAGCCCACAGTGAAGACTCCGGACGCACACAGCTCTGCAGCTTAACGAGGAGGTGCTACAAAAGGTGATGGCATGTCGGAAAAGATCCCAGTTGAGTTCATGGGATGAGCTAATCGGGATGCTAACTTACTAATAACTTAACACTCCCTGTTTTTGTGTAGTGACAGATGGATAGGTTGTGTAACCGTGTTGGTGTGTGTTGCAGATTTCTGCCCAGGTTTCTCTTGAAAATGAGTTTTACCTGGTTAAATTAAAGAATGATAGACAAACTTCACTTTGACTTGACTCCAAGACGTTATATCTCATACCAAACGGTGCCTCCTGCCATGCATGTCATTTTCTTGTTTCTGTAAGCAGCACATTTCGTCTAATGTGCTTGTGGATGAAAAGTGAAAGCATGCAAACAGTCATATTTACCTGCTTTTCTTCTGTGATGTCAGAACGCTGTGCAACCCAGAACGATAATATGAAGAAAACTAAAAGTTAAAAGTCCAGATGTTGTGTTCCACTTTGTTTTGCGCAGCGAATCTGATGCTGATGTCGGCTAAACATCTGGTGACAGTATTGTTTTCCAGTCCAGAGCAGGCATACTCCAACATTTATTGTTGCTTTTGGTGAGAGTGTTGTGTAAGTCAGCAACAATGATAAACCACACAGTTTATATATAATAGTTTTATTCAGAACTGTGCAATAAATCATGTCATAACCATGAAGCAACATCAGTGTGTGGAGCATTGCAGTCGCTAAAGAACGCTTGAACCCAATGTGTGAAAAACATAGTTGTTGTAATATTATTAAATATTGTGATGATAACATTGCTTACGATCAGCGCACCTTACTTTTTCCTCATCACGTACCTCAACACTCTTTGTGAACTTTAGCATATCGCCTTCTAAAAATATTGTCATAATATTGTGAGTAAAAGGCAGCAAAGTAGATCCAACTGTCGCAAAATGTTATTGATATGCAGACTTTGCATGAATAATCCTACTTCATTTTGCTATTCCCCACAGATATTGCTATGACAGTTGCAGTTTAATAGGTTGTGGATATTGACTGGTTCAGACTCCTCTCCTTGTGTTGGTTTGTATTTAGTTCAGCTCTCTGTTCTCTGTATCAATTTATTTCTGTGTCTTTGCTTCCTGCACTCCCCAACTGTCCCTCATCTCCTCATTAACTCACCTGTTTAGCATTCCAGCAATCAAGCTCCCCAGTATGAATATTAGTTGTTTTTTCTCAGTAGGTGTTGCAGCCGTCCTGTGTTCCTCTTGTGATTTATTAGTTTAAATTTTCCCTGCACTCAATAGATTTCTTGTTAGCTTTTGATTTTCCCTGTTTTAAGTAAAAGCTGTTGCCATTACTGACAGAACAAGGGTACGTCATAACGATCCCAGAGACTCTGTGCTGCACAGATGCTCTCCTGTTGGAGCTTTTTTTTTATTCTTCTGTTATATCTTAAAATGTTCCTGTTTTTGTTGTCGTCTCTAAAACTCCCCATTATTTCTCATCTTGGGGTCATAGGAAGCAGCTGTTTGTTTGTTTTTTCATTAGCATAGAATATGTTAGCTTCTCAGATCAGTTGAAAGCAGCATGAAATCAGTTATCTGTAACTCAAAATGCATTTAAATTGTTTTTTTTCGAATAAAAACAAATATTTTCTAATAGTAAAAGGGTAACTATATTCTGAAGGGAAGCTTTTAAAAAAAGCCCAGCTATGCATCAACTCTTCTGTCACAAACTATTTCCTCTCTTTGTGTGTAACTGATTGCCTGGATGAGTGATCTGTCTCCAATCTGGCAAACACTTACCTCTTTTTAAAATCCTTTTTATGTCCAATTGCACTTAGACTTGCAGCATATGGCCCTGCTGATTGACACCTTTCCAAAAAGTGCCAACATTATGCATTACACCTCTCAGACATTAATGCTTGTGGCTTTATGTAATGTGTGTGTGTGTGTGTGTGTGTGCGTGTGTGTGTGTGTGTATATATATATATATATATATATATATATATATATATATATATATATAGACACGTTTTTTTTTTTTTCATTTCTTTAAACAATTCCTTTAATATTTGAAATAAATTAACTGCATTTTTGTTTTTATCCCGGTCGCTGATGTCAGCAGTTATAGTCTACATTTCTGAAAAAGTTACATGGATGGCCATGCATGTTATATTTCCAGATTCTAAAATGTTTTAACATTTTCTTGATCTGTGAAAACCAAGTATTTCCAACATTTTGAAATGACTTTATTATTAATCCTAGTAATATTGATTTTGCACTGCACTTTGTTGTGATGAAGCTAAGAACAGCATCTGGCTCCAAACCAGTTTTTTCAATTTTTGTTCGACAGTAATTTGACTGGTTTGGCTGAACCTAAATAACAGGTCTTTAAGAGGATTAAACTTTCATGGAAAGAGGATGGATGTGTGTTTTTCTAAATAAACATAACTCCCACTGCAGTAAAGACTAAGTGATAAAGAAAAAGCTAAGGCAAAGCTCACATAAGCACAAGGATTTGCCTGCACAGAGGTTTCAATTGAAAACTGCTATGCACACTCATTGTTGTCTTGGTAGCAAAGTGTATTAGAGGAGATTTGGCTGCAACTTCCTCCCAAACAATCACATCTGCTTCTTCATTCTCTCCCACTTTCTCAGGGTGCATGTGAGTGACTGAAAGCTGCTCTACGATGTTGATTTAGAGACTCAAACTGATGAACTGCAATCAACTTGCTACCTCTCACCTAATCCCTAATGATATGGGGAACAATGACGTGAAAGGCCTGCTCTAAAGCAAGTGTTGGGAAGGTCTGAAAGTTGTTTCTGCCAAAATATTACAATACCTCACCAGCTGGAAGTGTAACGACAGTAAGACTTTTAAATTAGAAAATCTCTTAGTTATTTGTCACGTCTAAAGAAAGAAATATGCAAATAGATCCACACGAGGCAGAGGGCATTTGTCATTTTCAACATTGTGATTATTGCAGACTTGACTGCCTTGCACAATAATTATACACGTTCAATCTTTGCACAGTTTCTCATTATAAATGGATATTTCAACGTGTTTGAATTTCATGTGATAGAGCAACACAAAGCAGTCCGTTAGGTGGGCCACTGTAGGCCCTTCATGGTGAGCGTTTGGGTCAGGAGCAGCAGAGCGGCCTGTGGCAGCTTTTAACTGTGAGTCTTAAAAGTCATTTCAAAAAGTTTTCAAGATCTTCTCAGTGGTTTTCCTGGAACATAAGATCTAAATTCGCCCCTCAGTTGGTAACTGATGACGTTCTGCACAGATTCACAACTAATCATCCTTAAATTACACAACCATACGGCATCCTGTCTTATTTCCTGAGCCAATGGGCATAAGCCTTGAACTGAACTGTAGCGTGAAGATTTCATAAAGGGGACACAGTTTGAGACAATATTTCCCATTTCAGATGTTCCTCTTCTGGGTCATTGACAGGTGATGTGTGGTTGGAGCTTCCCGTCTCTCACTGACCTCCAGAGGTCCACAGCTCTCTGCATGCTGCTCAATGCTTTGCTGAAGTATTCATACACCGTTTGTCATAATAAAACCACATTTGTCAATATATTTTACTGGACTCATTTGTGATAATGAAATATGCTTTTGCACGCAACAATCTGAAAAGTATAGAAGCCATTCATATTTAGCCCTTCAGCCACTACGTTGTAGCACCAGCTTTTTCTGCATGTACTTTAAAGGATGTCGATTAACTGAAGTTCGCTCAGTTTTTAAGTATTGCTACTGATTCTCAATTAGATTTTATTTCAGTTTAAGAGATGAATATCTTTAGCTCTAAACCCATTCTACTACTTTTGTACTTTTTCAGTCTTCAGTGTTGCCGTGCTCTCTCTGTTTTCAGATGATTATCTAAACAGCGACAGTGAGACGTGCAGGCATGGAGTATTGTTTTATTCCTCAACTCTAATTTAAGCGTCTCCGCAGCTTTTTCACTGACCTGTCCGCTGTGTTTTCACGATGCTGTTCACTGATGTTCTCTGAAAAACCTCTGAGGCCTTGCTGGAATTATACTGATGTGAAATTACACACAAGAAGACTCTGACTTCTAAAGAAAATAGATTGTCCGGGATTTTATTTCACAAATGCATGCCACAGTTTGCGGATTTTTGTTAAAGAAGTTTGAAAATATAACATTTTACTTCCACTTCCCAACTACAAAGTATTTTGAGTCGCTCTATCAAATACAATCTTTTTAAAACACACTGAAGGTACTGTGCATTAGCCTCCTTTAAGGCTGGATTTTCTTTCTACTTTAACTTTGAAAACTAAAGAACGACAGCTTAGGGGGTAGAAAATCATACATTTTATGAGATGCAAACTGTGTAGCTGTGGCTTTTCTGCTGGATAAAGTGGGAAGTTGTTCCCAGGCCACGTTCCACTCATGGCTACAATAAGGCTCATAGCCTACATGTATCAACACCAACGCATAGATTATTTTGTCTGGAGCTTCTACTCAATTACTTTACATACAGATATCCATAAACATCTGATCAACGACATAAGCATCTCCTTCTCCATTTTTTAAATGTCGGGGAATGAGTTTATTCTGACCATATCATCCACCAAAATGTGCTGTGGAAGCAAATATCTCTTCATTATAACCTCATGGTCTCAGCAGTGAGTCATTATTCAGCCATGAGGAGGAAATATTTACATTTCTGCATCTGAGACCCACAGAAGCAGCATCGCTGTCACCATCCTGTCATAAACACTAAACAGTCTTAAGGATGTTGCCAAGAAGAAATTGATCCCTGAATCATCTGCATTAAAAGCACGTTTAATATCCTTCCAAGCTGAACCATCACCATCATCACTGATTTGCACAAGAGAAACAGAGCAACAATAAAACCCAACTGTCTACTGCACAGGAAAATATTGACATCACACATCATTCAAAAGAAATATAGAGAAATCACGAGCTCTTGGCTTAGAAATGATCAATTTGATGCAGTTCATTTATGTAGCGTCAATTCACAACACGTCATCTCAAGGCACTTTACAAAAAACAAACTGCTTTAGACTTAAACTTAAAGTGAAGCACATGCATTCCAATTGATCCAGACATCACAGCCGATATCAGTTTATTTTATTTACAAAAGACAAAAAGCCCTGCAGACTGCCTCAAGTCATTGACTTGCAGCATCACTTCTCCTGAACGAGCACATAGCCAACGATGCAGTAGACAATCACTTGTGTTGTCATTAACTTTGTGACAATCTCGTACTGAGCATGCATGTAGCAACAGTGGTGAGGGAGAAACCTTCAACAGAACCAGAACCGGAATCAGCTGGGTGTGAACAGCCATCTGCTACCACTGACTACAGAGCATACACACACACACACACGCACACGCACACGCACACACACACACACACACACACGCATACACACACACACACAGAAAAACAAAGAAGCAGAAGTACTGATCAAACTTTGGACTTGATCATAACATACTGTAAAACATAGACATCTAATTCCTTTGAAATAATTTTCTCTACTTTATAAATGTACTCAAATGTAATTTTTTTCAGTGTGCCATTATGCACCTGCAATAGAATAATTTATTTTATGTATGCAGCTTAAACGGAGAGACTATGTTCTAAGACAGAGGTGACCTGCTTCATTTGAAGGCAAATACATCAATCAATAAAAAATGCAATATGTAAAACATAACCCACAGCCATACAAGAAAACCAAATAGAAGAGAAACTGAAGGTGACGTAATCATTCCTTTCTGATTGGAGTTTGTTAGGGATGTATTATGGATCGGTTTCCAGTAAGCAGCACTTAAAGTGCTTAACTCCAGGATGAATGTTGCAGGGGCTCCTCATTAGCTTGTTGACCTGTGACTCAGAATGCAGGGGCCACACATTAGAAAAAATCTCCCTTACATGTTTGACATACAAACAATTTGAGGTTAATTGGATGGACGCTCAGCTACGATTAACTGACAAAGTCAAATGGCTCCTGGCATTAACAGTAGATCAAAAAACAGGCTTGTAATTGCTCTTGCTTTTTCTTTTGATGAAGCGGGGATTGAGCTTGTGTGTGAGTTTGGGAGCATTTATGCATACTTGTGTTGTTGAACTTACTTATGCATGCAAGCTGATATCATTTCACATCACGGATTTGATGAAATGCAAAGTTTGAATCTTAAGTACGAACTGTTTATGTATGCGTGTTTGACCGCACATCCATGCATTACTCTTCAGTGTGAAGGTAAATTTTTCTCCCTCCCAGAGGAATCACATCTTTCTTTCTCTTTGCAGCTCGGTGATACAAACAGGCCTGTGATGCAGCAGTGAGAGGCCTTGAATGCTAAACACATCATAAGAGAGGAAAGCACAGGGGAAAAGGGGAGGGGAAGCAGGAGGAGGGTAGACAAAAAAGAGAAGTGGGAATGCAGGATAGTGAAAGAGAATGGATACAGTACAGCCCAAAATGACAAATGAGAGACTAGAAACGGGGCTTCTACTGGAGCAAGAAGCGAAGCTGTGAGATTCAGTGGGAATAAGAGTAACATTAGGAACAAGAGGAGAGAGAAATTGCCTAATCAATAACTGGAGATCAACAGACCCTTGGGGCTACTGTCTATTTCCATTGACTCAGAGAAAAAGATTTATTTCCATTTTATGAAAAGACAAGGAAGTTGACCTCCTACCTCATGTATTCTGTTTTCAACATGAATCCATCTCACTGCAATTATCTAAACTTTTTTTTTGCATTTTCCTAAATCAAAGGCTAGAGTTTCCTTTTTTTTAAGTTACTTCTTCCCAAAGTGGCTTTAATACATTATCAAACATCACATTGAAGGATACAGGAAGCTCCTCTGTGGGCTGTGTTGTCCGTTGCAGAGTTTAACTGCTGCATAACAATGATTTCCATCTCACTCTGCACCACAGGGCACAGATGAATGGATCCATTTGCTCATTTCTGATTCATCTTTATTCATCTAATTTTTTTCAGCACTTTGCTTAACACCATTTCATCAGACGAGGATGTTCATATAATTCACAGATGTATCTCAACAAACACGGCCACTGCATAAAATTTTATAAAATATAGGAGTTCCAGTTTTGAATTCATGAAGTCATGAAGTTTTTGATGCTATTCTGTGACGCTACCTGCATACAGTCAATTCGGAGACATTCTGAAAACGACAGTCATGATGACAACGGGACAGAAATGAACTGAACTCTGGTGAACAATAATTATCATTTTCATTTGTTTCAAGTCTGATGAACCAGAAACCAACTAAGACATGCATTACACCTGCCCTTCGGGACTTTTTCTTTTGTAATCAGAAGAAAAGTAGATATTGAAAATATAAAAGTAAATACCTTCCATTACTCCATTCATTGCCGTTTCTTCATCCAGAATCGGGTTGGTAACCAGTTCATCTTTTGGGGATCTGAAGGTATTCCCATCCCATAATGGATGTACGGTTCTAGGAATCCTCGATCACATTCCCAAATCACAGCTGACCCTGTAGAGGACTCTGCTTCCAGTTCCTCCCCAATGATGGAGCTCCTTCGCTTCATAAGGCTCAGCCAACCCACACGACCAGAAGGTTCATAACAGCTGCTTCGACCAAGGGTCTCCCTCTTTTAGTTGTTGACCAAATTGTCTGACCTCATATGATGGTCAGCATCCGCACTGCAAAAACACAACAAACTTTCAGTTTTCTGAAAGTTTGTTCAGGAATAGTGGAGCATAAAAACTGAGTGCTGCTTTTTCTGATTCATTATTATTCATGATTACCAAGGTTTCTTATAGTGAGTCCTCCTGAATTGACTGCTCCGCATCCGGTTGTCTGTAATGTACCTTTAAACTTTGACTTTTGACCTCTGCACACTCTGCTTGTTTGCACTGTTTCGCTGCCAGTTTTTCTGTGGACTAAATAAACTCTTACTTGTTCCTGACAAGTTACAGAATCCATTCCAGCTGCAGGCAGCTGCCATGTAAACAAAACAATAAAACTGCAGTTTGTAATGCCAGCGTGAAACGCATAGCATGCAGAGAACAGTGAGAACAAACATAGTTAAAGTATTTTTTTCTTGAAGTACCCGAAATGGGGTCTCCGACATGCTAACTCTCTTTCAGTTAAGCTACTTATTATAGCTTGGTGCAAAATTTCCCCTCTTGCAGGAGGACTAGAACCATCTGTCAGCTTTCAATGTTCTCTGAAGCAACCTTGAGATTTATTTTACCAGACGTGGCATTTTTAACAAAAACGGCACGTCTTCAGCCAACAGCACCAATATGGTTCAAATCCCAGAGTAACTCAAAGCAAACAGGCAACAGCACATTCCCTCTCCAAATAACAAATGAAGTCCAGCCAGGAACAGAAAGTTGATGGTCTTGGCAACAGCCAGATATTTGTTTTGCCTTTCTAGAAATTTTCGGCAAGACGTATGCAGGAATAGTGTTCTGTATAATAAATGCTTTTCCTTCTTCATATAGTAAATCTTCTAATTCTAACAGTTTAAATGGCTGTGTCAACTTGGTGACAGTTGATGATATTTTATCTCTGAGGCCAATTATCTGAGCCTCCACATTGACATGACATTAGGTCATTAGACCAGGCAGGAGCTGAGCTTCCTTCCCTATTATAGTCAGATGGCATTTATCATCGTTGCCTTCTCATTTGCACTTAGTTGACCCTTCCCTCCAGTAATAAAGAGGTAGGTTGGTTTGCTTACATTGATTTACTCTGCATTTTATTTATTATTATATTTGTTTTTTGGGGTTTGTGGAGATTGTAATGCATTATTGCTATGCATGCATAGTTTAGATCAGAGTTGTCTAGAAATGTCATGTTAACCTGGTAAATACGTATGAAGACCAGTTTTAATTTGTTTGGGACCTTTGACCTTTTGGAATGTCCAATTATGTTTTAGTTTCAACCATCTGACCCAAACAGTCATCCTTATGAAATGTACAAAGCAGACTAAGAATCTTAGCTGACCTACCTGGTCACGATTTTAAGGACAAGTTTGGTTTTCACTTCAGTTTTGAGTTCTGACATTTTTAATGTTTTGGCACACGTTTATTTATCTGTCTTTTGTGTAGTCCTTATTTCATTCATCCCTCATTCAGTTATGTTCTTCTGTGTTTGGTTGCAGTCTTTACAGACTGTGTCAAAGCCATTCTCCCTCGGTGCCTCAGTTCATGCTCCCCCACAGCTCAGTGCGCCTCGTTCACTAAAATAAACTCACCTGAGCATTGCTCTCCCGGTTTATGTGCTCAGTCTTTTATTCAGTCACTGCTGGATTTTCCTGTTGGTTTCTTTTCCTGTGTGTTCAGTCCCAGTTGTGTCTCAAGTTTTGATTCCTGATTTTATTTAAAGTTTATTTAAAAAATGATTCTGCCTGCCTCATGCATTTGTTTGGATATTTGACAAAATTATATTGACTATTTTTGGACTATAGACAACCAGTTTAAATTCCAGTCAGAAAACTGGTCAAATATCCAACCAGAATTACAACAGAAGCTTGTTGACCATTTCAAAAGTTGTCAAAGAGCATCATTTAAGCAAATCCCAGACATTTAGAGTTTCTATTTTAATATTTATTGAATATTATTACTGAATCCCTGTTTTTGAAATTATACAACTATTAACAAAAAATGCTTTTCAAGCATATCATTAAACAAATATATAAAAAATAATGAGCACAATGAGTGTATGTAAACTTTTGACTAAAAATCCAACAGCATAAGCATTTTTCATATTTTTCCTCACCTGTTCTCCTCATGCTCTGCTCAGCTGTTTGAAATGTGTCCTGAAGCTGGAAATGCTCAGCCAGATTACTGAGTTCAGCTCCGACGCTCAAAGTATTCCAAGCCTGTCCTGCTTTATCTGCCGCCTTTTGCTTTTGGTGTGAAAATCAAAGTTGAACTGACTCTGTTCTGTCCTCCTTTCTCTCCCCCCATTTCATCTCCGAAAGCAGGCGCCAGCTGAAAGTAGGGTGAAGCACCAGGGCGTCCTTTGCAGTTCAACTCGTTTGGTCCCTTCATTGGCTTCTCTTCCACACCATTGTGTTTTACTCATGCTGTTCCAAGCTACTTTTGCTCTCGTTCTTGTAACTTGGCTCCCATGTCAGAAGGAGGGTTGTGAATTACCCTGAGGGAACATCTTGCCCAAGGTCGCCATGAAAGCACAGCACGGGATACGTACAGAAAAAAAGAGAAAAACAAATGGATCTTGTTGACTTGATTGGATATGCTGCTTAGTAATGGATAAAGCAAAACATCAAACTCGCATTGAACAGCTGTTGATGTAACAGCCTGTCAATTCTGCAAATCTTGATGCAAAGCAAATTTTTTTGATGGGGATTTTTTTTTTCTTGACTATAAACTTTGCATCTGTTCATTGTCAGCTCCTAAGTTTAACCTGAATGTTTTCACATGTGCCCCGTCTGTAGGCTGCACAGTGACTTCAGACAGGTTCATTTCTACATAATATTAGAAGTTAATTGATTTTAGTAATTTAAGAAAAAGAAATCTCGCAATGTATGACATTTCCATGTTTTTTGTTAATTTTGAGAATCAAATGACCTGATATCCCAGGCTGACATTGTACATGAGTCAGTTCTCAATAGTCTCACTTAATTACATAAAGGTCAAATAATAACAAACAAAAAATGAACTGTCAACCTATCCAGGACTCTTGTAGGCATCAGATGCAGCGTCCCTGCAGTGTAAACAACTTTAAAATACAATTTTTGATAAATAAATGTTCTGTTCTGGCAGTCAGTGACGTACTCCACAAATCAGAGAAGGCACAAAAAGTCATTACTTCCTGTTGAGAGATTCCTAGGTTGCAGTGTATTTAGGGAAAGTTGAGTTGAAGGAAAAAATGTAGGAAAAAGTTTGAAATGTTTTCTGAAGCACAGTCAAGTCAGGAGTTTAGGTACAGTTAAAGTGTGGACTGGAGCTGGAATCAGTTTTTCGATAGGCGGCACAGATTTTATGAAACACTGAGTTTTGCGTTTTTATGGGCTGAAAGCCATAGAGCTTTAATTATCAGTTTGTACTTAAAAAAATGTCTCACATTTTCAATGTGAATGACTGACATTATTAACTTCCCATTGTATTTTATTGAGATTCTGCTATTTATTCCTTGCGCTTTTTGTTAAAATGCTCCATCTGCTCTGTCTGTGTAAAACTGCCTTTCTCTGCAGCTTCTTCCTCTTCACGTTTTTGGGAAGCAGTTTATTGTAACGTCCATGAAAAAGATGGAAATGGCAGAGGGGAGCTGGGCTATTTCCTAATTATTCTGTAGTGCTTGCAAGTTGCACCATCTGTCGAGCTTCTGCCACTCCTTCAATTAAGATTCTTAGATCGGCCAGATTTGAGTTTTACTGCTCAGCTAGTGTTTGCTCATATGAAATCTGCTGCAAAAGCACCGGCGTTCACAAGTTATAATTACAGTGACAGTGTTCTGCACTCAGCAGTGGGATATCGCTCGCGCACTCTGTATATTTCTCTCTAATTATTGTTATTGCTTGTGTGGAAATAGTGGTTCTCACCCCCTGCCGTAGCCACTGCTGCAACGTTCAGGGCTGTAAGTTTGGCATAGCAGTTACAAGTCCTCCCACAGAGTGTCCATAATTTTGCATTTACTCAAACAATATAAGCTGCTTATTTTTAATGCTCTGCACACTGACGCAGCGACTCGCACAGATTCGAAGTGTTCCATGTATTTGGGATTCTATTTGCGAAATCTATCAGTAGGTTGGTTTGGTTGCTGTAAAAGCTTTCCATCATGCTGTGATGCAGAATAATCGGAGCCAGCTATCTGGTTGGTGTCCTACATGTTCTGGTGCTGCTGAAGAGTAGCATGCTGGAAGAAGTAAAACTAATTTTATCATAAAAATAGAAACTGAAGTATTTTCTGAAACATGTATCGGGCTTCCACAGGGACCAGATTGGGTGTGTAAAGGTGACAACAGTCATGTTGTACAGACTGACAGAGGCGACTTGATGGTATGAATTAGGTTTAAAGGCTCCAGCTTCTGTTTCATTGAACATCGTGTTATGATTTCCTCTCAATCATTAACTTTTTAGCTTTTGTTTACAACTTAATGAAATCAGTTTGGACAAAGTGAAACTGCTGTAAAAAGAGTAAAAACAATGTGTTTACTTTAGAGTATTTTAGCTCCAAAGTGTTGTGGGAGTGTTGATAGAAGGCTCTCTTTCACTTTTATCTTTTCTGGGTGAATCTTTAGTGGGAGGGTAAAAAAAACCAAAATCCACCTACTTTTAATTAACACCAGGTGTTTATTTATTGTCTCATTGGGATTTATTTTCTCTTTTGCACTTGTGTAACCACAAGGATCACTTCGAAAGACAGAGTAAACCTCGTCTTTTGGAGAATGTCACTGAGTACAACGGTAAACTGCTCAAAAGGTTAAACTGACGATCGTTATATCTTACTGTGGAGTTAGTTTGGATGCGTTCATATATTTTGGTCTCTGTAGAGAAAAGATGTCAGATTTCAGTACCTCCCTCCAGTGGTCTGCATCTTAATCATTGTTGTTCACACGTTTCTAAAAGGAGGAAGGAAGTTCTGTGCTGCTTGATTACAGATGCACTCAACAACTGAAAATGTGATTTTATTTTCCTCAGCTCTATTGACCTATAATCTACCGTATGACACGCCTCACTGAGCCGTTTCAGTTTTTAATGTGAAACATTTGTAAGATTTTCCTGGAGACTCTGTCGTTGTGAATGATGGCATGATTCAAACTGATTGCACCCTCTCTTTATATTTAATAAGAAGGATATTGATATTGATCCAACAACAGTTGCTTGTTAAAAATGGCTGTTTAGAGGAGTGTGCTCATATGAAGTCCTGCTAAGAATAAAGTTGGAGGAGAAGAAAAATGATTTGCTTTGATTCCCTGCCTGGTGTGATGACAGCTCACTCAAATGAACTAATGAGCTTCTCCGCTGCCGGTGGGAGTGTATGAGCTTCTCTGAGTCTAATTATGATCCTAAAGCATTCATTAGGAGCAACTGTTTTACTTCAAGGCGAGAAAAGCAAACTGGAAGTTTAAATTGTGAGGATTGATGGTTTGCAGGTTAATAGTCTTGTCTTGCTCACTGTTGACTGCTTTGACAAAAAAAAATTCTTTTAAAGAGTTAGTATGTAAAATCAACTCGCTTCATATTTACGTCATGTTGAAGCTTTGTTGGTATCCATCCAGCTGTGCAAAACGTCTCGGTGGACTTGGCTCCACGTTTGAGCTGCAGCTCATCCTCAGAGCTGCAGCTTCAAAGCTACCAAGCTCTCACCTCACAGAGCAACCTTTCCCCACTCGGCTCCTTCAGACTAGCCAGCAGCAATTGGCAAACACCTGGTGGAGCTGCACATCTGCTGAGCTCATTATACCAACTGTTTTGGTAAAAATGTTGTTGGTTAATAGGGTTTATAGAGGAGCGTTGTTGTGATGACATGCTGAAGGCGCAGTGTCAGAAAGGGCAATTTCAAGGCAATAAATTACAAAGTAATATTTATTTAAGCCATATTTGAAATGTATAGCGGATAATACCGCCCCTTTAATAGTATTAAAGGAGCAGCTGTTAGTAGTGGCAACTGTCAAGTTAGCAGTCTTCAATTTTTCATTAGCATAAATCCTCAAATAAATATTTGAAATATGTAGGGGGATCAACTTCTACACTAATATGTGTGTAATTACCTATAAAAATACATTTTATTTAAAGAATTGGACACCTGAAGTTCTTAGGTTTGGAAACACATTCTGATTTACTGGGATGCATCTCTTGGTGTGAATCGACATTAAGAACCAGAAAACGGATCCCTGCCTCGTTTTCTTTGCAGTGAACTCTGCAGCCCTGCAGCTTTATAAATCAACCAGAGGGCAAAGCTGCATCAAGCAAACAGAACATATAACAACACTGTCAGAAGACCTACAGAGGAATCTGTGTGCATTCATAGTCGCCTCCTGAATTTATTTCTGTTTATTTGACCTTCTGTCTTGTTTTTTGTTTGTTTGTTTTTTTGTTGTTGTTTTTTAAGTTTTCTTTTCCCAAAAAGTCCTTCACAAATATCCAGGTATCATTTTGGAGCCACAGGGAATGCTTTTTATTTATTTATTTTTTTTTGCAGATTTGCTCCACTGCAGTAATAATAGGTGTTTTATTGCTTTAGTTTTATTGGTTATTTTAGTGGGGCTATGGTATATTTTCAGTGGAGCAACATTATTGTAATCCAGTCAGAATAAGTAAAGAGATGTGTAAAGTAGAGTTATAAGTCTAGTGAAATGCTGGTTATATCCCTTTATTACAGAGCAAAGGGGTCAACTGCTACAGTCGTTCTGCTGCTTGTATTTAATCTGCGGTTTATTGTCCATGTCCCTAATTGAGTCACCTTGTTTTTCTTGCTCCAAATTAGACAATGCATATTCTCAAACTGAGTCCAGTAATACCTGCATTAAAAAGACTGAAGTGTTTACTCTGTTACGTCTAACACTGACCTGCTGGAGTATCTGAAGCAAGACCGGATTGCATTAATTACAATAAAAAAAGTGATATTTTTCTGCACTGGCCTGGAATTTTAATGCCTCATCAGGCAACAGTTTGTTGATTTCGGCAGGAGCGAGGAGAGGGCAGGGAGGACCGGAGGGGAGGCTGCTGGTTCCTTTTCTTCTGACACTGTGCCAGGACTCAAGTTGACCTAAACCAAATAAATGTGCAAGTCTAACCTTTTTAGAGCCAAAGTTTATCTCATTTCTTCCTAATAGTAAGAAATGAGTAATACACACAATGATATACTCAAAATGCATTGCAGAGAAAGGAAGAGTAGGAAGAGAGCACTCGTACTCTGACCTTTTGGGTTTTGCCCAGTGGAAGTGACATGGTCATTAACAGGTTCAGAAGTTATTTAAATCTAACCTAAAAGGAACAAAAGTACACAACAGCATTCCTGTTTTTCTTTTCTGCACACACACTGCAGACCACCTGGTTACACCCCTCCCACTTCAGCATATGTCACAGTTTGTAGTCATTTGACAAACTTTGAAGGCATTTTGTTAAAAATCGTACAAATGTACGTAATAAATCCTGACCAGGTCTGATTAAAGCTCCTCATGTCACCTGCAGATAAAAAAAATGGTTAGTGGAAACTAAAGATCAGTACTGCTGTCCATAAGATGAGGCAACAAACTTCTGACCAAGCAAACAAGTATGGAGATAAATAATATGTAATAGTATATGATACTGGATTTGTAATCTGCTTTAGCCTTTTTGTGTGTATCTTAGGATAGTTGTATCCAAGAGTATCTTTAATCCATGAAAGTGACAGTTTTTTTCCTAATTGTACTTTTAAATCTAACATTCTAACTAAATCAGTTTCTCAGAGCATCACAAGGCCTGACAGCTCACCTTCTGGGATGGTCACCCCTGAAGATGGTTTGCTGTCAGCTGTTTAGGAAATGTGAATGGTCTTTCTCACTTGTAAAATAATAGACTTCAAATAGTGTGAAAACCCGTTCCATGTTGATGGGCTGCAACAATTGCTCCTACATGGTGAAAGCTGATGTCTTTCCAACTTGGCATTGTGTTGATTTGATACACGCCATAATGTTCCAGATCAGCAAACAGGGGAAATAAAGGAAACGTCAGTTTTTAACGCTGGATGATGAAAACTCATCCAGTGTGAATAGCAGCACCTGGGTTGCCTCTTAAATAAATTAGAGGCAGAAAGGGTATTGTTAGTTTTTAACACATGACTTTTATTCCAACTATGAAAGTTAGCATATTGTTGGCAGTTTACTGGCGATACTAATCACATGACTAGTTAAGTCATGTCTGATTAAAGCATTGAGCCACGTTCTGCTTGATGGCATAAGTAAATTTGTATTATTCCAGTACATTATTATTCTATTATTTATGTTCATTGGGAGAAATTACATAATTACTGAGTGCAAAATATCTGCTAACAATCCAAGTCACATTTAATGTCAAGCTACAGGCTACCCTGATTGCCTCATTTCTCACTGCTAATTAAAAGCAGAATCTTAGCCCAGTAATTACAGATTACAGAGAAAGTGTTGGAATTTGTCCAGAAGACAAAGAAGCAGAACCATTTCACCCACAAAGCCGAAGTCAAAAACCGGTTCTTGCTTCCGAGTGAACAGCGTAAGAGTTCAGGTAATCTTCCCAGCATCTGTCTGGCTGTTCTGCCTCAAATAACAGGAGTTGTCTAATTATCCCTCCTGCTCTGAATTTGTTCTTTCTCCTCCTCCATCTCTCTTGTGCACAGCGAAGTCTCCAACCTTTTCCCCTGCTGCGTAATCCAGTGCAGTGCTACTCTGTGCTCTTCTGAGGAGCGTAAGCAACTCCGGGCCCCACTAATCCATGTTGGCGCTCTCAACCCTCTCTCTGCACAGATTTTAAGATGAAGGATCATCTGCATGTATTTCCCAGAAGCTCATCTCGTTAGCTGCCTCACTTTGCATTCACATTGCCTCTGGCCATGTTGTTTCACTTCGGTCTATTGACATACACGTGATATAGTCAGCTTGTTACAATGAATCCTGAGCTGTTTCACTGAATTAGATGTATAATGAAATTGGTGTGGCTGCACAGCCGGTAATTGGGGAACTGAGTATATTCAATTCATACGAACAAACCAGAAGGCTTATTAAAAGAGAAGGTCACTGTCGTATTTGAAGGTAATCAACATTTTGCTGCCACACACAAATATTGAACTTCTTTGCACTTTGTTACATTACAAACTTTTCTGTATTTACTGGGACATTATGTGACAGACCAGCATAAAGAGTGGAGTAATTGTGAAGTGAAAAGAAAAGGATACGTGGATTTTCAAATTGAAAATCTAAGTGTTGCATGTATTTATATTGATGCCCCTAAATACAATCTGTAACAACTAACTGCCTTAATAGTACACAGTGTGCAATTTAATCCCAGAATAATTGCAGTTGTTAAGTGAAGGCCTTAGGTTTGTTAAAGAACATCAGTAGAGAAAAAAGCACCATGAAGGCAAAGAAATCCAAATCAGCTGCAGCTTATAAAACAGTATTCCAAACTTTGACCATCTTAATGAAATGAATGCAGCACAGCCAACCATAATATGGCTCTTCTCCTAAATCAATGGACCAACCAAGAATGGTATTTCTCAGGAAAAAAAGAAAAAAGGCAAGAAGTCCTTGAATATCCTGGAAGAGCCACAGCAATATGCAGGCCATATGGGAGAACCTGCTAACAGGACGGCTATAAGACGTAAACTCCACAAAGCTGGCCCTCATAAGAGAAAGGCAGGGAGAAAATCAATATTCGAAAGAAAGCCATGAGACGTCCTGTTTGCAGTTTATTAAAAACCATGTAGAGGACACAGCAAACCCGTGGAAGAACGAACCATGGCCTGATGAGACCATGCATGCAAAATCCTGAGTGGTTCTAGCATCACGGTGGCAAAGTTCAGACGTAAATGCTATTTGAATGTTATATTCACAGACAGTCTCCATTCAGTGATGATGGGCAAAACATTTCAGTGTGCAGAGCTGGTAGAGACACACCTGGAGAAGTAAGTGCAGCTGAAATTTCAGCAAAAAGTGACTCAGGATAGAAACCACACTTTTCACCATTTTTTAAGGCAACCTTTGAAAATCTTGTATCAAATTCCTCCAATTTCACAAGATGCAGCTCTTTGTGTCGGGCTGTCACATAAAATCTCCATAAAATGCATTAAAGGTTGTGACAAAACGTGAAAAAACTCAGGGACAGGAAGTACTTTTTGTAAAAGTACTTTCAACATGACGGTTTTAATTGCATGTCCATTTCATAACATCATTCTGAAAAGAACAGAGTAGAATTTATGTCCCTTTAATAAATAATATAAGCTCCAAAATACTACTTTGATTGGAAGATTTGTTTAAAATGGTTATAAAAGGGTGTGTAAAATTGTGCACCATAGCACAACATACCCTCAAATCATAGCAACCTGTTTTTTTTTTAAGAATGTCCCATAAGATTTTCATTTTTGTTCCTAAAATGTCCTACAAGCATTTTTTTTTTTTTTTTTACTATTATTTATATGGACAAGTACCGGTTTGAAAAGCATTTAGTCATTAGCTCCCAGGATATTGAGCAACAATCTTCCTGTTGCAGCTTCTCTTATTAAATGACATTATTTGCCCGGTGAGCTCTCAGCCTTACGGCTCTCCTGTAAGCTATTGGAGTTTTCTAAGCTTCCCGCTGTTGAAGTATCTACTCACACACTGACTTTCCACAGCCTGGTGAAGTGCATCAAGTATGTTTAATATCTCATGTTAAAGATCTGGCTTCTGTTAGGCTGATTGCCTGTGGAGCTATTAAAACACTGACATTTATGGTTCTTAAGTGTTTAATTTGGACTTGTCTGTAGTGTGTATTGAAAATGAAATATTTTTGGCAGTATTTGTTTTTAATTATGAACAGCATTTGTCTTTCTGCTCTGGAAAAGTCCCCCAGTGTCATGCAGGAGGTCAGTCATGACTTGACAATTGCATTCAGTTATTTTATGTATGATTTCAACATTTCCATGGACAAAATTGCAAAATTTACACACTGGCTGTTCAGATACAGGAAATCGGTGTGAGGTGAGGCAGTGATGAACTGTGAACTGCTTCATTCAGTGTCACACACACAGAATGAAGCAGGCAGTTTACAGTTCTGCATCCTGTTTGTCTCAATGTTGCCAGTATACATGTTTGCTTACACATGTACTGAACATGTCTAATATATTTAATGAAAATTAGCATTTTCACTGCACGCTGTAGCAGATCAGAAAAAGTGGAGATTTGCACCGATAGGGGGCAGTGCTGAGTCCTATATGTGCAAAAGGCAACAGAGGTTCTTCTTCTGAAAAGACTGAAAACAATCGGAAAAAAATACAAAAAATAGTCTGAGTCTCTTCCTTAGGGATCATTACCACTACGGCAAAACATTACAATTTATGCAACACAGTGATGGAGATATTCACTCCGTTTGTATTTATATGCAAGTAAAAGTAAGATCATACACGATTTTCAATTTTAATAGTAAAAAAAAGAGATCAGCCAAAAATGTGTAAATAAAATTCCCTCAAATGTATGCTTTTATTTTTAATTCTGTCACATTTTTGAATAGTATGAAGTTTATTAAAGCATCTTTTTTCAAAATAACTGTTTTAATTCAAGTCAAAATTGCAACGTAAGCTTTTATTTTGGATTTTATATATTTGTACACCCAACTCTGAATGAGCTCACCAGTCGTTAACCTCACCACATGTCACTAATCCACAACACTTACCGTGTTTTACTTTGGTTATGTGTCAAAAACAGACACTACTCGTTTTACAGTTCTGCATCAACTTTATATTTGTCTGTTAAATAAAGTCCCAAAATGCGGTTGTAATGTGACAACAACGTGAAAGAGTTCTGGTGGCATAAAGACTTTAGCAGCATAATAAATAAAAGTGATTAAAACACTGAACTCTGTAATTAATCTGGTTCATGATGATTCACATGAACTCACTGGATCTGTAGATTTATGGCTTAGATCAGATCAGTCTAGTGTAATCCCTTTGATTCTTGCAATGTGTTCATTATTAGTCGGCAGATTTTTTAATGAGCCATTAGTCGTATTTTAGAGCATCCTAAGATTTTACGCAGCACACTGTGTTGTTAAAAATGTTTATCTGATTTAGGATATTATTCTGTTATGACAAGATGATTCGTGTTTTCCTCCTCACCTGAGGGTCTTACTTACAGAACTTCATCACTATTTTTATTGATTACTTCCCAGAACTCTATTTGTAGCTTAAATTGATACCAAAGTTTGAATTGAAGGAAGCATTTTTATTTTCCAAATGAGTCCTGATCATTTTCAAGCTTCAACGTGTCGATCCATAGCAGACTATTCTCTCCCGATGAAAATCTCGTTGTTGTGACAGTAGATGTCTGCGAGGGCTAAGGGCTTGAAAGCAGACGGCTGATTTTTCTGCTGCACACACAGGTTTAGGAGGGCTGAGGTGGGAGGGGTAGATGGAGGGTCATACCAGCTTTAAATAATTCACATCATAGACCGGCATAGCGAGGTGTTTGTGACCATATTGCAGTTCTGTTCTTCTCTGAGCTGCTTTAACAGAGAGGCACGCAGACAGTGAGATGTGTTTCTGTCCAGGCCACTGGACAGTGGCTCTTCATAATTCATGAGAGTTTGATAAGGAACTAAAAGCCTTCCCTTACTCAGACAAAGGAGGTGGAACAGAAGGAGACTGGAGAAATTAAGGTGTGCAGTTAGATGTGACAAAGCTGCATGTGCATCTCTGTGCACCAGAATATAAAAAAGTTTAGTCATTTCAGTAATTCAGTTTAAGCGCAGGGTCATTTTAATTATTTTTCAAGTGTTTATAAAATTGACTATGGCACAAAAAAAAAAGCTGAAAATCAGTTTCTCTGAAAATTAAAATATTACTTAGAACTCTTATGTCATTAGTTGTAAATGTTAATCATTAAATGGAAGAAAATGGAAGATAAGAAACCAATTTGTTAGAATTCAAGCACTACTTTTACTATTTAACTGCTTTTTAACAAGCAGTTTTAATGGTATTTTTCATTTAGATGCCCCTATAATCGAGGGCGCAGAAAAGTGAGGAAATTAGCGATCGGTATAAATAAGGTTGTGAAAATGCTTTTTAAAGTGGCTTTTTGTTTCAGGATGCAGCGATCACTATTCCATCCACAGATCCCAACACGTCTTTGTCCTCCTAAACAAGACGGTTCACAAAGCTGCCAGTCAATCAGTTGAGTTGTTTCAGTAAAGATGAACCCTGAATGCCTCCAGACAAAATACGTTTCAAAGGAAATAACACATTCTATACAACGTTTCCAACTGAATTTATATTTATATAATATGATTATTGTTGATGGAAAGCAAAAAAATCAATCTCCCCACTTTTCCAGGAAAGGAATAAACTCTAAGTTGACAGTTTCCTTAAGCTCTCTCTCTTTTTCAGGTATTTCCGTTTAGCTAAAGTGTGTCCCCTAGTTTTTCCTTCGCTGGAAGAAGGCAAACATTGCAGATATTTGCACCTTGCTGCATCAGCCCAGTTGTCCGAGGATCAGAGTGTTGACTGAAAAGGCCTCGGAGTAAGACAGCAGTTAATCCCTCTGCACTAAACTAGAAGAGGGGAAACGCGCCACCTTGTTTCAGAACAGCCGTTGACAGAGAGGCAATGCATTGAAAAGAGGGTGATATGAAGGGAAGAAGGTTAGCAGTAGGGGATGAA
Organism: Poecilia mexicana; assembly: GCF_051168715.1. Taxonomy (NCBI): domain Eukaryota; kingdom Metazoa; phylum Chordata; class Actinopteri; order Cyprinodontiformes; family Poeciliidae; genus Poecilia; species Poecilia mexicana. The sequence continues at coordinate 28,702,015 of NW_028263384.1, forward strand.
AGATAAGAGAAACCATCACACGAAAAAGCAAGTAACAGGTGTCTGCTGCGTTTCCAGATAAGGCTCTTCTAAGCAGTTATACTTTGGAGGACACTGGATAAAATCTGAGGGATTATGTAAGCAGAGGAGGGTTTCTTTTGAAGACTGCCGCTTTCTCGTTAGCTTTTTAAGAGTAAAAATGGTGGTGAAATGGTCACAAAGGTTCCTTCAACAAGCAAGAAAATCACCAACAGTGTAATTCAGTGAGCCTGTCAGCTGTTAGCGCTCATTAATGATTGATGAGCAGATTGGACATCGCAGTGAGAAATGGTGACAAAGTAACAGCAGACAGGTCAATGAAATGCTAGTGTACTATCTTACTGAAACAAAGACCAAATGGTTTTGTTGACTATTTAGAAAAAAAAACATTTTTAGAAATTAGCAGGGTTTACTCTAACACCAGTTTATTTTTGTGCATTTTTAACATATGTAAATAACTGATCATGTTACTATTCTCCATGGCAGATGCATAAAAACCCCAAAATAACACTAGTTATTCCTCTTTTGCACCATCCAAAAGAGTTGCAGCAAACGGATGATGCAAGTTTACAAGAAGGCATAAATTCATATTTGGAAAAGATTGACTAGTTTCTACAAAGTGTATTATTATATTATAAGCAAAACAATCTACCTTAGAAATACTTAATTAGATCATGTCGGTTGTAATCGTGTGTAAATATGAGATAACTGCAGTAAATTTATCCACGTTTATCACACAGTGAGAGACTCATACTGGCCCATGCATTGATGTTATGAGGGAAATATTTTATTGAAAAATGATGCTGCTGTGTGACATGGAGACCCCTTATTTCCTCATTCCTTAGGACATGAGCTGCCACATCCCATTAAGGTAGATCAGCACTGGGAATAGCAGAGAGCCTGATGGACTGAGATGAATTTAGATGTAGCGATCTTGCCTGGGATAAGCTTTAATAGATTACATTTTATGGTGATGTGGCCTGTCCTGTTTTTTTTTGTGTGTTTTTTTTCACTTGTTTTTTTCTGAGCTTCACACGCACAGAGACCTGCACACGATAACACCAATCCCAAACAAACGCGCCGCCACCCACTCTCATCAAGAGTCGCTCTCTCTCTCTCTCTGCCTATAATAATGTCTCTCACTCGCCCCCTCATCGCCGTGTTATGGCGCAGTGTTTGGTTTGTGTTTTCCACCTGTGTCTCACCTCTTATGAGATTTGGCGTCTGCCTGAGCGATACGTCCGTTTACCCTGACATTAAGGAATCAGATGGGCTAATGTTAACGACTCTATAATTCCACAGATTTAATATGCTGTTGTTTTCATTTCCTCTCCTCCTGCTCCATCTTTTATCGGGACATGCTGGAGGTGCCTTGTTATTAGGAGAGCAGAGAGGGGAAAAAAATCCTGAAATGACATTTTGCACTGGGGATTAAACGGCTCAATGAAAATCAGTTTTACCTTCTGCTGCCCACCTGTTCACTCATCCGACTGATCACTAACTTTTATCCATCATTTTGTTTGTTTACCTGTGGCCCTGCTATTCTCTGCTTTTTTATACCTTTGCGTTTAAATCTGTTGCCGTAAGATGAAAGTGTGTTAACTTCTTACAGAACCCATTTTCACATACTTCCTAAGTGTGAATTCGTTTTTGCACTTTTATCTGCTGCCTTTAAGGTTTGCCATAGAAAATCATCTGCCTTCATCTCAACCCATCCTTCTGTTAGACTAGCATATCTTCTTTTTACTAAATCAGTCAATTTTGTCTGTGTGATCTTCCTGTTTCCTTCTTCCACAGTTCCCAAAGTATCACTGCCATGCCTACTTTATCTGAGCTCTTCCAGATATTCTCATTTATATTCCTGTAAATCATTGTCACTTACTGTTACATGTTAGCTTCAAACAAATGACAAAGTCTGTTTGGCAAAGCTTCTGTTTTCATGTGAATTGATGCTGAGCTTCACTTTTGTCAAATGGTGTAGCGCTTTCTCACTTTCTCAGTCTGTTTTCATCTTCCAAATATTCAGTTCCACCTGCTTTCTTTTTGTTAGATTGTTTTGGTGTGTCCCATGTCAGCCTGTAGGCCACCGCGGTCAAATCCTGTACTTTCACTACCAATAACATATCATCTCTAGGAGCAAGAGACAAATGTATAAAATGTAATTTTCAAAAAGCAAACAGACAAAACCCAAAACTCTTCCAGTGACAAGACAAAAACCAGGGTCAGAATTTAAGGAAAGGAATTAGCAAAGTAAACATGACAGTAATAAGTGATCACTAGAACAAGAGGAAAGTGAGACAAATTAGCAAAGAGCTGATTGAAACATAGATTAAAACTATGAGAGGTAATTACCAAACAGAACGAAGGTTTGGGAAATTGCTGTAAAGTTAAAGGTTCACCCTGCAAACCTTCTGATAAAGGTTATTGACTAATTGTTAATATAAATTGCATTTGATGGCTTTATATTATAGAATAACTGGAGTTGAATTGCTGCATCTTTTTGCACGTCTTTACCAAAAGTGCCTCAGAAATGTGTAGTGTGACGTAATTAGCTTCTTACCTGAGCTGCAAATGAACATGGAGAGATCATGCTGATAAAGCCTCTTCACAGATCACATTAAAATGAACCCCTGCCTCTTTGCAGCACCAGAATGAACCTAAGAATGGTAAGAATAAATTCAGAAACGGGAGTTTATAGAGCAACTGAAGTGAAAAGAAAAAAAAAAATAACACTGAACAAAGAACCCAGACTTTCAAAGCTAAACATAAACTAACATCTACAAACAATAAAACTCTAACAAAAGACAAATATATTTAAATATCTTGATGTTTGTGTTTTAGTTTTCATTTGTGTGTATTCAGTTCATTTCTGAATTGTTTTACATCGATAAGGTCTTGCCGAATCCGGTTCACTTCGCTCTTTTCCTCTGTATTTCTTGTCTCTTCTTCTCTGCGTTTTGTTATTTATAGTTTTCTGTTAAAACTTGAGTTTTCCATTCTGTTAAACTCAAAGTGTACATGTTTGATAAACCCATCAGATCTCCAGGTTCTCAAATTCCATGTTCAAAGTCAACTAAATTCATTTTCTTTATTAAACTCAGATTGACCATCAGAACCTTTAACACTTCAAAATGCTGAAATGCGTAGAACGTCACCCATGTGATCGAGTCATTGTTTGTGTCAGTTTGTACCTAATGAAGTGATTCTGTTTGCCCAGTTGGACGGACATTTGCTGCTCCCGTTTCTCATGCTTGAGGTTTTAGGTCCTACAGATGGAGAAGAGGCTCATCATTACAGATGGTGTCCTTGTAACCAGACAGTTTCAGGAAATTATTACACACGTCTTCACATAGTGGTTTTAACAGATTCGGGGGAAATCTTCCAGCTTTATATATTCATCAAAAGACACCGTCTGATTATCTTATCATCAGCATTTTGTGTTCATGTAAACAGAGTGTAAGAACAATGATGAGATGCACCTAAACTTGTAACCAACTCTGTTTTGCCTGCTGGGCTTCGGAGCGTCCAGCAGGATCTGATTTTGCGTTAGTCGATTAAGAATTCATATGGTGGGCCGTGTGGGTGGGTGTGTGGGGTCTTTGTAGTGGGGGACGCTGCACAAAACAAGCCAGAGTCAAATACGGAGCCAAGCCACTCTTGGAGCACATGAATAATGTAGTGGAGGGAAACTCTGCATCCTGTCGTCGCATCCCAGTGGCAAACCGGCAATTAACATAAAGTGGAGAACTGGATCCTAAATGCCGGTTTCAGAGAAATCCTAAACTTTTCTGGCAACAGTTGTTGCAGAGTCGGGTTTTCACACAGGTGCATACAAACCCTAAACTACTCAGTGGTAAAGATGTGTAGCTGTTCTGTTATCAGTCTTCTTCAAACTGTATAAGGTTATTCTACTTTCAAAATCTGTCCTCCAAAAGTATCTTTGTTCTATATTTATCCTAATGCCCTAATTCTTATTCTGTCCATGCTTTCTCATAGATTTCCTTCTTCACTTCTCATTTTAATAAGGGTTTCAAGGCAGCTTTCCTCCCATTTCTGGATCAGGAGTTCTTCTGGGTATCGTCATAGAAAGGTTGTGCGGCATCATCGATTTTCTGCTTATTTATTTTTGCCAATTGAGGTATTAGCTTTTTAAGCAGGATGAAATTTGGGAAAAGGTCAAGTTGTCCTGCATGAGGGTTGAGATTTGTTGTGTTAGAAATATAGCTCATTGTATATTTGTGTCTTAATCTTTAAAAAATAAAATAAAATAAACACTTACTGTAGTACTCACTACCAAGTCTGTGTAAATGTTTTTAAAATTCAAGTTAATTATATTTAAATCTAAACAATCAGCATTGCAGAATACATATATATTAACACAAAGTCAGAAAAAGAAGTGTTTAAGTCTCCCTTAAAGTTTCTTGTTAGTTCCAGGCAGTAAATTGGTTTTGCGATCTAAAGGTCAGAATATTGACTGTGTGAAATTAGATTTGATCCCCTGGTGTTACACATATTATTTTGATGAATCACAGTGTAATGAGGTAAAATGGGACTAACTGCAGGTAACCAGTTTGTGCAGCAGCATTCTCTTTATACATGCAAGCATATCCAGAGATTTGCCTCGCACTGATTTGATTTCCCGCATCACGTGTCTCTGTCTGCCTCTGCCCAGCTCCCTCTCTCACACTTTAATCCAGAATTCGAGGTTAAGGAGTTACCTGGGGTGCTTTAGCAGAGTGAGAATTACATTTACACTGACATGGAAGGGCAGGTCCATCCCTGGAGTGGAACTAAAGCCCAGCTGGCCGGCCGCTGTCAGGCATTCGTTCTCGTTCCAGGCTCCCTGGAAACGTGGAGCTCACGTTTTACACAATTCAGTTCTCACTGTTTTTCTTAATGCTGGATTCATTTTTTTAAATACTCAGATACCTACATAACTATGGGAACCTAACTGAAATTGTCTTTGCGGCTGAAAAGCCGGTCGGTTATAGCTCAGTTGTAAGTCAGGAGCCATTTCCTGGTTTTGTTTTGAAAATTTACTGCTGCCACCTGTAGGACCTCTAACAATTTAACCTAAATAAAAACAACTCGGACTTTTTTATGGACATTTTAATTAGTCATTTAAGATTTTGTGTTTACATAGATAAATTATAATGTAATATGTGCCATTTACAAATGTAAAGCTATACATTATTGTTACATCTTTTTACACGTCTTTACCAAGAGTGCCAAAAATGCGTTGGGTGACGTTATTGGATTCTTACCTGAGCTGCAAATGAACATGGAGAGATCATGCTGATAAAACCTTTTAACAGATCACATTAAAATGAACCCCTGCCTGTTTATGGCTCACAAATTTATCTATTCCTGGATTTCTCTGCAATGGAATGAAATCATTTAGAGAAAATTCAGTTGTTTGTGATTTTTTTTAAATTTTTTATATAGAGCTTGGGGAAAGTGCAATGCACACAATGCTGCTTGACACGCCACTGGCTGGCATTGACGAAGCAGACAATCCAGGAGCTCCATTCATTTCCTTTGTGCTGATCTCCTAAGAGTGGAGATTGAGTCCACAGGCTGTGAGTGAAAGAGCTAAGTCCTGAGCTGGCTGTCACTGAGTCTGAGCTGAAAATCCAGCCAATCAGATCAGACAGAGGAGTGACCGTCAACAACTGACAAATATGCCCACTAAACGCAGAGAGTGTGTGGTGAGACCATACAGATGGGCGGCGGGGGCCACAGTTTGCGCCTTCCATGAATTCATCAGCCTGCATATAAATGGAAATGCCCTTGAGAGCTATAAACTCTTTTGATTAATAAATGGGATTTTGCGACTGTTAAATATTGTAACCTTCCTAAAATAAAGGCTTAAGTCCTTTTTTGCTAAAAAAAAATAAGATGCTGATGATGATGATGATATGTTCCTTTGGATTTTTTGCAGGAATGTGATGCCATACATGATCACCAAGGTTCGGATAATGGGTGTTTATTTAATTAAAATTTTCTTTGTTGTCCCTTAAATCTTTAAAAAAAAATTGTACCAGGGAAGTAAATAAAGTACTAAATAAATGGGAGCCAAGAAAGAACCCTGTGGAACTCCACTAGAAAAAAAAAACAAAAAAAACCTAAAAATCGAAACAAAGCCAGTCGAGAGGTCTTCCTGAAATGCCCACCAGACATTTCAGTTTCAGTCGAATGAGTCACTCTGTCCACCACATTTTCTGGCTACCACCAGAACAATTGTTTAATTTAAATGACACAAAATACCTACCTAATCTGACACTTGTGCAAAATGGTGGCATGTACTGAACCAGGCTTACAAAATAATTAAAAATGTGCAAATGATACTAACCACCCCGAAAGCGGTCCTGTTCAATTCTCAGTAATAACACCTCTATATTAATGTTGACCTCTTCCAGAGAGACCAGCAGACTCAGACTCTCGTTATTAAGAGACCAATTAGCTTCCATCTTGTAAGATCCTTGTAGCTGAGATGCTGTGGCATAGCAGTGATCACTGCTGCCATGAAGCAGGCTCTTCAGTCTGATGTAGTGCTTGTCAAAATATTCCAGACATGGAGTGTCTGAGGACATGAGGTGGAAGCTGGGAAATTGATCTAAATCGGAGAACCTCGTTCCCCCACCCCAACTGTCTCCATGTCTTAGCTGGAGGTGATTGATACCGATCCACTCTGAAACCAGACAAGAGAACCAAAACATGAGTATTGTTTTCCACTGTGATAACTTGTCCTTGCGTACAAATACTGTTAGCTTAATAAAGCCAAAAGCAGTTTGAATTTTCATATTTTTATAAACGCGTAACAATAGTAATAGTGAACTAGTCTCTGATGAGATCCATTATCATGAAATCCTTTGGTTGTGTCCACATCCATTCAGCCCTGCTGTGGGTTTGCATCCAGCTGCATCCTCTGTGGATTATTCATAAAACTAGAGGTGAATTTTCTGAGAAGTTTCATCCATTAGGATGACGGATGTCTAACACAGACCTAATGATTGTCCTCAGCTGAGGTATTTTCAATGTCTCTGTGCTGCCATTAATAAGCTCACATCTGTGTTGGACTGGACCGCCTGGATTGTTGGTTAATGGATGGCAGAGGTGGCTTAAGGAAGGGCTCTCAGTTTTAACTGCTTAATAAAAAGGTTAATGTTTAATTAGACCAGCGTGACGTCAATAGATTATTCTTGTGTTTAATTAAGTAGATTAGTGTCCTCAAACACGTGTAATGTTGCATGTAAAGTGACATTATTACCCCAAGGCAACAGCTTGATCGTGTTTCTGCCTATGCGTGGCGCTTGTACTAGTATTTTAAATAGCTGGACAGTATTTCAGTTCTTAAAAAAAATAATATTGGAAAAAAAATCTTTTAGAGTCATTGATCTAAATCATAAAAAAGCATAAAATTCATAGCTGCTTGTCTTGGTGTTATATAACAATTGTTGTATCACTGATGCTGTGAAAAACCTGAAATGGTCATTTGGGTGTATGAAGATAAATTGTCCTGAGGGTGGAGTTCTTGAAGAAAAGCTGATCCTCACTAAAAACAGGAGCTGAGCAGAAGAAGATTAATCATGCAGCACACGGTCCAAACTCTGCAAAAATCAATGGCAAAACCTCCCTTTAAATCTCTTTGTTCTATCAGTTTAGCAGCTTTTAAAGTTTGGATTGGGGATGATTGTTGCGTTCTCAGACACGGGGGCGTGGAGACAAAGGTCAGCTGCTTGTTAACACCATTACGTTGCTTGTTTTCTAATTATGGTGGAAACAAATCCGTGATAAACGACTTTGTTCCCCCTTTCTTTTTCATTCTGTCTCCGTAGGCTCATTGTTTACTCGTAGTGCGATCCCTAATAAGTCCCCGTAGGGCTGCATGTTAGGCTCACAGATAATCGCTTTCTTGAGACAGAATCTTCAAAGTGTCTCATGTTAATTTTGAAAGCTGTGCAGATGGTTGTGAGTTTGCGGTGATTTGATTGGCTCTGGCTTATTTCGCTCAACCCAAGCAGCCCACTTAGGTCCAGCTGGAAATATTGTCAGACAGTTTAACACTTTATTGTTTCATCTTATTTTCCATCAACTGTGTAATGACCTTTCCTTCAAAAATCCTAAAACAATCATGTAGAAAATCGATGGTCTGCTTCTCCACCAAACAGAATGCATTAGGAATGCCACCTTCTATCTCATCATGTCATCTCCATCATATGCTGTTTTGCATTGATTCACATCCTCTCCTTTAAACACGGAGTGGGCACCTTTAAGCCATCAAAACGTCGGTGCAAATCCCTCTTGAATTCATCCGCCGTCCACATCACAATTTTCACCATCAGTTTGTACCTGCCTCATTATTGTCTTTGGAATTAAGGCCTTGACTGAGAGATGAAAGACTTTCTGCCTGCTTTACTCTACGTATGAATCATTTAGCTCCAGCCCCATTGTAGCCAAAGGGGGGGTGGGTGCTGGTCGGGCTTGACAATTGATAGGATCTGTATTGATTAGATCCTAAAGGGTGGTGGAGAAACATCAGCGGTCGGTGTGAGCTGACTATGATTATCCTTCAACACATTGATTGAAATGATGTGCATGTCCATTGAATCCTCCATCCAGTTTCTGCTTGCCACCAGAGCTGTCTTTGATTTGTCAGAATCACCAAGATTAGGAGACTTGCACAGTATATTACACAAAAACGCGTTCAGGAAGCAGGCGGTGGGCGGAGACGATGGCAAAGAACTGGTGAGCAGGTGTTTAGAGTCTTTAGGGGACAAAACCTAATTGTTTCTGGAATCATGTCTGTTGAGTGAAAGAGTCACATTTCCAAAGGGTTGTAGTAGTATCTGTAAAACTACCTGCTGTCAGAATGTGAAACCTGAAGCTGTTGTGTTCCTGGTGCTGCTCATTGAATGTAGCCTGTTTATATTAACAGTATGTTCACCTTTACACTCTCTGGGAAATATTTTTGTTACAGTTCAACATTATTCCACATTACAACAGTTGTAAAAGTCTAGACTTCTGCATCTGTTTTTGGTTTCGTGTCCCTTAAAGACACATTTTAAGGTCTCCTGTTCTTAAGTACCAGTTTTTACAGGTACTCTGCTTTAAAGTCCCAAATTTACAAAGAAACTCAGATCACCAGATTGATGCATTTAGAGAAAATAATATTTACTAAGTTAAATACTAAAATGTAATTCATTTACATGACAAATATCTAATTATAAAGACAAGAAAATTAATAAACTATTATTTTTATGCCCTATTAGTTTTTAAAATTTGTGAATCTTTCATTTCCTGAAATGTATTTTTTCAAATGAATAACTCCATGTGTCAGTCCGTGGAAGACACAACTTCAAGATGTCTTCTTTTTGTTGATTATAAACTTTAGACTTTGAGGTTCTTTGGTTTGAGCATAGACCCTCTCTGAGATACATGTCAGACATTTCTAATATATGTTCAAAGTCTTATATCTTCAGCTGGAACTAGGTTTTTCAAACTATAGTTGATCGAAAAGAATTGCATCATTTATTGACTGTTAAAATGTGAAGACTACTACTTTTGTTTTGTGTCTGAGCATCGCGGGCTGAACTTTGATGGATGCACTTTTCTGGATCTGTACTATTGATCCGTAACCAAGATATGTTTATGTTTCTCATCTTTCTCCTTAAAGGGTGTATCATCATGTGGGATGTTGAGCTCAAACAATCAAACGGCACAAAGCAAAATCTCACACTTACAAAACAAATCTGCATACAGCTCCAGTTCTGAAACGGCTTCGAATGTTCAAGGTTTGTCACAAATGTAGAAATTACAGCCACAAACCCAAATATCAAGTAAAAACTGGATTATTGTGAAATCGGTTGTTTTCTATCACCTTAACCATTCATTGTCTGAATTCTTTGCCCATTCTAGTTGTAAGCCATTTCATTCTCAGTCATACTGAACAGACATTATTTCTGAACATTAGATACCAACTTTTGCCACCTCTGGCTCTTAGGTTCCTTTTCTTGGAGGAAGCTGGACCTCCACTCCTGTCTCAAGTTTTTTGGAGCCTCTAACATGTTTTCTTCCAGGATTGTCTCGTATTTAGCTCCATACGTCTTCCTATCAACTCTGACCAGCTTCCCTGTCGCCTCTTTAAAAAAGCGTCTCTACAGCTTAATGTTACCACCACATTATTTCACTCTAATGGTGGTTTATTCAGGTTTTTTTCTTTTCTGCCACTTATAGCATTGTGAGTAACAGACATTCACAGTCAGAAGTTCATTTTTGGACTAACTTTAGCAGACGTTGGCCCACATACTGTGCCCCCTACATGGGATTGAGGAAAAGTATTGACAGATTCCCCACCTGGGCTGTCGATATTCCCTGTATATGTTTTGCATTATAAATATACCCCTCAAATGTGAGGGAGTAATTTTTGCCACCAAATTCATCATCAGCTTGGTGTGCTACAGATGACCACTGCAGCCATTAGAGTTTTATTTGGAGCAGCGAAGGGATTAGTGGGCAGGGATTAATATTGTGAAAGGAGGACATATAAATACAGCACTCTTCCTGCCTCTTCTCCTGCTTTAATTCCCAGATCCGTTAGATTTGCCCTGGCATTGCCCAGGAGCATTTTTCAGGCAAGGCACTTAAATGCAGAACAGGAGAATAGTCCATTAAAGACAGGCACATCTCCAGACAATTCTAATTACAGCTTTAATACAGTTAAAGGGATGTAATTCTTCTGCTTTTTTACGTGCTTGTGTCCTAAAATGCTGTGTTGATTAAGAAAATTGGTTTAATTCTAAGCAAATAATACCGATTTATCCATGCAGGAACACCTGATTGTTGTTAATGCCGTATTGTAACAGTCTGATGGGGTTTCTTTTTTTTATGTGTATTAATTTGGCATACAGTGTCTGTGTATCTGAACACAGCATTATTAAGTTCATGGATGAAGGGATGTGTGTTTGTAATTTGTTGGCACCCCTCATCCTGCAAGATTCAGATGGAGTTGGCAAGCTCAAACAGGATCTGCTGCTTTGCTGGGACTGAGGAAGCGCCATTATCCTGTTTAGACTCTTATCCATGAACATATTCTCCAAATCTCCCTCTCTGCAGTCCTCCACCTGCTTTTCACTTGTTTCTTGTAGACAACAACAACCCGTCAGCCCTCAGAGCCTTTCTTATGAGCATGTTTCAGAGAGAAATCACATCACCTGGCTCCAGCTGGAAAAAACGTATCTGGCTGTGCCTGCAAGAAAAATAATTTAAACTTAATTCAGACCAATCGAAACACTGAATTAAACTGTATCTGCCTTTTTTTTTTCTGAATTCTTACTAATTTAAAGTCCTAAAAAGCAGGTGGTAATTATGGTGTTGAACAAGCTGCTTGTAGCATGTTGTTCACAGACCGTTCTGTTAAATGACCACAAGTTCCCCGCTGCACACATTTTGATTCATGTTGATGTAAAGACCATTAAGACATGGGCCGCCTGCTTCTCTGCTGCTCTGTGGAGAGGAAAGTGTTAAGTCACTCAGATTAATGAGCAAGTTTCCATGGAGACGAGTTATACCTAGAATACTTGTTTGCGACCAAATCCAATAGTGGAGGAGGATCTATGGGCCAATTTGTGTCAGTTATGTCTAACGTCTAAAAAAGAAGAAACACAGCAGCAGGAAAAAGTAAGTACGCTCTGTATTCAATGATTATCAAATTTGACAATAAACAAAAACTCTGTATCTGTTTTCTTACATAACTGTGAGTACATTTGGGCCTCTCTTCTTCCTTCACCAATTGTTCATGAGATTAAAGTCCCAGACTACGAGTCGAACCTCAGTTCTGTACAGTCAAAGTGTTTTATGGTTTTTGCAGCATAAGTGTGACTCCAGGTTAAGACGCAGACCTGAGTCCCTTTTTCTCGGGTCCTGTAGCTACAGAACCAACCCAACTTCTCCACCACCGTGCATGATGGCCTCGCATGGCGTCTGAGGTTTTTCAGCCGATGTGTTTGTTGGGTTTCTGTAAACCTGCTTGTTGTTTTGGTCTTATCTGTCCAAAACACATTTCTCAAAAAGTGTTATTGACTTAGATGCAACTTTTTTTTTTTTTTTTGCTTAATCTTAATTGTCTTGTTTTCCACTTCTGAATAATTACTTTAACCACAAAAGACAGCTTTGAAATACCTTTATAAACTTCACAAGATTAATTAGGAGCAGCGGCTGCTTCTGTGTGTCATTTGTGTCTTTTTGCCTTGGCTTTGTCTTCTGTATTCTCCAGAGCAACAAAAGTGCCAAACCTCCAGTTATCTAGAGGTTGTCACCGTTTTTTATGATTAATTAATTAAGTGCATTTGATTAGTACCACATGGGTTCCACTTACCTTTCTAATCCTAACAAACTAACACGTGTATTTAGTTTTTCCCTCATAAAAAGTGTATAAATCAGATCTGTGTGGATGGTGGTGTTTGTCTCACAACAGGATTCAATATTTCATGCTCATCGGCTTTTATATTTACTTGGTTATCATTATTATTTCATACCAGTTAATTCGAGAAGTCCACTGACCTCCTCAAAATGCATCATGACGCCCGCTCCCATGATCAATAGCTGGCCTTGAACTGCCAAAAATGAGAGACTGTGCAAAACATCACAGATTCAAGAAATTTAAATAGTTCTTGAAAGTAATTGGCTGATTCAATCTGTCAAGTACACACACCAGTTCACATTCATTTCACCCCCGTGCTCAGTCTTAAATTACACTCTGAAAAGGCCGATGGAGGGTGCGATTGTTCTTACCCCTCCTCTCATCAAGTGAGAGACCTACTTTAATCACATTGATCTGCTGGAGTGCCCATGTTATGGCTGAATCCACGTTTGCAGCTGCAGTCAGAGAGATGGAAAAACTTCTGACGTTTAATATCTGCACAAAATAGTTGATTTTAGCTTGAAGTGAAATGAGTTTAAAACAATACTTTCAGACAGAAGTAAGACGTTTATTAAGGAATAAAGAGTTCAACATGACCTTCATTGCGTCCAGGTCTTGTCATTTAATGTTCCTGACTGATGATCTAAAACAAACAAAATCCAATCTGGGAGTAATTTAAAAAGTATCAGCTCCTTTTGGACATGTGCTGAATTAGGAAATGCTTGTATAATAATCCATCTGGGCAGCGCAGTGGACAGAACTGCACAATGTAACATCAAATAATGACTCGAGACATTTCACCTCAGACAATGCTCACACACCCACTTTCTGTGACAGCCGACTGTTAACACTGCGCCAAAGGATTCCTGTCTGTCTTCAGCAGAGCTGAGTTGAAACCGAGAAGCGTAAGAGACAAAACGTTCAAAACCTAAAACACTTTGAAAGAAGCTTATGTAAGTTCTGGGGGAAATTTCCATTAGATGTGCTTGACACTCTCATTGGCACTTCTGGGAAAGGCTTGTGAAAAGTCTTAAATTCAGTTTAACCTCTACCCCAGACAGCTTTGGATAAATCTAACCTTTAGTTTGAATAGATATATTCAGTTGAAGAAAAAAAAATCCACTAAAATATATATATATTTGTGACATGTGCATACCACTGTTATTGCCACATCTGATGCATATATTTCATGCAACCATCGTTTTTTACTCGGCTCATCCCACAGGTTTTCTCTTGTAATGAGATGTTTTTATTTATTTATTTTCAACAGATTTTTATCTCAAATATCCAGATTATTAAAGACTTCACAATGCTATGCAAGGAAGAGATCCTACCCTGTACTAAATGTAACCATGAGCTTCTATTTTAAAGAGCAAGAAATAAGCCTGTGTTACGTCATATATCTGCCCCGGGGAAACAGGAAGCCATGAATTACTAAAGGAAAGTTCCTTGACAATTTCATCAACTTTAAAAAGAAACATAAATTATAAAAATTCTTAACTTACATTTATTTATAGAATTTGTAAGAGGTATTACTAAGTCTAGTACCATTAATTCTGCCTTTTTAAAAAAGAAATCATTATTTCTTAATGTCTTTTTTGTAGCATTTTTGACTTTAAAGCTCTTTAAGCATTTCTGCCAGGATTAGCGATAGTTGTGAAGGAGAATATAACAACTTAATCACTTGGAAATACGTTATACATTTTAGGTTTTATGTAAAGTTGAATTTCACATTGGTTTTATTTTACTCCTACAGTAGCTTTTACATAGTTACTGCTTAATTTCAATAAATAATAATGAAATATCTGCAAGTAATTTTTGTCATTTAAATTAAAACATATTTGGTTGAAATATAGTATTTTCTCTTCCTTTGTGAAGAGCAGCACATGATTGTGCTTCATGCTGCTGCTGTATGCATTTCTCTTTGACCTCTGGCTACTTTTATTGTTCAGAAACTTCAAAACTCCTGCATCAAATTTGTAGCTAAACTGGAGGAATGTAATGTAATAGAAATGTAATCTTAACAGTGAATTCAATGTTTCTCTCAAGGCCACAGAAAATTCAGTTATATAAAGTTCACCATCTAAAGTGCAAAAAAACAACGTATTCTTTGGAGCACTCTGTGCTTTCTGATGTCAATGGTTTTATTTCTTCAGGTTTTCCTGCACAGTGGAAAATCTGTAGATGTCTTAATACAGAGGTTTTGCAGTTTAATAGTAGTTAAATAAGTATATGTATTTATTTAATGGTATTTTAGCCTTATCTGGAAAAAAAAGTGCATCTTTGTGGCTTTGAAGTGATCAGGCTGAACAAACTCCCTAAACTTGACTTAATTTTGAGATCCTTAAATTCAGTACTCTGTGAACTGCCAGCTTCTCCAGCAATGATTGTTTGGACCTTTTACTTTTTATTGAGAGTGAGAGTAATTGCTGAGCGGACGTCAAAGTGAACAGTTTCCCCATTATGTTGGTCATAAAATGAGCTAAAGATTTTTGTATTCAAATCTTCTTTTATTGGTCTTTTGTATTCATCAAATTTTCTCAGAAACGAAACATAATGAATATTTATCCCAGGTTCACTTTTTGAATTTAATTGTAGAAAGAGATTAACTACAGTGTAACCTGATATTTTACTTAGACACAAATCTGAATCTAACATGGAAAAACTCATTATCATTGTCATAAAGCAAAGAAACCAAACCTTGTAGTTTAAACTGAAGGAAACATTTCTGCCATGATTGTGTTTTTATTAGTTTCAATTAATTTCCCTTAATCAGTTTTGGTTTACTTTATCAGTATATTATGCCAGTACACCAAAGAACTTTCCATATGAACCTTTAACATGTACTTATTGCCAACTTTTCACATTTCTATATCTTATTGATCCGTTTGTGATCAAGTTGTCAGATTTCTGAAATCACTACATCAACTCCAGTAGGGTAAAGAGATTGCTATCATCTCTGTCTAACTCAATACTTCATCATCTGTGGGCCTAATTCAAAGAGAATACAACTGAAAAGTATACTCTTGTTGAACCTCATTTATTCAAGAAGGTGTTTTTCTCACATTCTTTCAGCTCTGCTTTCCTCCTTACCAGTTCTAAAGATAGCCTGCTGTGTATGTTGGGTGTGAAAACACATTTATTTCCCAACTGAGAATAAACAATCAATTAAAACATAAAAGTCTCACAGTCTTACCTTTAGAGAGACAGCCAAAGTATTTAACAGAATTACAGGCTTCTGGTGAAGAATAATAATTGTATGCCCTAAAATGAAAACAACAAGGCTTGGCTGTTTTTTTTATTATTATTTTTGACCAGTGCACGGTCCAGATTTTACTGATACACATGCACACCACTGCTTCAAAACACACAGATTAAATCTGAAAAAAAAGAAGAATCAATAAAATAAACTTGCATATTTTTAAGGAGCTGTATGTTCATTTTCACAATGTTTCTACCTCCTTAATGCAAGCTTTTCAATATGTCGGCAAAAATAGTAAGAACCAGTGTGACAACAGAATAAGATAGAGTTAAAGTTGGGATAACATCTTTATGGAGGCTGTGGTCTGATTTCATGTGGAACAAAATCTTGGCAAAACATGCACAGCTATCTGGATGGAACTGAGTATTTTGACAGTGTGTTATCTTTTTAAATCAATATCACAGCCAACACCTGAAATAAAACCTAAAGATGGTCCAACTGAACATTGAAATGCTGGGATTTGAACAAACCTGATCTATATTCTTTGCAGCTTTGTGGTATTTTCTTATGTTGTGTAAAAATAAACACCCCACAGTGAGAAGTTTTCCCAAATTGATTTTTTTTTTTTTTTGAAAACTATATGGTTTGGTAGTTTTATTCAGCTTATTATCCTCAAATCTCTGTTGGGCTTGACACCAAAACCGATAAAGTTAGAAACTGGGTTTTTCTTGCTGTGGTGAGCCTTTCAGAAAAATGGGGGAAGCATTATTGGAACGGACATGTTTTTCCTCCTCTATCTCTTTTTGTACCAGAATAGTCTCTTATCATTACAGTACTGCATGGAAATCTGTTTTTATTGATGACACCCTGCTCTGAGTCACGATCATTTTTAGCTTTATTAACAATGGTGCACAATAAGCCTCAGTGATGTGGAACCAAGACGCTGGTGAGACAAGGTCCTATTGGATTGTCCAGACAAAATTATACATTTAACACTTGAAATCAATAAATGTCTCCGCTAGGATCTGCCTTAAAGGCGCAGTTGGTTTATTAGTTATGCTTTGATACACAACACATTAATTAATTTGCACTCGACTGTGACATTTAAATCAAACTATGTCCTCTGTTTGTTGCAGCCTCTTCTGTGCTTGCATTAAGCCAATCCTGTGACGTGACACTTTGAGTCACAGCTGACTGAAGAGAACATGGCTGACGTCTGAAGCGCAGCTCAGCCTCTGGAAAGAGTCTGATTTCCTGCATCAAATCTCGCCCCCCGCCCCTCTACCCTTAACCGACCTCCTCATCCTCTTGAGAGAAAACAGAATCCTGTTGGCATGGTAACCATGAAGGAATATTGTGTTTAATTTCCCTAACAAGGATAAAACTTAAATATCCTAAAGAGGAATCCAGCTCTTAAGCTGCAACCGTGGCAATCGTTTTTGTGAAACTTCTCTTTCCCTCTTTTGGTTTATATTTAGATTCTGTAAATATAGCTAAACACTGGCATGTGCAGTTGGAAACCTGTCAGAGTTTAATGAATGCTGCTTAAGAGCACACCAGTATATTTTCCAGAATCTGAAGCATCGGGAGCAGAAAGGACCGCCTGAAGTCTGCCAGTTCCGATTTGTCATTGTGCTTTTGACCACGTCTGCAGTGACGGGAGTGCCAGTGATTACAAAAGAAATTATGCAAATCTGCCATTGTGCCTGTCAGCAGTTCTTCTTGGCTGGAAGACAGCAGAGCAAGCTGCCCTTTATATTACATTCACTTTATATTTACAGTCATGGAAAAGAGTAATCCCACCTTTTAATAGGTTATATTAAAAAGAAAAAAAAAGAAAAGTTCTCAGTAGTTTAAAACCTAACTGAGCAACTGCAGCAGCTACTTTAGGATGGATGGATGGATGGATGGATGGATGGATGGATGGATGGATGGATGGATGGATGGATGGATGGATGGATGGATGGATGGATGGATGGATGGATGGATGGATGGATGGATGGATGGATCCTATGTAAAAGCATCTTTTGGCAGATAAGATTTTTTTGGAAAAACTTAAATTGAAACTTTATCTTATTTATTCCTCTGGAGATGAAAAGCACAAAGTTGATCATTTTAGACGTGAAAAGATTCAAGATGTTTTTGTTTTCTGAGGAGGAGATGAGACCTTCTGGTTGTTGAGGACGGTAAAAAAAAATATCTGCAAAGTCTCATTTTTCAGGTCTTTTTAATATGCTAATGTTCAAGAAGGAGGCGTGGCTCATTAAATATGGCTCTTCAGAGAGCAGGTTTTCTCCCAGCTATTAGTTTCTTCTGGAAATAGTTTGTGGTGTCTTAAAGAAAACATCTCTGGATAAACGAGATCAAATTAGGTTTTAGAGGCAAAAATCAACTAAGATGAGTTGATTAATTTGATTAAATTGAAATTAAGTATCAAAACAATATTTCTACTGAGCATGTACATGGATGTAGCATGCACATAATTTGTAGAGTAGAAAATTAGTTTTTGTTTAATGCTCTCTATGCCAAATATTCTGTAGTGAAACAGTGAGACGATCTGCCCAGCAGCTGAAAATGGGTCAAAACTGGGCAATGAAACAGAGAAATGATCCCCAAACACATCAGTAAATCTGCAACAGAATGTCTGAAGAGGAAAATAAAACAAGCTGCTGCAGTGGCCTAATCAAACCTCTGTCCTGAACCTAATTAAAACGCCTTGGCAGGATCTTAAGCAGAGCTGTGCACAAAATGAATGGAGCAAACCTCAATGACCTGAAGCCATCCTGGCAAGGGGAGTGGATCAGAATTACTCCAAAATAATGAGAGACTGGTCAGGTCTCATAAAGGATGGTTACTTTAAGTTATTCTCTCCGAAGGGGGTCCTACAGACTGACATGTTTTGGCTTTTTGAAAAAGTTTTTATAAAAAGAAGTTCTTGCTTTTTAGATTACAGAAATGAATGAAAACTTTGGCATGTATTTGTATTCAACTCAAAACTTTGCTAAACAACGTTTTGCCAAAATTACTTATTACTGACTTTTTTTTCTCCATTCTTCTTTCCAAAATAGCACATTCTCTGTCAGATTAGAATAAATCTGTAAATATCAGTTTTTCCAATCTTGCCACACATCCCCAATTGGATTTAGATCTGAACTTTGACTGGTCCATTCCAACACAGCAATACACTATGATCTAACCATTTCTATGGATTTCTGTCTATCTTCTCAGGGACAATAAGTTGTAGTAAATGATATTTTATAGCATTTCATTTTAGCATCTTGCAGGCTGCTTTCTGGGTGAACCTGCTTGAGTGGTAGACCTTTGCGTGTTGGCAGTTGTTTTTGAAAATCTTTAGCTCATGGATTATTTTCCAGAAAGTGCAATGACTGATTCTCAATTTCTTTGAGACTTCTTTATAATCCCTCAGCAGACTCATAGGCTGGTATAATCTTCTTTCCGAAGACCTGGGGCAGCTCTTTCAGTCTCATTATGGTGTTCACTCTCACTCCAACAACCACCAGACTAATTGAGGTTTAAACAGGACAAACCTCCTTCGAAATGAGTGTGTGTGTTCTCATCATTTCCACCTGATGTGATGCGCCTGTGTGTGATTTCACCCATTTCAAGTGGGAGTAAATATGAGGGCTTCCTAATTTATTCATCACCAGGTGTTTCATCCTTTTATTACATTCTATAAAATATCATTAATGTCTTTTCCATCGTTGTTTTAAATTACTTATTTTTTTTTTTTTTTTTTTTTTTCCGGATGGTTCAAATTGGAAAAACAATTTTGACTGTATGCATGGCTAAGCTTTAGGTTTTCATTTTAGAAAAAATAATTTAAACCAGGATTTGTTTTCCTTACTATGTTGTGTTCTCATGACATACAGCAGCTTACAAAAGTATTTGCCCCCTCTTGAAATGTTCCGTATATTATTACACTACAAACGCAACAAATGTGTCATTGGCTTTTAATGTGAAAGACCAAAACAAAGTGTGAAGAAGAGAGTTGTGCATGATTCAAAATTTGTTTTATGAATTGAAGAAAAACTGAAGTGTGGTGTGCAACAGTATTCAGCCCCCTTTTCTCTGAATGCAACCATTTGCCTTCAGAAGTTGCCTGATGACTAAATACAGTCCATCTGTGTGTAATCTAATCTCAGTGCAAATACAGCTGCTCTTCATTTCCAGAGAAATATGTTTGTGGTTGTAATGTGACAAAATATGGACATTTTGAAGGAGTATGAATGCCACTGTAATTAGTTTAAGATCTACAAATACTTTTAAACCTCAGATGTGAAGGTGGGTCTAATTCAGTATCCTAGTAAAGAAACCCCTCGACGACCTCTTCTTGTCCTCTTAATGTCTGTGCGCATTAAGCAGTGATCCCACTGAAGTTCAGGAGCCAGGTCTAAGTGTGATGTTTACATCTTGATGTGGTCAAACACCACCGTTGTGTTTTACCCCGCGGGGTGTGTGCAGCTTTTCTTGGTTTCATCGAGCAGCGCTGTGCATCAATAAACAGGTGCAGAAGGCGACAACCTGAAACAGTGGGCAGCGTTCAACCTGCATGTCCTTTGTGAAGAAAGGAATGAGTGAGGTGGGGGGAGAAAATTAACCTGAGGCTGAAGCAAGAGACAGAGGGGAGTGACTAATTGTGGTTACCACGGCTACAGCATGCAATGCGGCTAGGAAAGGAGGGGGTTTTGGGAAAGGTCACGCAGTTTAGGTAGAGACGGCTAAATCAACTGTGATGTGAGAGGTCCCTGGTGATGCTGGGATTGAGGAAATGTGGCTGTTTGGGTTGCTCAAGAGGAACATAGATTGATTCTGAGAATGAGACCCTGTGCATGCCATGGCTTATAGCAGACCCTCTGGGCTGTAAATCCCTTTGATTTGCCACATAAAAGATGTAGAAAGAGTAGAAGAGGGCAGGCGTGTGAGATAAAATGTATCTTAAACAAATGTATAATTTAAAAACACCACCCTCAGGGGGAAAGAGGTCAACTGCATCCATTTCTGGTGCATCTGAGGACGGCTGCTGGAAAGTGCACAATGCCCACGTTTAACTCCTCCTCTGTCATCCGGCTTCAAATCTGCAGCTCAGTCCCTGATGTCTGTATCCTGTCACGCCTTGAAAATAGACTGTCGAGTTTAAGCCGCTCAGAGAAAGGAAATGATGCAACATAAGTTTCAAGGCGAGGATGCTCTGTCTTGCTTTGTTCCCCCACAGACACACACTGCAGGATGGAAATCGATAGCCTTTCAAGAGAGAGTCGATGCAGAAACAAATAGCAAACAAAGCTGACGCTGTTGGATCACCCCAGGCTTTTCAGCCCTGGTGACTCTAATGTAAAGGCACTATGTTTCTGTACGCCCAGCTCTTATTTTACCAATACTGAATTATTTTCAGGAAAAGAAAGAAGCATGGACATGAAAATAACCCAGATCTATATATCTCTAGGGTGTCAACGTTTAAAAAAAAAAATAAATATATATATATTTATTTATTTTATTTTATTTATTTATTTTTTTTTTAAGCTAGCCACACTACTGTGGCCAGAAAAGCAAACATAACAAAGCATGGAAAGTTATTGATGAACTCGACTGAGAAATTTGACACAAGTTCCTCCTGGGCATTGGCTGGTCTTAATGTGCAGCTATTCATTACCTCTAAGCAGGAGCAGATACAGAAAATGTCAGATTTTGTGAGTTGGGTTTATATGCCAACAGTAAATGTACTAATAACCAACATCTATTGATATCATCATGTTAAATTTGAAAGTCCTCAAATGCATCTTTCATTCTTTTTACCATGTGGTGGAACTGTGTTAATGTTTTCCTTGTCTTTCTTTTGTCATGTTTCTAAAGGTTTCTGTGTAAGGATCCAAATCCAGAGAGTCATTTGAGATATAAAAGAGCCATTTAATAAAAATAAAAGGAAACTAAGAGAATCTCTGGACTTCAGGTGAAGTTGCATGGAGACAACAGTAGGTGAAAGAAAACGAGGAGCCTAAATGCTAAGGATCTTGATTACCTGAGAAAGAGCAAAGAGCTGATTGGGAACAGGGTGCAGCTGTGAGGAGAGACCAGGCAGGCAGGCTGAGGGAGAGAGGGAGGGGAGTTAACGTAGATCAGGGGTGCCCAAGTCCAGTCCTCGAGAGCTACCATCCTGCAAGTTTTAGAAGTATCCTTACTCCAACAGACCAGGATCAGCTCTGATAACGAGCCATTCATTTGATTCAGGTGTGTTGAAGCAGGGATGCATCTGAAAGTTGCAGGATGGTAGCTCTCGAGGACTGGACTTGGGCACCCCTGACGTAGACCAACCAAGAGACAAATAACAAATAAGTAAAAAATAAACTTTAAATGACTAACCAAAGTGAGAACAGCTGGAGAAGACTGGTGTAAAATAAAGCAAAGAGGACAGAGAAATTAAACAAAGAACAACTAATGCAGAGCACAAATAAACAAGACGTCAAAATGAAAACAGTGGAGACAAAAAAACCTCACGATCCTGAATCTTTTTTTCTTTTTTGGAAAAATTTTGTTTACTTCATGAAACATTGTATTGAAAAGAAAATAATAACACCCACTAATAAATGTTTGTTTTTTAATGAAACTAAATACTTCAAATGATTACCTTTTAAAATAGAATAAATACAGTATAACACAATGGGCAAACTAATGAATATCCTGTTTAGCAACATGATTTTTGTTGTAAATTGTGCTTTTTATCCTGATTCAACACACTTTGGTGTGATCATATACATATGAGCTCAGGCCAGCTGGAGTCACCTATGATGACCCACACACTACCTGAGCCGTGCTGGATGTCTAACCTCTGTGGGATGCTCCTCCTC
Organism: Poecilia mexicana; assembly: GCF_051168715.1. Taxonomy (NCBI): domain Eukaryota; kingdom Metazoa; phylum Chordata; class Actinopteri; order Cyprinodontiformes; family Poeciliidae; genus Poecilia; species Poecilia mexicana. Next base: position 28,724,519 of record NW_028263384.1, read on the forward strand.
TCCCATCGCTTCATCTTTTTCCACTTCTTTCTTCATAATCACCTTTTCCTTTTATTACTGTAATAAATTCTTTTTTTTCTCCCACCTCGTCGTGTCCCTGGTCTTCTGTCCTCACCTCATCACGCACCATCATTCTGTTCAAGGATGCTTAATACATGTGATTTCCTTCAACCTGTATTTAACCGCTGCATGCTCTTCACATACAGTCATGTCAAAAAATTAGGACAGTCTATGAAAGCCTGTGATATATGCAACAAAAAGATTCTGTTGAAGTTAATATTACTAAAGCAGGTAAGCTGTGCTAGTTTTTTCCTGTTGGAATGCACATTTTTGTTGCTATATTTTGTTTAATAAGTAAAACTAGGCTAATTTTACAGTGTAACTCTATAATAAATCACTTTTGGTTAAAATAAGTAATCTTCTGTGTCTGCGGACTTCAGCACAATATCTCTGACGTGCATTAAAGATACAAATGGTGGATAAAAACTGATGCAGTGCCTGGTGGCCTTCAGTGATCACCGACTGTTTTAAGCACACACACACAAAGGCTCCGTTTTCAAATGATGGACATTTATTATCATGGTGGCAGAGTCCTCAGTGGAGTGTAGGTAGTAAGTCACTGCAATATTCTTAATAGCACAGTTGCTGTACCCTTTGCATCTTATCACTATGCCAGATTCATCCTAAAATGTCTCACCAAGCAGCTGCACAAACAATCCACACCGTGTATGCCACCAAATCCCAAACTACGCCCAGGCCTCCTGCTCATAGACTATTTACTGGTGTAGGTTTTGTAGGAAACTGAAGGAGGTTTTGAGTTTTTGGATGCAGCCTGAACCCGTCAGGATGTTTAAGAAAAGCCCTGGGATCATGGGAGGAATAAGCTCAGCTATGTGTTCATATTTATTATCCAGAAGGTCATAAAAGAACCAAGAAAAAAGGACGATAAATCAGTTCATGACAAAACTCTAATCATGTGCTTTATCACAGAAATGAAGGAAAATAGCATGATTTTAGAATAAAAAAGAAAAAAACTGGGAACTAGATTTAGAATAAAAACTTTCACCATATGTAATAACTTGTTGATATGAATGCTTTCTGATTGCTTTCTGGCACTTTACTTTCTGTATGTCAATATCCAATGTATGTGACAAATTACAGTTACACACTTTTATTAAGGATTTCCAAGGTAATTAGAACTTTAATATTGTGCAATAGTTGTGGAGCAGGACTGTCCAATATGCTGCTCAATCTCTCACAGCCAGCTAAGTGAGTTTGGTGGCATCAACTAACTCACCTACTCTTTGGTTACCGTTGGAAATCCTTCAGATCGTGACAAGGTCGTGGAAACATCCTCACACGGAAAAGAGAGCCAGTCTTGGAACCGACCTTTTGGTCACACCAGGCGAGGGATGAGATGTGGTGCCTCTGATGGGTGAAGGTGGGAGAAATATTGTGGAAACAATATGAGGGACTGAGGACATGAGAAAAGAGGAAAAACCTGCACCTACACTAAGAGCTTCCCACTGTACACTGAAGCAGGTTTTCCAAATTTCTTCCAGTCCTATTTTTTTAATTATTTGTGGAGATCATGGTGACCTTTGTGCAGCCTTACATTTAGTGCAATTAATAGGTACTCAGATTCATCTGAGCTCATTCATTCAAGTTTGAAGTCTTGTCATCGTAGAAAGCTTGAAACTTCATCAGAATTATCATCTCTATTATGAATCGGCAACATCCCCTTCATCATTTGAATAATTTCTAATTAGGGTCATTCGATGAATGACTGCACTGTGATTTTTTTTCCATTTTCCCACAAAAATGGTGCAGAAATATTGTTATATTATATACTATTGTTTTGAATCTCTTCACTTCTTGATCATCAAAGAAAGTTTTAGTTTGTTTTTCACACAAAAACATTTCATATTCTGAAAGATGTGGACAAAAACAGGAGCAATTTTCTAAATGATTTGAAATTCAGCTCATGCTGGCAGCTTCTCCCTTTGAGCTACATGTACTTAATTTCCTTTGAAAGTACAAATAATTTTTTCTCAGTGGTTAGAATTAAACTTTAAATTATTATGAGCTGACTCAGTTACCTTCACTCAGAGTTTAGTACACATGAGGCCTTACAGACATGAACTGTGGACCGTTGATGTGGAAACTCCAACCCTGGAAGTGTTTTAATGCCTGAAATGACCAGACAGTGATTCTGCATGCCAGTGAATACCCATGGGTTGGTGATCAGATCCAATACCTTCACATTTACAGTTCCAAAACTACTAAAACTGTAGCCATACAACTGTTTACAGAAAATATGCTGGAGTATCCTGAGTTTGCTCATGCTGCATGGCTCTCCTCTGCTGGTGAGCTGGCTGAAAGCAGGCTTCTACACTTTAACCTGAGTTACAAATTCAGGCCATATGGGCACCACAACAAGTCCAGCCAGTCATAACTAAAGGAGCAAATTCTCATGTAGGTGAGACTTTGTTTTGAAGCTACATCTGCTAAGGTTTGAGCAGCTTGTCTGCAAACCAGTCGACATTTTCCTCCTATCAGCTTGGTGTGATGGTTATGCTATAAAGAGCTGAGCAGCAAAAAGGTACTTTCTTCTGTGAAATTAGCATTTAAAATGTGTTTATTCTGTACTTCTTCTTAAATCATACCCTATCAGTGACTACACATGATGTCCATGTAAATAGGAAAAGAGGGCCAAAATTGAATTGTCATTGTTTGCTGCTATGTTTTGTACTTTTATATCCTTGTATTTGTGCTAAATATTTTTTCGTTGTCATGGTATGCTACTCTGCTTTTTCGTATTTTTTGCTTGACGTTCTTTCAAGACTTTATTTGGTTTCCCTCCATACAGGCTTAGAGGGCTCTGTCAGCTTAACCCAGTAAGCTTTTCCTGGGTTGCTTTGTAATTCCATTTAGCCACGATCCAGAAGGAACCTCCAGACACTGCAACAAAAAAGACAAAAAACAAGAAAAAGCCAGAAAAAACAGAAACACGACTGCCTTATAACGACTTTTCGGTCAATATGTTGAAATTCACTCAGTTCCATGAGTTACTAAGCAGCTTGAGTTTTCTTGTTCTGTTGTGGTTCTAAAAGCTGATGAGGTTGTTACTGAAATTAGATACTAGAATAAAAACCAGGTCGTCTGAGTGTTAGATTTTCATCAGCCTGTCAGTATTTTGAACTTTTTTCCCATGTCATTAAATTTCTCACTTTTTTTGTGTATTTTGTAGAATACAGTTAGGTCAGTTATTTTGTTTGTTAGATGCTTGTGTCTTTATTTAATTAATCATCAGTCTGGATTGCAATTGAAGGAATGACTGAATTCATATTGACATAAAGACATTTTAACGCTGAGAAATGTACAGAAACCTTGTTCTTTTTATGTAGTAGAGACTGCTGCATGGAAAGGTCATGAATTCATCATTGAGATTGATTTAGATAGACGACGATGATAAAGATTAAGTTTGATGAGCTGTTAGACCGGTTTATGAACCTTTTTATAGTTTAACAGATTAATGAAACATAGCATTAGATAGCTTTACTACACAGTTAATAATCAATTTGTTTCATTATTTTAACCACTGTATGAATATGTTGTTGTTTAAAACTAAAGCAATTTCTTTATTTCTTTGTTCAGTTGCATGATACTATAAAACTGATATTTTGACCTCATCTTGATGAACAGTTTGAAAGTTCTCCTATATATAAATTAAGTTACTTTTGGATATTTAACTCGGGATTTCTTTGACAAGTTGTTTAGTCAAAATGTGCAGTTGTCAGGCAGGAAGGTCTGCTCTGTTTTATGCAACTCCGCTGGGACTTTGGCTGAGCTGCTGGAGGAGCCTGGATGCTGCCTGACACTACAGGGAGAAAGGAAGTTAGAGACAGAATCAAAGTGAATTCACATGTGGCCAGAGACGGCCGGTGCACTCACTTTGACATTTCCAACCTATTTTTGTCGCACTGAAATGTTTGTCTTCGCATCATGTTCGCAGATATGTTATTGTAGGAGGTGGCTGGGGGGATGGAGGGAGGGGTGTTACGGGGGTAATTAGTTGGTGAATGGGAGATAAAGTCACAACGGTTGTCTCTTTAAATCAAGCTGCAGTGTTGATGTGTCCTCAAGCTGAAATGGTAAGAACCATTCCACCTTTGCTGCAGAGTCGGACCTAACCGGCACACCAAAGCGCTTCAAACGTGCGACTCGTTCCTTTGCTCACTTGTCCCTTCAACACTGAAGAGAGACGTTTCTGTTTTTTCTTTCTTTGTTTTAATGGAATACATGTTCACAGCAAAGTTGGAGGACACTATGTAACTCCTAAAGTCTTTTATCTGATTGCTTTTTTTATTTATTATTTATCCGCAGAACTCCGTGGCAGTCGCCTCGATCCATTTACCGCTGGCTGGTCCGCCTGCCTCCTCCTCTGCGTTGCAATCTGTTGATAACTCCACTTGCAGGCTGCAGTTCGTCCTGTTTCGCAATGGGAAACTCTTTCCCTGCACGGGGAATTCGTCAAACCTCGCAGACGATGGGAAGCGCAGGAGCGTCTCGACACCAGTTGCTTTTGCCAAATTAGGTAAGAGGAAATCCATTTCTATCTTTCACGCCTGTGATGTCAACGCCGGACCGAATGCATGCACACGCGTGCGCGCGCTCACATACGCAGTCACGGCTGTGTATTTTTTTATTTATTTATTTATTTATTTTGCGCAACATGTGGATTGCATAGATACAAACATTAACAAGGTGCGCTCAAATGAATGAATGAATGAATGAATACATGAATACATGAATGAATGGCTGAAGTCAGAGCACGGATCAGATTAAATAGAGTTTACTGCAGTGTGATGCACGAAAGTAATCTGCAACAGTCCAGCTGCAGTAACTCATCCGACACTTGCATGTGTGCATCGTTTTGCCTGCATGGGTGTTTTTAGAGCCGCGGCTCTGCCACTGTTTCCTCTCGGCTTCCTTTCCTGAACGTGTTGCCTTTCCTTCCAGATGGCTGCAGCCGCGGCAGCTCTGTGCACTCCGTCGCAGTCGCTCTCAGGCACTTCGCGCTGGGTGTAGACCCCACCGCAGCCTACTGGGATTTTGACCTGCTCGATGGACACGGTGGCTGGAGGGCAGAGGGCTGCCATATAACCGCCTCCGGGGGCAATACGACCACTATTCACTGCAGCCATCACAAGAACTTTGCCGTGCTAATGGTGAGTAGTTATTTCACTATGACCCCCCCGCAACACATAACGTGTCTTCCACATGCTTAGGGCCCATTACGGATCAAATCAACCTTTTTTTCCCTCTATCTTGGAGTAGACTGAGTCACGTGTTTTAAAAGAGGACCTTCAAAAGCCTCCTTTATTGTTGCTCCCCAGCAGAGGGATTGGATTGCCAAATGCTGTATGAGGATTTATTAGCGTTGGAATATCATAGAGTCTTCTTTTTCTTTGGGAAACAGACGAGGAGAAGTTGTGCGCGTTTTACAGTCTGCCATCCTTTCCCAAGCTGCAACAGAAGCGATGCTCTGGAGAAGGAGCGCCCTGTCAGGAGCGATTCGACTCTGAGCGCAAGTGGTGTGCTAATTGGTTGCAACCATCGCGAAGCAGAAAAAGAAGAAGCCAAAAAAAAAGAAAAATGCTGGACTGTACAGCTTAGCGTCGTTCATCTGCGTTTCTCAAGTTGGTCTCGACGCTGCAAGCCGAGATGCTTCCCTCTGACGACGTCCCCCCCTGTGTTCAAATTGATTTCATGAGGATTAGAAGCACCAAAAGCGCAATGGCAGCGCATTGCAAGGTCGCTCCTTAGAGTCGCTGCTTCTGGTCCGCTTCTTCTTCTTTTTTTTTTTCTTTCTTTTTTTTTGGATGAAGAGAAATCCTCCGGATGTTTACCGAAGAGTGGGATTCGTTAGACTGGGAGGTCAGTTCTCAGTGGAGCATGAAAAAGTGTTGTGCCTTTTTTTTTTTAACCTGCATATTTTAAGAACCCGCCGATCAGGTTGCTGTCGTTGGTGGAAACATGCTGGATCAGGGGGTGAAACAGAAAAAGCCGCATTAGAGCAGGGAAGAAGAAAAAGCAGCGTATGATAAAAGCACGGGGTGCACAGAGGGGTAGAGGGGTGGAGGAGGTGTCTGGAGAATACTAAGCTGTTGTCAGATGGAGAGCAGATGTCAGGATGTCATTGTGCATGTGTGTTTTTCGCTCCAACACGGCGCGCCATCAGCGGGGCGCGCTGTGGCAACCGGAATGACGCCGGCTCTGATTTTATTTATTTATTTCTGGTCAAATTTAATGACACCAGGATAATAATTTGAACTTCAAAACACGTCCGACAGGCAGAGAGGGGTTGTCATAGCGATGGTAGAAAGCCGTGACGAGAACGTCCACATCACGGTGAGCCGGTGTTTGCACCGGAGATTGCGCGCGTCTGCTAATGCAGTCACCACACCCGCCTGGTCTCTGCAGTGCCCGAGAAAAGGACCCTTATTTACAGACCTGTGACATCACTCCTCCGGTCGTAGCACCTTAACTGCTTTCTGATGCAACAACGATTCCCCTCAGCTCAGGAGGCTTCTGCAAGTACAAAACCTGTTGCATAATCTTTTCATGTCAAAGGGAGACGGATTGTCACTACCGCCTGAGTGCAAGTTGGCCATTTACTCACTGTGTGCCTCCATGAGCGGAGCTGTCATTTGTAATTCAAGCAGTGTCAGATCTTGGGCGGTCTGCAGGAATTTAGCATAGTTGTTTAGTGTATATGAGAAAAGTTGAACTATGTCACCTTTCCATGTAGTCGCACAATCACCGGCCACTTTATTAGGTACACCTTGCTGTTATTAGTTGAACCTGCTTCTGCTTTCAGAACTGAGACTGAGCGTTTGGGTTCATATTGACATGGCAGCGTTAAACAGAGGAGAACACTGGAGCACCGAAAACTGAGTTTATTGATTTGAGTTTGGTTGGTGGATTACCCTGCTGGATGTAGCCATCTAAAGATGGGATCACTGGGTTGGATTTTAGTTTATGGAGCAGGAGTGTTCAGTAATTTGTGAAAATCAGAGAACCTTGGCTGTTTTTGACATCCTCAGGCCTGCCCATCCTGTGCCAACAACTTTGACACATCCAAGCATACTTAAATCCTCTTTCTTCAACATTTTTATGTTCAGTTTGAACTTCAACAAGTCATCCTTACCATGTCAAGATGCGTAATTCAATGAGTTGCTGTCAAGTGATTCATTCTGTGTGTTAACAACAATCTTAACAGGTAGCTTTTATAATGGCCTATTGGCATTAGAAAGCAGTACCACCTGCTTTGCTCCTATATTTACTCTCCTGTGGTGCTGAGTAAATGTACAGATGATTACACTGGATATAAAACTGCATTAACGCTACTGACCATATATTTCTATAAATTGAGTCAAACTTACTTTAGATAGTTTTTCACCCACAGAACACGTTTTTGCTCTTTTGCAAAACACGTGTTATATTATTATTTAATCAAGATAACACCTTTAAATGGTAGGTTGAGACAAATCTGCCTCTTATGACACAAAGCTCAGAGCTTTCTTGAGTGTGGCCTTCATTTTTTCTGTATTTGCATGTTTTTAATTAATTTCCTTCCTCATAAAATGAGCTGAATCGGAACATTTGAGTGGTGCCCGAAAACACCGCATGGACTTTAGTAAAACTGGACCACAATAAAACATGTTCAAATAGGAATAGATCAGATTTGATCAAACCTTCCAGCAATACCTACCAGCCTAGTTGATATAAAGTCACATGTTGTGGTTGATTCTGGCATCACAGAAAATAATTGCCAGGCAGACTTTAACCCCACCATGCAGCCTGGTCTCTGCCATCGCCTCAGCCCCAGCACACAACAGAAGGAAGGAGTTACACTCAGACAGATGGAAGTTGTTAAGCTAAGCTAAAGTAGCTGTTCAGCTGTTCATTTTAAGAAATGTACCAATGAATAGTAACTACAAGAGATGAATTAATGCTACAAAAACTTTATGTTAAATGTTCTCACAGGAGGTTGAGGTGTGCATTGCCCTGTTAGTGTGTGTGTGCGTGCGTGTGTGTGTGTGTGTGTGTGTGTGTGTGTGTGTGTGTGTGTGTGTGTGTGTGTGTGTGTGTGTGTGTGTGTGTGTTTGTGTATGCAGGCTCTGATCCCAGCATGGATGTCCCTAGAGGCTGGGGATTGGGCTGGAAAAAAATAAATAATGAAAATCTTTTTAACTTGCTTCAAAAGGAATTACATGGTAGAGAATCTCCCTCTCGTGGTTTTGTAATCAGAATGCCAGATTATGGACATGGGATAGGCTGTGAGTAGAAAAGCTCAACTCAGCTAGCTTGTGGACTGTGACTGGTGCATTTTGCTGTCCAGATGAATCACTGTGTGTCTTTAGCATCTAATAATACAGATCGCTCCAGATGGGGCAACTTTTGGATGTCAGCCGGCGTCTATTTTGGAGTTTTGTTTTCTTGCTCCATGCTGAACCTCTAGCATGGAGCTGTTGAAAAGCAGCCCCCTCCAGATTTCAGCACCAGGGACAGTTCCTGAACATTTTTCCCTCTGCTCCTCCCATAACGCCTCCTCCTCCCCCTCCATCTGCCTCACGCAGGCCCGTATTTGCCGAGAAGGAGGGCTGACTCACTCGTTTACAGCAGTGCAGCTTTATCGTTTGTCTTGGTGGTGGTGACAAGCCTCAGTCCCACTCTGAAGCTTCTCTGAGCCACTCGCCGCCCCCTCTTAAGACACACCTTTTGCTCTTTTCTGTCAGAAATGTACAAGTTTATCAAAATTTCAATTATTTTGTTTGTTTATTCAGAGGTGGTGTCAACAGCTAAGTTTCTGCATGTATCTGCTCCGGCTCACCAGGCTGTTTACTATGCAGGAGCAGACCTTTGGAGTTAAACACACACTCAGACACAGTCACACATGGTGTAGGTGGTTGGTTCTGTAAGTATCCAATCACAAGGAAGGCTCCAGGTCATGGCTCAATAGGAAAGTTGTATTTTTTTTAGAAACACCTTCTTATTCATGGAGCTGGAAATAGTGACTCTGTAAAAGGACATGATTCCTAAAAACCAGGTCAGGATTTCTGGTGCTGGTTCTGCTCCATCTGAACCAGACCTGATAATGTTTATCATGTATTTATGATGGTTTATGAAACGTGAATGAAGGTATGGAAGGCAAGAGTGATACAATTAGATTGTGTTTACTTCTACTCTAATTGAAGTATGGTGTTTATCACCATACTTGTTGCTCTGTCAAAATAAATGTCTCTTGATTCAGTTAGCAGCATGTTCTATTAAAACATGTAGAAAATGCCATCATCAATTTGCTTTTATCCAATGGGGGAAAGTCGCATGTTAAGTAGTTATTGTTTTTAACAAAACACTTCACTTACAACATTTATAACGTACACAGAGAAGGATCTTTTCTTCTTTGCACAACCACACTAAGTTTTCCAGATTCCTGGGTACTTTCTTCTTTTCAGTTCACCGTGTAGTTTTCCCATAGAATTTGGGTCATAACTATGTAAGAAGCTTGATTTCTGTGTTGATTTTGCCATATGTTAGTGATATGTTTTCTGCTAAAGGCCCAGTGATGACCTAGTTTCAGTTAACTAGTGAAATCCAGCAGGTCTGTTTTTAAAATGTTCAGGTATTTCAAATGACATGAACTCTAACAGGTTTTCTAACAGATCCTCCACACACCTACAAGCAGCACAAGGCTCCTTTCTATATATTCACTCTTAGTTTTATGCCAGAACGACCTTGAGATGCTTGCTACCTTATTCTCAGCTCACCAGAAGCACACAGTTCCAGCAGAGTTTAGCAGACGTCAGATGTTTACTGTACGTGATCATGGCTTCACTCCCAAACAACTGGTTTGTATGTAGATAAATTGTTTCTACCAAGAGTTTGTCAAACCAATCACAGCTTCAAACGCGAGGCTCACCATTACCGCTGAGCTTTTCAGATTTTCTCTTACCTTGCCCTGTCATCCTCCTCGCTGTGCGCGGTGACAAGATGAGTATGAATCCTCCTCCAGTTTTATTGTTCACACTTGCACCTGTTTTGAATGTTTTAATTATCGCTCTAATTGTAGATGTGAGCAGGTTTGGGCTTGTAGCCGTTTTCTTGGAGACATTTCTTGACCTTGACCTTGACCTTGCTGTAGATCAGCGTCTTCCTTGTTTGAACAGCATGCTCTCTTGTCCTCTTTTTGAAGAGAGACTAATAGACATTTACCTCTGTGTCATGACAGATACATACCGAACACAAACAGGAAGTCCTTCTGCAAAATATCCCCCCCAAAAAAAACACAGCATACTTTTAAAATTAACATTAATTTAAAAGAGATTATTACATTTATTTTCGCTTTTGTGATTTGCAATTATAGAATTGTTTCACTCTCTAAATAAATTAAACTAAAATAAAGGTTCTCCAACTATTTGCACATTTTCCAGGAGTGCTAACAGATGTGGCCAGTGTGTGATGAAAGGAAAATTATCAAAATAATTGACTAAACAATTATTTTGTTTGTAATATAAAATAGCTTCAGAGAATTGCAGGCAAAACTACAATTTTTCTGCCTATAAAGGTTGATACAGCTGACGACAATCTGTCGTCTTATTTGCTGCATCTTGATTTTAAACGTAACCGTCCAGGATGGAGGATGTCTTGATTAGCTCTCATTGGCTGAGTTCTCTAGAGGCCGAACACCAACTCGACATTCCTGTTGACTCATGACACTAAGTCTCCAAATCAAGTGACACATTCAAGAATATTGTCTTAATGAAAAAAACAAACCACTGAGCTTATAGAACAATAATTTATTTTCTTTCTCTATTCCTCTGTATATAGATTAATGGTTGTATGTCCTCGTTAGTCAATCCGTGCTCAGCCTCGGTATAATGAGACAACAAGCCGGCTTCCCTTATTTGCCCAGAAACACACCGAGCTCCAGCACTTTATCCCCAACCTGTGGGCTCTTTTATATCTCTGAGGCATTTTTCTGCTGGAAGAGCTGCAGTACATGACTGTTTTATGAGATGGAAGGATTTATGACAATAATAATGATGACCCGTTTAGATATGTGTGGTGTCTCGTAGCCCTCGGTTGGCATTTTCTTTTTGGTATGTGATGTAAAGGGAGGAGAAGAGAGAAAAAGTGATGATATCAACTGAGGCAGTTTGTTGCCTCAGTTTGTGTTAGTGGATCAAACACGGTTTGCGACGGAAGATCAGGGCAAGAAGTAATATAATATAAAGCCACAACCTACGAAGAGTCATGGCATTACATTGAATAGTCTTTGAACATATCTCAGTGGAAATACATTTAATATCACATGTGATGTGTACTGAGGGACAAGCCACTGACTTCACATCCTTCCATTGTCCTAAACAGAGATACTTACACGTGACAGCAATCGTACCCACCATCTGATCTACAGCTGCAAGAGTTGGAAAATCGTAGTCACCCCTCTGTCGCCAACTTGGCAACTCTGTCGATATTTTAGCAACTTTTCAGACCCCACTATGCACCTCTAGTTAGCATGCATATGGTAATAGTGAAATAAAAAGACTGTATTTTCACAGGAACATACCTCCAGCAGAACCAGGCTCAACGTGAGCGGCTAACTGTCACCGCCAGCTTTGAGTTTGAGCCCAGAGCAACACATAGTAAAAAGTAAAACGTTAATGCCAGCAGTAGCTGTTTCAGGACAAAGCTAAATAGATAAACTATAGCACTGTAGCACAAATGAGTGAATGAAAAACACTACAAAACAGAATTTCTGTCAGCAACAACTTCTTTAATTGATGTTTGTTGGAGAAAGACCAGGTTGAATACAGTTGAGTTAACAGAACATGATCTGTCTCCCAGTCCAGGATCACCAGTAAAACTGCACTCTGAGAGCAAAGTGCTCTGTTGGGAACATACGGAACAACTGGATGTCTAATATAGGATGGAGATTGATTATTAAAGACTTTACAAGTAAGAAGGGGAATTTTAAATTAGATTCTTTATTTAACAGGGGTACAAAGAAGAAAAGCTAAACTTGGAGACATCAGAACTCTCACTGCAGAATTCTGGATAAGTTGAAGAACTTGAACTTTTTGGGCTTCCCAGTCGTAAAAAATGCAATAGCGAAACCTAGAAGTGCATGCACCAGTTTTTCTGGATTACTAGTTCATGTTTCTATTGTTTGCAATATCGCAGAAGTAGAATAAAAAAGTCCTAGAAAGTTATGGGATGTAAATATCATGACCTGGTCAAAGATGACACCAAATAACATTTGGAAATATAATCCAGAAAAAGTGACTAAATCGATTATTTTCATACTTACTTGTCTAAATACCCACAAAAAAGAAAATTAAAGGTCATTAAGGTTATTTCTTCAAAACTTGCACATAGCTGTTTGGATTAATCAGCTTTATGAATAAATATAGGTTAGTATCAACAAGCTGGAAATTTAAATCAGACGTAAACGAGGGACTACCATAGACTACCCACACATATTATTTTTTCAGTTCAATTAAAAATACTTTAAATGTTATAACTCATACAATTTTCTTCAGAGTTGTTGTAGTTGTTGGGGCCAAGCAGAATCTCCTGTAGCGGTCTGTGTTACACTGAATGTGAAGAAAGCTCTGACTGAAGACAGTGATTTCCTCAGATCAGTGTTTGTTGAGATGATTAAAGAATTATAATATACGTTTATTAACTAATGATATGCTAATAGCTCATTAGTTCAATCCATATTCAGGGCAAGCAAACAATGCAAACAGTGAACATAGTTATGCCAATAGTTAAACTATATTAACATAGCATTATGCACAGTTATGCTTGTAATTTGATATATTAGCACTACAGATTAAACTGCAATGCTAAAAATGTAACATTTAGTGGTGTGCTTTCAGCTTGACAGTTTTCAGTCTACAAGCTAAGTACCAAACAGCTGAAGGGTAAATTACTGCACGCCTTTATGGCAACAAATGTCACTAGAAGTTCCACTTAGACAAAAGTGTCATGCATTTTTGTTAGCCTGTCCTCTGAGCTCCTCACCGGAGCAAATTCAAAGCCTTCAGCTCAGTAAGCCAGCGCTACCTTTCACCCTTCACCTCACTTGCAGTAGCTTTTTATTGCTGCAGACATTAAAAAAGCTCCAGCCCACCTCTGTGCCTGCTGGTAGGCAGCACTGCAACAGCTAACATGAGCAGGCACAGAGAGCTTTGGGTTTAAATTGCAGGGAGTTAACCTACCGTACATGTATTACACTTGGCTCTGGTTAATTTTTAACAAATGTACTTGTGCTCCATTTGAAAGCATTTCTTTGGGTTTGCTGTTAGCTGTGTTAGCTGCTTCACACACAGGGTCTGCATGCACTGTTCTTCCTGTTTGCGTGTCCTCACCACGTCAACAACATACATTTTGTAGACCTTTTGTGTTGCTAGTGTTGTGCCGTAACCTCTCACTGTTTGCTGACTAAACAGGGCGCATTTGCTCGGTGTGAAAGGGAAGGGAACTGACTCATGATGCTCGCACAGAACAGATTGCTGCTGGCCAGCAACCTGACATGTGATGCAGATTGTTTTCCACCTGACTAATGACTTCAGAGCTCACTGATTGCCATTAATCTGAGACATCAACGCTTTCATTTGGCGTTGCAGGAGTTAGCCATTGCTTACTGCTATTCCCTCTTCCTGGTGCTTCTATTTTAAATGCCGTGTATATCCCTCTCTTAGCCTGGAATTGCATTGCTTTAACCTATTGTTATTCAAATTATGTATACTCCTCAGCTATGAAAGATTATAATATTGCTACTGGCAGCAGAAGGGTTTGTTGCATTTAATGGGAGTTCATTTGTGAATCCGTGAAGAAAGTTAATGGGCCTCGTGGTTATGATGTTGTTTATGTGCAGTCACTGATTAATTGGCAGTCAAAACTGTGTTATTTTTTTTATACATCAAACCAAATTTCTTGCATGGAATGTAAAGTTACTCTTGCTTTATGGAAATCTAGTCTGTATGAAGAAGAACGGTTCCAGTCACATTCTTACTTTCCTTTCTAAACAAATGAGATACAAATATTTTCCATTTTCTTATTTATTGCAGGTTTGTGTGGATTCTTCCACTTCACTGTCTAAATCCCAAATGATTCAGATAAAAGCCATGCAGCTTTTCCTTTTTTGCATGACGGCGGCCATGTGACAGACATGGTTCATGTCCTTGGACGGCTTTGGCATCCACAACAATTAGGAACCAAGAAATATCAAGAAATATCGTGAACTGTTCACACCATAATTCAGCAGCTTGATCTGAAACTGCCCAAGTCAAACACCCACCAGCCTGTTTCTCAGCAGCTGTGTTTCAGCAAACAGTGCGACCCTGTCGGAGCTCCAGAGACTTTCTGCTAGAAATCAGGTTTTTGACTCTGTTTCTCTGTCCCGACTGTTCTCTCTGAGTTTCTGTCACTTGCTTCCAGTTGGATGGTTGTTTGTTCATTTGCGCACTTGTTCAGTTTATGAAGACGTGCTTAAAGCTTTTTTTTCTTCCTTATTAGGAAAGACATCTAAACCCTGCAGCTTCTTGGATGTTTGGCTATTTAGTTTTCCCAGAACTGCTCGCCTCTGCTCCTTCGTTTCTCAGCTTTCACTCTCTGATTAGTGAAAACACATTGCTGCTAAAACATTAACAACAACAAAAACATGGATTGAGAAGCAATGTTGTTGATAGCTTGTAAAGTCAAACTTTTGGAGGCAGTTGCGTCGTCATCGCCATGGTTTCTGGCATTTTATCCACGTCCTTATTGTTCTATGAAAACTCATTAATCTTGTAAAGATGAGTAGGAAACTGTAACGTTGCTCTAAATTCTGCTGCTAGATGTAAGACCTTTTGATTACAGAGCAGTAATTGCTCTCCATCTGCTCTTAGTACTTCTAGTAAGACAATGACAGCAGGAATTAAGAGTTAAAATGAGACTTGTGAATTTTAAAAGCAAAAATTCTATACAGATATGGCATAAAACTATGAATGAATGCTTGTTGACAGGATTTTCCTTGTCCAGAACATGTGGGTTAGCACAATGCCGAAAATGAAAGATGTGAGCAATGGACTCACTCTGTATTTGCGATTTTTACAACCAGGAAGGGTGAAGGCTCACAAAAACCAGGTATTCTACAGCGGGAGTTAATATTTAAAACATGACATCTTTGAGCAATAAATATCCAATCTAATCAAAGTCAAAGCGATGCAATACCCGGACTTTACAGGCCTCAGTTGGCACATTACATGTCTAAGTTTATTACAAGACGGTTAGAAAATATTGTACCAATATATCTTTTCATAAGGGGTAAAAGATAGACACTTTTTTTAAAGGATATGGCTGCTTGAACTACATTTGCTGAACAACTAGAAGATGTTGTTCGTCTCCTCTGCTTCTGAGATGAGCTCAAAGTGGAGATGTTTATAGAAAACCTGGCTGTGTTATGCAGAAACCTTGATGAACTGAAGCAGCATTAATGAAGACCAAAGTTCCTCCCTGGCATCAGAGACCGATAACGACAGACAGAGAGCAACTACCAGGAGTGATTGCTGCTGAAAGTGGATCCTCAATCTGTTGAATGATGGGATCAACTTAATCTTTCCCCATCACTTATATGTGGCTTCAGATGTCACTCAGCATTAACAGGCCAATACTTCTACAGTTGCCAAACATTTTTATGGGAAGTCAAACCTTCCACACGTAGGTAAGATATCCTATTGATAAAACAAAAATGTTTATTAGTAGTCTAATTTTAAAGATAGTAAATCTGTTGCATGTTTGCAGAGATGTTCAAAGCAAATTTCAATATATAAAGTTTGGATGCTGCTTAAAGTGGGGATTGTATATAATTAGCATGTGCTTTGTTAATGGAAAGTCAAAAAATCCTATGATGCAGGTACAGTTTGTCTTATGAGGTCAGCATTTGAAACAGAAGAAAGGGAAACTCACCTAAATGATCATAATCTAGTAGAAGAAGTCTGTTTAAAATTTTAACATAAGACATGTAATGAAAGGAAAGAGTTAAATTACTTCAATCAGTGACTTCAGCAATATGAGCTCGTTAAATTGCTTCAAGTCCAGAATCCCAGCTGGGTGATGATGTTGGGGGATGATTAGGATTTGTGACAATCTAATTTGAGAAGAGGTTTAGTGTTTCTGAGGTGCAGCGGTGTACACCAAGGTTTGCTTGACAGATGACAATAGAGATTCTTTACAAAAGGAGGCAATTTCCCACTGGGTTTATGTGCGGTGTGTTTGGAGAGTGTCAGAGTAAATGAGGATTTGTGTGAAAGAAGTCAATTCCTCAGCCACCGATGCTTCTTTGTGGAGCTGTGTTTCAACCTCAAAGCCCCGACACCCCCCAAAAAATAAAAAATCGCCTCCTAAAAATCCCATTTCCAGCAGCTGAGGAATGATCTTCGGTTCCAAAGGTGAAAGCTAATCTGGACGCAGAGGTTTTCTCTTCACTCACTGTCCTGACAGTCCATGTTTGCCTTTACAAATAAGCCTAACGAGATGCAAACATGTAAATTGGCTGCAACAGAGATTGAGCGTTCACTTAGATCTGAGTGGCACAGATAGCGCCGCTGACGAATGGCGAGATAGAACCGGGCTGAGATCACCACAAGCAATCTGTAATCAGAAATGGAGGAAAATTGCATTGCGGTGTAGGGATGCAGGGAATGGAAAAACGACGGAGGGAGGGAGGGATTGAGCCAGACATACAGTACCATCCCAGATAAAGGGGTAATAATTTCCCTATTTGTCCTTCTTTCTCTGTCTGTCTCGGTGGTGTTTGGCCATATAATGCCACCATTTTTCATCTCCTTATCTCCCCATCACTGTTTTTCATTGCTGTTCTTGTTACAATCCTGTTGGATACCTCAGACAGCTTCTTTTTCATGCATTAGCTTATCCCATCGCTGTCTGCTTGCAGTCCAGAGTTTTCTTCAATACTCTGGTGTTCAGAGCTTGGCTTACAGAAACACAATCACATGGCAGGTTGTGTTTTTTTTACTTTTACATCCCCTACAACCTTTTACTAAACACAAACACAATCTGTATTGTGTGACTTTTCTCTGCTGGATCAAAACAAAGTAGCTCAAAGCCGTTGAGAAGATGGAATAACATATACGTTTAAAATAAAAATCTGAATGTATGGAATGCATTTAATGAAATCAAATGCAATCAATTGCTTCTATAAGTCACCTAGTCAGTTAATAGACTGTGTTTAATTTAATCTGAATATAAATCCAGCTGTTTTTTGGAGGTGTTTTTGGAGGTTTTGTCATCATGAAACCAGCGGAACAAAGTAGAAAGGCCTGGGGTAAAGTTTTGGAGAAGCTTAATGCATGATTTGGTTATAAAACAGTGGCTAAAGAGGACTGATATCGTTCAAAAATGTAAATAGTACGGTGCACCGCGAGCCTAACACAACATGGCTGTCCACCGAAACTGATGAGCTCAGCAAGGAGAAAAATGATCAGAGAGGCAGAAAGCTGGTCCGAGTTGATTGGAAGGCGATGGAGCCAGAAAGACGACAGAAAACAGACAAAGTCCTGAGACTGGGGCCGGGTTCCAGACGTACAGCCAGTTATAACAGGGTGGCTTAGACCAAAGCATCTCCTGTTAGAATGACATGCATTTTACACTAAACAGCAAAGTTTAGCAGATCTGATTCAAAATGTGTCAAGACTTGAACATTAATTGGCAACTTATCTCTATCCATTCGGACAGAGCTGTTTTTCAGAAGATGACTTGGCGAGAATGTCGGTCTCTGATTGGTTAAACTTTCCCCAAGAAACTTCCTGTAACGCAGTGGTTCCCAAACATTTTCTTCTGCGCCCCCCCTATGGATTACAAATGGCTGTCTGGTTGAAACGACGCGTGTGAGGTGGGGGGGAGGGGCATCGACTTTTTTGGGGGCAAAATGAATGTAGTGGCTGAAAATAGACACCAACATCGGTAGCCTACAAGGTACTTGTTAAGCTTAAGGTTCTGTATTGATATTAGCTAGTCATCTTTTAGCTAACATTACCTGCATCCAACATCTTTACTCAACTCAGTCGGTTAGTTTGGAGGGAAAAACTGTGAAAAGTTCTTTGCGTTTTGCTGGTTTGCTGCCGTGATTCTAACACACCTGTAGCTCCACACAGCAGCAGCAGGTCTCCTTCACAGGTGGAAACCCAGCGCGAGCGTCGTGGCGCTCATGTTGCGTTTAAAGGCGGCTCGGAAAAACAGGTTACAACATGTTAACAACGGATTAAACAGTTTTAACTGCTGACAAAAGTGACAGAGGACACAAATATGGGAGGTGTGGAAGCCTCTACTGTATCAAATTGACATAGGAATAACAGAGTTGGCCATTCTAAGGTAAAAACCCAGCGCATACAGTGTTCATGTTTTGTTTTTTTTCATCCAGACGGCTTCCCGCGCCCCCCCTGCAGTGACACGGCGCCCCCCAGTTTGGGAACCTCTGCTGTAACGGCAGCTGAGGAAGGGAAATTAAAATACCACACTTTACATAACCTTCTGTAAAAAAAGCATAAATTATTGTGTCTCCCACTTTAGAAACAAGAATTACTGTTTGTGGTAGTACTTTAATTTAATTTCCCTTTGGGATCAATAAAGTATTTCTGAATTGAACTGAATTTCAACAAACTGTGCCGGAGGTATGGATACTATGGCAAAGCACTGGATTTTTATATTTTGTGTAAAATGGTGTCAAGACCACATAGCTATACTCCTTCTTTTTTTTTTTACAACAAAAAATCTCATAACTGTGTAGTTTCTATGGTGATGGAGTCATCAAGGACCCAGCATTACATGTCTTTTTATGTATTTAGCCAGTTTAAATGGACACTGCTGGATGTTTGCGGCGGCTGTACAGAGAGAGCTCATGGAAATGGTGGACAGCAACAGATGTGTGTGAGCAAGAGACCTTTTCAGATCCACTGGGCGTGCACAGCAAAGAACCACACGCACAAGCCTAAGCTTATTTACCAGCTGAGACCTGAACAGCCAGCAAACGGAGCATTGTGTTGCTTTGCAGAGGCTGGCTTTAGAGAGCCTGCTCTCTGCCGCGGCGTCTTTAAGCGTCAGCGGAGCAAAGCCTGCAGAACACGGCCCTATTCTCATGAACTGTTGAAATAAAACTGTCAGGTTTTCATTTAAGGTATTTAGCTGGTGAGCAGAGGGAAGGAGCTGCGGGCCAGAGTAATGTATGCTCCCTCTCTGTGCGCCGAGTCGGGGAGCTTGAAAGCAGAGCGTGAGCGGGATGAGTTAAAGGGGCCGCGGCGCTTCTGCTGCTCGCGTGTGCTCCCGTTTGCCCTGTTCTTTCATCTGAGCGCCTGACTGCCAGCGCATGTGCTGGTACATACATGTGAGCAAAGCCAGCAGCGTCTATTTAGTCTTCTGTAGTGTGTGTAGCAACTGGAGGAGATGAGTCACCCTCTCAGACAACACCTACCTGCCCCTCTCTCACTCACACACACACACACGCAGGAAGGCCATGAAAGAGAGGGTTGGCCTCCATCTGCTCTCTGCTGCCATGTTTTAAAGCAATCTTCTCTTTTATTTTTATTGATTCATATTCTTAGGTTGAGACGCTAGAAGATTTTTTTTTCATTACATGGTAGAGTAGGATTGCTGCTTCAGTGACCTCCACATTAAACCAAGGTTGTTTTTTTTATTTTATTTTATTTTTTGTGGATTCTCCTTTGTTGGTTCCAAAGTGGCAAATGTTGGGATTCTTCAAGTACAGAAACTAATAGATATATTACAATTTTTATTTGGCATTTGAGTCATTCCAGCATAGATGAAATCCTGGTTCTCAGGTCTTGATATTATATAAAATAATAACAAAAATAATGAAATACAACAATATACAAACTATAGCAACATATTTAAAGGGAGCTGGCCAGGTTCAGAGTCTGAGGTTCGGAGTGAAGTGATGATGGTGGAACTGCTCAACAGTCTGACTGCAGAAGTTTCTGCAATGTGATTGACTGAGCTTTTACTAACGAGCAATTGTACAGATGCACCTATTAAAGTGGCCAGTGAGTATCCATGTATAATCATGAAGTGACAATTCAATATTAAAACTAAAATTAACAGTTTGCTCGTCGGTGAATCAGAAAAAAATCTGAGCACGTTGTGCGACGGTTATAAATACCAATAAATCTTGAGGTTTACATTCGAATGCTTTAATGTCATTAGTATTGTTTTTTTCTTGAGCTTACACGGGTTTTGCTAGAATAGTTGCTACAAATGAAAAAATATATATAAATAAATAATTTTCTATTTTTAAAAAAATAACCATTTTGGAACTACTAGAGAAAAGTTTTTTGGTTTTATTTTGTTTACAATGCCAATTATTTAAAAATGTTAAGAGCGCAGCCTGGTTATTGGGAGTAAAATGATGAAACAGAATAAAGATCCCTGTGAAAATGTGAAGCAGCAGTTAGTGTGATTAGTTTGGGTTGTTCTAAGCATCCAATGTTTTGAACATGGGTGAAATTAGATGTCCTGGTTAAATAATCCATAAATAAAAACTACAGAGAGTGAGAAGGACATTAGAGGCTTACAGTACATTAGACAGCAGCCTCCCCCTGTTTTTATTTGTGTTTTTATCAGTTGCTTCTTCTTCTTGTTGACATTTTTCTGCTTGTTAAATGGGAAGAGGGTCAGGGGGGTTTGCTTACATGAATTAGAAATTTGTACTTGTTTGTAAGGTTGAGCAAGTCATTCATTTATGAGTTGGTTCATTAAATGCAGTGCCGTGTTAAAGAACTTGCTCTTTTTTGATGCTTTTGCTTTTTTTTTGTCAAAGTTTTAGATCCTTAGTCTAATTTTAATCTCAAAGACCATCTCAGTTTTAAATCCTCTCATGCAGTTTGAGGGAATCTATATCTCCAACAACTAACGCAGCTTTTGGACTGCCTGGCCAAAGTCTGGACTTACACCTCAGTCTGTCAAAATAACATTTTTTTCTGCAATTTAATGTGACATTAAATTGTCACATTGCGGTTAATAATGTTGTTTTGAGGCCATTTTCCAGTAACATATTAACAATGCCCTAATAAAGCAAGTTCTCCCTCTCTTTGACTAATAAACTTTAGTTTTGTACAGAACAGTCCACACTGGAACTGGAAGACATTTTAAATATCCAACAACAACAAACATCCCAAATAAAACAGAATTAATCACCAGAATGGAAATGATTGAGCTTATTTTAATTTATCATGCGATTAATGAATTGCTTACTGAGTCATGGCCCTTTGACATGATCCTAATCTGGCTAAAATATCCCCAATGTGACTGAACTGAAGCTGTTCTGCCAAACTCTTTCCACAGTGATCTGAACGACTCGATGCCGGTTCTCACAGATTCTGTTGGTGTCACCATGGCTGGTACAACCAGTTATTAAATATAAGGGCTGATTACTTTTTTACTTAGTGAAATGTGAAAAAGATATTGATTTTATTTTCCATTTAAAAAAACAAAAACATTGTTTGGAAAACAGCCATTTCTGTTTATTCAGGTCATCACTGTTTGACAATAAAATGTGTTTGAATGGGAACATTTAGGCAAAAAGACAAAATACAGAATAAATTCGTAAGGGAGCAAATACTTTTTTCATTGCACTCCGTCTGCATGGCACAGCAGCTGCAGTTCCTTTTTATTGAAATTAAGCCTAATGTCAAATGCAACACTTCTAATCTGCGGCTCTGGAGAAATTAACTCTAATGAAAGAATGTCCCTCTGATGTATGAAGAGATAAATACAGCAAGACTGATGTGTCCATGAATCAAATTACACCGCTCATCTGAAAGGGGTTCATCCTTTATTCCCAGGCTCGACTTCCTCATCAGCTCATAATGCTTATGGATTTGATTGATGCGTGCTTGATGCCAGGTGATTTGATTATTTGCCGTGTTTACCTCCATCGGTGAGGCGCTGATGGCAAACGTGACCGCCGGTCGTGACTACGAGCCGAGTGACAGCCACCAGGTACGGCTGATGACCTGCAGTAATGGTGCATGACCGTTTTTCTGCCTGTCGTCACTTTCACACTGTTTTTTTTTTTTCTTGTTTTGTTTTTTTCTTGTGCTGCTACCATCTTGTCTCTGTTTGCCAATATGTATAGGCAAGCCCGAGTGGGTTTGATTTGCAAGCTCGCGCCGGTTCTGTTCCAGAGTTGGCGCGGCCACTCAAGGATGATAAAATACGTTGCTTGATAGAAACTTGGAGCCGGCAAGACACGGGCTGTTCACTGGAGGATTTTAATTTTGTTTTCTCTCACTCTTCCTCTTTTATTTCCCTCCCTTACAGTTTGTGCACTCTTGCATGCACCAGTGTGATTACGACGGGAAAGGTGGAATGTTCTCCAGCTGACGGTCCTGGAATTTAAACGACAGCAGTTGCAAACAAAATCCTTTTAACATCTGGGAGGCACTTACTTGAGGGTTTTACAAGATGTGCAATTCATCATCTCCACCAGTTATCATGTAAATCCAAGACATTCAGCCTTTAAGTGCTCACTGATCAGCAGTGTACTTGTCCCTTTGGATTTTGTGGGCTTGATAAAATTGCACCAACTGTGCCTGCAGGAGATTATGGATCAAGTTTAATTGACTCTGGTAATCTGATTTTGGCATGGAGACGGAGAATACTAGATTAAAGTTGTATCTCCAGCACAAACAAGGGATCAGTGCTGTGTTTAGTCACTGAGGCTTGTGGACAGTTGAGGCATGTTTCAATATAACATGCCAGCTCCAATCCAGGATAAGTCCAAGCCAAACTGACCTGTGTGCTAATACAGTCCCCTGGCTGTAATGAATTGTAGTGTCAAAGGGTGTAGCCACATTAACCTGTCAGTCAGACGCAGTAGTAAAGTGTTTACAGTGCTGTGATGTAAAATGATGGGAGTAATGACAATAACCTGAGTGGAGGAGCTACATGTGACGCTTTCTTCAGCTGACATGCTGCTATTGGCTTTGGCTGTAAAGAAATACAACAGGGAAGAGATGATCAGAGCACACTGCAAGCTAACACCAATAGCCTATCGATCATCACGACAGCCAAGCCAACAAGGGAGCCGCAGCTTCGCAGTCTGGATCAGCTGCACGGCACAGATGTATCTCTGGATAATTGGAAAAAACATGTATCTGTGTCTGTACATTTAAGTCTGGGTGTACAGTTACCTCCAAAGGTATCCGCATCCCTTGAAATGTTTGACATTTTCTCGTCTTACAGCCACAAACCTCAATATGTCTTGTTGTGACTTTAATCTTGGTCTCTGCTGACCAGAGCTCTTCTCTCTGAGTGTTGGCTCTGTCCCAGTGATGTGTTCAAGACCACCTAACCCGAGACCAAGACAAGACCAAGACCAGAGTGTATCGAGATCGAGACAAGACCAAGACTTTTAGGGTCCGAGACCAAGTCAAGACCAAGACCGAGGGGAGTCGAGACCGAGTCAAGACCAAGACCAGCGGCCCGCGCTACATAACACAATAAAATGTAAAATATGATCGAAATTGCTTCTCAAAATAATCTGAAAGATCCATATTCCCATAAAAACACCTAGATATTAAATACTTAATACATTTTACCAATATTAAATATTCCATTTCTGTGTTACAATGTGTGATGGTCTCGTGCCATCCCTAAAAACATAACACCCTGGGAATTTGCCCATATTGCTCATATAAGAATCCACCACTGTTGCACCATTAAACATAGCAATTGAGGCAATGCCCTGACGGTAAATAACGCTCAACTACGAACACTGACCAAGGAGCAACAAGCAAGAAGTAGCCAAACAGAAGGCGCTCATCGTGACTGTTTTCACTCTCTCTCCCAGTACATGAAGCCAGGTAGTCTGACACCATGGCAGACATTACAGCTGCCACTTTGAACAAAAACAAAAAGCAATGTGCATGCTCTGCGTGCTCTTTCGTTTTAGTTATTTGTTAATTTAAATATCAACGTACATAATTAAATAATGATGCAGTGTACACAGAGCATTACAAGAACAAAGAACGGGTTCTGTCAGGTGAGATCGTCATACGCTTAACACGAACTCACGGTGTTCTGTCAGATCAGCATACGTTGTCAGATAGTCGTACGCTTAGCTCAGACATGCATACGCTGTCATTACCATATGATTTTATTTAATCAGCAACAAAGAATCATGACGTAGATCATCATACACTTGGTTATTAACAGTTGTATGGCATCCAGCTGCAGCCAGACCTACTTTAAATACACTTTGAAACCACGACAACGCATGTATATCTATCTAGTTATCATATTATGTCATATTATAAACAATTTAATGACTTATTTTCGTCATAACTTGTTGCATATGCTACTCACTGCATGTATGCTAGGAACATAGAATCATGACGTAGATCTGTTAACAGTTGTATGGCATCCTGACTTAGCGGTTAAGTGAGTTTTACACGGGCGTGTGTTGTAGCTGACTCCAGCTGCAGCCAGACCTGCTTTAAATACACTTTGCAACCATGACAACACATGTATATCTATATAGTTATCATTGAAAACAATTTAATGACTTATTTTCGTCATAACTTGCTGCATATGGTGAACTAACAACTCCTCTGACGGTCGGACTTCTTAATGCGCATGCGTAGGCATGGTACTCACCTCATGTATGCTATTCTGACAGCGTATGGTAATCTGATAGAACAACGGCTCTCAGTGAGTGACACTCCAGTCCTATCTAATAAATAAAGAGCCGTGGAGAAGAATCTACTGTGTCTGAATGTCACATCACTATATTGCAGACTTTTGGACATAGCGTTGTCCCATATATGCGACAAGTCAGTCAACACCTCCGCACAATAATTCAGGCAGTGAGTGACTTTTTTTCATCACAAATTCTTATGTGTCTCTGTACAGCTAGCTTTGCTAACATCACGTTAACGTAGCTTACCTTCTTTGAGCTACTTTTCTAAGTGACGAAAATAGTTAGACGTTGTCCCCATCGTCTGTGAAAGCGAAGCGCTGCTGAGTTAGCTGTGGCCATCGGATTTCTTACTATTTATGCAGCGCTATTATATTACTGACGATTAGACAAACATTTTCTGCCGCTGAGAGAAAACCACTGCGCATGTCCTGGAGCGCCGCGTGCGAGTGAAAGGTGGGGAGGGGGAGGAGGGAGGAAGGAGTAGCGCCGCGCGCGAGTGAAAGGTGGGGAGGGGGAGGTGGAGAAACACGTAGTTGCTTGGATTTTAATTGGTGCGTTTTGCATCCAGTGAAAACAAAGATGTTAACAAATAAACTGGACAGTATGCTGCACGTTTAGTGATATTTTCACAGTTGCGGTCTCGACTGGTCTTGAAATAAAATGCCGAGTCCTCAGAGCCCGAGACCGAGACAAGACCGAAAATGCGGTCGAGTCCGAGACAAGACCGAGACAATCAGAAAACGGTCTTAAGACCGGACTCGAGACCAAGACCGATCTCGAGTACCACAACACTGCTCTGTCCCCTACATGACTTTCAGCAAACCTCAAGCAGGATGGCTCCATGAAGGCTGTGCATGTGGAGCAGATTGTTAAATGTTCGTCACAATAGATTCTCCCACCTGAGCTGTTGGCATCTACAGCCCCTCCAGAGTTTCCAGTTTCTGTTATTACCGTCTTTGGCCCAGTCCTTCAGTTTCAGACATCCCGGTGTAAGGGAGTGTGTGAAGGAAAGTGCAAGTCGTTTCTTAGATTCCTGGTCATCGATATTTTTAAAGTAAACACATTTTGTTGCTTTTATCTGTTTGTTTGTGATTTCATGGGATGATATGCTTGGAATTTTACAACATAACCAGATTAGCACCACAGAATATTTCTTCAGATTTCCACATGCTTTTTACATTACTGGCATGAAGAAATGTTTCGATTGCCTCGGTTGCAGACTCTTAGTTTAGATGGACGGCCATGTTTTGTTGCTTTTTAAGCTAATCAATACTCTATGTCTCGATGATGCATCGAATACTGCTGCTTGCAGTGATTAAAGTCTGGGATGTAGTTTTTCATTTCTAACGCTCTTTGTTCACTAATGTTCTCAAACAAACCTCAGAGTCCTGAAGAGAGCAGCTGGAATCATACAGAGGTTCTAGAAAATGTAATAAATTTCAAGGGATATTAATGTTTTTGCAGGAAACTGTGTGAACGTATGTATTTATTACTGTGGAGTGAAAATAAAATTCACAGAGGAGATCACCAAATGCTAATTAGTAACAACTAGCAAAGTTGCATGATGAATATAAGTTTTTTCGCACAAAAAACAAGGCCAGATGTTTATTTTCATTTTATTTCTTTTACAACAGGTGATATTCTGCACACAGAAGCATGAAGGTTGGAGGTGGGGGTATGGGTGAATCTGTGAATCAGTGCAGAAGATGTGGGATGCAATGCCAGGAGGACAATGTGAAAATCGATGCGTTTTCTTTAAAGCCCATCAGTGTGAGTTGTGTTGGTGCTGACAGAACCGAGAAGCATGTTCAAAGCAACATACAGAGAATAGTATATTAAGCCGAGGGATTTATCTACCTGTATGCACTGTCTGGCCTCTGATCTTCTGGAAAGTTTAACAGCAACTTGAATATGTGCGCTTTTGAGACTTTTATCCTTACATATGACTTTTCAAGAATCTACAAACTTTTTAGCGCATGCGTAAAAAACAAAAGCTCCTGCTTTTCCAGTCTGCGTTCTGTATGGGTATCACATTGTGCGGTCATCCTTCTTGGCCCTTCCTTCTGGGGCCTTTGGCTGTTTCCCAAATGTCACAGCAAGATCACAAACGCTGCTTCTGAGAGCCACATGTATAACAGATCAGCCTGTTCTCCTTCTAAACGTTTAGCTCTGAACGGATCCATCTGCTGACAGACACCGACTCGTTTTAACCGTCTTCCTTTCTTCCACTTCTCCTCCATCCCATTCAGCTCTAAGGTCGTTTTAAATTGCCTGTCACTGTTTTACTCTATGCAGAGCATTAAAATTAGAGCTACGTTCCAGGCTGCAGCTAGTCCTCACCTCTCTGTTATTATAAGCATTTTGGCTAAATTATAGTAAAATCTCAGTGTTTTCCTAATTGGAAAATGTCACTTCAGATTTATAGACCTGCTGCTCTAATATTTAGGGTTTTAGTTAAGAGATGAATTTACAAACCTTTTCATTAACAACTAGCTCTTGTTTTTTAATGCCAAATTAAGTGTTTTATCCATGTGTGGCCAATAACCAAAAACACAGTGTTTTATATCAGATCATAAATTATTAGATTTGATTAAACTCAAATAAAGATTAAAAAAATAACTGTGATTACAAAGTAATTAAGAGATTTTCAGCTCTGCTTCCACTCAATCTAATCAGCAATGAAAAGCAGACTCTTAAGTACTCCGACTTTCTGAAAAATAGTGTTTTATGAATTTATGTGGAAAACAGCACAGATACTGAGTTTCTCCTGCAGCTGGAACCCAGATGTCAGCACAGGGTCCGCTTTGCTCATCTTTAAAAAGTTCAGCTGGGTGGTGACATTGTTCTTTTTTTCTGTTTTCTGTTAACATCACTGTTAGGATAATGGGTCTCTCTTAAATTTCCTTGTGGTATCAGTGGTTAGTGTTTGTGCATAGCTATTGTCCTGTGTGACCCTGTTGCTCTTTGTTGGACCAGTGACCCCAGGACAGATAGACGATCATTTATGTAACATTATATCTTATATATGTATATGTATTTACTCTGTTTAGTTGTTACACCTGCTGCTGACTTTTATTTATTGGGTTGATCTGTGGTTACAGACTGACATTCTGAATTAACATTATAGTGATTATCACTTCACGTCCCTTGAAACCATTTGCCTTCTTGCGTCTCACTTGAAGCCATTTTGTCAGAGCTGCCATCACTCATCATCACCTTTAATATTTCACAGTGTTTTAGCTCGGCTTGCTTTCAACAATGTAACAGCTAATTTCTAATGAAAGCTGTTTTCTATGCCCTGTAGTGAAATTGATATTACAATTTTTTATACTATTAACTGCTGTTTGTTTTAAAATTGTTGTCTTCTTTCCTCTTTCCCGTTAAAAATTGGCAGAAACTGAGCTGAAGCCATTTACAGTCGGAACATCTTTGTGGTATTGTGTTTTTCTCCCAAAAGGACCGTTTGCTTCCGTACGCTTTCTGTTTGCTCACAGTAACTGTTCATTTGATTGGTTGCTGAAGTTGGAGTTTTACAGCTTCTGTTTATTTATGTAGATAAATTTCACAACCAGAGTCCTCTACAGAAAAAAGCAAATTGGGTTATTCAAATCCAGTGGCACACAGTCAAATGTAATCCGAGCGTAATGCAGTTCTTATATATTGGAGGCTTACAGCATATCAGGATGTCAGACATGGAGAACATTTGTCAGTGTTGTGTTTTTACTGTGACCTGCATGTATTTTTGATAAGTTTGTGAAACCCATAATACTTCAAATATAAACCCTGCAGTTTGCTGTTTTATAAACATCGGTTATAAAATCATTTTAATGCTATGAGTAGCTTCATGGATCTTTTATAACATGAGCACCATGTGGATGCCGTCCTCTCATTGCCATGGCATCCACTGACAGTGGATAGGACGCCTGTTGCAGCAGCATTGTGTTTTATTTGCTTCATGATGACTCACAGTCAATGTTTTCCACCATCATTATCACCCTTGTAATCAGATGTTGCTTGGAAAAACCTTCAGCGACCTTTGTGATTGTATAACCAGCTGTCTACTGACAGCAGACACTGAGTTGCATTTACACAGCGTACCTGTAAAATGCCTGTTCATTTATGCCTCGTATCTGTTATTTTGTTTCTGATGAGCAAAATAAACATTTGGTGATTTTTTTTAATATGTGTTATCAAGACAAAACAGTGTAGATGTGGCCAAAGTGGTTGAATAATTTATGTCATAGATGGATTTTTTACTTTTCTTTTTTCCAGAGTTGAATGATTACACAACAACAGTTATATGCTAGGTTATGCATACATACTAAAATACATGCATAACGTGGAAAAACTGTCCTTAGCACTAGCGGTATATACATTTATCATTTGGTTTATCCTTATTGTGAAAAACCTTTATTGTGATAAGAATTTTGAATTATTCTGATTACATTAAATTTAAATTATTATAATTTTTTTGGTTGTGATTCCAGGGTAGAACTCTACAGCATAATGCTGCCACCACCATGCCTGCCATATGGTACAACATCAGATTCAAAAGCTTTGCTTTGATTTTTTTGAACATTGTGGCCAAAAAGCTAAATTTTTGTCTGATATGGTCATAGAACCTGTTGTCTACATGTGCTGCTGCACATTCCACTTAGATTTGCATTTTAGGGCAGGGTTTCTGCAGAAACCATGGTTTCTGGTTTCTGGTCAGTACCTCTACCATCCACAGAGCTAATATTAGCCAAAATGCTAATTGGCTCTGTTTTAGGGCAGGGTTTCGACATCAGTTCATTTCCAAGCAGATCTTCGAACCTCAACACTGTGTCTTGCAAGGATTTTTAGTATAGAGGAGATATTAGTTACCATGTTTTTTTCCCTGAGTTTTGGCCTTGGATATTTTGTTACTGTTTGAATGAAGAAGGTTTGTGACAAACTATTTCCTGGTAGCGATTCAGATAGTAGTAGCTCTCAGGACAAGAGCACTTCCTCTGAGTGCAATGTTTTCGATGCTCTTCTTTTTGAACCTTCCCCAGCTGGGAAGCAAGCTTCCCCGACTGGGGAAGTTCTTCGTGAGCCTTTCCCGGCTGGGGAAGTTGGCTTCTCTGAGTACGATGTTTTCAATGCTTTTCTTTTTTAACCTTCCCCAGCAGTTGAGTCTGAAAGCTCAACTTTTGCTTTTGCATTTCAAGACAGTAGCCATGAAGAGAGCCCTGTCCAGACCACTGTCCTACCGAACGATTTGGCCAATCTTCCCTGTGAGGAGACAGTTGAGTCTGAAAGCTCAAGTTTTGCTTTGAAGAAGACGGCATTAGAAGTCAGTAGCCATGAAGAGAGAGCGCTGTCCTAGGGAACAATTTCTCCAATCTTCCAAAAGAGCAAACTTCTCTGGCTGGGGAAGTTTGCTTTGCAGTAGATAACGTTCTCTCAAAAACCACAGATGTCGTAAAGAATGAAATCGGCAGAAATGAAGAAAGCTACATTGACAGTTTTTGTACGTTTTCCAATTCGTTCAGAAATTGTTGGATTAATGCCAGTATTCAAGGCTTACTGAACTTGAGTTTTACTAGAAAGTGCCTTTCTCAGAATCCCCAAAAATCCTTCCGATCATCTTCAGCCACTCCGTTATGTGCCAATCTGATCCATTCAGCAATTCACAATCCGGAGAAATATTTTTTCCCACTGGAAATCTACCGGGTTCAGATGGAACTGAGGCGGAGTGAACTGTTGTCAGACATGGGGAACGACTACCAAATTTCATATTTACTGGAAGCTGTTTTAGACTGGCTAAATTCAAGTGACAGAAACATGGATATGCTAATGAACAGTGAGAAAACCTGTGAAAGGTGCAAGGGAGATTTCATAGACCTCTTGAAGAGCAGTGCCCTCGTTGTTCAGCCTGCAAAACGTCTCATCAGGATCGCCTCTTTGTTTAGCTGTTGGGTGGATTATGGTAGGGAAACTCGCTGTTCATGCTGCAAGTCAGTCTTTAGCAGAAAGAACTTCCTCAGTAAAAATGAAGCGATAGTCTTGTTTCTGCCACGGTCGGCCATGTCTGTTGAATCCAACACGTCCAGTGATTCCAAATGCAACTATTGACGTTCCTGGACAAAGTGGAAATTGGCTGTTCCGTCTTTCCTCCATCATCTGCTGTGATTCAGAGCAGACCCACTTCTACACAAATCTTATGAGTGGACAACGGACGTTTAAGCCTGATGATGACTGCGTTTCGTTTGCAGGTGGCTACTGCAAAGAAGAGATTTACAAAAGGGGATTTGTTTATATTTATGAGAAGCATGCACCAAATGTGATGTCTTCCCTGCTCCTCCTGTCCAAAGCTGTGATGGTTACATGGTGCCCGGTGTTTTTGTTTGAGACCATCCATGTCATGTCCCTCATCTCCCTTATTCCCTGCAGCTGCGTTGCTCCCTGATTGTTTCCCTTCTTAAGCCTCATCGAACGCTTTCAGCAAGTAGTTTCTAGCTCTCCCTTCTCGCCCTCTGTGTTACTGCCTCGCCCTTGTCCTCTGGATTTGCCCCTTTTGCCTTACCCTTGTCAGACTGCTGTTTTGCCTACCCGGATCTCGACCCAAGCCTGTTTCTTTGACACCGCTCACGCCCACTCCCTCAGACTCTGCTCTCTTCCTCATTGTGTATGACCTCGGCCCAGCTGACCAAGAACTTGTATCTGGTCTTAATACCTCTAGCTTGGTAATGGCTCTCTCTACAGTACCGTGCCACTCCTGTGTGGCCGTCGAGTCCATAGTGGCCAGATTATACTGTAAAAGCACCCTAGGAGGACCCGAAATCAGCCACAAGACAGAAGTGAGCAGAAACCTCAGATTTTTATTAGAGACAGCTAAGAGTGGCACAATGGATAGTCAGCTATAGCACTGGCTGATGCAGGGCAGCGTACTCACACCGTGGAATCAGAGGTATTAAAAAAGGCACCTATTATTCTACAGATGGTCTGCAGTCAGTCACTGCCTCCATGCATTGCTATGGGTCGGCCCCAATAAAGAGGTGCTCTATTGGGTGTAGAAGAATAGGTCAGTCACTGCCTCCATGCATTGCTTTGGGCAGGCCCCAATTAAGCTTCTGGAAACGCCTTCCCAAAACTCTGACGTCAGCCCTACTAAAAGTTTTCATGCTTAACAACTGCATTTGTGTCAGGAAACAATTCTTGTTTTTAAATGTATTTGAAATTGCTTTGTTATGTAATCATTTTACTCTGGAAAACAGTGGCTGGTCTGAATGCATCAGGTTTTCCATCCTGAATGAATGGATTCTTATAACCAGAAGTGAATTTCTATATGTATGTGGGTAAAACATTACAAATGTCTTTTTGGGACTGAACTATTTTTTACAGAATATATTATTTTAAAATCTAAGGCTTAAAAGATCTACTGAATGGATTAGGATTCAGGATGGATTTATAATCCCAACAATCAGCAGTCTACTTTGGAACGGTGCTGGTAAAAGCTCTGAGTCAGGTCGCAACCCCTCGCAGGTCCAGACAGGCTCATCGGCCTTTTGGATAAACACGGTGAGGGAATCTCCCACCGGGCTCGTTTCTGAGACAATGATAGAGCCAGACAGCTTGTATGTGGATCACTCTCCGAGACACAAAGTCACACCGAGCTGGCGGGGCTTATGGAGATAAGGTGCACTTTATTTAGTAACTTCAACATGATGGAGCCAAAAATCACGACATCACTCTTCATTTTGCCTCGATCGGTGCCAGACAGTGCGTTGGCTGCATACAGGGTGAGACTGGATTGTTTTCAAAGGCCCCAGTTTGCTCTTGTGCAGATCTAAAGCTGACAGGAACTCTTACAAAGAACTTCGCATCCTTACAGATTTAAGTTGTAACAGTCACAGTTTGTGCCACAACTTAACGACATTTTTGCGAAATTTATTTCACCGTCACATTCATTGTATTATATTTTCTCTCCCCATTTGCCTTCTTTAATCTATTTCTGGTCCAGAATTTTCTCTGCTGGCAGCCTGGGAAGCTTATGATATTTTTGCATTCAGTCACTCTGCCAAACATTGTCAGCTTAATGCCTGAAATGCTGAATGTAAATGCAGAGGGAAGACTATTCGCTCGACACGGTTGTTTCTCCTTTGTAGTGATTTGGACAGCATTCGAGCTGAGAGACGTTTCCTCGACGTTTGTGTTTTGCTCACATATCTCATCAGAGCTCTATGCTGTGAATATGTATCCTAGGAGCTCATTATGTGTCATTATGGTTTTTTTTTCCAAAGTTTCTTTCATTTTTCACACCAAGTTTTTACTGACTGATGGTTTTTCGTGGCGCTGATAGTGACAATGTTTTTCTTGTTTACTTTTTCTGTGCTTCAGGATTTGAAGAAGGTGCTCTCTTTCCCCCCTTACCCCGGGGAGTTTCTGCACCCGGTCGTGTACGCCTGCACGGCGGTCATGTTGCTCTGCCTCTTCGCCTCCATCATCACGTACATAGTGCACCACAGGTAAGAGGAAATCTCATAAACTGGATAACATGCCTGCTACATTCGAGGTTTAATCCTCTTCAGCCTGGCATGCTGAAATTTAAATTCACAGTCATTAACTCCACCTCAGCGTTTGGACAAGCGGGCAGACGGTTACATAATCTCCTAATTTCTCACCTTTTTTTCCAGCCTCATGGTGGTTTGTGACTCCTCTGCTCACTGGGGTGTGAGTCAGATGCTTTAGGCTGCTGTTAAGCCCTACAATCTGTCTAAGAGGATATAAAACATGTACACATTAGTGTCTGTGGTAAAGCATGTGTTTTAGTCCATCATAAGACAAACACATGCCCCCAACGGATTTGTTAGGAGGTATAGAGGCCACCTTTGCTGCTTTGTATCTGAACGAGGTGAGAACAGAGAAGCAGGCATTTTGTAGTGTACCTTCAGCCTTTTTTAGGTTTATAAAGTAGAAGTTTGCTCCACTAGAATATTGTTTAAGTGCAGCAATAAGTCATTTTGCTAATTGCTGTGTTTTATATGCAGTGTTTGTGAATTAAAACGATACGATGTTGAACTTTTTTCGCCGTTCAGATATATCCCGTTGAACTAGGAAACAAATTTGTTAGCAGCAGAAATAAAAACATTAAAGAAACATCAGCTATTACTGTATTACTGTTCATATTCCATCAACATTTTACTTGACACTAAATGTATTATTTTGGTTACTGGAAGTCCAGTGAGATATTAGTGTGACCCTTTTTTATTGGTGTTACATCTAAAAATATCTGCTAAACATCTGATTTTTGAACAAGGTGAGAAACTGTGCAACTAGTTTCATCAACAAGTTTCCAACAGGTTTTAGGCTGTGTGTATTATGCTTACATCAGTAACCCATATCTTGAAAACTGCTCAAACCACAAGCATCTTCAAGTTTTTTTTTGGCAAAAAGAACATCAGTTCCTGTTTAGGCTAGAAGCAAAAAAAAAAAAGTCCATATTTTAAGGTGTGATGGCAGATTTTATGTTTTGCACACACAGAGTTAGAGGGGATTTTCCTTCAATGTAGCTCACATTAACGAACTCTTCCACCTCCTCCACACCTCCCACTAGGCTCTCCCTAACACTAAAACACATCTCTGTTTAGTAACACTTCAGTATCACTCCAGCAGACTGACAGGATCCAAGCCGTGAAGCGCTGGGACTGGGTGTTAAATGGGCAGAATGCAAGACAGTTCAGTGATAGACACCGCATGGAGTGGGAGTGCATGTAGAAATATATTTACCCACAATGATGTGTGTGTTGACTTCCTTTTCCAACAACAAGACATTTCAGCACAGAATTTGTGATTATTGGTAAACGTAAGATGTTGGAGCGAAGGGAAATTCACAGCAGTTGGTATAATTTCCTTAAACCCGAAATCCTTTGAAAGCAACTGACACAATTTACATCAAAAGTGTTCACAGTCAGGACAAATTAACAAATACTTAAATCAGACTGCAGCAGTCAGAGACATTTTCCAACACTTCACAGTTTACATACCAGCATATTTAGAGATTTTACAAATCAAACTGTGGTGAATTAGGTGTGAACCCCTGGTGTTTGCAGAGGTTGGGACCAAGTAGCTGGAATCCACAAATACTGGAGACTTATCTAAGAATGCATTCATCTGCTTATTGTAATAGTTCAAACACAAAATATACCATAATATGCATTAATATGGACAATGAAATGGTCCAGCCGTAGAAGCTAATATCAAAGGTCTTCTTCATGGCGCTATTGAGGTACAGCCAATCATCACCAAGGAAAATAAATAGTCCTCCTTTATTGGCTGTTTTCCAAACGCCAGCCAATAGTGTGCCAATAATCATTGTGCCTAGATATCTGTGCTTCTCAAGCTTTTAGATGAGCTCTATGAAAAAAATGACATGTAGGCGAATTTACCACAAAATACTTTGGAGTTACTTCCACAGAAAATGAATCTACGCAAACTGAACGATGATTAAGTGGGAGTCCACTGTAGACATAAAACATGTTAAGAAAATGGGATATAATTGATCAATCGTTTATGTATTGTGAATAATGATAAGGGTAAATATTTTTTTTCTTAATCACTAAGATCTATGTAATTCCCTACTTCACAGAGGAGAATAATGTTCATATGGTAAATATATGACATTTTAGCGAATGCTTCAATTTCAAGGAGGGTCCAGTAGAATCCAGATTTATCAGGAATTGCACTTATGTATTTTATTGATCTAACAACCAAACATTAACCATGAAGTTAAAAAATGTCTGAAGGAACTTGGTGCTCAAAATAATTGTTAATGTTTCAGAGAAACGGGAGGAGTGATTCATCCTGGCCTCTGCTGGACGGCCACAATAAATCTGATGAGAAAACTGCTGATAAAAAACCCAACATTGTTTTTCTCTTATTTGAAACTCCAAAAGTAGTTTTGCGTTTTCTTTCTGCCACTGTCTCTGAATGTCAAATAGATTGACGGGAGAAACTTCGCCTGTGTGTTTTTACAGTCTGCTCTCTGTCAGACGCTATAAAACCACATCGTTTTCACTTTTTGTATCTTTTATTACTTCATTCGGCTGCAGCTGCCTCCTGGCAAAGTTCACTGATGCAGATGTCTCTAAGGAAAGAACCTTCATTACCTGTGGTTTTTTTTCTGCCTTAGGGTTGTTGTTTTTTTACTTTGCTAAAAAAGCAGCATAAACAACATTTTAAAATAATTTAATTCATTTAGCGTGTTGTCCAGCCTTAGGTAGCAGCACAGATTCACTGTGAAATCAGACCTCAGTTTAAACTGTTAATCTTCTTGCAGTAAATGTGTCAACTTTTCTGCTGCCTGCAAATTATTTTGAAGTCATCACCACAGGTTTTGCTTAACAACAGCAGTCAAATGCAGTTATGGCAATCTCTGTGCGCATGCATACCGCCATGTGCTACGTTTTAGCTTTTCTATTATTTGAATTATTAGCAGTGCTTTGCAGAAGTATTCATCACCTTGAGCTTTTTCACAGTTTGTCACTTTGCACCAGACACCTCAATGTACTGCACTGGGGCTTTATAGAAGTAGAACATGGTTATGAAGTGGAAGGAAAACGATACATGATTTTCTTTTTCAATTGTCAGTGTAAACAAAACAAAAACAGACTGGTGTGTTCTTGTTTCCAGTCAGTGCTTTGTATAGCCATCTTTCAGTGCTGTTACAGTACTTGGGTAATGTCGGTAGGCCTGTTCTGACCAGTTTGTTTTCTGTTCTCATTTGCAAAATAGCTCAAGCTCATTCAGATTCGTTGAAGAGCATCCCTGAAAATGATGTTCCAAACATCGTCGTAGTTTCTCAGATTGATTTAAACTGACCTGCTTTGACCTGACCCATCCTGCTGCAGCTCTGACTGTCAGTCCAGGGTTGGTTTCCTGTTGAAGGTGAATATCTTCACCAGCGTCGAACAGCTTTCCTTCAGGATCGCCGTGTTTTTAGTTTCCTCGCAAGTCTGACCTGCTTTCCTGTGTTACTAACAAAAATGATCCTCACATCATGATGCTGCCACCACTGTGTTTCATGACAGATAGGGTTTTTTTTTTACTTCAGAAGTTGTATGTTGGCTTCATTAAAAGCAATCACCTTTCACAGTTTTCTTGGCAAGACTTAGTTGGTGCATGAAGAACTTATTTTGACTTTTTATTGCCACTCTTCCATAAAAACCCAATTTATGACGTTTATGACCAACAGTTGTGTTCGTCTCCTCCTCGCTGTGTTCCTTTATCTTTATGATCCAGTTTGTTCATAAACACACTGATGCTGAGATTACCCATCAGATAAATTATGCACAGTTGGATTTGATTTAACAATGATGTGACTTTTAGGTTTTTACTTGCACTAGATTTTATTTGAGAGTAAAAGAGGAAGAATAAAAATGCATCTTTTTCAGATTTTTATTTTGATTATGAAAGTATTTTTAATTTCCACTTCAGGAAGATTTCCCCCTGTGACTCTAATAAACTTTGTGCAAAAATGCTTAAGATATTTATAGACTAAATAACTAATTTAGCAGAAGTCCTTCAGCTTATTCAACCTTTCTGTCATAACATACATCCATTATATCAACCTCTGTGTCTTGTAGTGTTTCTTCATATTCATTTTTTTTTTCCTTTGTTTGTTTCTCCTGCAGCAGAATGGGACACAGTTCGTTAAACAGAGCAGAATTAGTTTCTTTCATATCGTCTTGTTAATTCCAGCCACGGATCTTTATCTTATCCTCACTCTTGTCTCTTTTTCTGACATAATAAATATGCATTAGACTGTAACCACTTCCATTGCAGCTTGTTACCAAGCCTGCGCTCTTCGGTTTATGAGACATCAGCAGCACGTTTGGCTTGGCTAAACCTCGTCCATGTAAAACGTCTTATATTGCAGTCTGTTGCTTTATTGCCCCTTGCATTTGTCGGAGCGGCTGGTTCTGAGGTGAGGGAGTAGATGCAGAGCCGGGGCTGTTTTATCCCCCACCAACCCTCTGAGAGATGGAGATATGGAGGGTTGCCAGGTTAATGTACTTGACCCAATGAAAGCCCGCAGCAGAACCTGTGAAAACCTCTACCAGGGAGGCCAGCAGCCACCCTGATTTATGGGCCTGGTGCTGGATGGACTGGAACTCAGCAGCGGCCCAGAAAGCAGCAGCAGCTCTAATTCTCCCTCCCCTTTGCAGAAGTCAGTGAAGCCCGGCCACAGACACGCCTCCAGGCTCCAGCAGCCGCTGCTTCATCTACAGTGGGCTCATGTGCAGCCGGGGCTCTACTCCTCCATTTTGGGGAGGGAAGATTCCCACAGCAGGGTTATGTAATTTCAAATGGGGACAGTGACTGAATCAACAACAACAACAAAGAAATTAGAAAAATAAAACAATATGAGCTGACAGAGGACGCAAATTAAAAGATTAGATGGTCTGCTAACTCACAGCCCAGAAAACATGTTGGAAATGTCTGACCTATTTAGCCAAGTCTTCTAACAACTGGGTGGAAACCAATGATGTGGGCTGAGTGCCCAGCTCAGGGCTGCATGGACCCTGATTGGTCACATACTTCTCAAGGTGGAAGTGCATTTGCATCAAAAACTCCTTTAAAGTTTGGAAAAGTATGAAACAGACTGGAATTTGATTCAAGTATTCCTTCCTTGTGTCCTATTATCTGTCTCTCTTTGTGTCTATGATGTTTTTATGTATTAAGGTGCATGTAAAGGAGTTTGGAAAGTGGAGTATGGAAAAGTCTGGAATGTTATCCTTGAAAGATTTGATCTAACTTTATCCATCCATCTTAAAAAATATAATGATCTAGCTCATTGTGGAACCCAGCAGAGTGATTGTTGCACATAGAGCTATAATTACTAGATGTGTGAGTTTCGGTGAGTAGGTTGTGTGGGAATGTTGCAGGCTTAGTGATAAAGTCATACTGGAGGATGAAAATGCACACTCACTGGTGCCTGAAATTTTATGTGGTGAAACAAATGAAATTGATCCTGTCCTGTTTGGTGCCTAACTGAGCCATGTGGCTCAGTGAAGTGTTCACATTTCACAACCTGTCCTATTCATTCCTTTATTTTGTGAAGTGCTGAAAGAGCATCTATCTGAACATCAGCTTTCTAAGGCCCCGTCACTAAATGGAGCAGGTGGGTTTGTTCTCGCTTCTCCAGCTTTGCCTTCTTTAGATCTCATGAATCATAAGATTTAAAAATGCAAATGGGCAGCAGAAGAAGAAACGGATACATTGTTAACCTTTGAGATGTCTTAAAAAGTGTATCAGTGGTGTTACTTTGAATATAAAATATCTAATTGTGTAAATATTGATCAGTTTATTTTTAATTAACTAATTAATTTATAAATTCTCAATTAAC
This sequence comes from Poecilia mexicana, assembly GCF_051168715.1. NCBI lineage: Eukaryota > Metazoa > Chordata > Actinopteri > Cyprinodontiformes > Poeciliidae > Poecilia > Poecilia mexicana. Next base: position 28,763,680 of record NW_028263384.1, read on the forward strand.
TAAACAATTGGTCTTAATCTTGCTTCAGTTCTATAGATGAATGTTTAGTGTGAATTAAGTCTTTGCAGGGTGAACTTTATTCATTTTGAACTGAAGTGAAATTGGAAAAAGAAACAATATTTCATAATTTATACATTAAAACTCCCTGTGGAGTATTCTGCCAGTGTGGAGCTAATAAATGAGAACCAGGATTTATCTTTGTAGAAAATTATATAAAGGACAAACAAACAACTGTAACTTTCTAAGTACTATATATATAGAGAGTATTTTACACCAACTATGGTGGCCTGTAATCTGTTCTTTCTCTAAAAATATCTCTGTCTTCCAATCACTGCTCTGTTTTTTTCTGTTGGGTCATAAATTGCACAAAGTTACATTTTGGGACTCAATGCAGCAATATCTGAATATTGTTCATCAAATTTTTAAGGATCTCTTAATCTTGTTTTAATCCGGATCTGATCTACCCCAATCCTGATCAGTTTTATAATTTTACTTTACAGTTTTCTCAAACTAGGACGTGTAGAAATCCTGTCAAACCAGTAAAATGTATATTTCACCTTTATTATAATTATAATCTATCCTAAGTCATTAATTAAGTATGACCAAAGAGTTCAATGTAAAAGAGTTAGGCAAAGCTATTTCGACTCCTTTTGACATTGTACTTTTTAGAAATAGTTCTTAAAAAGTAAGGAAAAGGAATAAAAGTTTGTAAATAAAGGCATAATTAAATCATTTTTGGAAGAAAATAACAGATGACATCATAATACATTTAAAAAATTGCAAATTTGAAGATGAGACAACCTTTAAAAATCCCGTCCTGCCCTCATTCTACACATTTAAGTTGATGAACTGACTTAAAATCCTCCCTACACACAGAAACCCCATTGAGTAGAAATTTAAGCCAATTTCTTTCTGTTCCATGTAAAAACCTTTGCGACATGTGCAGATGGGGTGGAGGGGGGATAACAGCTTGAGGTAGCAGCATTGGTACATCAACAGATTGTTGCTGCTTTCCTTACGTAATGAGAAAATCTATTCAAACTCAAAGCTATTTAAAACAAAAAGAACATGCAAACATGTAGGAGCGCTGTGGTAAGGAGCTACGTGAGTCAGTCTGCATCCCACATGGAGAAGTTGTTCTCCTCCGCACACCTCATCCAACTCCTCAGTCCTAGTGAGCTGCATCCTGGCTTTTCCTGTTGAGCAGTTAAATAAAACCTGCTGATTGGATCATTTCTGAATAAAATAGTTTAGCTGCATCTGTAATTTTTTTTTGTGTCGTCTTTTTCTTCCTCCCAGCGCTATCCGCATCAGCAGGAAGGGATGGCACATGCTTCTCAACTTCTGTTTCCATACGGCGCTGACCTTCGCCGTGTTTGCCGGTGGCATCAATCGAATCAAATACCCCATCATCTGTCAAGCAGTAAGTGCATTCTCCTTTCTTCCACCCTCACTCTCAAAGCTTTTTGGGGAAAAAAAGGATTGTGAATGTGTATCCAAGTGTCAACAACCAGGTCAGTGTGTGCAGCCCATGAACCCAAAGCAATCTTGGTTTTATGCTTTCATGCTTCAGCGGCGTGTGGTCTGGGCATTCCTTTAGTACGGCTGTGGCACAATGACAGTAATAATTCATCCTTTTGCTCCACATAAATAGACACAGCTCCAGTGGCTTTTGTCTGTCTGTGTAACCACATCTGAAAAAGATATTCCGTACAAGTGTTTGATTTATATATTACCAACAGAATCCTGTCATATTCTTTAAAAATGACTTATCCGAGTGACCTAGATATAAAGAAACTACTGTGGTTGAGATGATTTCTGTATTTTAGATTCTTTCGTTTTGTTGGTTCAGTTTTCAGTTTGGGTTTTTACAGGTGAACCACATTCAATTAGAATATGATTAAAATGTTAATTTGATCAATGGAAGTTTCTTATATGTTTATTAAACACTCCGTCGGAAGGATAAGGCATAAAAGATCATTACTAAAGAAGCTTAAAAAGTTAAGTGGAAGGAAAACAGTTTATTCCCTGGATAGGTAATCCCATCCTGTAGAGGATTGTAATGTAAAGACTCTTCAAGAGTTTAGTGGAGATTCACCACATGGTTTCTGTTCCACATTTGTTGCATTGAGCCAGTCTGAACCAAAGGAAACATCAGACATGGTGAGATGTTCCCAGAAAAATGACCGGATGGTTGCTCAGCGGGGCTCCTTTGTGTTTAATTTGTAGATTATGCTCCCATTGTCTGGTTTTTACAGTTAGTTATGATCATTATGATTATGATCAGACTGTAGATGGTGCAGAACCGCAGTCTGATCGTTTCCGTGTCATGCTGCATTGATGCAGTAATTCAGGCATAAGGAGCCCCAACCAAGTTCTCAGTGGACTTCCTGTTCGGTGTGGACAGTCATTTCAGGAGATTGAATTATTAAAAATCTGTTTTTATTGGTCTTATGCAATATTCTAATTTTCTGAGAAGTTAAGTTTTTGTTGTTTTTTTTAGCTGTAAGCAAAAACCAGTGATACATTGTTAAAATAATGCTCTGTGTGATAAATCTGCATGAGTTTATTTTTTTTTTATTATTTTTTCATATAGAATTAAAATAGTAAAATAATTAACCTTTTTCATAACATTTAAATGTGTTCATTTTAGCCACTTTTGTGGCTTTTAGTCCTTTAATCTACGAAGAGGGAAAGCAATAAAGACGCTTTGTGTTTTTTTACCAACTCGATCTGGACAACTCCTGCTCTTCCTCTGATGTAAGCCGCTCTCTGCGCCTGCATTGGATGTCCTGTCAGTGTGATCATCTTTTTGCTGCTCTTGTCTCTGAAGCCCACAGAGTTGAATGAATGAGTTAGACGGAGCGACACGGAGAATTTAGTTGTCAGTACAGATTTGGAAGCAGGACATGCTTTTGTGCCTGCTAGCAATTTGCTATTTTTAGGTATTCATGAGGAGGAAACATGAAGGGATGCCATAAAATATATTAAAGTCTGTACTTTGAATACAGATTAACATTAAAGTGCAAAAACTGTTGCAAATGTTGCGTAATTTTTTTTTTCATTTAAATTATTTGAGAAACACATTCAAAATAATCATTTTGACAACATTTGGCCATTTTTACAAACTTGCTTCATCAAATTATCCTCCACTGTCACGTCTTCTGGTTCACCTTTCTATAAACAGACTTTTCTGCCTCTTTTTCTATTTTCCCATCTCAGTTTTCGCTGCCTTCTGTCACTCCCTGTTTGTTTCAGTGGGCCTTGTTCGCTCTCCGTTTTGTGAGCTGCAGCACATTTGGGACTTAGCTGTCTCTTCTGCCTTCGCTGGCACTCAAGGCGTCCCCTCAGTCCACAGAGTAAAGACTCCACTGTTACCTGATGAAATGCGCCCAGCTTCTCCTGGCCTGTCTCACCAGCTGTCATGTCTTCCTCCACTGGAGGAACAATCACAAATTGGCTGAAGTTTGTCATAAAATGCATCACCCATCCACCTACCTGCTCCCTACCATTTAGCATCTCCCTACTAATTTTATGATTTGAAAATATGTGGTTCTGTTCTGCTGTGACAGGAAGTGAATACCTGACAGGTGAACCACATTTTTTTTCAAATTGTAAGCAAATCTTTGCCAGCTTAAACAAGTCAGCCATGAATTTCTGACCACTGGCAGGAAAACTGAGTAATGCTGCATGTCTTGCAGAAACACAGTGTTGTGATGCAGTGACCTGGCTTTCATAAAGAGGTTACTTTAATTTTTTTTGTGTGGGGAGGAAACAAATCATGCAAAATTGTGACAACAGAGCGACTCACAAAAGGACGGAAGTTGGCTGCAGAAAAGGACAGAAAAAGTGATTTTTCAGATTTGTTCTAACAAATCCAAATGTCAGCATAGCCTTTCCACTGGCGTTCACAGTGAAAGAGCAGCAGCAGACAGGCTGTGCTGATAGCTGATGCTCCCTGTCTGTGTAATGTGACACGTTCAGCTGAGGCTCAAATGAAAGCCGTGTGGGAGCGACCTGAGCTGGTAGCGTGTGCTGCTATGACGCTCAGCAATAATTACAACACGCAAAGGAGGGAAAAAACAACTCTCTCTGTTATTTCTGTCACAGCCACAAAGGGAGCGCGTTATGTGTCGAATTAATAGCAAGTCATATCAAATTATGGCAACTCTAGCCTCACACTTTAACAAATATCTCCCTGTGCAAAGATCCTCAGCAGAGCAAGATGTTCGACTTCACTACAGCTTTTCTAAAAGCTACTTCTTGCTCTGATGGAGCGGAGAAGACGTCCCATGAATTGAAAAGTCATGGTCCGTGTCAAAAAAAACGAATAAAGCACCTCGGACCTCCTTAGTCCTGATTGGGTTTGTGGAACTCTTTGCAAACCCAGAAAGTCCCCAAAGTCCATAAAATAAAATGAGAACTGCAAACAGAACCACCTGCAATAAAACAGACCAAAAACAACAAAAGAACAGTTAAAGCAATGAAAACCAGAAAGTGGAAGAATATAAAAGACTAATAAGTACCGACTGATATTTTCAGCTAGAAATAAAAGTCAGTAGCATTAGGCACTTGAACAAATAAAAGATGTTGGATCCACAGTTTTGTTACAGAAATGTTCTGTGATCTCATCTTTAACAAGAACTGGTTCACTCAGTTCAACCGGGTTAAAATGAATTGATTCATATTTACAATTCACCTCCTAAATACTCTGAACTAAGTTCAGAGCTCCAATTGGAAATAAATCTCATTCATTTATCATAATTTGTCTGAAATAAATATGACATATATACTAATGTTATTCATAATTAGCCTGTGGATTATGTTGTCGCCTAACATCCACTTTATTTTGTCATGTTTTCAAAAACAACAAAGAAGATTGTCTGAACTTACAAAACAAATAATTTTATCCAGGCTCTCAGTAATTTCCCATTTGTTCATAATTTCACAGCCATAAAATCAGAACTAATTCACGTTTCCATTATGAAATTTTGTTCAGAAGGGAGTTAAACCAACATGGTGTTCATTTTAAATACTGACAAAACCTTCAATCATATTTATTTTATTTCAGTTGTTTACCTCCAAGATGATTGGAGTTGGAGCTGCAGCTTATCTGCAGCTTTTTGCTTCATCTCTGCACAAAAAGAACAACAAAAAAATAAAAGTCTCCAGGTAATATACTTTAATAAAGAGAAGAAAAAGGCGCCATAGTCCAGTTTAAAGGGAGAGCCTAAACTATCGATGTGGGTCCAAACGTGCTGCCTGTGCACACATACACCCCCCCCCCCCCACACACACACACACACTCAGACAAAACGTTGCTCTTCCTCCTCCAGGAAAGTTTGCTTCTATAAATCAAAGGGTTTATTTTTTTTAACTTGGACATGTGAGAAGAAACTAAAAAAATGAAACTGGGAAAAAATAAAAGTAATTTTGGAAAGAAATCAGACTTTTCATTGGGACATGCCCTTTGGCAGTTTATTCAGCGCAGAGATTTATATTTAAATTAGGATGCGGTGTTCTATGTGTGTCTGGATATCTGTAAGTTTTACTTCTGCTTGTCTCACTCACAGTTTATCACATGCTTTTAGTTGTTCCAGACCTTCAACCTTTTCCACAAAAGCTCTGAGAACTGCTGGCTTGTAGGAATGTCTAAAAAAAGACTAGAAGCTAAAACCAGTAAATTTTACCCCCTGAGTGTCTTCAGCTCTCTGTAACTATGTTAATATAAACCCCTGTGGCTCATACTTAATGACTTTTTCTGAAATTACTCTCCTTTGCATCTGTTCAGTGTGAAATATTTGTATGGCCATATAAGCTTGGAGCTGCTGAGATGATCCTTTTTACACACAGAAACAATGTAGACTTCAGCACTCAGCTGTATTACTAGGAGTTGTGTGTTGCTGTAGCAACCAGGTTGACACTGACTATCAAAACAAACCTTTTCTAATTAGGTAGACAGATTGAATTACAGATAATTATGGTGGAATAATATTTAATATGGATTTTATTTGCTTCACTGAAGTAGTTATAATCACCTAGAAGACAATCTAAGAAAGCAGCATATGTATTACACGCTCCAGGGCCTGAACAACCTGAAGTAGGATGTAAAGTTTGACTGACAAACATTATGGAAACATTTAAAAGAGCAAAACAATGGATGTAAACCAGGTTTTGGTTTACACTCAAGCATTAATGCCCAGGCTATTTCACATGGAGCAATCTGAATATGTGTATAAAATCAGTGATCAGTATGAAATAAAAGGACAAAGTCTGGAGTATTTTCTGAGTCAGTCAGTAACAATCAGCTCAAGAAAAAACTCCAGCTCAGTCAGACTGACTGGAAACAGATATTATTTTATAATCTTACCACAGATCCCAATTCAAGTCAGGTCTGGACTTGGACTGGGTTACTTTGACAGATAAGTGTGCTTTGATCTAAACCAGGAGTCTCCAACCTTTTATCTTCTGTGATCTACTTTTACACGAGAACATCAGAGCTACTCATGCTTGGCAAAATGTATCTAAATATCCAACTTCCACAAGTCATAAGCAAACACTTATTCCCCATATAATAAAGCACGTCAACACACATTGTGTTCAAAAAACTTTCATTCACAAGCATCTGAGCGCTAGAAATGAAAATGAACACAAAGAAATAAAATGAGTAGCACTCCTGAAGAGCACTTCAAAAAATGTGTAAAACTGAGGTAATGAAATAAGATTCAACAGCTGAATGACTTGAACTTCTCTTAATTCAGATTTTGTGAAAAACAAACAAACAGCATGAATGTCTGAGCTCATAAATCCGCCATCTTTGTGTACGGTGTTTGTCATTGATGGTGCGTCATCAGTTGTTACAGAAACCAAGTTTTCGACAGGAATTTATTTCCAACATCTCCCCCTTTGTTGCACAGTAGATGTCAACTCCCTTTGTGGTGATTTTCAGTAGCAGTAATGTCAGAATCTCCTCTTTTATGGTAAAGTAATCAAACACCATGTGTGTGAAAGCAGCCAGACGCGCCGTGTCACTGCAGTCCACAGACTCATCGCACTGCAGTGAAGACGGGATCAGAGAGAAACTCAAATGTCACAACTGCTTAACAGATGGTTTAAAATAACAGCTACAGCTTTGATTCAATTCAGATTATTTCTATAGAACGGGTTTACAAAAAATGTTACTTCAAAGCACTTTACAAAACAAACATATCCAGTGTTTATAGGATCATAAAGAGGGAGAAAATATGTTCCTACTTTCTTCTGTCATCTTTACAAACTTTACACTTTTATGGCTGAAATATACCCAAAACCATTTTTTTAGGTGTCAGCTTTGAATGGGGATCACCCAACACTTGTGGACCACAGAGCCTAAATTTAATGGCCCATAATTACACATTTGTCAAGAAATGTAGCACTCTGCTGCTGCAGTGATTTAGCAGGGTGGCTTTGATTGTCTCTATTTTAGGTGGTCATAGTTTTATGACTAATTGGTGGTCATGAAGGACAGATTTTAGGTTTATATCATCTTAACATATGGTGATAAATACTCCAAAGCATACCCAAAACAATCTCCTTTGGACAAAAGATTTATATGCCGGTTTAGGGATTTGCTGCTCATGTCACCAATAAAGCTGTCAACACAATGAAAAAACAATGAATCTCCATAACTACGTTCTGATGTGTTGGTGGACCAGCAGACTGCAGAGTCCTCATCAGGAATGGATTTAGCGCTGTGTAAATAGATGGACGTCTTCTTAGTGTAACACCGTTTCAGTGTCACCTGAAGCCAATCGTTCTACAATTAAACATTCAGTCTGCGTAATCAGAGAGGCTTTTATCTGCACTAAGTGCATAATGGAGACAGAGTTTAATATATTGCTAATTATACTTTTATTTAGCCATATAACCCGTGTGAGGTCGAGGCAGGACAAAGCAACAAGGCATCTTTGAATAGACTCAGAAGGTTAAAATGAATGAAATGAAGGTTTAGTCCTGTGTAATTAACATCATTTATAAATTGTTTTCTTGAAACAAATTCTAAATTAAACATTCATGGAATCACCCATGGTGGGCATGGCTTTGAAATTAAATTTAAAGGGCATGATTCTTTCTTCTTTTTCTTTTTTGTGCAACTTTCTCTTCTCAGTTGTTGGGCGTCACACCATGGTAGTTTCATTGAAAAGTTTTGGGTTTGATTCCTGCCACACAGTTATGTACATCTTGCCTACATCATCCGTCTTTGTTTTACTGGGTGAGCTTTTATCCGAACTACAGTAATGGACCTGTCAAAATGTTATTCTGAGGACACCATCTGTCACAACATTCACTCCATAAGTCCATCTTCGGTGAGTTTTTTCACAACCATAGATGGATAATTAGACTGCAGCTGCAGTCAAACAGTTACTCATTTGAACCAGAAAAGAAAAAGTGTTGCAGCTGAAGCAAATTATCCAGGATACACAGGCAGGATTATTTATTTAACGTGATCTGCGGACATCAGCAGACGTTCTGCATGGAGTGGACACAGCTGTTCTGTCCCGGCTGAACCGGCACCGCGCAACTGGGTTTAGACTCTGGATAGATCCATTGATTATTCACTTTGAAAAACAACGGAGAAGTGAATTATATAGTTACAGTATTTTTCATATATTGAAGATTTTCCATTTTTCTAGCTGTAAATCTTGATAATTGCCTTTTAACCACTGAAATAGTTTTTACAGAAAAACTGGAAAAAGTAACCACACAAAATAATATTTTTGTTTTTTTAAATGAGTGCACAGTGCATTCTACTTATCTGCTGTGCTGAAGCACAGAGCTCAGTAATGAATGGCATCAAGCTATTTTAAGGTAGATGGAGCATGAGAATAAGCGTAATCTTTACAGCCACAATAGCTGATAGAACAATAATTATGTGCCCATGACAGAAGGGCTTAATCGATGTGAGGAACTCGTTTTTATCTTCAGTTTCCAGGCCACTTGCTACATGTGTTTATAAAAACCAAGACTGCTGTGGCAACGAAAGGTGCATGGCGATCAGACGGCTCTATTGGCTTTTAAATAAACTATTTCCCACAGAGCTGACCTGATATAACACAAAATGAATTCATGCTTAAGGCTGTTTTTAATTTTTTTAAATCTTAAATCAAGATTTTTAATCAAGCTGGATAAAGTCGTGCAAAATTAAGAGTGTCAATCTGTTCCTTTTGTTGATAATATCTGCAAATGACTGCTTATTAGGAAATGAGAAAAAGCTTCCTGTAAATTAGATGAGTAATAACAGAACATGTGAGATAATAGTTACAGGCCAGGACTTTTTCATGTTACCCATTCAGCTACTGAAACACTTTTTTTATGATATGCATATATGAATATTAATATCTACCAGTGCAGATACTTTCCTATCCACGTCCCTTTAACCTTCAACCTTCAGGGCTGTTTTTGGTTGTATAGATGAATATCAGTAAACCCACAGAGGATCTGTTAGATATGCTGCTGTAATTCTGTACTCTACCTGTAAGTGTATTTATATTTACAGGACTGATTGTTATAGTTTAAGCATCAGAATGGCTGTTTTTACGCATTTATTTACATCACTGTTGCTGCTAAATCTGAACAAAGATGGCTGCTAGACCCAGTGACAAAAGTGTAATTAAACGAGTCTTTCTGCCACCGTAAATTATTCATGATTCAGAGCCAACATTGTCTGTGAATTATTCAACCAAAGATCCCAGAGAAGTTAATAAGGAGGCTTCATATGGATGCAGATCAGGACCAGAGAGCAAAGAGAGAAGGAGGAAGTTCAAGCTATCTCTTCCATCAATCACAAAAGGTCAGGATCATTTCCCCGTCTCAAACTTTCCAACCGCACAGCCAGATACAGATTTACAGAAGAGCGGCAAAAGCAAATGAGGTGGATGAGCAGTGGTGGGCAAACAACTGGTGGTGATTCTGATTCAGGAGATGTTTCTGTCTGGATATTGAACTATTAGAAGGACATACAGCAACAGTCTTCAGTCAGAAGCCTCTTTAGATTCGTTGCGAGACTGGTTGCTAGTGGAGATCCGTCCTGCTCACAGCTTTAACATCCACAGCGACTCTTTGAAGGCATTTGCGACTCCTTCCAGTCTGGTTTTTGTGCTCACCACAGCACGGAGACGGCCCTTGTAAAAGTGTTCAACGACATCCATATAAATACAGACTGTGGGAGAACCACAGTGCTGGTTCTGTTGGACCTCAGTGCAGCTTTCGACACTGTTGACCACGACATCTTACTGAATCGACTGGAGAGTTGGGTCGGACTCTCCGGTCCAGTGCTCAGCTGGTTTGAATCTTACATAAAGAACAGGGATTTCTTTGTTTCAATCGGAAACTTCTCATCAGAGAGGTCAAAGGTCACATGTGGGGTACCCCAAGGTTCAATCCTAGGACCCCTTCTTTTCAGTATTTATATGCTCCCACTGGCTCAGGTTATAACAGGAAATAAGATCAGCTACCATAACTACGCGGATGATACCCAGCTCTACATCACGATGTCACCAGGTGACCTTTGACCCCATCCAATCACTGAACAGATGCTTAGAACAGATCAATGTGTGGATGTGCCAAAACTTTCTCCAGCTGAACAGAAACAAAACTGAAGTTATTATCTTTGGACCTAAAGAGGAGCAAACTAGAATCAATGCACAGCTTCAGTTATTACAACTGAAAACCAGCGATCAGGCCGAAACCTGGGAGTAGTGATGGACTCTGACCTGGACCTTCAGAGCCATATTAAGACAGTCACAAAGTCGGCCTTCTATCACCTGAAGAACATTTCCAGGATTAGAGGACTGATGTCTCAGCAGGATCTAGAGAAACTCATCCATGCGTTTATCTTTAGCCGTATTGATTACTGCAACAGCGTCTTCACAGGTCTGACTAATAAATCAATCAAACAGCTGCAGCTGATCCAGATGCTGCTGCTCGCGTTCTCACTAAAACCAGGAAGATGGAGCACATAACACCAGTTTTAAAGTCCCAACACTGGCTCCCTGCTCAAAGAATAGACTTTAAAATACTGTTGTTAGTTTATAAATCACTGAACGGTTTAGCACCACAATACCTTAAAGATCTGTTATCGCTGTACCAACCGTCTAGACCCCTCAGATCTTCTGGTTCTGGTCTGCTCTGCATCCCCAGAACCAGAACCAAACGAGGGGAAGCAGCATTCAGTTTCTATGCACCGCAAATTTGAAACAAACTTCCAGAAAACTGTAAAACAGCTGAAACACTGGGCGCCTTTAAATCTCAACTTAAAACCCACCTGTTTAGAGTTGCTTATGGCTAAATTAGGGTTAGAGTGTGGATTTTGATGTTTTTAATGTTTTTATCTTTTTTTATCTATTTAAGTTCTTTTTATTTGTCTTTCTAAAATGGCTATTTTAGAGGTTTGAGTATCCTTGTTAAACTGCGTTTTGACTAAAAATCTGTACTCGGGGAAGAAGAGGTGTTCCTAGAGCCCCTCTCTGTTCGAGGAGACCCCATAAGGGTAAATCCTCATGTAGATATGAAGCTTGTTAATACTGTTATCTTTGTTTTTTATCATGTTTTTATCTTTACTTTTTGTATAGTTTTTAACTTCTTTTTATTTTTCTTTCACACTGTCTATGTAAAGCCCCCCCTTAAAATGTCCTGTTTTTAAAAATCTTTTTCCAAATGTTTCTCTTTCTCACTGTTTCTTTTTCTATGCTGCTTTTATTTTAATTATGTGAAGCACTTTGAAATGCCTTGCTGCTGAAATGTGCTATACAAATAAAATTTGGTTGATTGATTTATTTGGAAGATATGAGTTTGGACATTTAAATTCCCTTTGATGTCCATAAAGTTTATTTGAATTGAACTGAAATGAACTGAACATGTCATGTTGTGGAAGTTATGTGAAATTAAGTACGACACAGTGTTCAGTACGCCACCTTGAGTTGATGTAGTGTCATTCCCGTATATCTTCACATAGCAGTTTCTATGAGAGAAAAGGTGAATTACTGCAAAGTTTACTGTCCTGACATGTTACTGTAAGGGAATTTCAGCTGTTGGTTTGACAGTCAGTGTGTGTAAAGCTCCAGTATCATGCTTCATGTTCAGTCTGGTAACATAATTGGCCCCATTTCTGCTCGGGAACCTTTTATGGTTTGGTTTTATTTGTCTGTCTTTGTCTCAGGGCTACTGAACATATTTTTTATGCCATTTCTTGATTCAATCAGTGCTAACGGGATAACTCTGGGCAGATTTTGGGCAGATGCCCATAACGTTTGCCAGGACACAATTTGGCATAATTGCAGGACTACTATAGGAGACGTAAGATCACATGACACACACACACACACACACTGTCAGCCACCTGTACACCTCCAAGCAGTGCCTGCAGTGTCACCCACCATCCAGCATGTGTGCACATGTTCAGGATTGAAAATAAGTGCTTGCTCTCCCTCCAAAGAACATTTTTTAGGAGTTGTTGCTAAATTTCAGGCGTACACTTTGACATCCACCTGTCCTTTATGTGCCTGTTTCCCCTGTCTTGAACAGCGGCGCGGTTTCTCTGGAGGATCTCGTGTCTTTGAGGCCTCAAAGTTATCTCTAATCTCAGTTTCTGTCTTTCCTTCAAAGAGCGCCTGCTTCAATATCGACTTGAACGCCACCCCAGCTGTCACACTGCATCACCTCGGTGGCTGTTTTTAGCAGCAGAGCAGCGTATCCTTCCTCTCCCTCCTCCTATACCTTTTCCTCACATCAGAACATCTGCATTTGGACAGCACGTTTCAGGTGATTGCTCAGTGACTGAGACTGTTGGTAGAGCATCAAACATTAATTAAGAACGAAACTTAGCTCAGGATGTGACCTAGATGTGACTCTGCATTGAGCTGTCAGTGTTAAGAAGACACACAGAGAGGATTTCCTCATTAGTTTATCTCTGTGAAATTAGTTTTTTTACTAAGGAAATAGTTTCGTCGTGTTATAGAGAAGAGATAGAAACCTTTGCTATTGTAAAGCAACAACAGCACCAAGCGTTGCTTTGCTCAAAGACTCATCCAGAGCTTTTTTTTATTACTTTTCTGATGATGACAAGTTGTAGAACAGCTTGAACAGCCACAGTGTCTTGGCATGTCAGACATACAGTCTGTGGACTGACACTAGTGACAGAAAAATGTAATGGTTTCTTTCACCCTTGGTTTGTTTCACAGCCCAGCCGTTGCCCTGAGGACCTTGGCAAATAACCCATTTTATTATTTATCACCACATGTTTTTTTTTTATTAAGTCAAGATTAATTAGCTAAATCCTATTTATGAGTTTATTTTGTTTTATGTTGTTTCATTTGAGGACATCAGGGCACAAACCAAGGCTTATTGAAAAATTAGTTTAATGACATTTTTTGTTTATTCTTTTCAGTGGAAAATGGTAAGAAAGTCGTGAACTGCCTGAACATGCCCGCATGTTTTCCAGAGTTCATAGCAATTGGGAGTGGCTTGAACCAGGCAGGACTAAGATCCATGTTGATTTTGTTACGACACACAATGAGGAGGGTGGCAGGGAGAGAAAAAGATCTTTAATGTTCGCCGTTAAACAACATTAAACCAGGGATTTTCAAAGTACGGTTGCTGTTTGTGGCCCTCAGGAGGATTTCTGTACAGCAAGAATGGTGCAAGTTTATATTTTTTTCCATTTTCTTCCTCTTTTTTTACACCTGATGATGTTAAACCATGTCGCAAAAAGATTGGCATCCACTTTACATTAGACACTTTAGATGCCAAATTGCTGCTTAGGAAAAAAAACGAGATAAAAAAAAAATTCCTGCAGAACTGAAATACCAGGAGAATTTAGGAAACATCTGTTGGCAGCTAGCAGAAATCTGAAAATAGGACATCGTCAAGTGGTTCCTTCAATAATCCAAAATATATGGTTAAATAAGATAAATTGTTAATGAGAAACGAATTCAATGTACTTCCATGGCCACTCCAGGCCCTGAACTTGAGTCTAATAGAAAACTGTCGGTGAGCTGAAGAGGAGGAGCGTCAAAGGACCCAGGACTCGTCCTCTGAGACCTGATGGTCTGCTGATAGATGATGTTTGCAGGAGGTCAAATGTAGACTACTTCTAAATATACACTTAAGATGAGCGTAGAAGGAAGGCACACTCTCTCTCCTGGGTCTGCTGCTCTCAGCTTGCTTATTACCCCAACAAACAAGGCAGGATGCAGGCTGGCATCAAGTTCACGTGATGATGAATTCAGATTATTAACATTTATTCATATCGTTGTTGTATGATAAAGTTTAAACAGGAGAGACAATAATATTTAGTTCAATTGTATTTGTTCATTATTAAATATTGATAAATAAACGATAAAGAAATGAGAATTTCTTGAAATTATATAAACAAGTTTTGCAAAAATGTGCAAAGCAAAACATTTTGTGTTCAGTTTCTATTCAGCTTTTGCTGTCACAGATTCACATCATAGTCTTCATCTTTGTTTGGCCAAATTTGGTTTAGTACAGATATTTTTGTTGTTCTAATCTTAACATTTGAACATCTCAGTCTTCCTTATCTTGGATTTTTCTGTAATCACGTATTTCTGGAACATGACTGGGAGATTTCAAGTAGCTTCACGTTTGATTCTTTTCACATTTTTGTTAGTTATCTTGTATTTTTTATATTTTTTCATACAACCTTAGAGCCTGGCATCCATTTGAAAGAATTGTTTTCCCCTCTGAAGCTGTTAAAACAATTTTTCAGTTGATTTGGCCTGAGGAAGAGAAGTGACCTAATAATGACGTACACCTGGATGTGGGGCATTGATCTCTGTAGGCCATCATCCCGTATACGCAAATCCAATAGACATTTAATTTTTATGTGCTGGAATTGGAAGCATACATAAAAACAATGATATGATCCAACAGCTAGTTGCCTGATGCACACACAGTGTGTTTTCACAGGCCCATAACAGATTATATATTGTGTTTTTGATATTGAAAGAAAGGAGACTTCTTCACTGAGCTCAGTTTCTTGTCACACCAGTTACTACTTTAACCTATGTTTTGTTTCTGCACACCTACAGCAGTACAGGACGGCTTGTGTGCAGGAAATGGGGAAAAGCAGATAAACACACGACCAGTGTGCTTTTCTAGGAGACTCTGATGCCCATAGTCATTTGTCTCTGATGCTGGACTTTTGTTTCTGTTATGTTTCCAATTCGTTGCTCGGCTGTCTGATTTGAGAGGGGCTCGTTGTGTCTGAATCACAACAGGAGTTTTTTTTTGTTTGTTTTTTGTTTTTTTTCATGCAGCTAGCTGTCAAGCTATAACTTTCAGATTACTTTCTGCTCCATCAGAGCCTTGATGACCTAAATTGCTGTTCTTTTCAGCTTTGGGGACATTGCAGCTCTGCAAAAGGATGCGGAGGGACAAAAATCACACCAGTCAGTCAACGTCATGCAATAGAAAATATAAAGATTACATATAAAGACAACACAGAACTTGAAACTCTATATCAAAGAAATACATGAAAGGTACTAGTTTACACAGAAATGTTGTATTAATTTAATACATGTTTATCCAACATAGAAATAACCCAGTAAATCAAAAAGATCTCATCTCAGGCATGGATTTCGGATTAGTTTTTTAACTTTGTTTCTTTTAATTGATGGTTTTGCAACATCCAACTTAGATTAAATCGAACAGATTTGGGTGGACATTTCTTACTGTGGATTTTCTAGACAATGTCCAAGGTATGCATTCAGGCTAAAATATGTCCACATAACGTTACACATTTCTCTGAGCAAGTTGTATCTTGACGTCAGACTTTTTGTAGCCATCAACAGCTTCAGCCATGATGCTGGTCCGATA
This sequence comes from Poecilia mexicana, assembly GCF_051168715.1. Taxonomy (NCBI): domain Eukaryota; kingdom Metazoa; phylum Chordata; class Actinopteri; order Cyprinodontiformes; family Poeciliidae; genus Poecilia; species Poecilia mexicana. Next base: position 28,779,553 of record NW_028263384.1, read on the forward strand.
TGTTGCCTTGTGTCTTGGCAGAATTTGTCGGGTTTCCTTGCATAACGTAGCTTTTAACAGTCAGAAAACTCAGTCCTTGTCTCTTCTCATCATATGTTGACACCTGGACATATTTAGCTGTTCTAATATAAATATGATCCCAAGCATGTCATATAATTGTACCATTATTTTTCCCACAACGGCAAAATAAATGATCAAGAATCCAAAATGTTTGACCTTCATGATCTATCTTATGTTCCTTTTTTTTGATTGAAGTCAACTGTTGCTCCACAGTAGCGGTTAGCCTTTATTTGTTTCACTTTGTAAAACATCTTTAGGCGATTAATCAGTCAGATTCCGATCATTTGAAATCTTTTCCTGTCCTCTTGTAATCATATTAAAAAAGCATCTCCTCCTGTCTGTTCTTGGCTCTAATGAACCTCTGAAGTGTGCAGACTCCAAAGCAGTGATTGACTTCCCACCCGCTCTTTGCTCTCTATAAACAGCTCACGGACACTTCCAATTAGTGTCTGGTCCGCTGCATGCTAGCTTCAGTCCCCAGGCCTATCATGTTGGAGAGAAGCCATTTGATTGGGTGTCTCAGGTTGGCAGTTCATCATGAACAGACTGACTGGGCGGTGGAAAAGGCTTAGAGCATTTTAATTTTCTCGCTCCATTCTCCAAACGCTCATCTCCTCTTTGCCACATCCCTATCTGGGTTCTGTTTCTGTAAGCTGGCAAAGCCTTTAAACAAAGTTAGATCAGTTCCACCATCCAAACATATTTCATGAATATTAAAGTGAGCAGGAAAGGAGATGTGTACATTGCGTGCAAAAGCGCAGTCACTCAGTGCTGGTGTTCAACGTGATCATAATTTATATTCAGACTTGTTATTCAGTGTGCACACCTCGTGTCGTTTAGCTGAACTGATAAGAAACTGCTCCGTATCCTCCAGTGTCGCCTCACTACGATTCTCCTCTCCCAAACAACCTTGATGGTTCAATCTGACTTTTAAGCCTGTTTTCCTATTCTTGCACTGCTGTGCTTTAATGAAGCATTCTGGTCTTGCAGGGAAGCGTCTTCAGAGTTACCCTTGGTCTGACATTGATAATGTTTCACAGTGAGGTGTGTGAGATCGTCTTGAACATATTTTCTTTGAGCTAAACGAACGTTGTCTCATCTGACATTTTTCCCCAGGAACGTGCTTGTAAGGCGGCGCTTAAGTTCGGAGAAGTCAAAGAAATAATTTGATGCACCCTCTGCCACCCCCTCAGGTCGGGTTCGTGCTGCACTACTCGTCTCTGTCGACGATGCTGTGGCTCGGGGTGACAGCCAGGAACATTTATAAGCAGGTGACCAAGAAGTCTCCACAGAGTCAAGACGGTGACCCACCTCCACCCCCTAAACAGCCCCTGTTGAGGTAAGCACTGATGTCCTCCTTAGCCTTGACTTGTATGAGGTGAAAAGGACTTAAACCGTCGTGTCAATCTGTGCGTGCGTTCGTTTTCATCTTTCTTCCAGTTTTTGCTGCTTGTGCTGTGTAGTTCTTTGAAGGTCAAACTCTGGGTCAGTGCACAACTTTCCTATTTCATCTTAGACTTTAGGGTCTTCAAGGTGTTTCCAGGCAATTCCTGTTCCAAGTTTCTTTTTTTTTGTACAAGCATTGGTGAACAAATCATTCAAATCAGTTGAAACACAGATAGAAGACATCCATTATTTTTGCTTGTGAGTATTTAACTCTGTTAAAAATGGTCGGATGCCGCCTATTTCCAGCAGACAACGTGGTAGAGGCAACCAACAGCTGGTCATGAACACACTCAAACCCCAGGGCAATGTGTAATCTTTATTTGATCCAAGATGGATGTGTTCCCACTGGGCTTGATGTTAGCCTTGCATACTGGGGTAGGGTTAGGAGACGGGTGTTGGTTCAGGCACTTGTAGCAGTTTGTCTGGTAACGCCTGTGAATTGTTGGTCATTTTCTGCACCATTTTACTTGGAGAGTCACCTCGTTGTGACTGCATGCCAGTGGAGGGTGAGGATGACCCGCTGTGTTCAGGGGTCGTTTTTATATGTAGGTGGCCTGATTCCTGGTCTGTGTCCATCCCAAGGCCGATGCTGCAGCCTGCAGCACCGCCTACCCAACCTGCCCTCTCCTGCAATATGATGACAAACTGTTTCTGCCTCCACTTCTTTTCAGCAATGCAACATAATCATTACAGGTTTTCCTAATGCTAATGAGACTTGTGATAAACTAATAAGTAGATAAAAAAACATAATTAGTGTTTTTGCTATAGGTATATTACCAACATAGACCATAGATATGAGAATTCATCATTTCCATCTCAACAACATGGTTGTACTGACAAAGCTGCATCTGGTAAAGATATACTGAATTCTGAAAAACTAAGGTTGTCTGGTATACATTTGCTTTCATTTGAACTTTTGTACACATTTTACATCACTAAGATCATACTAACATTGTCCTTGAAATGTCAGATGAAACAATAATTTGTGGTTGGAGAAACGTTTGATGTATTTAAAGAAGTAAGCATTTAATCCTGTTTGCGTCGGTGCCATCGGCAGTGGTGATGCAGGCGAAGATTAGTGAAAACACAAACTTCACCTCAGCTAGAAAGGTTAAATCTTCCAGAAATAATTTACCATACAATACTGACTTGTTTAATATTTTAAATTAAATAAGTTTGTAAATAGTTTTTGCACTTTTCACAGATAAAATCTTCACAGAGACAAAGAAAAACTAAATTTCATGTTTTTCTAAAACTCATTCATTGGAGGCGTAATTGATCAGTTACTTTGGGATATTGTCAGAGGTTTTTTTTGTTTGTTTTGTTTCCTGTTTGTCCAAAACGTCGACCTGTGATTTCTGAGCTGCTCTGGGTGAAGGGAAGGTCAGCCATGATGATCCGCTCAGTCCTACAGACAGCTTTTGAAATAATGTGGTTAAAGAAATGACATCATCATTTTAAAACTGCATTTAACTTTATTTATATTGTCTTTGCCAGATGAAAAATGAGTCTGATGATCTAAAACACACAAAACCTTGTATGAGTCGTATGACCCTTCTTATTTTTTTCATGAAATAAATTGCTGATCGTCTCAAATTCACAGGTAGTTTTATTTTCTGTGGAATAATTTATTAATTTGAGGTATTTTTAAATCCTTGGCCAGGCACACAGGAGTCCACCTTTTATCTAATTTTATCTGCAGGTGTTTTATCTGGATGTCTCGGAAAGCTCTCTCAACATGACAGGTGATGATGGCTCATAGGCGAGGATGCCAGATCTTTGATGTCAGAAGTTTAAATTAGGCTGGTTTCATCTTTTATTTTTAAAAAGATTTTAACAACTGGCATCTCTTATGCGCGCCCTGATCGTATTTCTTCTTGCAGATGGAATATGGAAACATTTGTTTATAAAATTAGATGTATTCAACAGTTTCCCTTTCCTTCTTTTGTATATGACTGTGCATGGCCACTGATTTTGGTTTTTGGGTTTCTTTATTTACTCTCCTGTGTTTCCCATCTTTTGTTTTGTTTCGAGGGCAGCAATGGCTTTAATAGGACGAGTTATTGAACAGTTTATCTGCAGAGACACATGCAGCTTGTGAAGACTGTTGTAACTCGACATAGCTGTCAGATTTTCCTCTGCGTACCACTCTGGTCTCATTTTGGAGTTTTTTTAGTGATCATTTTTAATCAGTTACAGAAACTGTTTGTAGAGCTGACATTCGAGACAAACTGCAGCTTATGTAACACTCAGCCTTCAGATTACAGCATAAAGATAAACTAAACCTCCCTTAAATGCCACTAAGCACTGATCAATAAAGCTTTTTGCTGGGTATTGGGCAGCTTTGTTACATTCTCTGGCTTCCTGTGAAGTTTATTAAGTTTAACTGAAGCATTTTAATTAAAAAGCCTGACGGAGCAGCTTCTTTCTCTCACTACTATAAGAACATATTGGAGGCTTCAATCCCACAATTCTCTGCCTATTCTGGCATAATCTTGGAATACTTAAAACTATTGCTATGGGTTAGTTGTTTTTTCCTGCAAAATAATGCATTGTAGTTGCACGCTTGCGATTTGTTCTTTACAAAGATTTGACAAACATTTAAGAGGATTAGCTGTTAGACCCATCCAGAGGTCCTTCTGCAGTGAGAAGCTATTCTGTGAACTCTGATGCAAATCTACAACAGTTTCATTTAAACGATCAAAGGTAGATAAACAGATGCAAACTGGGGGAAAACACTGCATATGTTCTGTACTGTGCCATATCTGAATTAGTTTAGTAAATTGTATCAGCCTTTACTGACCTTTGAACTTCAAGAGTATTCCAGTGACTCACAGCAACAAGGACCAGGGTTAAAGTCTGTGATTGGGTAGAGTTTGCATGTTTGAGTGTCTGTTCTGGGACAGACTGGAAAAATATCAAAGGTGTAACCCACCAATAGAAATAAGCGAAGATTTGGCATGTAAAGAAAATAGATTAATGGTGGATTTTCACGTCTAAAAAAAAAAAAAAACAAAGCAATAAAAAAATTTGAAGTAAAGTTTCTATCAGGATTTGATCCCAACAGGTTGTTGCTTTAAAATCAAAGATCTCATTTACCAGAGAGGAAAAGAAAAATTACAAACTCAGTAACAAATAATTGGCAAATATGACTCAGTTAAAGTATTGGCTAAAAACTAGAGCAGGATTCATAAAAAGATTTAGCTTATCTCACTTAACAGTTTAGTTTTCTGTTCAATAAAATAAAATAAAAAAACTTCCAAATTACCAAAAAGGCAAACATTTTATTCTCAAGCTGCTCCCACATTGTTTTCTAACTTTTTAGCCTTTATGAGCAACACAGTTTCTGACAGGAGTAAGAATGAGAAAGATTATAGTATCATAACAGAACAAAATAACAAAGTATGCAAAAAACAAGAATATTAAAGGAATAATAAAACAAGAAGAGAAGCAACTTAGAGGCTGTGTTTGAGTCTAAAGGCTTCTTAAGTTTTTTCAGGAACGTTCCACCCTCGTTCCTCGTTGCCAGCAAATGACTCACAAAGTACGGATGATATTTAGAAAATGAGAGACTAATTCCTGCACTTAAATGTCAACATTGTTTTGTGAAACTGTTCCTACTCTTGAGTCACTTCTAATATTTTTAGATGTCAGTTTTCTAGAACAAATACTCTTATGCTCAGTTCATACACAATCAATGTGATGTGAAACAGTTGCACTGCAAAGGTTTTATGTTAACTCTGATCTATCCGCAGCACACATGCCGGTGTTAAATGATATATCCTTAGCTCACAAAAACATTTAAAGGACGCATGACATCTAGCAGAAGCAGAATTTAACCAAATTTCGTTAATCCGACAAAATGGACCATGACTCAGCCAGAGAAACAAAGAGCAGATTAGCTTCAGGTTAGCATTCAAAAAACTGTTTTAGGCTTAAACCATAAAGTCCAGGTTTCAACCGCTGATAGTTGACATACTGACAACTTTAAAAATAATTGAATGCTAATAAATCCTGCTGTTTATAAAACTCTCGGCGAAGTACTGGCAGCCGTACATCAGGGCACCTTTACGTGAAACGTAGCATTCAGAGTGAATTCAGTTACTGGCAAAGCAGGGAAAAGTTTGAACCTCAAACCTCTGCAGCATCATTTGAAATTAAAGATAAAAGGAGAAGATGGAGATCAGGAGACCTGATGTACTTTGTGCTGGGAAAGTGGTGAACTTTTGAACTCCAGATTTGCACTAGTAAAACTTTCTCAGTTATTTTGACTTTAGGTTCAAACATATGTGCCCCGAAGTACAGAAAGTGCTGAATGTCATACAACGGCACCAACTTCAGCCCAGTTGTCTGTGTGTAGGTTTTTACCACAAACACTAGTACCTATAAAAATATACACAAAGAAATGATCAAACCCCAAATCCGCTCAGGGATCTATTCCTGAAAAGTCTCAAAATCTAGTTACCCGCTGACCTATAAGCGTTGCGTTTCTTGCTAAATAAATTCCCAGACGCCTGCGTGAACGAGGGTTTTAATGGCGAACGTTCCAGAGGCTCCCCCATCCTCCTCCGCTTGCAAAGAGAGGTCGTTTGTCTGGGGGCAGGCGGAGGGATTGTGTGCTGCAGCAGGCTAGCTGATCCTCAGTGATTGACTGTAATGCTCGCCGTCAGACCGACTCATGCAATGAGACTTAACAGCTGGAGACAAATCTATTTCTCACTCCTCTCCTAACAACCACCTCATCCCTCCTCATCCACCTCTTTTCCTGTTCTCCCTGCCTGACAGCCTTTGATCACATATTCAGCCCACAATCACAGTGACTGTTATCAGAAGTAGGCCACTCTGTGTTTAAATACTTTTGTTAATGAATCAGCTGACTGGCATGTAGTCGGCTGTGTGTGTCATTCCTCATTACGACGAGGATTTCTTCTTCTTCTTCTTCCTGTATTAAGATCCACCATCAGTTAAACGCCCCAAAGTTCTTCTATTTCTAGTTGTCAGTAATTATAAGAGTAAACAGAGAAATTTATCATGTTACTGTGTGAATATATAACATTAGATTTGCACTGGACGTAAATATCAAAAGCTACTTTTAAGCTACAGCAGAAGAAAGTGGCTCAACGTCTTTACAAAAGCTGACTTAATAGTTCTTTAGAATATATTGTAAAGGAAGTTGGTATCGTTCTTATTTTCTTAGAAAATTATGTGTTTAGTCACTTTGTTTTTCAAACAGGGACCTTTAATGTGTCATTCGGCAAACATGAATTTGAACAAAACTTCCTGGCAAATATTTTGCTCAATATCTGCATGAGCTCCACAGCTTAGATCATGATAATGTGTCTTATCGTGTGCACACAACTTTATAGTGAAGAGCTTTTCAAACTCATTATTTATTTGCCAGTTTCAGCTTTGCAATGGGGAATGCATCTAGACAGTTTTGGTTGTTCTGATGGAAACGATCCTAGTTTGGACCAGAAGGAGCTGGATGCATTTTCGTTCTGTCAGTTTTACCAAAAATATTTTGTTTTGTTGACGTGACAATATGGACATTTTGCAAAACTGAGATATTATTTTGGTTTCATATCTAAGTCTCATGCAAATTTAGTTTTGGGTGAGAATAACTGAGTTTTAGGATTCTGCATCAGTTTTACCCCTTCATCAATTTTTAATGCATTTTCTTTCTGTCATCCTGCATCTATGAGCAATCCGTCTGATTCCTCTGTGGGTTTTTCATGGTTTTGTTGAGGTTTTTTCATCAATTATGGAGATAAGAATCCATAAAAATAATGAAAATGTCACATATAATTTTATTTATTTGCATATTAGTTTTTAAAGAATCTTATTTTGACTTTTCTTACTGCTGGTTCTCCATTTGGCCCAGTTGGATCTTTGGAAATGAGGACATCTGACCAAACCAAGAGACACTTTGTGATGGCAGATATGATTCATTGGAGTTTAGTGCAAAAACAGTTTCTGGTAGATAATATGTTTCATAAAGTACAACGTAACTGAGTCATTAGTTGTCAAATTGAGGAAATTATCAAAAAATACCAAAGGGACGGACTGGATCTGAGTGGCTGGAAAACCACAAATTAGTAGAATCTTTACCACATCCTGATGTCTTCCCAAAACTCTGAATGTGAGCCAAAGAAATTGAAAAGAACTTAAAAGAAAGATTAAAGGGATTATTTGATCAGATAAATATGACATTTTCAGGCATGTTCACTTAACCCAAACATAAAAAGGTTATTTGTCTTTTTAAACAGTGAATGTAGATATTTGGATTCAACTCCATAAGGCTCAAAATGTTCCAGTTTTGCATATTGGTTGATGTGTATAAAGAACCCTTCAGTATTTAGTGTAAACCTTTAAAGAGCCTGAATACATGGAGTCCTGTTTTATCCACGAGGAAATGTTCTGTGCTGGTTTTGACCGTCACTTGTCCCCAGCTGTTCTATGTAAGTCCTGGATGAGGTCCAGAGAGAGGACAAGACCCTGTCACAAAGCAGAGGACGGTGCATGGGCAGAGGAGCAAGGATGAGAGGGGAGTCGCTGTGTAGATGGCGACTAAAAGCCACTTCAGGGTCTATTTATATCAGATGATTGCTGCCTCTGAGCTCAGTTAAAAGCAAAGTTCCTTCTTAAAGGCTTTTTTTTTTTTTTTTTTTACTGGAATTGCCAAAATAAAAGAAAGTGTGCATGTAATGCAGAGCAGTGTGTGTTTAGATGTTCATGCAAAACAGTTTCTGTATCTGGCAAGACTTTTAAAATCACACAGCAGCTTTATGGACAAAACCAAAGCAGCAAGCCGACTGCCTCGGTCGCATGTTTCTGCCACGTCTGCTTCACGCGTGCTCCAAGCTGGCGTTCCTTTAGGGGACGTTGGACAAGAAGGGTTTGAGAGCACATGGTGCTTTAACGTCCACACGTTCCCCTCATGTATGCTTATCTGCCTGACGGCTGCGTAAATGGCTTTCTGTTGGAGGAGCGTCCCCCGGGGTGCCACTCCACTCAGAAACAGTGACAGGCCGCTAATGCCGACACCCTCAACCCCTCACTGACCAGCTCAGACAAACATCTTGATTGTAATTGAATTTTTGGGCTTCAGTGATGAAGGAAAGATTGTTAGAGAAGGAGAGAGACGGCAGAAAGAAGCAGAAGGGAGGAAACTAGGGATGAAGATGGATCGGTGGAAGGGTTAGGGTAGGGTGGCGGAGGCTGTGATTAAACAGGACGCAGGAGGAAATAGCAGAGTGTTATGCTGGAAAGTGGATGACAGTGCAGAGGAAGAGGAGGAGGACAGTAGAGAGGAAGGGGTGAGTTGTGTGTCTGTAATGAAATCATAGGGTCTCACTTCCTGTGATGCTCTGTGCCGAGTTATTTAGTTTTATTCATGTCTCCTCTGTGGTCCAGGCTTTTCTTTTATTATTTCTTTAACTTATCACAAAATAAATAGTTACTATTTTAGAGAACTAACTAGTTTGACACAAATAAACATCAGTTGTTTTCAGTAATTCAGTTCAGATTGTTGCTGTTGTGGTGCGTTCACACCAAGCGCGTCACACGCATCAAAAATGCATCCGACGCTTCGAGTTCGACGTATTTGCACTTTGAATGCAGACAGCTGACATATTGCTTTGCGCCTCGCGTTTGGCGCATCAGGCGCCTCTGGTTTGCATCCACAGAGGCGCGTCGAGGGCACGTCAGATGCGTCGTTGTTGTCGGTGGCCGGACGTTCTTGATGCGTCAAACGCCAGATGTGCGAAACGCGCCCTTGTCCTGCCGTCCTGCAGCCGGACGCGCCTGGCGCACACACAGCGCATTTGGTGTCAACGAACCGTTACATAGACTCATTACAAACAGTTCAACTGTTTCTTCTTATTAAATTTGAAAATTATAATTGACAGTTGTTAAATTCAACTTCTGAAGAATTTTAAAAAGTTGTTAAATAGATAAGTTTGCATGCTGAAAAGTATATTCATTTACTTTTATGTACCTCCACTCAGTTTGATAAATAATGACACTTTTAATGCAATTGTGCTTTAAAAGGGTCAACTTTGCATTAAGGGTGTCATTTTCTAACAACTGTCATGTCAGACGCACTGGGCTTATTGTGCTTTGACTGTATTAATGCAATACAATGACATTTTCTTTTTCTATTGACAACACATCCTGAAGTTGTTGAACGAGCCTCTTGGGTCCACAAACGTCTCAAAGACGGCTCCATTTGTAAGTCAAGTGCTCATCGTCTGGAGTATATTTTGACCGGATAGTTTGAATCGCTGCTCTGACTACAAATGTCCTCGTAGGGTTTCGTTTCTTTCTTCATCTTCCACAAAACCTGCTGTGTTTGTAGAAAAAGGAAACGTGTTTGAGCTTAAATCAAGGACGTTCTATATGCAACTCGTAAAACCACGACTTGCAGCTCCATCATGTTCAGACGGACAGGAAGCAGATTTGTTTATGTAGTACAGTTTGCACTTTGGTTTGCAGTGAAGAAAACAAATAGTAGGTGTGATTGCGCCCCAAGCGTGTAATCACAAACATGCTGACATGCTCGAACGGTAAACAGAAATGATCCTTTTCTTTTTTTATTTCTTTTTTTTTTAGATTGGCAGGTTTGGGAAAAACAAAGTAACAGAAACGGGTTTTCATGCCATGTGTCATTCTATGTCAGTCAAACTGTGGAAATACTCTCACACTGACTTAACTCAGTCTTACTTCCAGGTTAGCCAAGAACTTCACTCACGGCGTCATTCTGAACTCTGGAAGCAGTTCCAGCTTTTTAAAATGTTTTTAGAAAGTCTTGGTGCGTATATGTGTCTGTTTTGTGGCTCTTTTTGTTTTTGCAGTCATCGATAATCTTCTGGTACATATTTTCTCTGGATAACCGTCTGTGCCTCTTGTAGTTTTTTTTTAAAGCCTGTTAGTTTTCTGGCATTGAGGTGAAAGTATAAAGGTGAATGTGGAAGGCTGTTCAGGAATCCTCCTTCAGTCTGCTTTATCCGTCCCAAGGCCAGTTCTGATTTGGGATTATTGCCCTGTAGAGATGAATAAGATTTTAAAATTTTCTTTCATCTGGGTTGATTCCAACTAGACGATGATCAAAACCAGCTAAGAATGGATGAAACAAGTCAGATGTCTTCTTTACAGATATTGAGATATTTGGGATTCAAATTTTTGTGTGGATTAGAGACAACATGCTAATTGATATTTCTGAGACATCTCAGTTCACTGCTGAAATGATATAAAAATGTAGTTTTATATTAATAGCGTGTTTTATAAATTCTGTCCTATCTGACACTGTGTGGTTTTGTGTCTTCCTCTGCCACATCACAGATTTTATTTGGTCAGTGGTGGAGTGCCTCTCATCATCTGCGGCGTCACAGCAGCTGTTAATATAGACAACTATGGGAGCGGGGAGCAGGCACCATAGTGAGTTCTTGATGTGAAGACCTTGTAAGTTATGAATTTCCGATGCAAATCCAATGACTAAGCGTGGCTGGTTTGTGTTGCAGCTGCTGGATGGCATGGGAGCCCAGCCTGGGAGCCTTCTTTGGCCCCGTGGCCTTCATCGTGCTGGTGACGTGCATCTACTTCCTATGCACCTTCCTTCAGCTCCGGCGACATCCCGAGAAGAAGTACGAGCTCAAGCAGCTGACAGAGGAGCATCAGAGGCTGGCCGCCGCCGACGTGCCGACTCACTGTCACCAGGGAGCCGAGCCCGGAGCGCTGGCGGCCCCGTCTGGTGGGAGCAGCTGCCCCGCCGGCTGCCCCGGCATCCCCATCAACCCTGCACTGCTGGCCAATGAGCACTCCTTCAAAGCCCAGCTACGAACTGCGGCCTTCACCCTGTTCCTCTTCCTCGCCACATGGACCTTTGGTGCGTTGGCTGTGTCGCAGGGACACTTCCTAGACATGATCTTCAGCTGCCTTTACGGTGCCTTCTCCGTCACCCTCGGCCTCTTCATCCTCATCCATCACTGCGCCAAGCGTGACGACGTCTGGCACTGTTGGTGCTCTTGCTGTCCTGGAAGACGTGCCAACGCCTGCTCCGGCGCGCAGGGCTCTGCTCAGGCGCGGCCCAAGGTGAACGTGAACGGAGACACCCCGGGGCACGGTGGCCACGGTCACAGCCACTGCCACCACGACTCGCCGTGTCAGGCGAAAGCGCTGCTGAGCTGCAGCCACAGCGGGGCGGCTCACTGTAAACACGCCGCTCTTCCGTCCTCGCAGAATCACGTAACGTGTCTGGCGCCGGTGACTCCGTGCTGCGCCGCCCTGCACAGTCAGCAGTTGATGGAGGAGGAGCCCACGGCCACTCACGTGCTGCTGCACTCTGAACCAGGGATCCAGCTGCACCCCTGCCTCAAAAGCAGCACCAGGACTAAAAGTCGTCAGTTTGGACGCAAAGCCGGGGCGCCTGCCTGCGCGGCGGGGAGCGACAGGGAGTACGCCTACCACATCCCCTCTAGTGCCGACGGAGGCAGCATGCACAGCTCACACACTGACAGCCCCCACAGCACACGTGAGCGGCACGCCCACATCTGTCCGCACCTGGCCCACGAAGGCCACCACGACGGGCATCACACATGCCACGCTACTGCAGCCACCCTGCATGAGTCTCTGGCGTGCCATAACCCGTGCCACAGGCATATCTGCTGCTCCAAGGCAGACCTTTTCCCTTCTCTGTGTCCGGCAGAATCGGGGGACACGGGCGTCTTCCTGTGCGGCTGCAGCAAAGTAGCCGAGGAGGAACCCGTGGTAACACATCACCATCTGGAGATGCATGCTCCGCGCAGACAATCATGCCCCCAGAACCCGCCCAGTCAGAATGGGATTTTAAAGGGAGGCATGCATGAAGGACTTCTGTACACCTCAGACAGCACAGGGAATATACGCACCGGCCCCTGGAAGAATGAAACTACTGTGTAGTGCAGGAACACGACACGTTACGGGCGGCTCTCCCGCCTCATCCTGCCAAAATGAATTTCGCCTCCCTTTCTAGATGAAAAAAAAGGAAAAAAAGTGAAATAACATTTTAAACATCACAATCAACGTGAGGATTTTTTTATTTCAATATCCACGTTTATATGTGTGCTGTTTTCTTGTACAGAAATCTTATATCATGCAAACGCCTTCAGAGGTCCATCCATAGACCGAGGAGAATCACTTTCAACACTAACAGTTTGTGAAATGTGTCTCACGTTATACCATCAGATTTACCTGGAGGTATTCCCACTGTTCCATATTACTGCAGATCTATCTCTCTATATATATTCAAAAAAAATGAATGGTTGTATGTGTGACTATGTGTGTTAGTGCTCAGAGGCAACAAGCTGCAAGACGTTTTTACCCTGAATCTGAAACTACCGATAGTCTACGTTGACGGTGAATCTCCAGTACTTTGGCATTCATGTTCTAGACGACTAAACCAGCAATTTTAGACTTCATATGGGTATTTTTGCCATCACAACTGTGAATACCTACTAGAGATTTTCTAAATAATAAACAAAGATACCTTTGCTTGGCAGAGATGTGTGGGTGCCAGTTTAGTTGTAGAAAAATCACAGCAGAAAAAGCGAAGTAAAAAACTATGCGTGCTCCTATCCAGGTTTCTATTGATCGTGATGTCTATATGATGTCTTCACCTTAGTGTTTCCCTCTGCCTGAAAAGAAATAAAATCGACGGCACATCAGGAGGAACGGCGATGTCACTGTGGATGGTGAGCTGATGTCAGTGAGTTACTGGATTCAGTCCTTTTACTCAAAGTCGGGTCATGGCAGTGTTTTATCAGTCGGATTTTTATTCGTTTCATCTCGGTTTGCACATTTTCCTCCTGCTGATATGAAAGCTGCTTGTAAAAACAGACATTAACAGCTACAAAGTGTTTGAATGTAATCATTGGAATCAAATAACAAGCTGCTAAAGGGCCCACTTTGGGAAGCCTGCACAGGAGTGATCCTTACTTTTCTTTCATACAAAGATGTGATAAACCTCTCATCCACAATTAGTCAAAGCAAAATAACAAGAGCTGTCTAAAATACAAAATAAAACTCCTTTATATATTTTTTTTATTTTATTTTTCATAAATGTTGAACAAAAGCTCCACATTGTGCAAATGCCGTTAATTATTTTGATCCCGTGCAACTATTGCTGCTGGTCTTAAATCTTTTTTTGTCACAAATGTCTGCTTTACATCCCATAGGTAATCTGCATTTGGCCACACTTTAAACATCTGCAGCTCTGGTCAGAAAACGATACGCATTTATCACTGGCAGAAATACGCTGTTAGTAGTTTTTGATGTATTCTTCTTCTCAGGCTTCAGTCTTCATACAAAAATGAAACAACTTTAAGGATTTCAACAACAATTAGATGCACAAGACTGAATTAGATGTGGATTTTTTCTAATCTATTATGGTCAGAGTTACATACATACATACATAATCATATATATATATATATATATATATATATATATATATATATATATATATATATATATATATATCAGCTCAAATACAAATATACTGGCCCACTAATATTTGGTTGAAGATCCCTTAGGTTTGATAATCACTCCTAGCATGGATCTTCCTATCAGAAGAAATTCATTAAAAATTACCTGCCACATTATTAATAGTCACTAAAATTTCATTGGGTTTAGGTCAGAATTATTGCAGAAGCTTGAAATGATCATTATTTATTGGTTTTCAATCCAGTTTAGATGCGTTTGGCAAATCTTTATGCTGTTTAGATCCATAATTTGTTAAAGTCTCAACTGTCTGGTTGTCCATCCGACAAGAGTTGGAACATTTGGAGGTAGTTCTTGACTCAATCAAACCCTGATGGTACCATCGTATCTGAGTTGTTACCGTCTTCCAGGTTTAAAAGCTTCACCTTGTCTGTTCATTTTGGCTTCACTGTTGGCGTCTCCACTGGGGTTCCAGCAGCGTTCCATCTTTGGCAGACTTAAATCTTGTTGGTTTGGTTGGATGGCATACTTGGGCACATTTAGGTGTCCCAGTTTGTTTCTATTAATGCCTGGGTTCTCTGTCCTGCTGGTTTGTTGAATCCCCCCCAAAAGAAGCACAGTAACAGAGCAGCCAAACTCGTCCCAACGGTCAGATGAGACATGATTGAGTACAATAACCCACCAAGTCGAGAGCTGCTTGGTGGAGTCAATGTGGAGCTTTTGAACCTAAGAAACGACAATCATCACTTGAAATTTGAATACAATGAATGTTCCAGCAGGACAAAGATCCAAAATACGCAGCAGCTCCTTTAACAAATCAAAAGCAGGATTAAGCCTCATTGTATCTTACAAAAGAAAAAAACAAAGTATTGTGTAATAATCTATTTTAACCCTGCAGAGCGCCACTTAATGCCTTTTTGGTTCTGCAACAACGACTTGAATTTTCTAAACGTCGCTTGTGTAAGATGCCATCCACTTGATTTGTGACAGTTCAGAGAATTTAAAGAGGCTATAAACACTTTGGAAACGATAAAACAGATTAACATTAATTTACTAGAACTGCCTCTAAAAACCGTAAACTTCAGCGGTTTGATTGAAAGCCGGGTCAGTTCCAGGAAATCAAACCTTTAAAATGAGCCTCACCAATTCTGCCAAGAAGACTGAATATCCCGCCAAAAGATTGCAAATGGCTCCAAAACGTGTTTCATGATTGGACAAAAGAATTTAGCCAAATATTAGTGGGGTTGCATGTATATATTTGAGCTTTTATGTTTAATTTTGACCATGTGTGGAGAGAAAAAACACAATCAAATCCAACCTGTGCGCCTGTTCTCGTTTGTCCTACGATGTAAAAAAAGGAACAGTTCAAATAAATCATTATAAAACCTATTTTAATATGACATTTATGCCTCACAATTACCACACGTAAACTTCTGACCTAAACTACATATCTTCTAATCGCGATGAGTAAAACAAGCCCAACATCTTACACATACTAACTTTAGTCAGGGCGGACCAAGGCTGAAGTGTGGATCGTTCTGTTGTTACCAAGAAGGTCACATCGCTGCTCTAAAGAGAAGGCAGACGTGTCTCAGCATTGATTCAGCAGCAGCTGTTTGTCATATGAATGATGACGCCTCAGACAAAACTAGTGACACATTGAGGCAAAAGACTAAAAATAAAAATGTTTCTAAGCAGCAAACCACATCAGCATGCACACTGTGTCTGAATCCCTTTGTGTGCTCCTGTGTCCTTGTACATATAGAATTGGTTTCTGATGAATTATTTTATATGAGATTAAAGATGTTTAAGAATAAAGTCTATATGTAAAGAAAGTTGGGGAAAAAACAATGACCTCTCAATGTTAATGCTCAGTATCTGAGTTTGAATATGTCCTGTTTGTTTTCAGATGGCCTTTATCTGTTCATAAAGTATGCAGACCAGCTACGTGTTGTGAGACTTTCATATCAGAAACAGACATGCACAACACCGCTCCCTTTACACTATAAATCACAATGCAATTGAAAAGTTAATTTATTATTTCAGTTTACATCTTCTAATTTTATGGTTATTGATTAATGTCAATGAAAACCTGAAACTTACATCAAGTCAGACCAATAAAAAGGGATTTTTAATGAGGGCCTTCATGCAATCAGACAATTTTAAAGCTGCTGACTGGGAATTCATCAAGCAATTTCTAAAAAGTGGTTCAGGCACTAAAAGAATGGGAAAATTGAGTGGAAGGAAAAAGTGTGATAGAAAAATAGAAAGGCCTTGAGAGGATTATCAACCAGAGCACAGTCAAGAATTAGGTTGAGATTCACAACTGGACCTGAGATGCTGCTTCTAGAGCCACCACACCACCAAAATCAAACCAGAGATAAGAAATGTCTTATCTGAGCTTAGGAGAAAAAGAACTTAACTGGTGCTTAATGAGTCAAAATTCTTGTAAATTTTCCATTGCAATTGGAAATCCAGCTTTTAGAGTCTGGAGGACGAGTGGAGAGGTGCAGTGTGAGGTTTCTTTGGCTTTGGGGCGCCGTGTCGCTTGCAGGTGGCGATCTAGCAGGAAATATTAGAGCTCTGCAGACGAGCCTTATCGAGATGCTGATGTCATTTTCCAGCAGGACTTGGCACTTGCCCACACCTCCAACAGTACCAGTGCTTGCTTTAATGGCCGTAGTATCACTGTGCTCGATTGGCCTGCACAGCGGCCTGAACTGAACCCCGTAGAGGATTTATGGTGGATTGGCAAGAGGAAGATCAGAGATGCTGCAGCCCAAAATGCAGATGAGCTGAAGGCTGCTTCCGGAGCAACCTGGGCTTCCTCAACTCCTCTGCAGAGCTGCGTATTCATTACCTCCGCCACACTGCACTGACACAGTAACTCCTGCAAAATGAGCCCCAAACAATTAGGAAGAGCAGATATTGTACAGTATCTGGATTGTTTTTCAGAAGGCTGTTATTTCTGTGTTAAAAATCCCATTTTCCTATTTAGTGACTTTCCTATTTTGTAAGAAACACATTTTTTTGGTTTTCATTAGCGCTAAGCTTTAACCATCAAAATTAATAGAAATAAACACTTGAGTAATATCACTCAGTGTGGAATGAATAAATTTACATTTTAATGATATTCTCATTCATTAAGAGTCACCTGTACAACCACAGAAACGTGTTAAACAAATTTTAAAAACAGGCTTCTAGACACTGGAGATTTTTAATTGTAACTAAAGTCAAGCCTCTGCTGCAAAATGAAATTTGAGAGAGCGCTGTGCTGGTCAGCTTCCAAGTACATGGTGTGTATTTGCTGGTGGTGTGTTTTCGGAGCAGCCCGAGCTTTTTTGAGACGATGTGTTTATCACAGGCTGCCGTAGGCCGCCTCCTCTGAAGTCATCGTTAGCAGATGTACTGCCCTGACCGAGTGTCACGCTGGCTCACTAACAGCCCACCAGACAGCTGCTGGAAAACTCACCTGTGGTACTGTGACAAAAAACCTGAAGCCAGTTTTCACTTTTTTCTACACTGACACAGATACCCAATAAATGTATTTTTTCACCATGCAACAGATGAAAGCGTCTTTGGCTCAGCGTGGATGTATGTATGTGTGTTTAAAAGTAACAAAAGCAAAGGCCTGTTGCTCCCCTTCAGCTCTCTGTGCTCCGTTTCTGTCTGTAAGCAGCACAGTGGAAAGTAAGATGTCTCACAGTGGAGGGATCCAGATGATTGCAGCCTTGGGTAGTGGCTTCTTGGTGAGTGCATGTTAGCATGTTGTGCATCCACAGACCTTGTCTGTGCTTTTCCTCGTGTGCTCACATCCCAACGGCGATGAGACGGGGGCGTCTTCTGTGTCCCACTAATCACACCCAGATTTGACAGGTTATGAAACGCCCCAGTTTAATATGCTGCTGGATTCTAATTTTTTATGCCCAGTGCCTCCCCATCATCAGATTATCCATCTGATCGAAAGCTGTGTGAAGTTTTAGACCGCAGCCCTCGCTGCTTGTCTACTGAGTAGATGCTGAGTAAACAAAAGCACCAAAAGGGTTTTTTTTTAGAAGGTAAGTTCACCAAATGTTATCTTAAGAAAACTAAAAACTTTACTGAAGTGATGTGATGGGAATTTATAAGTTGGTTTATCCACAAAAACAACAGCAGCTTAAAGAAAAATGTTGTTTCGCCATCTGCTGGGACGGCTGCTCTTTCATGCCCCCTGGTTTTGCAACATTCTGGCATCTTTCAGAAACAACCAGCCAGATTTTTAATAACACAAACACATTACAGCCCAAAACCTCTACATAAGCCTACAGAAAGTCGTGCATTATTGTGAAGAAGAAAGGAAATGATATATGGTTGTTAAACATTTTATAAAGAAAATTCAGAAGTTTTGTTTGCACATGTGATTATTCTAATTTCCCTAAATAAAATCCAGTCTTAATTTCCTTTTACTGTCACCCAGAAAATAGTTAACTACCCATTTTTAAGTGTCCCTTCATTATGGAGAGAACTGAATGTCTCCATTCTGCAGGACAAAGTGTTCATTTATTTGTTTCTTAATAAAAAATGTGATGTTTTCAGTATTATAAAGCCTAAAAATATTCATCCTGAGTTCCTTAATTTCACATCAAAACACTTTTGTATCTATTATATGTTTCAACTTCTTGGTTTCCAGCAGTCGAGAGGGTTTATGGCTCCAGACAGACAGAAATGGCTCTTCGACCTGAAAAGTTTCCTGCCTGCTGACCCGCCCTGACTGTCTGGGCAGAGAGAGAATCCATCAGAGAATCAGCCGAGAGGCCCCTGTTAACAAGTTCTGTAGAGATCCACAGCTCAGCAGGGACAACCTGTTAACACGGCGACAATTTATGGTGTAGTCCACAAAATCTGGCCTTTATGGAGTAGTGACAACAGGAGAGTCACTGCTACAAGGAAGCCTTAAGAAGGCAACAAACCATGTAGGGGACACAAAACATCTGGAAGGAATCAAAACCAAACTAATGACGCTGCTCCTCTAAGGCTGTCCACCTCCTGCTGGTTTTAGACGAGTTTCAGCTCCAACAACTGATTCAGATGACCCAACTACCTCTTCAATACCACAACGTTCTGCAAAGGCCTGCTGGTGTGTCGAACCAGGAACTGGAGAACTAAAATACTCAGGAATGACTGGGCACCAATGCCAGTAGAACATGGTAGCGGCTGCATCATGCTGTGGAGAGGATTTCCTCCAACCAGGTCAGGAAAAGAGTTGATTTGAATAAACTGCTCAGAGGGCAGGAATTCGCCTTCTAGCTGGAACACAGCTTCAAACATACAGTGAGATGGCCAAGTCAAAGTCCAGGTCTAATTTCAAATGAGAATCTGTGGGAAGAACACAGGCATCCAGAGGAGTTCTCCATCCCGGCCTGCTGGGCTTCTTGTTGCAAACAAATGTTCCGGTCTGTAGATGTGCAAAGACATACGCATCCACTGAGAGCTCGTTCAATAACTGACTCCAAACCGTCCAGATTTTATAGAAAACTTAGTGAACATCTTATCTCTTCCACTTCATAATTATGTACTACTTTACGTTGATCTATATCTCAGGATTCCAGAAAATACAGAGAAGTTTGTGGTTGAAACATGACAAAATGTGAAAAGGGTGTGAATGCTTCTGAGAGGTGCAGCGTTGGTGTTTATAAAACGGTTAAATGTGACGTTTATTTAGCCCCGTAAAGACGACAAACGGTGTTGAATCTTCCTTACAAAAACCCTTCACTTGATGAAGGCTGGGATTGTTGTTCCCATCTCTGATCTCCCACATCCCATGTCATCCTGACTCCATATGCCTCTGGCTCCCTCACACTCCTCCCTCTCCTCATGTGTTAAGTAGTTCTGTCTCCCATCAATAACCCAGCCTGCTCCTCCAGCTCCGATCTTGGCAGACAAGACTTGTGACAGAGGGCTGTGATCGTCATGCTAATGCTGTCCTTGACTTAAATAACATGCTCGAGACTCGCAGGGTGGGAGAGAGGACGGGGCGGGTGGCGGTGTGTGTGTGTGTGTGTGCGTGTGTGTGTGTGTGTGTGTGTGTGTGTGTGTGTGCAGGAGGTGAAGGCAGGATTGGAATTTGAGGCTCAGTGGATGAAGGAAGACGAGGGAGGAAGGTTTGGAAGATCAAAGAGAAAGAGAGGAAAGAAAGAGGTGGCAAAGCTGCTTATGAGATATCATCATTTAATTTCTAGAAAGCAGTTTTTCTAATGTGTGTGTGTGTGTGTGTGTGTGTATCCAAACCTGCTGCAGGATCTGAATGTATCACCAGTTTAACACCATCATGACATTTACTGAGGAAATGACAACAGTTTGATTAAAGCAGGGTGTCGACTCCACTATCCTGCACACGGTAGGAACAATGATTCGGTGTTATTTGGTGATGAATCAACTGTGAAGCCTGTTGATTTGTCACAGTTTGTCAGTCGAGGTTGTAAATTGCTTCAAACATCCAAACAGAATTTTTATTTTGTATTTTTTTGGTTTATTTGATCAGGAAAGCCGTGTTGGGCCCCAGTGTGTCACCCCAGGCAGGAGATGCATTCCAGCCCGTTAATAACTCTCAGCAGCTCCTAAGAATCCTTCCTCTACAGCAGAGAGTAATGAACAAGTCTGCTAACCCGTTTCTCCTCACCCAGCCCCGTTCTTCCACCTCCCTCTGCCTTACTGTCAACACACCTGATGTCTGTTTTGTGACAATCTGAAGGCAGGTTCCTGCTTCTGAAAGAACAACTTGACGTCTCAGTGAGTGACATGCCGAATATTCCCTTTAACTTGTTTTCCCGTGACAACCATGCTGCGCTGCTGAATTACTCCATGCATCAAATCACTGGCAAAAATTGTAAAATGATGACAAAGACTATGAGTCAAGCTAGTGTGATTATTACTGAGCTCCTTGTCTCTAAGTCGTGTTCTGGGTTTGGTGAGAGCAATCAGCATCTAATCTGTGTTGTTTCATGTGTTTGCTCTCCTTCCTTCCCCACCAGCCTTATTTTGTGTGTTATTTATATCTTCTGCTGATGGTGATGCAACATTGTACAACAGGAAGAGTGCAAAGAATCACGTGACGGTTTTAACCCATCAATCTGGCAGATTAGCCGAAGAGGCCGTCACTCCACCGGGTTACATAACGACACCCAGCCGGGTGAGGAGAGGTGAGGCCTCCCCACTGATCCTCCCAACTCCAGGGAAGAGAGAGAACGGGAAAGCTGGGTGGCGGGTGGCAAAGGACCAGGAGACAGGAAGCAGAGCTGAGTGTGTTGAGGGAGGGAGAGGAGTAAAAGCAGCAGATTATGCTGAGGAAGTCTGTTGTTATGGCTTGTTAAACCCCACATGGCTGCTGATAACCGTCCACCTCTGCTGGCTTATTCTCTGCACTGAAGACATTTTTGTCAATGTTTTCTTAAATTTGGAGTAATTGTTATATTAGTCTCCTTCTGTCCATTGACTTCTGCTTATCTGACATTAGTTCTGGTCTGCCGGGTCCAACCAGTGAGACGCGTCCAGAAGACCTTCAAAGTTACATGATCTGCCCAGGAAGCTTCAAGGTCTAAAGGTGCAACATTTTACTTAAATGTGGATATATTTTAGGGCACCTCAAGGTCACTTCTTGTTTGTGTGACATGAGACATTTAAAATGAATCAGACAAAAGAGAAAAGTATGGAAGCCAACAGCAGACCTTCTCTGCATGTAACTTTCTCCAGACGATTTTCCCAGGATAACTAGTTTATTTCCCGTTTTCTCAAAAAAACCATTTAATTTCCTGATGGTTTTCTCAAGATGATTGGGGTGTGTGTGTGTGTGTGTGTGTGGGTGTGTGTGTGTGTGTGGGGGGGTGGGGGGGGTGGATGCCGTTGTGGAAAACACACACACCAATCATTTTGTGAGCTCGAAAAGACAAAGCTTCGTTTTTCAGGATTCCATTGTTATTTCAACAAAACAATTTGGAAAAAGTATATGTGGAAAGTGGGAAATTAACTTGAGGAGACTACTGGGGAATGAACTTGTTATCTGGAGAAAGCCACAGTAAAAAGAGCAGAAAACATCCATCCACTTCTGTAAGGAACAAGAACTGTGGACATGTTTGGATGGAGCTTTGGCACAAGGATTATTTCTATCTGAAGCTGCAACATTAATCTCTTCAAACAATTATACGCATGTAAATCTGTTTCCATCAAATAACTTTGGAAGAAGATGGATTCTGTGTCCCAAATGTGTTGTCATGTGAAATAAGTGTAAAAGCAAAAAACAGAAGAAGGTGGAAAGACATTGTCATGTTAGACTTCAGCATCATACAGGAGCTGAAAGAGAGAAGGAGCCAAAACTCAAAAAGCAAAATTACCATCGATAAAATCACACAGAGTTACAAACATTACATTTTGAAGGCAAATCCTGTGATCTGATGAAGCCAAAATGTAAATGTTTGATCATAATGACCACCATAATAACTGGAGGAAAAGCTTGAAATCCTGCGAACCTCATGCCAACTCAGAAGGATGAGAACGGCATTATCATTGTTTCATACAGGAATGACTGATCGATGCCAGTAAGAAGAAAGAAAATACTGAAACAACGTCTCCTCACATTAACCTGCAGCTGAAGTTTGGGCACAAATAAATTGTCCAGTGAAAATGTTGGCCAGAGATGAACAGATGTATCCGAGCTACTGCTGAGGAAGGAAATCCAAAACTTCATAATCTCACAAAGATCATTTCAAATGGCACAATTCAAATTTATCCACAGAGGGGCATCCTTCACAGTGACATTTCTGAATCAATGTTCACGTATTAATTTTAGGTTATAATAATAAGAGTCAATCTTTCTCCCACTGCAGAAGCCATCTGTATCCAATGAGGCATAAGAGAAATATTCAGAAATAGTAAATGTGACAACCGTGTTGCAAAGATTGTATCAGGCATTTTTGCTCTCTCCAACATGATAATGTCCCCCTCCAGGAGTGAGTCATAATTAATCAAACTTTTTCCATCAAAAGCATTGAAGAACATTGAAAAGAATGTCTTCTAAATTATTTGAAAAACAAGAAAAATCTCATTGTGTTTTTCTCATGGTTCTCGTCGTCCTTTTTGGTATTATTTTCCTTTCTCTCATGTTTTAAGCAGTATTTTATTTTAATTTTCCACTTTCCATTTTTCCTATATGCTAATGAACTTGGAAAGTAACTGTTCATGTATATCCAGCTGTTAATGCTTAGTAGTCATTCAGTTGCTATGATACATCTGTTCATTTGCAGTATTCTGCAACATCACATGGTGTAGTCCTAATGGTTTCCAAAGCAGGGGGAGTTTTATCAAATATTATGGTCTTAATTTACAGTCAGTTCAGAAAGTGGGACTTTCCAAAGTCTAACAGCTGTCTGAGAACAAAATCCAATTTAAAACTCTACATTCCCTTTAGGTTGAGTTCAGACTCTGCTCTTGGAAAATCAGCCTGTCACCACTTTTCTTTGTTTCTGCCAGATGAGCTGTGGGAGTCTCAGGCTGCAAATGAACACTTGACTTTGAAAAGGCTTTAGAAATATGGTCAAATGTGCAGGAGTGAGCTCTGACATGTCGGACTATTTACAGAACTCCTCGGTTTTCCTCTGGGGCAAGCCATGACAAAAACTACTGCTGTTCAACATGTGAACCAACAGTGATGTAAAGCGATTTGATGTACAAGGTGAGTAGCTTTAAGTCCATCCATCCATTTTCTTAGTGGGGAGGGGTGATGGTGCCTCTCCAGCTAATGTTCCAGGTGAGAGGCGGGGTCACCCTGGACAGGTCACCAGTCTGTCACAGGGCAACACAGAGACACACAACCATGCACACACACACACACTCACACCTAGGGGCAATTTGGAGAAACCAATTGACCAGTCATGTTTTTGGACCCATGCATGCACAAGGAGAACATCCAAACTCCATGCAGAAAGACCAGGGCCAGGAATTGAACCCAGAACCTTCTTGCTGCAAAGCAACAGCTCTACCGACTGTGCCACTGTGCAGCCTAGCTTTAAGTCACACTTTAAAAAAGAAGAAAGAAAAGAAAAGGAAATAAGAAATCCAGCAGGAGCTTTCCTGGCAGATTTCTGCTCTGGTTCTGCTCACTATCCAGGGACGCCATCTAGTGTTTAAAAACAGGAACTTATTCTAATAAAGAAGACACCCGCCTTTATGACTGACATCTGGAGGAAGACAGAGGTTAATAGTCAGGTTAATGCATCAGCTGGTTCATGAGTGAGTTTACTACGTACCTCTGGACTGGCCTGGCAACCAGGGGAAGTTATTAAATACAGGATGCTTCTGTCATATTGGCTTTCCCAAATACTTATTGTTAACCTGCTTTAAATGACCTATAGATGTAAAATAACAATATGTCAGCAGCAAGATAAAACAGTGATGAAGGACTAAATCAAGTGTGAAAATATGTTCCCTTACATCATAAGAAAAACAATATTGTACAGTTCTTAAAAGTAGCATAATCGGCTCAAAGAAATGTGTGACTGAGATTCTAAGACGTAGATATTTCTACAAAGAAAACAGCAACATGTTATTTACAAGAAATTAAAATATTGTGCTAATATCAGCAGGGATGTAAATACTGAAAAAGTTCGTTGGGAGCCGTGATGGTTATAAATTCAATCAAGTGCTGGGAGGGAAGATTTGCATTATTAAGGACGCTAGCTGCCCCTTCCTGCTCAGCTGGGCATATTTTTCTGATTTTCATCTCATTAACAATGAGCAGGGTGATTGAACTCCACCTCAAGCGCATGTGAAAACAGAACATGACTTTGCTTCCTTTCTTTCTGTGACTGGGGTGTCTATAAGGTGGTTTTCCTCCTTTAGCTCTCAACTCTCTCTGCAGCAGCTCAGCAAGTGCTGCGTCTGTGCCGTTCCACCGTTTTCTCTGCTAGGCCTGATGAATATGCATCCCTCCTTCCCTCTTGGCTTTCACGCCTGCATGTTTCTTCATACTCACAAACACTCAGAGCACATTGCAGACGTTTGCACAACAAACATTCAGAAATCCTGCAGATGCATTGGCTGGAACGTCTTCCTGATGAAGAAAATACCCCCAGTTTGGTTGTAATTTTATAATCCTACAACTTTAGCATCGTATGCTCAGACTCAAAGCATTTTGTGAGAGATTGTAAATATTTTTGAACATTTTGCTTCTTTTTACCTTGAACAAAAATGTTTCTGTGGATTAAGTTGTTTTCTATCCTGTATGACTGAGGTTTAGATATATTGCGTTGAAGGTAAAAGTTTTTGTTCTCAGATGTTCAAACCTGGCAGAGGCAGACCCCAAAAGGTTTATAACAAATGTGCTCTAAACAGAAACGTGCAAGACATTTTCCAGATTTAAACTAAGAAAATTTGATCGTTTTCATTCACTTTTAACTGTTTTCCCATTGTGACGTGACAAAATAAGAACAACATCCTCTTCCTCATCCTTATTGCATGAATGGTCTTGGACGTTGTAACTTTGTCAAGCATTTTCCGTCATCTAGAGCAGTACAAAGAGGCGTATTTAATTTCTCTGGAACCCGTTCCCTGTAGTTTTGTTTCTTACTCTGCCACATCAGTAAGAAAGAAAAAACTCCATGACAAAAGCATTCAATAAAAACTCTCCTTCATTAGCTTCAACTAGTGCTTCACCTTCAGAGATTCAGATGCTCATGGCAACAAGGAGCTCTGTGGTATTTGTAGATTAGCAGCTAATCCGTGTGAAGAATAAACACCTTTCAAATCTGTCCCTCTCCTGGCTACTTCAAGCTGCCAACAAAAATCAAACCACGCTGCTTTGTTCTCAGTAATAAGTCATTGAGGGGATACTCTAAAGTGTCTGTATGATCACAATAATTGTCTGGCTGCTAAAGGCAAAGTACTGACTGCTTTCATCTCAACATGACAAGACTGAGCAGTCAACAAATCCAGCTGTGGCTCCACAGCGCATGTTCAGAGACGGCGGCCACAGCGCCGCTGTGACTGCAGCCTCGTTCGCCCATCACCAACCTGAGCGCCACTGGACCCCAAATGGGTTCTCTGCTATTTATTACACAGAACAAGCTGATACTTAAACTGAGCAAGCAATTACGATGGATCAGGAAGGCCTGAAATTCTGCTGAAACATGCACAATTTGCACAAAAATAAGCATAGATCCAGGTATGAAGAAAATACTGCAAGTCTAGGATGAAGACTGTTGGCAGGTAAGATAAATGACATGGACTGTGGCACCTTTCAGAAAGTGAGATATATTAGGCAGCAAGTGAACTCTTTGTAAAGCTGATGTCTCAAAAAAAGGGTAAAGCATAAGAACTTGAACAAGTTTGACAAGAACCAGATTGAAATGACCAGACAACTGGGTCAGAGTATCTAGAAATGTACAGCTTTTGCACTGTGTTCCTGATCTGCTGCTGTCAGGATCCATCAGAAGAGGTCAAAGGTGGAACAAACAGCAGAAGTGATGGGCGGATTGTGAGGTCTGAGCCAACAGGTGAGCTCACCTGAGCCAAACTGCTGAATAAATCAGTGCTAGTTCTAAAAAAAATAATTATCAGAGTATAGAGTTTGAATCAGAGTTTGCTGAGTCGGCAGAGACCGGTCAGTGGAACAAGATGGTTTGGTCTGATGAATCATGTGTGTGTCATTTATCACAGGTACACATGATGCACCACTGATCTCATTTTAATGGATCAGTGTTTGCTGTGGCCTCTTTCAGCATGGTGGTGTCCACTGCCAGATTGTTTGGGACTAGAAGCGTTTGAGCTCTTGACTTGGCCTCCAAATATTCCAGATTTTTCAATCCAGTGGGGAATCTGTGGGATTTGCAGGACAAACATGTCCAATCCATGGAGGAGACACATCACAGACCGAGGGTCAGCGACCGACCAGACAGTTCTGCGTTGGTGAGCCACAAAAGAAGCAACTTCCTGAACAAAACTTTAACATTTCTGAGTTTAAAAAGTTTAATATTTTAAACTTTTGAAATTCAGAAACTTCAAGATTAATCTCAGAAGTTTTCCAGAATATTCTTTTTTCTAGAAGATCCACAAAAGCAATACAACTCTGAAACAAAACATGGACATTTCCACGTTTTTTTTTATTGTCAGATAAAACTTCCTAATAAATATCAACCAAACGAAAACATCCGTGGACTTTAGGGGAACTATGGTTAAGTAGAAAGTCCGTAGTGTTTTACATGTAAATGATATGAGCAGTGAAAAAACAACATAAATGCGCATATTAATCAAACAACACCCCAAGCAGAGCATGATCACAGGGATCAGTGGAGATAATGTGGACTAAGTGATAAATATGAGTCACTCAAACTGGAGGCTACTGTGAGCGGGGGCGAAGAGCCAACTGTGGCATCCAGGCAGAAGCGTCCTCCACTCCGCCTCCTCTGGCTCCTGCACACGCAGGGGAAGATCCATCCGAGGCTCAGGATGAAACAGAACGGTTCGCCTCGATTCTGAGGAGGTGCTGCAGCCGTGACAGCCTCAGAGTCCGGCTGGCGCCCCCACCACCGGCTGCAGCAGCAGCGCGCTGCAGGCGCACAGAGCGGACGCATTGCTGCTCTTCACGTCTTTCTGGGGCTGCTCATTTGGACGCCAGCGTCCCACAGAGACAGTCGACCGGCAGCGGGTCTCCCTCTCAGAGGATGGTGCTGTCCTGAGAGCTCAGACATGCCATCTGTCTCTGCTGGAAACGTCGCTGTCTGGGCTGCGATTCGCTGCGCTCCTTGAGGGAATCAAAGTTGGTGCAATGGAGACTTCCGGGAGTGATGCTGGCGTCACATACTTGGAGAAAGCTGATGAGAGAGATGGATATTATGATCTGGAGCATCTCCCTCCACTGCTGGAAGATGAGGTGAGGTTGTGGATTTTACTGGAATTGGTTTTTAAGGTGTGATAAAATAAAAAAAAAAGTACGTATGATAGATACATCATGGATACGTTAATTTATTCCAGCGTTTTAATTCACTAAGTGAAACTCACATACATGAATTAAAAAAACTGATTAATACAATTTAAGTGTTTATTTCTGTTTTGGATATTGTAGTTTATAGTTAAAAAAATGATCAGAAATGATTTTTATGACCTACATAACCAATGAGGAGGACTACTGGCTTGACCAGAGGAGGCATTGCTAAAGATGCTGGCTATTTATACAACATAATAATGCAAGCATGTTAATGGGAAGGAAGGAAAACTATGGCAGAAAAAAGGTCACTGAGAAAACTGTGAGGCAAAGCAGGAGTTTGGTTGGTCGGAGCTTCAAGAGCAACGATGCACAGATGTTCCCAAGATATGGGCTGAAACTCCTGAACCTGCCGGTACCACAGGTGTCTGAAACCACCCATCATTCATTCAGGTGTTTGGAAGCAAAGAGGCATTTAAAACAAACCCAGCAGGGGTTTGGAAAACACCTTCCTGGTGTGTTTTTGAGCACTTCCTGTTCCCTCTGCTGACAAGCTTTATGGAGATGCTGATTTCATTTTCCAACACAACTTGGCAGCTGTTCTCAGTACCAAAAGTGCCAAAACTTATGTTGATGATCATGGCAACACTTAGCTTGATTGGCCAGTAAACTGACCTGGAATTTCTCTACAGAATTTCCATGAATTATTGTACAGCAGAGAGCAAACAGCATATAGACGAAGTATATAAACTACATAAATTGACATTTTTCTTGTACTTTTTAAATCACCTTATCTAATATTCAGTTGTCTGAAAACTTGAACTTTGGGGTTTCAGTAGCTGTGAGTTACACAGCAGGTCTTGCTGCGTAACTGATTCAAATCTAAACTTTTTGTGTGAATGTAGAAACTACTTACAGCACATATGGGACAGCCTCCTGCTTCACATGTAATTGGCTTCAGCAGCCAGAAACGACTGACATTTTACACCAAAGTCGAACACCTTGTCCTCAAAAATCAGTGAGTATGCTAACGGTTACCAGCGTTAGCCATTAATGTGTTTATTTCTGTTTTATACAAACCCTTAAGGACAGCAGCAGGGCTCAAACATTGTCATGTTTTTTCCTGTCAAAGTGTTTCCTATGTTTATTCAGGGCTAATGTTAGAACCAGTTCTATATGGGTTCAACAAAGCGAACCAGCTTTGGACTGCTTCATCTGACTACTTAATCATCTCAACTGTAAAAGTTTGAAAATGCAACTTCTATTTAATATTTTTTTATTATTATTTTGAAATTAACCGAAATATTGTGAAATTTAACCTAAATATAATCTTAGGAACTCATGAGAAGAAAAACAAAGTATTTTCCTCTGCTGGGATAGTTTAGGGAGTAAACTATCAGCACAGGCTTTGCTACTCATTGGACCTTCACCTGCTTAATTCAGGACAAACTCTGAGAATGTCCAACTTCATAACTGGCTTTGTGTGGAAAACAATGACACTCAAGAACGCTGACCTTTCCCTTCCTCTCACTTCCAAAGGTCAAAGATCTGGAGCGCAGCATGAGGCTGCTGGGAGCCTTATGTAGGCTAACACATTTAAGTTGAGCAGGCTGAGAGACTAGTGTTCCCCTGCACTGTCCTCATGGGAAGCTATCTATTTCTGGTGATGCTGCTCCTGCTGCTACTGCAGGAAGTGGTTCATCTCTGCCCTGTAATTTCTCTCCACACAACTTGATCACACAAATTTGACATTTTCTAACAACCTGCTGCCTCCTATGAATATGTTCAATAATTATTTCTAATCAAGTGTTATTCATGGGTTTCCAAGGAAGACCTGCAGTGTAGGTGGCAGAAATGTTTAAATAAAGCCCACTTGTGAGATGCTTTAATTGTCTGTCTTGGAAAAAGTGTAAAATTCGTGTTCAAGTGCTGGGTGGAGGATTTGACAGTGACTGCATCGTGACACACTTTACTCTCCAAACATCCACCCCGGTGTCTGAGTGACGGCCAGGCTTTGTGTTCTGAGCCTACAGAAGATCCTGTAATAATCAGACTTCTGCATTATGCTGGATGCTGCCTGGGATTTCTGGGATCACTGCGCCTGCCAGGGTAAATGGTGCCAGTTGGTAATGGATCGCAGATGATGCAGTGTGTTCAGTGTGGGTGTGTAGATTACAAGTGAGTGTGTGCACTTTATGTATGTGCACCATTTGTCTTAGAACAAATATTGTCCCCTGCAGAAAATACTTGATTTCCTGCATCTGGTTTCAAAATTAGGTCACCGTTTCTAAGTGCTCTGTGTGTCTTAGAGAGGTGTAAGCACATATATTTCTATTAATTAAGATCTCGTCTGACTCTAGTGTTAGTACTTTTTGTTTTTCGTCAATTTGTCAGCGGTAATTTACAAGAAAAATCTTCTTGGACATCATAAATAACTGAAGTGATAATATTCAGTCACAGTTTTTGTTATTTTTGAGACAAGGAGAGATGGTGGAACTAAAGCAATTTGGACAAACATCTATGGAGCGATGAAATATATGAAGTAGTTATTCAAAGAAAAATACATTTCTAAAGCTCACTAATTTAAATAGGTTTTGTGGCTTCTTATTTACAATATTTGTGTACACATATTTGCAACACAGAACAAGATGAAGTAGGTCCTCTATTTTACCTAAAGACAGTGATTGTTGGATAAGGTCTGCATCGAATCTGTACGCTGAATTAATTTGTGTTACATTGTGATGGTCTTGTTGTTGCTCATATGATCCACATATGTAAATATTGGCTGGGAACAAAGTGTTGGCTAGACGGCAGCTGGCTGTGGTGAGTCAGCAGCCAGACCATGGAGGTGACAGGGTAAACCCCATGTAGAGTTTCCCCCCATGACAACATGTTGCTGCTGTGTTTGAGCCAAGTGGACTCCAGCTTGTGAATCTGTACTTGGACTTCTGACTACCTCAAACCTTGACGTGACAAAGTTCAGACTTATGGAGTTTGAGTGGCATGACAGACGACGTCCTGAGTTTTGATGGCTGCATCATTGTAGTACATTAATCCTCAGGAGGAAAATACAGTTTGATCAAAAATGAGGTGCTAAGTTTCACTGTTTCAAATAAGAAAACTGCTTCCAAAAACAATGCCCGTAGGAACAAGAGCAGAAATGACAACATTTACCTAAATGCTTCCTGAATTTAGCATAAATTAATATTTGTAGATGATGTGTGAATTAATGATTATCTGAGCTCAGTGAAGTGCTGTTAAATCCCTGTCTAGTTCTCAGTGGACTAAGCAAACCCAAGTCTCCATCTTATTCTCCACGTTTGAACTGCAGACTTTTTTATCATGACTTTCGACTTTTAGATGTCTTGTGCTGGTTTGATTTCTTTACTAAAACAAGTGTCATTTAGCTGTACATAACTATTTAAATAGTCTCTTTTTTTCAATAAATTGGGCCTGTTTGGATTTATATAAAAAAGCTCTTTAGATGTTGTGACTCCGCCTCTTCCCCACCAAACAGACAGTATTATATGTTTAGTATCCTTCAGGAATATGAATTTAAAACAGGAGAAACTAGATTTAAATGAG
Source organism: Poecilia mexicana (assembly GCF_051168715.1). NCBI lineage: Eukaryota > Metazoa > Chordata > Actinopteri > Cyprinodontiformes > Poeciliidae > Poecilia > Poecilia mexicana. The sequence goes on from NW_028263384.1 coordinate 28,811,066, forward strand.
GTGCAACTTTTATTTATACTGCCATTTTGTTCATCATAGCGAGGATCTCAATTATATAAAGGCTCATCCTCATCCTCCTATAAATGGTGAAAGCATAATAAAGCTCTCCAGATGCTCTGGCTACCTTCCTACAACGTTTCTGGACGTTTCCCTGGCAGCAACAACTTCTGGTTAGGTGCCTCGTAATTAATCCATCTATTCTCTATTACTTTCAATTAAAGTCGATGACCTTTCTATTTAATTGAATTAACAGTTCTGGTCATTTACTGTAAAATTTAGTCTCCACATTTAAAAAGAAAAGAGAAAACATGTTATAATAATTTCTATCATTAGAAAAGACAAATGTTTCTGCCAAGAACAGATCCTGTGAAATAGGGCATTTTCTGAAGTTTTGAATAAGAATTGTGCATAAAACGACTGAATCCATAAAGAAATAAAACAAACTAATTGTAACCTGACATTTTTTGTTCATTTTGAACCGTCCCATGCTCTGCTTACAAAGAGTTTTGGTGTTTGAGCCCTCATGCTCCCTGTTCTGCTTTTGCAGAGAATAATATCTCCCCAGTATCTCAAAAATGCAGGTTTAAAATGACCTTCAGCCTCAGCATCAGTCTGGATAGCAGAGTAAAAAGCATCATAGGTGTTAAGTTTCCAGTTTTTGGTGTTCATTTTAGTTTAATTGATGGGTTGTATTTGAGTCGGTTTAAAGCAGTGATTGCCAGGTGATGCTTGCCCTGCTGGATGGTGTTCTTTCTTTCTTTATTTACCAGAACATTCTTTACCTCCGCAGGAAAATGTCTCCCTGGCCGACATCCTCTCTTTGCGGGACAGCTGCCTGAGTGAGGAGGAGGTCTGGGCCGTGTGTGCAGAGTGTGTTCTGGCCCTGCAGAGCATCAGACCCTCCCACCTCTTTTACACCTTATGTATAACACCAGACACTCTGGCCTTCAACGCTCATGGGAATGTTTGCTTCATGGAGCAGCTAAGCGGTGAGGCAACAGAACACATAAAGTTTTTGATTTCTTTTTTTTTTTTGTCAGATTTCTGAAATATTTTGCATGCTCTTTGCACTTACTTGAAAAATACTTTCTTTGGACAATTTAAGTTTGGAGGATAAATCCTACACACATACTAGATATAGCTTCCAGTTGTAGTACAGCCAATATGTGGGCTGCAAAATCCTACGTGCCTGTTAGTGCATAACACTTATACAAGAAGTAAGCTTTATTCCAATATTACATAACAGACTTGATCAGAAATGCAGCAATAGAAAGTCTAAATCTAGGTTTATCCAGGTTAAAATCTAGTTTTTTATTGAAGAACATTCTCAAAATTACTTTGCCAATTTCACAACACATGCAAAGTTTTTTAAATGAACTTCCAGATCACTTCCTGTTTTATTCCTGTATTTGTTTCAGCTCATTTTATTTTTCCTCTCACATTACGCACATCAGCACATTACATGTGTTACACTCTGCTGCTCCATGCTTTGCTTCCAGACATCAGAAATTGATAAGCATCGATTCGGTGAACGTAGGTTGCCATGGAAATTGTTGTTGTGGCAACCGTTTCAATAAAGCCAGCAGTCATGCTGCGTTGCTTAGTCATCTATTCATACTAACACACTGCTTAGCAAAGATCACACATTCTGGATGCAATACATGCACACAACAGAGATAGTTAGATTATTTAGTGTTGACCTATTAGAACATTCGATTTTTCTGTAAGATGTTAAAGAGGAGAAAGTCATAAGAACATGAAATATTTAGATGAAATATCACAAAGCAAAAGTTATCATTCTGTGATTTTTCCTTTTCAAAGTAGTCCCAGGGTGCAGTCAGTGTTAGTTACATATATGTATATATTTATATGTGACAGGTAAAAGAGCGTAAAATAAAAAAACAAGGACAAGGTAGCAGAGAATGCAGCCGAAAGTCACTGATGAGGGAATATGCCAAGTTTGTTCAAGTTTGTAACACCAAACTTGAGCATAATTGCAATACACAATCATTCAATTCATTAAGGTAAGATTCATATACTGCAGCCAATGAGAAGGAAATCAAGAGAAAAGTTATCTAAGAGTAGCTTGAATGTTCAAAAAGCCAGAACCCAATTAATGGACATACACCGTTGTCCCTAGTACGGTCAGGAGAGTTGCTGGTGCTTATCTCCAGCGAGCGTCTCGACTGAGAGGCGGGCTCGCCCTGGACAGGTCGCCAGTCTGTCGCACCCAGAAGTCATATTGAAAGTAAAAAAATAAAAAATAAAAACACAGGAAAAGAAAAGACAGCATATTGTAATCTGATCAACTTTATGCTCACAAACAACACCAAATAGTTGTCTCAGCGGTTATGTGGTTGAATCCTTAGTTGAATGTCCTGTCATAACTGTATCTGTATCCATTTCCATCTGCTCTTGGTTGTTTTTTCATTTAAACCAAAACTCCAATCATGATCGTTGTCATAATCAATGGCCGATTATTCTCTCCAATAAAGAGACTGTTGTGGTTAATAGGAGAATATCAGTCCTCTTCACCAAAGCTCAACCTTTTTTCTACATTTTTGATATTTGTAGCAAAGTGCTACATCCTTTTTCTGTAAATGATCTCAGATTTATTAAGCATAGAAATATTTTTTTGTCAAGAAAACAATCTGGTATGTGTTTACATTGAGGCGTTTGCAGATGTTGGAAATGGCTACATTTGATTGTTACAGTAGGGACCCAAGAAAACACAGAAATGTTCACTTTAAAATTACCAATATTGTTTGATCACCCAAGCAACTCTGACCTTGGAGGCTCCAGTTTCCATTAGCTCACCACTAAGACATATCAGTACGATTCATTTCAGCTGATTAATTACTGCAGTAACACCAGGGAGGCGGCGGGATGAGTATGTGGGTGCTGCGGCGATGTTCACATCATGCAAATTGAGTCAGAGCAACAAAATGTCCTCGTAGTCATCATGCAGAGAGGATAACAGATAACTGTTAACTTTCCCCATGAGACTTGACATTGCAAGCTGTTCCATTTTGGATGAAGCTCCTACTGGCGGAGCGCCGTGGGAGATCTGATCGGGAGGGTGTGTTGAATCTGGTAGATTGCTCAACTCATCCTACCTGTTGTGCTAAAATGCCAGAGGCACACATGACTCACACTCCATCAACCTGATATAAACTGCTTAATGACTATTTTTATTTCTCTTCTTTGATGACTATTTCAGCGTGTTACAATTTTTTCCTAGCTACAGTGGTTTTACATGTGCCTTCCACTACTTCTTACACAGTCATGTTCTTTGAAGTGAAAAGCAAAGAAGAGAGAAGGAATGAGAAGGAGGAGAGGATGGCAAAGACTTGAAAGGAAAGGAAGAAACATGAGATTACTGGGAAAGTGAAAGCAAAGATGATCTTAACTGGTGACAAAAAGAAGAGAACGAACCAAAGGAGGAAACTGTAAAGAGAGAAAACTGGAGAAAAAAACGATTAAATGTTTTTATGAAAGAAGCTAAAACTAAAACTTTAAAGAAGAGAATTCTGGGGAATAAAATATTAAAGTAAAATAAAAAATGTTAAAGAAGAGTTTCTGCTCTTTGTAGCAAAGAGCCGAACTCAAACGGCGAACTGTCATGACCCACTTTATCCCTGTTTCAAATCCTCCCTCTTTTCTTCCACAGCTCTCATGTCCTTCTCCAGTTGAGATGAGGCACACAGAGCTTATGCACCTGTATGTAGCAGCAGCCCTGAGCACTGACCCACTTCAGGAGGAGGATGCACCCGATTCCTGCTCACCCCCTTTCAAATTCTGATCCTGGAGATTATCTGGAGATTATCCATCACACATGAATTATGCAAATTGAGAGAAGCAGCTCCCGTTTCATTGGACTGCAGTGGCTAAATAAGCACATGCATAAGTCTAAGAGTTCTGTATTGATGGCATCAATAGTTGTGAGAAGGGAACAGGCCAGGATTTATTTCCCTATCAGTTGCTTTGCATTCAAAATGTCAATTCTCCCCCAGATGTGATGTTGCTGTGCAGCAGAGTTCAGACATGCGTGACAGTGACGTTTCTGGATGTTTTTGACCTGCAGATGATCCAGATTGCTCCTTTGTCCCTCCGGAGTTTGACAACACGGGCAGCACATTCGAGGTAAGAGAGATGTGTCGTCGCAGCACATCATTCTCACGTAACTCACTGTCAGGTGCATGTTGTGTAAAATGTTTTAACTAAAAGGAAATAGCTTCTTTAAATGTTCTTCCTTCCTGAAGCTATCAGCCATTCATCTTTATTTCTTGCACTTCATCTAAGCTAACCTTAACCTAGTTTCTCTGCAGCCTAATTGCCTGGAATGTTTTATACTACCCGGTCTATTTCTTCTGTATCATTTCGCTGTGGGATTCAGCTCCTTTGATGCTGAGAGGGTCATCCCTGTTTTGCATGAGCATTGCTCCTGTGGGATCACAATGTTACTGCAAATCCTCCGCAGTCTGCCAATCTGCTCAGTTTGAGTTACGCAGCAGGGATATTTATCGTTGTTCGCAAACGCAATTTCCAAACTTGGTTGTTCCTGCAGGTTCAGTTATTGGAAGTTACAGCACAGACCAGAACGGCTTTATGCATACATTAGATCAATGCAACATGAATCTGTGATTGTTACAGTTTAAAGCAGTGCAGATGTTGAACTGTAACAGATCATAAATTAATTTTGCCAGGTCTGGCATCCTGTTCAGCTATTTTAATAATAAAGCCTGCACTATGTACATTAACAAGCATAAAAAAATCAGTGCAGTTTCTTTCGAACTTATCAACAGTTAATGGTAAACGTTCTAGAGAGGTTGCGATTGTCTTACTTTGTTTCATAACAAAATGCTGTCAAACATCCTGAAATTACATTTTGTCATCCTTGGGAAAATAGCTGCTACATTTGAAATGTTCTTTTGTTCCATTCAATCTGCAACTCTTCTGGTTTCAAAAGAGAAAAAACTGAGATTACGTTTGAAAACACACTCCCAAGGTCAAGACTTTGTGGAGGAGTTTTTGCAACAGTTGCAGCTGCAAGGCTCCATAGTTCTGTCTCTAAGTTTGGCTCGCAAGACTTCTGGGATTTTATCTCTTTGCTCAAGGAAATATTACTCCTGTTCCTTCAGATTGTTACAGTTTCTCTTAGGCAAGTGTTTGAAATTTTTATAACCCACCCAGCCTTGTTTTGTGTGTTTGAGGACTTTGATACTTTTCTATTTTCATGGTAGTAAAATAAAAATAACACAAACAACAAAAGAAAATCAATGTGAACTGAACTTGGGAATCATTTTGAGATGAAGATGAGAAAAGCTGTTTCAGCTCAACTTGTTAATCTGTTTTAATAATCAGGGCATAAAATGCTTGTGCCAGCAGTTTGTACAGATAAATTATTAAATATTATCAGATTCTAGTTGTTATCAGGAAAATGGGTTAAAATGACTAATGTCTATGTCAAAGCTAAAAGTAGTTGGAAGGAATAACCTTATAGACTGGATTGTTATACCAGTAATGTTTGGATTAAAATGAATGAATGAATGAATGAATCTGCTAACACCAACAATAAGCAGGAATCCACTGAACTTCCTTCCTCACTTACAAATCAAGTCTCAAACTCAGACATTACAGGCCGTTACCTTCATATCAGGAGTTTGTGAAAATGCTGAGTCATGCTTCACATGATAAACTTCACTTTGATGAGAAATGTCCCGTCGCTTTCATGGTGTGAGATTTCATGCCGTTTTAAACATTTCATCACCATTGTTTTTCACAACAAACTATCATTAACAGTCAGCCTAAACAGGGGGTGTTTGTATTAAATCTACTGAAGGTGTTATAACCTCACACATCTTCTTTTATCTTTTAACATATGTGACCCAAACCTGGAAGAGGATTCTGCAATATTCAAATGTTTGTGCTTCTGTGACTCTGGCTGCAGGGCCACATTTTCTCTCTGGGCTCCACACTTTCCGCTGCACTGAAGTTTGTCATAGAGCCAGAGCTGGAGGCTGAACTGGGAGAAGAAGTTCAGAGTCTGCTGCAGCAGATGCAGGAGGAGAAGCCTGAGGACAGACCTGAGCTGGAGGTGCAAAAACACTGACAGAGACGGGCTGACGGATCGAACGCCTCACTCTAGCATCAATGTCCGAATTGCATATAAGAAAATGAAAAGTCAAAAGTGTTATTATTGTTGTTAATTTCAGTGAAAATTGCATTTTTGATTGATGAGTTTCTACTGATCCAAGATGAAAACCTTCCTTATAGTCAGTCTTACTGAATCACTGTAGTCTTTAAAACAACCAGGAGGTTTTTCATGACTGTATTGTTCTTTTATTGCTTGGCGCTCCTTAGCAGCACCAAGAGGAAATATAATGTAAGTGCAAATCTGTTTCAGGCTTAAAGCGAGATGAGGATGGAACTTTTTACAGCCTGGTTCTGTTTCAGCAAATCAAAAATGCAAAGTTAAGCACATTTGAATCACAAAATATTGCTTATACTATGTATTATAATAAAAACATAATTAACTATTATTATTATTATTATTATTATTTGCCATAAGCTGAATGGACTCTATGTTGGTAAGCAGTCCAGGTAAAACTAAAGTATGTTTTATGAAATTTCAAATAGAGTCTATCAGTCTTATTTTAAAAAAACAGAAGAAATGTATTTTTCTGAATGTTGCAGACTTTATGATGCAATTCTCCCACAGGATATTCTGCTGCTGGCTGAAGAGCAGCTGTCTCAAACATCTTCTGCTACAGTGTGCCGGAAGTTATCTTCAATTGGACGAAGAGTGCTCTCCATTGAATCAGTTTCAAATATTCAAGGTTCTTATATTTATTATTCCAGGGTTTTTTGCTGCCCAAAGTGATTTTCTGGCCTCTGATTTGTGTCTTTTTGCATCCACAGATGAACAGGAGGAATCTTTGGAGGAAAGATGGCATCATTCCAAAGCCAAATGTCTTTTGAAAAGACTAAACTCAGAGGACAAGACCAAAGACCTTTCTGACACCTCTGGGTCAAACAGTGTGTCCAGACAGCAGGTAGCAGTTTTTGGGACGATTTTAAAGGGAACTTTGTCTTTCCTATAATGCAGCCTTCTTCATCTGACCACTAAGTTCAGATTGCTACCAAAATGAGTTTTTCGTGGGCATTGTGTACTTCTATAGAGGTACCAATAAGGCAGAAATCTGTTTTTCACAAGGTCATGTGATTCTTGGAGGCTTGTGACATTTAAATTAAAATTGTCCAAGCTGGCTATTGTGTGTTTGCCTTGTTACCACAAACTTCCTTGATTTTCAGCTGCAAGATATCGTGTTCAAACTAAGTTAATCACATCTACATTGCCTTTGTGGACAACTACCACTGCAGCATAGGTACTTTCCTCTCCAGGAAAACAGGAAAAAACTCCAGGAGAAAACTCATTTTTCCTTTAAAAAATGAGTTTTTTAAGGAAACTCATTTCCTTAAAAATGATAAAACATTCAGCAGCATAAGCGTTGCAACTTTGCCATGTGCAAGCAAGAGATTCCGTCTTTTATTGTGAACTTATTACTTTGCCATTGTTGTTAGTTAACTCATAAATCTCACCGATTCTCTTCGTAGTGTTGCTTAGAAGCTCTTTATTTGACCTGTTCAGAACAGCTGAAATGAATGATAATGCTCTCCTCCTGCAGGTGTGTGGGGCCTGGGATTCCTCTCTATGGGCCGAGGATATGGACAGCAGTGAGGCAGACGGCATGAGTCTGACAGATGAGATGGATTGTCGGTCTTACAACAGCTCCCCAGTGAAGAGGAGATCCCAGCAGAAGTTCAGAGGAGCCAGGGGAGCCCTTAATCGCTCCTGCTCGGTGCCGGACTCCAACAATCCCCCGTGTGTCTCCACTCCACCTCACGGAGATATCAGCATTCCTGTTTCTGACCTCACGGAAATAGGAGCTGACGAACATCTAGACTCAAAGTCTATGTGGAGTAACAGACTGGAGAGACTAAACCGGGGCAAGTCCTGTGAGTCCTACCCTCACTGTAGAACTCAGGACCAGGAAAATGGATCGCAAGGAACCGATCGGGTATACTCTTGCACAGAAGAAATAAATATTCAAGACTGTGTCCAGCCCATGTCACGGGGATGTATCCAGGACTTGGTCGCCTCCTGTGCCTCCTGTCGAGAACTGGAGATGGCACAAAACTGTTTAGAGGACGAGAGCGCGACAAAACCCAGCATTTCCCTTTCCTATAACTACATGACCAAAAGCATGCTGTGCCTGAACGAAGAGTCTCAGGATGAGGTTAGTCACTTTTACGACAAGTTTTCACTTTTCTGAACCTGATGTTGCTTCACTGAATCTACTCACATATATTTTAGACACTTATTTAGTCTCCTGAAAACAAGGCTGTTTGAACCAAAAAAGCTCATCATTATGATGCATCCAAGTTGATTGCATTGCAAAAATATTTTTGCAGTTTTTCATCCTAAAACCAGAAACTTCATTGTGTTTTGTTAGGAGTTTTTGCGATAGACACAACAGAAAGTGGTGCATATTGTGAAGTCAAAAGAAAAAAAATGACTAAAAACATATTGCAATTAGGTGTTTTAGTCTTTTGGGATATATCGCTATCAGCTTTCATTATACTGATTAATTTCTCCCGTTCCTCATTGGACAGTTTGTCATGGATAAATGTCCATTGAAGAATAGATAGTCTTTGGATAAACTTTTTCAGGTTTTACTGCAGATTCTCTGTTCCAGCTGCTTCATCCTCACAGCATGATCCTTTCACCACCAGGGTTTAACCATTAATAACGAGCATTTAGCCAGATTTAAGTGTTAGTTTTTCATGAAGCATTCTGCATGTTACCTAACCAATTCTTCTTTTAGCTTCTTTTACATTTTGTTATGTCCGACACGTCAATAATGGCAATCTGAAAAAACAGGTACACGCTGTTTTCTATTGAATTATCCCAACCAAACATCAGATTACATGTTTTCTGCAGCCTTTCCATTCAGAACCTCTTACAGGACACAAATGCTAACCCTCCTGTTAATTGGACCTGCCAGGCCAACAGGTTGAACTCCTCAGATACTAAGTTACTTTTTGTTTGTTCTCGTTTCAGTGGATCTCTCTCAGGGAGCTGCTGACTCTTTGTGGACGGAGGCTTACGGTTAACGAGCTGTGGACTTTGTGTTACACCTGCCTGTCTTCACTGCAAACTTACACTGACTTTCCAGGTGATTATTTTCCTGTTTGTGTTAAATTTCCAGCTCTGAACCTGCTGATGTGACATGGATAATTTCATCTATCACACACCCATCTAGGGACAAGTCGTGCTATAAGCACTTTGATGCAAACATGGGGCTGCTGTGCTGTTCAGTCTGTCTATCGGCTTGTGTCCCTATCAAATATACTTAAATTGCTTCAAATTTTTCTAGTTTAACGTTGAGCACCATTATAGTCATTATGTCGTACAAGATAATATTCATAAACCACACGAGGACAGTAAACGGTACCAGAGGTTGGTGTGATTTGGGCACCAACCTTTGGTTGTATTTATAGCTGCAGGATTGATAGACTGAAACTTATTTTATTATCGCTGCACAAAGACATGACAGTGAAACTGCCAATGAAATGTCGCTAGACAGAGAAAAAAATAAATAAAAATTGTAAAATAAATTGTGTTGAAACTATACTGTCTGATTAATTCTTTCTTTAATAGGAGTGGCAGTCAAAAGTTCATCTACAAAAGGAGAATGATTGGTTCTTGTTCTCTCTTTGTCTTTAGCCTATTTATGCCTGGACACAGTTTATGTGAACTGCAAGGGAGAAGTGATTTTTCTCAAACCTAAAACCGTCGGTAGGTGTAATACTGTCAGCTGCTCTATGCTTCTTATTTTATTCACTTGTAAATGTCTGGAGTTCGTTCAGATGAACTGCTGACTTCATGCGTCTTCTTCACAGAATCACATGATGGTTTTTTTCTTGCACCTGAGTATCAGGAACACGGTATTGTAACTGAGAAGGTCTGTCTGTCAGTGCTGGTTTTACCTTCTTGTACAATTAAGTGGTTATTAGCTGCAGCTGGAGATTTTTATTCTATATTTATGCATGACTTGTGTGTTCTCAGGTCTGTGTGTACGGGGTTGCTGCGATCCTCTGGGCGTCAGCCAAGTTCAGCTTATCACCAAATCAGAAGCTGGCGATGCCTCGTAAAATGAAGAGACTCCTCCTGGAGATGGCTAAGAGGACCCCCATGGAGAGGCCAACCATCGTCATGGCAAAAAAGGTTTTACTTGGAGTAATGATTGTCCTGGAGCCACGCAAATGTTCTCTGAGGTTGTCTGCTGCCTGAAAAGCAAAATAATGTTTTATTTGACACTGAGATACATTCTTACATTTATCTTATTCTGCTTCTATTTAACTTCCAGCTGAATAATTTTACACTAACCTTTACTTTAAGCCCCTAAAAGTTCTTGGAAATAAATGTAAATGGAGCATTTTGACCCGAGTGAGTAGGAAGCAGTGCTAGTAATCCACGATTTCCTGTTTTCTTGGATAATATATATGATGTGAAAGAGGTCCATTTCTGGTTGCCAGTCTTCAAAATAAGAAATACAAAAGAACATACATGTCATGTAAGGCAGGTGTGTAATAATGTCTGATAAATGAGTAAATTACTGGCATTGAGTAGCTGTTCTTCCTACGTTGCTCAATAAAAAAAAGGTAAAACTGGAACTGTGATGAAAAAGTCATTTTATTTTGTGTCGGGTTCAAATCCATCTTAGTTATATGGACTGCAGTGGAGCATATATTTTTAATCCTCTATTGTTTTTTATTTTTTTCAGAGCTGCATCTGTAATCTTTCTCGTCAGGGGATTAGCGCTGAGACTGTCTGGGGAAACCTCATCAGCAGAGTTCACCCGGTAAGCTTTTCTGCAGCGCTGCAGTTTTATGTGTTCATTTCCTGGGATTATTTGAACCTCAGAGTCAGAGTTATCTGTTTTATGTCACTAATTGACAGCGTTGTTCTTTATTGTCATGAATGGTGATGTCTCTTTTTTTCAGCCAGCTTCAGAAGGCCACAATACTGATGATTTGAGTGAAAGTAATAATCAGAGCTCAACTGATGAGCCCCAACCAAACAGTGGTATGACGGTCCTACTTCAGTACCAATGACCCTCATGCAATATACAGAACTTTGCACTAACATGCAACAAACCTTTACAGTGTCTTGCAAAGCTGTTCCTATCACTGGATTTTTTTCAAATCATTTTAGAATGTGACAAATTTCAACCTTCTTATTCCGTGCCTCCTTTATTCTGATACCCCTAATTAAAATCTGGTGCAGCCAGAGCCTTCAGAAGTCTGTTGGTTGTAAATTGACAGTCCACTTAAATCTCAGCACAGATTCGAAGGCCTCAGAGGTTTGTTAGATAATCTTAATGAACAAACGGCATCACAAAGTCCCAGGAACATAGCAGAGGTTAGGGAGAAAGTTTAGATAAAGTTTGTTTAAAAAGCAATTTCCCAGTCTTAGTACATCTCAGAGCTCTGTTCAATCCATCGTTTGAACTTAGAAAGAGTGTGACACACATGTAAACGCCAAAGACATAATCACGTACCTCAACGTGCAGCCAAGTAGATAACATGTAGAGGAGAATCCTGAAACAAAAAACACTGACTCAGCAGAAAGAGCCTGAAAAGACCGAAGTCCAGTTGAGATGTTAGCGTGTTGGATGATGTGTTGATGTTAGCGGTTGTTCTCCATCTTGTCTTACTGAGTTTAAACTTGTTTGCAAAGAAGAATGGGTATAAAATGTATCTTCTAGCTATGCAGAGCTGGTAGATTCATACCACAAGAGACTGTAGCTGTAATTGCAGAACAAAGTGATTCTACAAGACATCCAGTCAGGGAGCTAAATTCAACAGCGTGCCACACAATTTGTATTTGTGAAAAAATGTATTTTTTGTGTTTATGTGCTAGTTTGTGTCAGTCTATCACATGAAATCCAAATAAAATACAATGAACTTGTCCTACGATAATGAAATGTAAAAATATTTGCAAGGTTTTGCAAGGCACTGTATAGCAACAAGTTAATTATTGTTAGCAATGTGAGCACAACAAGAAATTTGTTCTGGTTGTGCAGACATTTCTCTGTGTCGTTTGTAGTTTCTTTATAAGTAGAAACAAGATCATGGCAGCAGATCACCCAAAACATTTTAGAAGTGTTATTTGTACATAAGCAGTGTGCATTGCATGAGACAATATCACTGATATTGTGTCTGGGATTGTTGTAACCACGTGTAGGCTTTGTGCCCATGGCCACTGAGAGCCGACTGGCTCCTGTGCCTGGCCCTGTTCCCCACAGCTATCCTGAACTCCAGCTCCCAGAAGCCTTCACTTCCACTGCCACACACTTCACTCCAATCATCCTGACCAGTGAAGGGGAAACAGAGGAGGAGAACCAGCATCTGGGAACTGTCACTCTAGGGTATGACATCAGAAATACATTGTGTGAATGTAATGATAACCTACTTAAATTTGGTGCAAACTTAACTTCTATAGCAAAGAAAGAAGACTAACAACTCCACAAGACGTTCAGAACTTAACTGGATTGTTTCTTTAACAGGACAGCAGACAGACTGACAAAGAGCAGTGTTCATGCTGCAGAAGGCTGCCTACATGTCCCTCCTTCTGACGCCAGTCTACATTCAGAAGAGCTGACTGAGTTTCACACAGTCATGAGCACCTCTTCCAAAACGTCCAGCACAATACCCGAGGACTCTCCTTCAGCTCTCTCTGATGTTTCCCTCCTTGAAGTCTCCCTTCCCAGTCTCTCTTCCCCCTTATCCACTAACCTCAACAGCTGTGGCATTTTCAACAATTACCTCTTTTGGCAGGATCCTGTGACAGGACATCTGTCCTTGGTGCCCGTCAAGGTCAGGGCTCCTGAGTCTCTACACGGGTTGGACATAAACCCGTCTTTGGTCCCTCAGTCTTTGCTAGGCCTGATAACAGGTCAGGAGACCAACCTGTTTTTTGACTCTGTGAGTGTTACTCTGAGGCCTGGGACTCAGGATATATTTTATTTAAGTGGTAGCTCCACAACGTCAGACGGCTCTCTGGATCGTGCTTCACATCAAACGTACTGTGGGAAAACAGAAACCCAAACCCAGAGCTCTGCCTCCAGAGGTCAGCCTGCCCTGCAGGACGTGATCGAACTGCTCAAAGGACACTTTTCAATTAAGGGACATTTAGACAATGGCCGTCAAGACGTCATGATGGGTAAGAGCAACACACTCCTTCTACATGAGGAGAAAATTGACACAATATATTCGTGTATTATTGCTTCATTAATAACACGAGATTAAAATGATTAAATTTTTTTGCACTGGCGACTTTCATCAATTTGAGTGTCTAGCTGCATTTCCATTGACTGTACAATTTGACATTTCAAAAATAAATTTGCTTGATGAAAACATGGCAATTTCGAAAAAACTAGTTTGTTGATATAAAGTTTTGGTGCTAGGATGAGGATGTTTTTTTTTACCTTATCGAAGTTCGTTTATCTTGCAAAACTGAAGTGGAAGCACCTTTTTCTCATCACGAGTCACTTAATCAGCAACCGATGTTGCCACAGGTGGAATCCACAAACAAGATGACGACAGGAAGTAGTTAGAGGATGTTTCTAGTACCTTTTCTCAAGATAAATTTATTCAAGTGTGATTTGAACTGAAATATTCTATTAAAATATTCTTATTTAATAGAAAATCCACAATTGCAAATTGTTATTTTTTGATATTAGTGGAATACTTGCACACTTTGGTAATGGAAACCCGTCGGCAGTAGTTCATGTGGTCCCTGAGCTCCCCCTGTGCATTAGCAGGGGGAGCTTTAGCTCAGTGTTTTCAACATTTTAACGAGATGCTGAACTCTGCACCCAAAAAGATCTGCAGCTTTAGTACTTGAGTCATTGAGCCTTTACAGTTTGACTATAACTTAAAATCCTTATACTTTTGATGCTTGCTATGCATCCACTTTGAGGACAAAATGTGCACCTGCTCATAAATATATCCCTCCCACAAACATCTGTCCAGTTTGTCTGTTTGGTGCATACCAGCAGTTTTACAGCTCATTGTTTTTATCACCTTTATGTTCCTTTAATCTCTATTACCATTTGGACTAAACTTAAAGGAACTTATTATTGAACTTTTTAGTCAATTTTTGTGTGAAAATAAAATCATTTTTGTGTTTTCCCAGGGGAATACCTTTTCTGCTTGAAGGGACTCCGGTACCAGCAGTTTTCCAGTGTAGTGAAGGAGAGATTCTGTGACCTGCACTGGGACGATGACTTACTGGGTGTGTTGCACTGCCTGGTGAACTACAGCTGTTCAACACTGTGAGCAGGTCTTTTTTTGATTCTCTTAATACAGTTATTTATTTTGTAAATGGACGTTCATATGACCGGGACACGCTCTGCTTTCTTCTGCTCTGTTGTCTCTGTAAGAAGAGCAGGTCACAGTGCCTCGATTGCCACCAGCTTCAATAAGCCGATGAGCTTTGATATGAGTCACTAATTCTGATATATAAAAAGTTATTTATTAGTCTGCTTCCTGATCGCAAAATGTTCTTTTCCATTTTTTCTTTTTTGCCAAAAACTGAAATATATTGCATTGAGGTTTTGTCTGATAAACCAACACAAATGAGCACATTCTTATAATGTGAAGGAGCAAATGTTACACTATTTTAAATATTTTGTAAACATGAATCTGGAAAACTGCTATACATTTGTATTCAGGCCCTTTTACTCTTGCACCCCTAAATAAAATATGCACGTAACTTAATCTGAAATAGAGCTGAGAACTCTTACAAAATGTTTTAAGCCCAAAAAGGCCATTAATGGTCCCTAAAACTTGACTGTGAGCTGATTTGAGGACTGGTGAGACAAAATTGGACATTTTTGGAAAATGTGTGTCATTTTACTAACATATTATATCAGAAAAATAACATGATAAGAACAGTGAAACATTGTTGTGGAAGTGTAACATCTGGGTCTGATTTAATTCTGTAGGACCTAAATGTGGAGGCTGTAATTGATGGAGCTGTGAGTTCTGCTCTCTAGTAGAAAGTCCAGAAGGAGAATGCTCAGCCTCCAGTTCATTATGGACCATGCAGCAGTGATCAGAGTTACACTAGCAAGTCCACACAGGATCATTTACAAAAGAAGCAAAATGATTATCGTGTTGTGGGCTAATCAAAGCGGGGAGTCTAGGGACTTAAATCCAATTGAAATGTAGTAGCGTAATCTTAAACAGGCTGTTTGTGCCTTAAAATTCTCCAGTGAGGATAAAAACAATGCATTGAGCCAGAATCCCACCAATAGCTATTCATTATTCACATGGGGCCAAAATGGTACATTTTTCTTCTAGATAAGTAAAATCAAATGCATTCTGTGTTCATTCAGGTTGTCTATGTATGATATCAAATGTGTTTGATGATTGGGGATATTTAACTGACAACAAAAGCAAGCACAGAGGAAATTTATAAGGGGGAAAATACTTTTCCAGATCTAGAAAATACCACCATGAATCTGTTATCTAACAGCCTGTAAGCTGCTGCCACAAGTCAGCAACAGACTGTTTCATGGCAATTTCAGGCTTGCTGAATGTGCCTTATCATCTAAATGATGTAGAAACAGATAATAATATGGTTCACAGTCTCTGATGTTGCTTTGAGGAATCTTAATTTACTCAGTTGATAATTTGTGTACTACCAACGTAGGACCTTTTAGGATCGCTGAGTGTGTAACCAGAGATGATATCAGAGTCAATCGATTAGAAGTAGCTAAGGTACAAGGATTTGTGGCAGATAAAGTTTGTCTGTAGCATCAGGCCAAAGAAATCAGTCAAGGAGTCAGGACTGCTGTTTATCAGCCTGGAAATGTTGCCAAACTCGATTCCACTCTAATGCTGATGCTGATAAGCTTATCCACACCGTCTAGTCCTGCTGACATAATCCTGCAATGCACCTATCATTGGGATTCAAAGCAAAACAATGCAAAAGGTTTTGTACTTCCAAAACCATGCAACCAAGGTCCTGATGAGAGTTCAAAACAGACCACAGCTCCTCCAGTATTCCCTCCATTCACTGTCACACCCTGTGCCTGGATTGTGTACGAGTTTTGTCATCTCACCTTCCAATGCAATACTTTCCATCATGCTGACAATCTCACACTTCTCCTGCCTTTTCTATAATATTAAAGGGGGAGTATTATGTATTATCAACAGTTCTGAGCCTCACATCATGTCATAATGTTAGTCCCCTCATTACAATATGCCTGGATTTTTTCATGCATGTTTCATCCTTTAATCTCCCCTGGTAGCCAAACGAGTGGCATAGCCAAGCGCTGCCTCGTGCACCAAGCTCCTCCTTGGAGCTGCAGTCTCTGGTCCAAACTTCCACATTACAGAGCCCCTCAGCTCCTTTAGACTAGCCAGCAGCAATTAGCAAACACCTAGTGTAACTGTGAGTCTGCTGATCTTATCATATAATCGACATCTCAGTGAAATGCTGGTGAAAATGTCAAGGCCTTGATAGAGGAGCTTTGCTTTGATGATGTCCTGAAAGCAGAATGTCAGAAAGAGGAGGAGCTTCTTAAAGAGACAGATGCCCAATTTCAAGGTGTTCAATTGTGAAGTCAAGTTTCTATGAAGTCATGTTTGATATGTGCAGCATTTTTATTACAAATGAAGGTAACATAGTTACTTGACTGTGCTGTAAAATCCTATTTTAATTAACGTTTTTGCATTGTGTCCTATGGACTGCAAAAACAGTTAATAACACAGATCTAAACATTTATTCTGAATGTATTTTCCTGTGGGTTTACACCAATAGAAATGCACAAAGATAATGCAGACCACTCTGATCATTAAATCTCCTCTGCTCGTTATGGAGGTGTAACGTTATACCCACCATTTAAAAGAGGTTTTCACACAGAACGCAATTAATACAAGAACTAAAGTCAGCAGTTTAGATTGTCTCTACGGTAACAGCATGGTGTTTTAATTTCCGGTGCACACTGGATACATGCATAACCTACTGCTTTGCCTTGTCACTAATATGCTGAGAGGAAGCCCTTGGCCATTGGTGGAGCTTAAGTGTGTGAATGCATACAAACATGACATGCAAAAGACAAGCAGAGAGACTAGCCTCTCAGTTCCTCTGACTGCTTTTCATCCAGTGCTGCCATGATCTTGTGCCCAGGGCAGCGTGCTAAGAGACTCTTTAATCTGCTGCGTTAGGACGACACAACGGCTTTGGAGGGAGATGGACAAGCTTTACCTCTGGCTGTAGGCTGCGGATGGCACTGTAGCCTCAGCTCTTTCTGAACGAATCAGAGGAGAGTTTTATCTATTTATTACTCTGTCCATATAAAATTTGAGTAAGAATGGATCTGGGTGATTTTGACAAGCGAGAGCAGTCGCAGTGAGATTTGTCGGCTGCCGTCTTTGATTTGTTGCTCCAGCTCACTATTGTACTGATTAACTGATTATCATTGTTATTTCAGTGATTAATGTTAATTAATTCCCTCATTTCCAACATCTTTAAATGCACCGTGTGTTGTGTGTCTCCTGAAGCGCCCCATGCAGAGACCTTAATGAGCAGACTCCATCTACGGCTGTGAGGAGGGCAGCCATCACTCCACCCTTCACCACCGCTGCCTGCAGAGGGAAGACACAAGTTTGCCTGCACAGCTGTCTCGATCTGAATGGAAACATTCACGCTTCTCGTCCCGTTGCTGGCGGGATATGGGAGGGAAGTGAGGCGACATCTTGCTGTGGGGAAGATGAGACAGTGCTGGAGGGTGCTGAAATAAGATTGGAGAAAAATCGGTTTTGGATAGGTCAAGGTAGGAAACTCACCTGTGCACACTTATGGAACTGAGTTGGATTGGAATGCAGGTTTCTGACTGGTCAGTTTAATTTTGGATACATTTGTGAGGATTTATAATTTGCTAATTTGTCACTGACATATTCTAATTCATATTTAATTGGAAAATGGAGATATCTTGTTGTATTATCTGCTGGTTTGTGAATCTCAATGCGTCCAGCATCGTAAATGTTGGCAGTAGTTTCACCTTTTGCAATAAGAAACTGCAGAATATAGGTAGGGCTGTCACATTGGAATATAAAACTGAAAACTATAAAACAAACATGTCATCCACTGTTAAGTCTAATGCATTTGATGCATTTATGGTAATAGGTCAGACTAGAGATTGATCTAATATGTCAGCATTTTCTCAAATGAGAGTTTTTTGCTGTCATGAACATTTGAATTTTTCACTCTGGATCCTGTTTAAAAAAAGTTTTGTTCCTTTAAATGCCGGTTCCATGTGGATGCAGGGCACAAACAATTCATTTATTTAGAAAAATAAACTAATAACTTAAAATATGCAGCCTAATACTTAAAATGATCAACAATGGCAACTTACTACCGAAACTTAAGCAAGTTTTAAGTTACATGGAGAGTGACAATAATGGGTTACTGTGAGAATTTCAGCAACACTTGAAGTACAAAGAAACCAACTTTATTAAAAGACCAACATGTTTTGTAATGTTTCTTTTATCAGGGTCAACACAAATAATGAAAACAGTCACACTTCATTCTTTAAAGTGATTTAAATTTATGATATATTTAAAGAGCCACAGGTCTGATTTACTCACTGGTTTTCTGTATTCATGTTTGTTTTGCTACCTGCCTGTGCAGATCATTTATAAAAACATATCAGAGAAATTAGAGGGAATATTTCTAAAATAATTTGGCGCTGCCGCCTCTTTGAGTGCCTTGATGATTAAAACTAAGCTTCCTATAGTTTAACAAAAGTCCTGAAACATGTTTCATTTTGATTCGTTCATGTTTTTTGTCCTGAGGTTTTTAAGGTTTTTATAGGATTTGTATGTGCCGAAAAGAATCAATACTGCTTTTAGATTTGAAACGCTTCTGTGATGTGCTGGGAAATGTCTCTTTTTAAATCTACTGACTGACATATCAAGCTGTTCTCCAGCTTTGCACACATTCATAAGAGTCCAAGCCGCTCCAGAAAGCTCCAGAGTTTTTTTTTTTCTGGAACTCATTCCTGGCCCGTCACAGTCAGCAACTCTGCTGTAGTTTCTTTCCTGTTAAAATATGCCAGACAATCTTGGCTACAAACAAGCTCTATAAAAGGTATGCGGAACAAAAACGTTAGTGATAGGGCTCGAGGTTGAATTGCCTGAAAAGTCATTTTTGCAAACAGTAGCTGCATTGTGCAGCCACGACAGGGTTAGCAACAAATACCCCCAGCACCACTCTGGGGTATCTTTCTGTGTGGTTCTTGCACAAATCCAGTCAGGCTTGTTGCTTTCCATGTGATTCAGACCCCCTCTTCTCTTCTCTCTTTCTGTTTTTTTTGGTCTGTTTACCATTCGAGGTGTGAAGGCAAACAGTTCAGAGTCTGGGGTTATGGAAGCAGGAGGTCATTCAGCGGGTGGCAGCGATGAAAGCCCCTCTGAAGCCGAGTTTGTGTCAGGGAGAGAGGAAGATCTGATGGGAGCCCACGATGAGCAGATGAGTCCTGACCACTCGGAGGACATGGAGGACAGCGACTCTCTGGTGTCGGAGCGGCTCGTTTCGCCCGCGTCCACGACAGGCTGCACAGGCCTCAGCTTCAGCCCGGCCTGGGCCCTGGCTCTCTTTGGAGAAGATTGTTTTAGTCAGGAGGTGATTGAGTATGCATTGAATCTGGGAAAGCACACAGGATCGCCGAGCCTGGAAGTGAAAGTGCAGGTGAGTAAATGCTGCCGGCGGTGAGTCATCTCTGACCTTCTCTCAGTTTGTCTGAGCAAACAAGCAGACTGCATCATTTATTTATTAAGCATACTAACTAGATGAAATGTATTATAAAGCAGGATTTAATATGTTGCGTTTTGCATTGGCAGGAATGCCTATGTAATGACATAAAAGCTGTCAATATTTAAAATGTTGAAGCTGACCTATTAGACCTGTTGTGCTTCTTTATTTTTATTTTTTTGTTTAAAATAATGTTCAGATAATGATATTTTAGTCTGCTCAGTTCTGCCTAGTTTGAGCTCCTTTCAGAGTTGTCTTAGGGCCTCTTGTCACTTTAAATCCATCCAAGCTGCTGCTGGCCACGCCCCCGACTCCATATTTACACTCGCATGTGAAAATGTCTGCAAACAGTTTTGCAGTTTACAACCATATATATCTGATGTAAAGCTCTTTGGACTTCCTTCATGCTGAAATGTGCCATGGAAGCAAACCTGAACATGAAACTTGAACTTTGAAAAGCAGAAGTGTAGCCTCCTGCACAACCAACAAGAATATAGTAATTAGTTTTCGGAATGATAAGTGAACAACAAAACACTTGTCTTTTCCAGCAGCCATTGTCCAAGCGCATACAGCAGTAAAACCAACTGAGCACTTGGTTTGCTAGGTAACAGGATGGGCTTGGCACCACAGGTAACGGCACAGTAACCGTAGGTTGTGACTTAAAAATCGGGAGGATTTTGAAACAAAACATTAACTAAATTTTAAAAATGTCTGGGTGTTATTTAGGGGCAGTTTATACCCAAATTTTGCATAATAGTTTTCCTTTAGACTAGATGTTTTAGCCATAGAATGGGACTTACCCATTTTAAAAATAACTAAGATGTCCTTAACGTCTTTCCCTTATACCTTCATGTTGAATTATCCCTTAAAGTAACAACCAAATTATGTATTCAAATGTGAGATGTTTACTTAAATAACACAAATCACATCAGTATATGTTTACTTCGACATGCTCTGGAAAATTAAATGCTGAATTGAGCATAACTAACAAAACATTTACAGTTCAAAGAATGAACTAACTTGCAAAACAAATCAATTAAAGGTAGTATGTGAAATGAGAATATTAATAACTGCCACAATTAATAACAAATAGTTGTAAGTCACCATAACAAATTTGAAGACATTTTAACGCAATTCCTGAAATATTGTATGGATTTATGTATTGGCAAAATATTCCCCATAAATTTCAGCTATTTTCGAATGAGTTAAATATAGGTCAACTTTAAATTTCAGGTAGCTGCAAAGGTTCATTGTGTTGATAAAAGGCAACAAATCTTGGACATTTTTGGTGTTTCCAAGTATCGGTCACTTTGCCTCCTGCACATTCCAGAACTTTCCAGTTTTGGTAATTTAATTATTAATTTGTCAATGTTTTCTACCCCCAGAAACTTTCCCCTATGTGCCAATTCAAAGCCACCAGGAAAAGGTTTCACCACTTCTCCTTCTGACAATTAGGGTGATGGATTGTTATTTTTAAAGAACATTTCCTTTGCATTTTTTATCACCTGTCAGAAACACACTTGGTGACTTAAAGGACATCACTTTTAATTTAAATCTGCCTGGGGTGTGAATAATCTCCTTCAGATGTTTCTCAGTCTGTTTGGTTCTGATTTTATATCTGTTTTATATGAAGTTGGTTTTATGTAAGTATTTCATGAAGTGTTCTTTGTAAAATTACTTAATACTGCAATACAACTTATCTTTCATGACTGCAGCAGTTTTTAATGATCCAGAGAAATGTCACATTACTGCCTAGCCACATTACCAAAACAAAACACTCTACAACGACGTTCGAGTTTGTGGGCTTTGTGCTTCAAATTGGGGGCTTTATGATTGGATGCAGCTTGTAGTTCCAGTGCTTTCTGAATGTGCTTTCACTTTCCTCTACATATTGAAGCTCCATTCAGTCCGTTCACCTGATCAGGTTATTTTATCAAGTGCGGGTATTATTTTTCTATTCCCAAAGAAAAATGGGTCACGGTCAGGCTTTAGGGTAAATAGAATGGTAATGTGGGGAACTTGAAGATAATTGGCATAATATCCCCCTCTAACCGGATCTGAATATTAATGTGTTGAGCTTAGCCCTTGGCAGAGGAAGTTATTATCATTTGCAAAAGAATATTAATGAATAGTCTTTGTGTTTTCCCATGTTGATGGAACTACTGCTCTTTCAGACAGTTTGTGTCGGAGCTGATAGTACACCTTAATAGCCGCCCGCTACCGCTACTCCTCGCTTATTACACTTCAAAAGAGCCGTTGCCACGGTGAGGAGAAAACATAAAAAAGTGCTGCCCTGCACACAATGGAAAACAGCCGACAGCCTCTTGCAGTGGAAGGCATGTGGTCGTGTCATTCCTGTGATTCTCTGTGTTCCTTTGAACAGGAAGTGCAGCAGCAGCTGATAATTGAGACGAGGAATCTGAAGAAAACCAGAAATTTCTATCAAAAGCTGAAGAATCAACATGAGAGAAAAAACAAAGGTCTGTGCGCTCCATTGTTATAAATTATGAAGATGTCTTCTGGTGTTTCCAGTATGAATATAAATATGTTTCTGTGCATGAATCCTGAAGGTCCTGAAAGCAAACTGATGCTCTCAAAACTCAAGTCACAGCTTGAAGAACTCAGATCCAAGGTGGCCTTTTTGGATTGTGTGAAGAAATATCTTGAGGTATTAGTCGATCCTAACATTTATTTTCTTTGTTTTCCCTAATTTATGTAGTATAGTATTTATATTGTATCTGCACAAGATTTCAGTAACTTATTAAGACGTCTTACTTTAAGTAATTAACACAAAATCACCTTTTAATTCATTCAACACTACCACACTCTACAATGGATTTTTTTAAACACGCCTAAATATTCTGTGGTATAATCATCTTAATTTTCTGACATGTTTGCTCACCTTGGCATGCTAAGTGCTTGGAGTGGCGTTGATGGGCCAATTCTTTTATTCTGATTAATTCAGCTAATAACTATTTGACATCTTGGACAGCGAACAGACCAAGACAGACTAAAATAAACAGTTGCCAAGCGGCATCACAGTAAAAGTTACTTATTCTCTTCTCATTCTGTGGCACACTGGTAAATATACAACATAAATTGTACACGTGTCATACGTGTGTTTATGACAGATGTTTGACAAAATGGAAATATCTTTGAGTTTTTAAATGTACTTTCATTCAGTAGCTTGAAAAAAGTTTTCGATTTTGTTGATGAGATTTTGTCTTTTGACAGCCACAAAAATCTACGTATGTTATGTCACAATAATGCACTGTTGTCTAATCAATACATTTCCAAAAGTACTTTGTGTTGTGTAATAATCAAAAATGTTTGCTTATTTTGCACAAACTGTCTTAAACTCAGGTTGGGTTGTGAGCATCTGAGGAAATACTCTACGGGTATATCACAGAAAACGATGCATCATTTACCTTCCGCACAACAATTATTCTTTGTGTTGGTCTGATTTATATTAGAATACTTTGTAGTTTGTTTTTGCAATGTAAAAAATGTTAAAAGTCTCTTTGGGTGTGAAGATTCTGTGCATGTCTAAATAAGAAACATTGTGACAGCAGCTTTGAAATGATTCATTTGTTTCGTACCTGCAGGTCCTCAGCGTTGACCAATGGGGCCTGGAAGTTTCTCTGCTGCCCTCTCTGGCTGTCTGTGGATGCCACTCCGTGAACCTCCAGTCCACTGAGGACCCCTCTGTCCTGAGCTTTGGTAGCAGTAAAGGGAAGAGGACTCTGCAGGCCGGCTCTCCTCTGGGACTCATGGCTTACCTTTATGCCAGGTGCTGAGATCTGAAATATACCAACAATGTTTGTTCACAGACAGTATTTGATGGAGAACTCCAGATTTTATTTCATTTTAAAGGGAGTTTGGGCAAAAATACGATATTTTAACACTGTTTTGCACAAATTTTCATCCAGTCTCATGACAGCAATGAGTGACACTGAGGGGATAACAGCATTTTTTTTCTTCAAACAAGTAAAAAACAAAGGATGTATAACACAGTTAAAGTTCTCTTTTTTACCCAACAGCAAAAATCTGATGCATCTTATTCATAATCAGCCCTGACCAGACTATCTACATTTATTTAAACATTACAGTTCCTATTTTATATTTTGAAGGGAGGGACAGAGAGATGTTTTAAGGACTCCCTGATGCATTTTCAGCAATTATCCAGAATAATGTCGTACTTGACCAGATAAAAGTATTATTTATTATTAAAAGTATTGAGTATTATTTGAGTAGTACTCCGTGTTTCTTCTCTTTGAGTTTTGTTTCGAGTTTCCGTCTAATATAAAACCAAAAAAACAAAACAGAGCGCTTCTGGCTTGGCTGCTGCACAAGAACAATCAGGCCTGATTTGAAGTTACGTGTGCAGATAAGGACTGAAAAGCTGGTGGTGTGAAATGAAAGCTTTCTGCTAATCTGAGAGGAACAAGATGTTTTCTAACAGTTTTGAGACACACAAAAGCATTTTCTAACACAGAAAATTAGTTTCTCTCTCTCTTTGCCTCTAAGTGGAAACTCAAGGGTAGAAACATGGAGAGAAACGACTTTTCTCTCCACCAGTTTTAAGAACAACATAACTTAGTGTAATCACACTTCCCACCAAGATTCAAACTTCTCCTTTCTGAACTTTTCTGTACAGAAATGCTGCTGCAGAGGGCTACATCCAACAGTTCCTGTACACGTATCGTTTCTTTTGCTCTCCTGAAGAACTACTGCAGTTCATCATGGATAAGTTCATCAGTGCTTCAAGGTACCAAACATCCAGTAACTGTTGTCAAGAGAAAAAAGCAGCTTTTTGACATGTTGTTTTAACCAGGGAGGGGCCAGAGATGTCAGGGGACAGTGAAAGGATCTTCCATCGCAGTCTGGACCTTCTGCAGATCTGGGTGACAGACTGCAAATCAGTGGACTTCACGCCAAAGTCGAGTCTTGTGGAGACTTTGGAAACATTTCTAAATACAGAGGTACATATACACACACACACACACACACACGCACACACACACACACACACACACACCCGCTAACCCTTCCCTGCAATCTAAAGTAATTACTTTTTCCTGAGAGTTAATGTCTTACACATGTAACACTGATTGTGTTTTAACAAATGTGAACCAGATGTGTGTTATTACTTGAACAATACTCATCTAAATCCAATCTAATTAATATAAACTGTAAAGAAAATATACTTTTTGCATTCAAAGGGGATCTGGAAGCTTCACATGTTGACCCAGTGTGAGGTTTGGAAGGAAATATGGCTGAATTACAGCAAAATACACACAAATAGAAACTATTATTACAAGTCAGTGTAGATATGTTTTTTTAAAAATCATGTTAAATATCCTTTTACTTTGTTCTCAGTATGATTTCTTTTTACTCAGGGCAAGAAGCCTGAGGCATGACCTAGAGATTATTTAAGAATTATAAAACCTGTTTGTAGTTGTAAACTCTTAAAAATAGCGGGTGTTTTTTTTTTACCAGTACAAACACCTTTTATTAAAATAGAGAAACATAAAAAGTGCGATTTATATAAGAACTGCCCCTGGCTGACGTTCAGTACTTTAGAGATTTTTAAAGTTTTTACACTTTAACTTTCCACAGGTGATTCCAGTTGACAGTCAAGGTGAGGCTGTTCTCTCCGTCCTCTACAACCATCCAAACTCCGCCACGCTGGGTCAGGTTACAGGAAGTCTGATCAGCCTGAATGAAGAAGAGGAGTCTGTGTGTTTGCATTCATCTTCTGAGGATCTTAGCAAGAAGGTCTGAGTTTGGCTTTTTGCTGCTTTGTTCCTTAATTTTGATTTTAACTTGAATTACAGCACAGATCCTTCACTGGCTTGGATGAACCGTACTTTAAATAGCAAATTATTTCCTGTAATCTGCACTGGAGACATAGAAAAACAGCATACTAAGTTATCTGAACATGCACACTGTTGATTGTGTGTAATTAAATGATAAAAGATAAAATGGTGCATCTTCAAAAAATAGCAGTTTGGAGTTTAATCAGTGAAGTCATCCATTCTGTAAAAAATGTCAAACATGTAGCCCTGGTTACTTCCCTCCGAACGTCTGAATGAATCGGCTGGTGAATTGGTCGATATTTGATTAAAAAGTTGATTTAAGACACAAAAAGAAATGCAGAAAAAATATGAACTGAAACCAGAAAAATGTAAAAAGAAACTGAAAAGATTAGTCCAAATGGTAAAGACTCAGATATTTGCTCCTACTACGGTGTATGAAGTCTATTTATCATGTCATTTATCATAAATCACTTTTAAACTATAATTGAAGAGTTCGTATTGCGTAAGCAGGAGAGAAATTGTTTTTGAAACACACCAAGCTAAATGTTATGGAGTGTCCAACACAATCCTCGGATTTTAATCCAATAAAATACTTACAGGCTGATCTAACGTTGCTGTTTTTAAGGCTTAGTTTACTAGTGTCATTTTGCACACATATGTATTTTATCTGTGTTTATTGTATTTGTGTTTATTTTTTATCGTGAAGTACTTAAAGCACTATGTAAGTAAAATATCTGCTGCCAGAAACCTGACAGATGAGAAGCTGTTCTCATAAACAGTGAGGATACAACTAAGTATTAAATCAGATTTACAGGAAAGCTAAACTGTTTATTTAACTAGATTATTTTTGAATACTCTAATATTTTTTTTACTGTTGCTTTATCAAGAGGTTGAAAAAAATCTGTTAATTGTTTTGCGATATGGAAAAAAACTTGGGGAGAAAAAAGTAGTGTAAGAAGATGGAGCTCTGTGTACATCTGTCAGCAAACTATTCTTTCTGAACCAGCTGTATTTCTGTTATGACCCATCTCTTTAAGCACATAAATCAGTAGATTTTCTTTTTAAATCCGTATCTGAAGCAGAGCGAATCTGTGATGCTCTTATCTGGAGAAGCTTAGTGAAGATTTCTGCAGCTTTGGGAACAACGGTTCTTCTTTTTGCTCATGATGGCCTTCCACTGGTGTGTAAACTAATAGAATCGGGGGTTTATGTAACACACATCTACTGTGAACTTTACAGTGGAGGATCTCACGAGTTGTGGAGCCCTCTGCTTCCATGTCTAAAGAGAAGACCTTCTCGATTGCTGCAGCCCTGCCTGCTCCTTGCTACGACTCCCTGATGCACGATTTGTCCAACGTGTGCCTGCAGAGTGAGGAGCGACTCCCGTTCAGCCAAAAGGAGCTCAGCGCGCTGCACATAGCCCAGCAGCTGACGCTCCTGCAGCAGGTTTGGTCAGCCTCCATACAGGTTCTACACAAGACGTTGTTGTTATCCATTTCAAACGCTAGAGGGAGATATTTCTATAACAACACTGAAAGGTGTTGATTTGTATCAACCAGATTAAGCTTTGAGTTGGAATTGTCTTTCATTGCAGGAAGTTTTTCAAGGATGTCATCCAGTTAATTTCCTGAAGTCCAGAACACAAGGAGTCAGAGACAAACTCTGCAGCCCAAACAAGTGAGTGGGAAAAACAAAAAGCTGTATTTTAAAGTCCTTTTATTTATTTTTTTCTTATGAGCCTCTAGTAGTTATCTTTAGGATTATCTCTAGCAAACTCTTTTGCTGGTTGAACATTTCCTTTCGCCATTGTAGATAGAAAAACGGAAAAAAAATTCTACCAAAAAACTCAGAAATGTTGGGATTAATCTCAGAAAATGGCTAGAAAGAACAAGGACATTTTCTGAGCTTCAAAAGTTTTTTAAAAAATGTTTGAAATTGTTAGATTAATCTCTGAAACATTCAAGAAAAAAAAAATCAGTTTCTGAGCTGAAAAGTTTAAAATTTGCAAGAAAAGTCTCAGAAATATTCTAGAAAAAACTTTGACATGTCTGTGCTTCCAAAGACAAACATTTTCAACTTCTGGAAATGTTCTAAGTTTCAGAAGTTGAAAGTTATATGCCATCCTACTCTTTTGATTCTGGTGTCAGAGGTAGTTTCTGATATATTCATCTGTTTTGCCACCTAGGAACGTGTCACAGCTTATTCCGCCAGCAGAGGGCAGCAGTGGGCTTGCACTGGAGGGGAGCCTGTCAGACAGCTTCCTCCAGCAGCTGCTCACATACGCTGAGAGTGTCACTAACTGGATCTCTGCAGAGATAGTCATATGTGACTCTGCAAAGGTGAGAGGAGCTGTAACCGATGAAAGTAACAGGGAAGTGTGTTAGAAGTGTGTGGTGGTTTCAGTGTCATTTCTGGTGTCAGGAGCAAAGAAAGAAATCTCAAACCTGGAAGATTTCTGAAGGAAATCACTTCACAGGCTGACAAGTCACTGATACTGTTCAACATCTTCTGACAAGAACTATACTTTACATGCTGACATCCTCCTAAATTACCCCGACAGTTCAGCTGGTTCCACTGAAGCCATGTTAGTCTGAAGAGTTTCAAGGTGCATATCTGCTAATATCCATTATTTGATTTGACAGAAACGTATTCAAGATGAGATTTAATATTACGATTTCAACATATAGATATTGTTTTTGCATTTCTCCTTCTATAGTGACTCACAAAAAGAAGAGTTCCTCTTGATCTTTTCCCACATTTGACACATTAGCATCAAAAACCTGTTTGTTTTTGTTAGATTTTATGTAACAGACAAACACAAAGTTGTGTATAAAAATGAAGTAGAAGGGAAATAAATCCATCCAGCCTTCTTCCATTCCCTGTTGTCCTTCAGCGGTCATTGAGGCGGCGACACCCTGGACGGGTTGCCAGACCATTACATGGCAACACACAAACATAGAGGACAAACAGCCACCTGAGGAAACGTAGAGAGACCAAATAACAGCTCTGATTCTGGACAGTGGGAGGAAACCCACGCATGTTCATGGAGAACACCTAAGCTCCATGCAGAAAGACCTTCTTGCTGCAAGGCAACAGTCCTATCAACTGTGGAGGACCAAGGCATGGGTCAAGGATAAAGTTAGGTTGCAGAGCAACATCCCATCCTTTGAACACTTTCCATCATCCAAAAGGGAAAGAGTGTAAAACTGCTTGCAAACCTTTACAGACATGGTTATCCACCTAAACCATCCAGTCAGGGAGAACAATACTTAAGCATTACAACAACAATGAAAAAGTTTAAATCCAAACATGTTCAAGTGTCGATTCATAACAAATGTCCCACATCAATTAATAAACAGAAATATAGTTAATTCAATCTAATTGTCATTTCCAATTTGATCCTAGTTATAAGACAATGCATCGATCCGTCATTCGGATGATTTCTGTCTGAGGAAACCCAGCCGATGCATCAAGACACTGACTTGCAGCAATCCTTTACTCGGAGCATGCATAAGAAACCTCCAGCAGAACCTGGCTCAGTGAGAAAGAGAAAAGGAAATTATTGGCAGCAATAGTTCAGCTGATGGCCCCCTCCAGACATCCAGGGCCATGTGTGTCTACCATGAAGAGAAAAATACAGAGAGAGCATAAAGTTAATGGCTGCAGTAACTCCAGATAATGCATGAGTGTCTGAGAGGATTTGAGAGTTGTGGTTTTGCTTCTGTAGCTCCAGAGAATATAAATTTACACCACAGTTTTCATTAGTTATTTTTGAAAAACTGTGTGTCATATTCCATGGCATGAAATCCTCCTAAACTACACTGGTGTTTACAGTGGTAATGTGACAAAACGTGGATTTATTTTCCAAATTTTTATTTGTTATTTTTTTTCTTCACTGCACACTCTGCTGTCTTCCAGACCCAAGCTGCCTTGCTGACCAGGTATCTATGGATTGGAAAGTATTGCTATGAAATGAGGAACTTTGCTACAGCCATGCAAGTTCTTGGAGGTCTGGAGAATATGACTGTCAGGCAATTACCAGTAAGGCTTCACTCTCACAAACTTCTAACTTTGTCTAATAAGCCTGCTGCCCTCGAGCTAAGCATTTTTTTTCTGCTGTGATTGAGCTTGGATGGTATTTAATTAGTTTCACAAATGAGAAATTAGCATTAATGAATTCAAATAAGATGTAGACAGAGTGAGCTCAGAGAGGGGAAATGTAGGTATGAAAAGTAATTAAAAAATCTCACAATGAAAACATAGCAATGCTGAAATAATGAAGCAAATTTCCATATTTTTTCTAAAAGATATTAGGTTCCCTGACAACTGGTATTATAACAGCATTAACTCTACAATAGACCAAAATGCTCTTAAAACAGAAACATTAAAACTACTCCCTTTGCTGCTAAAACAATATTTTCACAATATACATATATGCATAAAACCTAAATGAACCTGTTAATACCTGAATACAAGTCTTGAGTTTCACTCATTTTCTTTCCATTTCCATATTTTGTTTCAAAATAGACAAATTAGTCTGTCTTGTAAGTGAAGGAAAAGTACTGTAACCTTCTTTCAGCCAGCTGACAGTAAGTGTGCTGCAAATTATGGAGGATGTTGTTACTTTGCTCTCACCAGATACAAAAAACTCTTAACTCCTAGACCTTCTCTGGCATTTAATTCAAAGTACTTTAAATCACTGCAATGTCATGTTAAAGCTTTAGTTTACCCTAATAACAGAAACCAGCACATATCTTGTGTGAAGTGTTTGGTATAATATACTTTTACGTTAGTGATGCTCTAAAGAGTAACATCCACTTGTTGCTGGCAGGCTTGGAAACACCTGGCTTCCAAAGTCTATGAGATCCTGGAGGAGCTGCGAGCCGTTCAGGTAATGTGTAAATCTGAGAAAGTTTAGGGTCTGAGTCGCTGCAAGACAATAAATACACAGGAACAAACCCCTTTGAGCAGGAGAGTTTCAGAGTTTACAGCGCATCCAGAATACCACAGTTTCTAAAAGATCCAACACTGTCCTGTTTGTCAGTCCTGAATCTGTTCTACGTTAAACTGCAGGTGTTTCTGAAGAGCGATGACCTGTGTCTGATTGGAGCAGAGCAGAAGAGGACGAGGCCCACACTGCCGTCCGTTCACATCCTGGCTATGCATGTACAGCAGCTGGAGATCGGTGCATTCACACTAACCACTGGGGCTTATAAATGGACCAAACTCAGGTGCGCTTTGGATGCAGAAAAATGTCATCTACACAGAAACTCAAAGGTTTTTCAGTTTTATTCAGGCAAGATTGGGCTGTTTAGTGTTTACCGGTTTAGTGGTTCAATAAAAAAATGGAAACAACGGGAAAAAAACACATGATTAGGTCACTCAATGTCAAAAACCAGAATTGGAAACTTGCACAAAAACCCAAGAGCTTCATCTTAGACTCAATAAGCTTCAGTTGGATGTTAAAGGTCATGATGGAATTATGAACCAGTTTTTCCTTCCACTAAACTTTTCAATAGTAGGCTTGAATACAGCCCTCTCTGAACAGCATTGACCTTTTGTGACCTAGTCTTTTTAATTTTTAAATTAAAGTTAAATAAATGTTTCAATGATTTCATTATCTAATCTAACTTACTGAGATATAATTAGGAAAATACTAAAAAAATAAAATTTGTTTGGAAAAAGTCTCTGCTCTCTAAAGAACAATGTTGCATCAGAATTTAGGTTTGCAAAATTCCTTCTGAATAAAATGCAAGACTTTTGAACAAGGAGCAACAATGTAGAGATTTATGGCCTTCAGCATGTTTGTAAAACAACTAAACGGGATTTCAGCGCGGCATTTGTGCTTAGCATTATAGAGTTAAACATGAGGAACTTTGTGATCAGCAGGACAACTGTCCCAAACACAGGAGCAAAAAAACAGACATAACTAACCTAATTTTAAACTCTAAACATCTCTAAACGAGATGTTGAAATTACATTAGACTTCTTACAAAGCTTAGGAGAGTTATTGTTATTATGAATAAAATTAAATGCGTAGCTATATCTCAGTAAGTTAGGTTAGATAATGAAATCATTGAAA
Source organism: Poecilia mexicana (assembly GCF_051168715.1). Classification (NCBI taxonomy): domain Eukaryota; kingdom Metazoa; phylum Chordata; class Actinopteri; order Cyprinodontiformes; family Poeciliidae; genus Poecilia; species Poecilia mexicana. Next base: position 28,842,861 of record NW_028263384.1, read on the forward strand.
AGTTTATTTAATTTTAATTAAATAAATTTTAATTAACTTTTCAATTAATTCCACTAAACTTTTATTGAAAAGTTTAGTGGAAGGAAAAACTGTGGCAAGAAATGTTTCACAAGCAATAGATATATCAGATTAAAGTTGATTATTTTCATTTAGGCCTCATAATGAAGAAATAAAATCCAAGTTGCTTGAGGTCCTGTATAGAAATATTCCATTCAGTGATCATTTGGGGAATCAGGTCATCTGCTGGTTTTGGCTTCCTTAAAACCTGAGCAGAGGCGCAGACTGAACGGCTCCATGCCACGTTGCAGAAATTCATGCAAAAGGAGCACAAACCAAGTACTGGATGCACATACTGTCCATACTGCTGCCTGTTATTTGTGTATTAAAAATCCAGTTTTATTTATCTTATGCAATATTATAATGTCCCGACCCCACTGAGGGACAAGGGTGTAAAGAAAATGGATGGATGGATGGAATATTACAATGTTCTGAGAAACTTTAATTTGGGTTTCCATTAGCTATAAACCTAAATCTTAAAAATATACCAAAAAATGTGTCGGTCTGTATGTACAAATTTAACTTTTGAATAAAATTCCTGACATAACATATGTGTGACAACAGTAAACAGATTTCATATGGCCGCCTGTCTGTGAGTTGTGTTACATATGTAGAAACTATGAGGCTCAAGTTTTATGTTCATGCTCTGCATTAGCAGCTGATACAGTCCAGAAACACTAAATGTAGATGATGGCACTAAAGTGGGAAAATTATCCAACCTGCTGTGAGATTTCTGCTTAAACTTGCACAACTACGCGTCCGGTTGCTATGTAACATGTATCCAGGCGGAAAACTAATCCTCTCATATATCGCCGCAGTGGCACAAAATGTGAACAGTTAGTATCATTACATGAGAACTGGCCTTCCCTCCCTCTTTTTCTGCAAATCAGTTTATGACAAAGTCGGCCAACTCACAAAAAGGACATATTTTCCTGTGTCCTTCTTCTCCACTCCAATATGGCTGACCAGATGCTGAGGTCAGAACAAGTGGGGCTGGGATGGCGACGGCACAGCTGTTGAATCTGGGTAGTTTGTTGGGGTGCCAGTGTTGCTGCAGATGGCGCCTGTGGGAGGAGGGGTTGATTGGAAAAAGGTTTGTGGCCAGATGCTGAGAGGTGACCGTGTGTAGCCAGATGATGAAGTCAGGAGAAAAAACAGCTGGTTACCATAGATTCTGGGTTTTTCCAGCTCGCTCCAAAAAAATCAGGTCAAATCTGATGAGATTAAGAAGAAGAAAAGCAGATAGAAAATGTATCTCCTCTGTGCTTGTTTCTTGCTTTCTGCGTTTCCTTAAACTTCTCTTTGGTTCTTGTGGTTTCAGGAACATCGCAAAGGTTGTGAGTCAGGTCCATGCCTTCCAGGAGGTTGTGTACCCATACAGCCCAGACCAGGACCTTCAGGCCTACCTGCGCCGCCGGATCGCCCGGTTCGCCACGACGGACATCCACCTGCTGGCCGCTGACAGCGATGCCAACTTTCAACGGTCCAGCGAGCGTCAGACACGGAGGATCCACGACACGCTGAGGAGGGTGAAAGCTACTTTCCAGTGAAGCCTGCTTTGCCTCATTTTAGAGATGAACTTCAAATCCAGGACATTGCCCTGCGTCCAGACTTATTACGCTGCAGTGCTGTGGAAAAGTATTTGCTCCCTTACAGACATCTTCTGTTTTTGCTTCCTTGTCTCAGTCACATGTTTCAGATGATCAAACAAATTCAAATGTCAGACAGAATTATCTGACATACCAAAAACTGCTTTTTAATTGTCTAATTAATTGTCCCATGTATTATTTAAATAGAACCAGTGTGACAGCATGAAGTAGGCTGAAATATCTCTAAAACCAATGCAGCATGCCCTGATCCAAAGAAATTTGAGATAACAAGCAAAATTGCTGAAATCGCCTTTTATCTCATCCATCCAAAAGTTATCAGACAACAGCATTTAAAGTGCTTGACTTTTAAATATGTTTCCACTAAAATACAGTGACTGTAAAGTGTGACACAGAGAGAGGTTGAACACTTCTGAACTGAAAAAAGTGGATAATGTACAATGTGAAACCTTCATTTAGATCCTACTAGATCTGTACAACATCATAATATAAGCTGTTTATATCTATTGATTCAATTACTTAACAGTATTTATTGCAATTGTAAAACATTGCGTTTTGTGTTAAATATTGCTTATGGATAAAAATTAATTAATTAATTTTAATAAATTGCAGTGCCTATAATGAATAATGAAGAAATTTGAACTAGTTCAGATCTGAATCTGTCGGGATGTAAACAGACTGTTCCTGCTCAAACTAAATTATATCAGTTTTGTAACCAAGAGCTGGATAAAATTCCTCTGCAGTTTTCATGTTTCAAAATTCCTTGATGGAAGTTGTGGCCAAAGGTGCTGCAACCAGTTATAGGGTTTAGAGGCATTAACATTTCAGTTTGAATAGATTTTTGTCCCCAGTAAATTAAATAATCATTTAAAAAGATGCATTTTGAAAGTATTTTTGCTTATCTTTGTCTAACATTATTACTTTTCTGAAACTTTTAGTTATGGTGGAAAAGCAAAAACAGAAGAAATTTGTAAATAAACTTCTAGGCAAACTTAAATCAAAACTCAAACTCATGTCATATTTTTAAAATTCATTTTGATTTATGTTTTTGTTTGTTTTCAGGTTGATCTGTTGCTGGGATCAGATCCCAGCCTGGCGTCTTTTTGCATGTTCTCCTGTGCAGGCTTGTATTTCTCTCCAGGTACTCCTGCTTCCATCCACAGTCCACATAATTATTAGTGTTATTGGTCTCTCTAAATTGATATTAGGTAGGTGTGTGTGTGTGTGTGTGTGTGTGTGTGAGTGTGTCCTGTGATGGAGTTGCGACTCGTCCAGGTCAAACCAAATGATCAGTACAGAGTTACCACACACCCTGTGACCCTGCAAGGATAAGTGAGGATAGACGACGGATGGATATATTTTTTGTTTGCATTTTGTTCCTTCAACAAACTTAAACAATGTTTTTTTGTGATGATTTTTTTTTCTTAGCTGATGCATATTTTTTGTATAATGTATTTAATTTGTTTGGTATGTTTTCTCTAATCTATAATCGTTTGTGGCCTGAACATGTGAAATGCATGTCCATCGAAATGATATAGGTGCCTAAAAATCACAACTTGCACATGCAGTAATGTAACAACGTGATTCTTTGCTTGGGACTGACTCAGCTAAAGCACAATTTCAGCAGTTGTGTTTCTGTGTTATACATTTATGAGCTTTAGATGGAAATGTTATTTTTTTTCAGCAGTCTTTCACATTTTCCACAGTAAATTATCTGTTGAGCTACTTAACATTAAAACTGTTTTGTGCAATGATGTATACAGTAATGCATGACTTTTTGCTATTTTATTCCAGTGCAAGTTTTAAATGAATCACATTCTGTTGTTTCATGTGGGTCAACATGCATTCATATTATAAACTGGATAAGTTGCAAGGTTTTCAATCATACATTAATTTTCTGTGTAATGAATTCCTTGTAGTTTTACTCATCCAACTGTTTTGTGGCAGATTTTCTAACTTCTGGTTTTGAAAGTTTGACCTGCTACTGCAGATTTTTGCTGATTAAATATTCTCTTAATATTTGTAATTCACTTCATTCTAATCTTTTTCTTCCCTTCATGCCAAGGGCAGTCAGTAAGGAGTTTTACTATCACTTAAATAAAACACATGATTATCATGGCTTTGAGATTTTAAGTTGTCTTAAGCATCTTATATCAGCATGCTTAACTGTGAAGTTCAGTGTTTGTGTGTAGTAAGACGATTAATTGTGAGACTTCCAAAAGAATGCTAATGTTTCCAAATAACGTACGTTCCCAAAGCGTCAGAGGTTAAAAGCTAAAAACGAACAGCAAATTCACTAGAACGCATTCAACGTTCCTGTATGCCTGAAGAAACAGTCGACATGTTTTCATTAAAAAAAAAAAACGTCAATTTGAATAACTTTTTATAACTTCTGTGAAAAAAGATAACTTTAAGCCTTATTCCCTCAGTATACCACACAAACTCCACACTGAAGACTGTTGCTGTTAGCCGAATGTGGTCTTATGATGTGGTCTTTGACTGGACCAAAAATGATTGTACTTTTGAATTTTATAAGTCATGCAGTTGTTACACCAAAGTGTGGGACTTTCTGGGTATTGTGACTCCAGAGGGCGCTGTTGCTCATGTATGCCTTTACTTACTTTTCAAACCCCACTGAGTCACTGGGCTAAAAACAGGTCAGATCAGTGGTAAAATGTTTTGTAGACATGAATCTGAGACTGGGAAGTCACATGATGTGATTTGATGTTCAAACCATTTTCTTCAGTATACAGTTTTTCTCATTTCCTGATAAGAGCTTTCAGAGCATGTTATTGGCTACATTTTATTAAAGTCTCATGAAGAATTGTTGGCCCAATTATATAGGAGTTGAAAATCACTAGCAAAATGGCGAGTTCATTTTATGATTGTCATGTTAGCATGCTGGTATCTGTTAGTAGAGGGGTCGGCAACCCGCCCTAGAGCCGCATGCGGCTCTTTAGCGCTGCCCTAGTGGCTCTCTGGAGCATTTTCAAAAATGTTTGAAAATGGAAAAAGATGGGGGTGGGAAATATATTTTATGTTTTAATATGGTTTCTGTAGGACAAATTACACCGATCACAATTGTGCTTTCGGAACATAATAAACAGAGCTTATTGAATGGATCCCTGATTTCAGTTAAAGCCAGCGCAGCCTCCTGCTGCTCCTCTGCACGCAGTAGGAAGCTGCGCTGCTGCGGCTCACTGTCTGCCGGATGAACTGACATGTCACTGCCTTTCTCTGTCCCGCACTGAGAGGTGAGTTAAAGCTTCTCAGATGGAGAAGAAACGGAGCTAGGCACCCAAATAGTTAATCAAACTTGCTAGTTCTCATTAAGATTGTGTGAAATAAAGGAATTTGTCACGAGAGAATTTCAGGTAATCAGTACGCTCGAGTATGAAGACACAACCGTCCACGGCGGACAGTACGCCCGAGTATATTGGGGCCTTAAGCCGCACCTAAAACTTGTTTTTTTTTTTTTTTTTGGGAAAAAAACTGGAAACGTACGCACGGTTCAAAGCGTGGGGTTAAAGTGTGGTTCCAAGGAACCGGGTCGGAAGTTCTAATGAAAAAACGGTCAGCCCTACTTTGAACCCGTGCCGTTCCGTGCCGGGCCCTGCAGTGCGAAAAGGGCTTTATAGTCCGAAAAATACAGTAATATGGAAAGACATTTCCAGGCAAGGCGCTACATTAGCTGCTGCATCAAGATTAAAGTTACATCCAGGGGTGAAAGTAGGCGGGTACGGTCAGGTACCCCTAAAAGATTTAGCGGGGTACGCGGCACCTGCAAAAGAGGGGGGCGGGCTGTCTGCGGTAAAAAACAAATCAATGGGTTCACTGTGCAGCCGAGAGGCCGGCCACTAATCAGCCATGACTGATTAGTTTTTCAAGAACAATCTAAAACACGACTTAATCAGTTAATAAATAGCTTTTTTTCCAATTTCATATTGTTCTGAACTGTTTGTGCTTTGCTAAAGCACAAACAGTTATGTGTTTGCGATATGCGACTTTCCGCGATACGTCGATGGCGGAAGGTGTTGAGTCGATCTCAGCATTAGGTGTCAAACTGAACGCCGCCACAAGGCTGAGACCAGCACACCCTCCTCTGACTCCTTATCAAAACATTCATAACTTAGTCAACAACAACAACAAAAGTGTTCAAATGAAGTACCCAACAAAAATAATAATGTCAGTAATTATTGTTTCAACAAGGTGTTGTGCAATTCTGTGCGTTTCGGTTCCATTACCAAAATAACTAGCAAAGCAGGAGTTTAAAATTAACTAATCAACCACCGCTGTGTTCAGGGAGGCTTATTAATAATTGCAAAATAAATATCAAGCCTGAAAACCTAATATCAACTGACCTAATGTTATGTTTTTAAAGTAATCTGTGCTCGGCTCGAGGAGCGCAGGCGGTTGCCGCGGCAACGGGTGTCCTTAAATGACAAAGAGAGACTGAGAATAGAAAGGTGCGAGTGGTTCTGAGTTGGTCATCTGTTCGGGTTGTTTAACCTTTGTTTACCTTTGCTGTGCCTCATCACAGCCGCTGTAGTTTCTGAATGTTCAATAAATGACAAACTGGGACTAATTATCTCGTTCCTCTGTGAGTATATGTCATTCACAACAAACTTCAAACACGGTTAATTGTCTAATTAATAAAAAACTTTTATTGCTCTCTGGCGTCTCACTTTAAGCTCAGAGTCTGAGAGGCTTTTCCTCTATCAAACAATTTTTTTGCTTCTTATTTAGTGGAAATGTTGATGTTGATGAGACTTTCTCCAAAATAACCTTTTACAACCTTTATAGCTCCACTGTTGAAAATGAGGCTCTAACATTCACAAATGATATTGAAATAAAATCCAGTCTAACATCTGGTTTGAGGGTCTGGAACCTGTCGGAGGAAAATATCCCAACTTCAGAAGATCAACTTTAACCTAACAAAGCTCTGTGGTTCCTCCTATCAGTATGAGAGTCAGGGTGAGGAGGCGCCATGTTAGGAAGAGAAGTGGAAGCTGCAGGATCTTCAGAACAAACAGGTCATGATGCTGGGCTACTGATTATCCCTCTGTCTGGACACAGGATCAATAGAACCAGTTTAAAAGATAAACTGAATGGTTATATGCCAGACATGGAAAACTGGGATGCACTCCATGCCATGATGTTCAGGATTTAGGTCTCATGCAGGGCCGGCCCAAGGCATAAGCAAACTAAGCGACTGCTTAGGGCCCTAAGTGATTTCCACTTAGGGAGTCCCTTCCACTTAGGGAAGGGACTTTTTTTTTTTTTTTAGTAATGATTTTTATGTGATTATATCAACAAAAACACACAAATTCATTATAAAGTTGTGATATTTTTTACAATAATATATATTTGATAATGTATGTAGAAATCTTTCTTGTATGGACAAAAAGAAAGATTAAAAATAAATTGCTCTTGGGGGCCCCCCGCTGACCACGGAAGGTACCGCACTGCACGGTAATATGAGCTTCTATGAGCAGAGCATTCAAACCTCCAAAGCTCTGGTGGAAGATAAGTTAGCAAAACAATGTCGCAAAAAAGGACTTATCCTTCAGGGAGAGATAAAAGAAAGAGGAAGAAAAGGAGAGAGAATAGAATAAAGACAAGATAAAGGCATGTTTTTTCTTAGAAATGTAATGTTTATCAGAAAGATTTGTGGAGCCACTAATAGACTTTAGACTTTAGACTTTAGACTTAGACTTTATTATCATTTTGCATGCACAAAGGTGTATACAGAACGAAATTTCGTTGCATTTCGGCTCAGGACAGTGTTTTGAGCTTTCAATGTTGTGAAGTTACTCCAGAATAAAATAAAATACAATATAAAATATGAATATAAATATGAAATATAAAATATAAAGTGCAGGAATGACAGTAGAAATAGAAGTTCTTTAGTTTCTATACATGTGCAAGGTATAAGGTGGAGACCAGATAATAGAAACTTAGCTTAATAGCGACCTGGAACAGTCCAGTCCAACAGCTGAACATTTATGTTATGTATTTGTGTGAAACTGAGTTTTAACTTTATGAGTTGATTGTCATGGTTGGCTCTGCATATTTCTGAGGGGTTTTTGGCTTCAAAATGGCATGTTTGATAACATTTGATAATTAAAACTTCTCAATGTTTGACACTGTCTAACAAAATGTTTTTACATCAGGCTACATGGCTACTACATTAATATATCAATTAGCTACTCTAAGCTATAGTTGGCTGTAATATCTATTATTACTGTCTATATATATATATATATATATATATATATATATGTTTGCTGCTGAGCATTATAATTTATGTGTCTAAAACAAACATTATTTTTTACATCAATTTATAAGTTATGTGAAACTTTTCCAATTAAAATAGTTTGAAGGCTCAGAATTAGCCCAGTACCGGTCCACATTCTCAGGTGAGAAAGACTCTCCTGGTATAAATATTTTTTTAACTATTACACCTAACAGAAATTTATTTTATCAAACAATGTCATGACATACACACATAGGTGTGTAGGGCTGCACCAATTTCAGTTTTCTGACCGATCACCGATTACCGATCTTTAAAAAACCTTACCTGTCAAAATTTGATTTTTGTCGATACCAATTTTTTTCTTTGTCTGAAAAGTTGCTAAATGTAGCAAGAAAGTCACTGAGTTGGCAACAGTGGAGTGAATATCGTTAACTCCAAGCATGCAGACATGACCTGGTGGACCGGTCTGTCAGTCAAACTTCTCACTGAGGAGCAGAAGAGGACAGAGGTTGATCTTTAAACCTTTGCTGAGGTGGATTAGATCAGCTTCATATGCAAGTATCGACCGATCACCCATCCCCCAAAGTTAAGCCCATTTATCCCCAAAGCGCAGATAAATGGGCCAACACATGTATCCTATATTATACGTTGTTATAGAATATAATGTAAACATCACTGTCAGAAATGCAATAAGTTTGATCGATTTTTGAATGAGCTGATAATCTGACTGTTGATAGCAACCAGTCCACAATATTAGCAAACCTAGAGGGCCCAAAACCAAACTTCGCTTAGGGCCCCATGAAGGCTTGGGCCGGCACTGGTCTCATGGCATCTCGCAGTGTCAACATTGCAGCCACTGGCTTCAGGGAAATACAGCTTTACTTTGTAGCAATTCAATAGCTAGTACCCCCAAGAATTTCAAACTACTTTCACCCCTGGTTACATCTTACATGCCCGATTTTGAGAAGCTGTCCAGTGATATCCGTAAACAAAAGTCACATGAAACGCGTAAGAACACAATCCTGCCATTGGCACGTTTAGTAACAAAGTGGTTGTTTTTATAAATTGATTAGTGATTTTGTTGTCAGTATTAGAATGACATCTTGCAATATTATTGTGTTTTGTTGCTCAGGTCCGAGGATCGTTGCGTGTCAAAAGAGGATGCTGCTATGTTTTGCCATTGCAATGACTTGCTTGGCATTTACACAGAAATCAAACTTAAACTGTATTAGTTTAATTGTATATACTTTGCCTTTTCAAAAGGCTAATGGTTTATTTTTATAACTGCAGGTTGTGTTTTTTTGCACTTCGTTTGTTGTTAGAAAAGGGGCACGTTAAACACGTTCCGTGTTGTTTTTTTCTCGATCATACACTTTGTGGTGATTACAAGCAAACTGCATTTGGGAGCAGATTCTCCGAGTTATGAAGTCTTTGATTTGATGTCTTTATTGCATTTCTTTAATTTCATCAATGCAACAAAACACAATATAAATATTGTAACGGAAGGTAATTTAGCCCTTTTCGCACTACAGGGACTGGCACGGCACGGCAAAGGTTCAAAGTGGGGTCGACCGTTTTTGCATTAGAACTTCCAACCCGGTTCCACCCGGCCCGATTGGAACCACAAGAGCTGTGGTTCCAATCAGGCCGGCCAAGCTGGGCTGCTTTGAATTCAGCAGCTGATTGGTCTAGAGTCAGCCTTTGGTTGTTTTGCAGTCAGATGTTGATCGGTTCTAGCTGGCTCTCACTAAACTGTTCTTACTGTATTTTGTAAAGAGTGCTCTTTTTAATTAATATTTTTATTATCTTTAATTTGCGATGAATTCCTCCCAATATTCTGCTGTTACTGGTCCAATGATGAGGTTTTTTTTTTTCCTCTGCTTACTTCCTGATGAACGAGTACAGAATGAACTAGATCGGTCAAAGAGGAATGAGAAAGTTTTCCACCGCATCTCTGAGGAAATGGCTTTGGCCGCTACATCGAAACCATTGTTCAGTTTCAAAAATAATGACGTCAGGTACAGCTTCGATGCTGCCCTAAGTGCAAACACAACAGGGTTGCAGTACGGGTGGAACCGGACCGAAACATGCCGTTCTGTGCCGGGCCCTTTAAAGCACCATTGTACCACAGAGAAGTCACGTGGTCCGTCATTCCATCCAGCACGTACAGCAGGGAAAATAAACATTTAATCATGAATGTTAATTATAAACACTTAGTCATTTTGATAACAAACTAATATAAACACTTAAAGCCTGTTTTACTTTCATTATAAGCCTTATATAAGGCTTTCAATTTTTTGCGGCTCCAGACAAATTTGTTTTTTTGTTTTTTTGGTCCAGTATGGCTCTTTCAACATTTTGGGTGTCCGACCCCTGTGTTAACATAAAGATTAGATGTTTCCAGTGATTGAGGTTAGCTTCAAGTAACTGCAAGCATAGCGGCCACTAATTGTTTCCTAATAACTGGAAACTTGTTTCATACATAATTTGTTTTCTGGGTAAATTGCACAGAGTAGCATGATTTAGTAGCTGCTACCTAGCAACGGTTAGCTCCAACAGTCTGCAGCACAGAATGTTTTGCTCCAGGTATTTGCTACATTGGGTTGGGCTGTAATTTGGAGTCTTTTTTTCTGAATGACTCAAATGATTCTCGAATCAGGGGCTTTGAGTGAAGCGTAACGCAGTAAAACTAATCAGCCTCTCCTGAGTGGCTTCGACTCTCTTACTCTCTACTGTATACACAAAAACTGATAAAAATAGATCAGATCTTATCTTCACACGAGGTCAATCATTCAGTGCATTGATTGTCAGGTTATTGGACTTTCTATCTTTGTTTCTTCCTGATACGATCTTTGCAACACAAAGCTCCTGAGGTTTACTTTTCAATAATCTCCTAGTGAATCTGGTGACCTGTAAAAGATACTATAAGAATACTATACGACCTGATACGGGCTGATAGCAGATGAGTAAATACTCGGCTGCTATCAGTCATGAATTTGAGTTAAAATGATGATGGCCCACCTTTCAACAGTTGAGTTGAATTTTTGTCTGGATTTCTGACAATAACTTCCACTTTGTTATAAAACCACTAACAGCTAACTGGAATATTTAGCAGTGAGGAAATTTCATGATCAGTGGCATCCAGTCATGTTATCACACAATTCCTCCAAATTTCCAAGATCAACCTTTTGTTTCATAAATGTTTCTAAAGGTATTGTGCATGTCTAGTTCCTAGATTTTATGTCGATGTATCAACTGGAGTGACTGGAGCAGCTGAATTCAAAGATTTTAATTGGCGAGTGAATATTTTTAACAAACTTCCCCAGCTGGCGAAACAGATTCTTTGTTGAGCATGCAAACATTTTTACCAAGTCAGTTAAAAGTGGCAACACAAAAACTATCAACAATCAGTATATTGTCCAATATGTTGTTTTATTTAAATATATCTTTTTTTTTGTCTTTTACTCTGTTTATAAATATGCACATATTTTTTAAAACTGTCATTATTTTGTGACAGTGTGGTATGAGAGGTAATCTGTTAAAAATCTATTTCCTCTGCAGTGTTGGAAACAACCAGTCAGTGGCAGGAGAGTTTTAGTGCTGTCGATCACAATCTCATGTGGTGCTGCTCATCCTTCCTCCCCCTTGATTTGTGCCGTACTGCAGCTAGCATAGCACAGAGCTGTGCAGATTCAACCTGTGAATGCTCAGTTTAGTTAGCATAGCTACCACTGATGGCAGATAAACAGTTTCTTTTAATGATAAGTCGTTTATCCACCATTAGTACATTTAGCAGTGAGTGAATGAGGCTAATGGCAGTGGTAAGAGCGTCCTACTGTTTCTGATTGGTTCTTTTGGTTAGAAGAGTGCATTACTTTAACAAGTAATTGTAATTCAGGAAGGAGATGGAGGAGATTGATTGTTTTCACAGATTATCTGTCTCATAACAAACTACTATGACATCATGACAGCTTTAACAAATATGGAAAAAAACATATTTTTTATTGAAGTTATGTACTGCAGCTTGAATAAAATGCAACTACATAGCATTTTTGAGAAGTCTAGATTGCTTTATGTGTCGTTGCACGTTGCTTTTGACTGTTGCTCATGGGGAGAGACAATTCAGTAATAGAAAACTAATAGAAAAAAATTAAGCAACCTACTTGCATACTGGATGTCGATTGTTGGATGTTAAATTCATGAGCAGTAAATATTGTGCTAATTATCAGCATTGAACCAAAGAAAACAAAGCAGATAAAAGCCTTTAAAATTTACGCTTTTTACGGGTTAAATAGATTCAAAAAATTGTAACAGCAGCTGTGCGGGGGGCCCAGTCTAATTTTTTGTCAGGGGGCCCCACAATTTCTGTATGTGAGACATGTAGGACCTAGCCTTAACGTGAACTTAAGTTCACTTCAGATGAAGGAAATAAAAGGCATTGATTGTGCAGAAAATATTTTAATGGCTATATAATTTACTATCTACATGCTGTAATTCAATTTCTATTTGCAAATCAACAAGAAATCTAAATGTAGAAAAATACACTTCATAATGATCATATTTGCAGCAACTGGCTAACATGTTTACAGTGATTACAAATTTTCATTGCAGGGCAAATGACAAAACATGAAACACCAATGTGCAAATGATTATTTGAGTACTGATGTTCAGCCAGAGCCCATTTTTTCCTGGGCAGCTCTCTTCTTCTGCTGTGAACTTCGCCATGGAGATGGAATGTGATGTGCAATGAAGATTTGCTTAAATTAGCAAAATAAATTTAATTTTATAGACTCCCTCTTGCCAAAGTGTATTATTGTCAGACAATAACTGTGATGGAGCAGCTGCATGACCAGTTAGTCTGCTTATGTCAAACTGGAAACACTGGCTGAAGTCTAAGCTTCTGTCATACAGTTTGAAACGCATGCTGCTGGATTTTAAGCTTTCTAAACTTTATTCCAATAATAACTAATAATGGTGTGATAAAATTTTACTTCAATTTTAACCTGGCTGCAAGTGCTGCCAATTGTTTTGTCATATGTTCATTTACTAATCTAGTCTGACTATGAATAGTAAAATTCAGTAAAATTTCTAAAATTATGGTAAAGTATTTAAATATATTTAATTAACAACAAGTGCTTCACTATTTCTCTCAGACTGGATTTACTTTGCCTTGAAAATATTTTTATACCTATTGAACCTTTAAACATTTTGTCACATTATAATGAAAAACTTCAGTGCATTTTTATTGGGATTTTCTGTGATACACCAACACAAAGTAATGTGCAATAGCAGAACAAAGCAGTAATTTTAAACCCTTTTTACAAATAAAAGTCTGTGAAATGTGCAGCTGCAGGTTTTACGGGGGGTATGACTCCACCAAATGTTAACATTTAGAGACTGAAATTTGGATAGACAACTTAAACACATGTCTGTCTATTTCAAGTTATTATTAATAAATGTTGATTCAAATATAGGTAAGTATATTTAGTGGTGTTCTGATGGAAGCTGAACTCCTTCCAGCCTCAAGTCTGTTGCAGCCTCTGGTGTGTTTTCTTCCAATAATGCAACGTATGTAGCTTTAAACAGATCTCAGGCTGCATGGTGGTGCAGTTGCTAGCACTACATGGATGCTTTGCAGGTCATTCTGCTTCCTCATAAAAATATTCATGTTAAGCTAATCAGCATCTCTAAATTGCCCTCAGGAGTGAGAATGTGTGTGTGTGTGTGTGTGTGTGTGTGTGTGTGTGTGTGTGTGTGTGTGTGTGTGTGTGTGTGTGTGTGTGTGTGTGTGTGTGTGTGTGTGCGTGTGTGTGTGTGTGTGTGTGTGTGTGTATTTCTTTGTTACTCTGTGATGGACTTTTGCCGTGCTGTCTTCCTTGGTCTTGATGACGCTGTTTATTAATATTCTGGATTATGGTGAGATTAAATTACACTGACGGCTGATATCCATCACCGCCGTATCTTTCCTCATTAAAAGTTCTACAATAAAATGACAAGTTTGATTTCTCTCCTTGTCTGCTTGTGCAGCCGACAGTTAGGATCCCAACAGTTGCTCGATTGTAAACATAGCATTTCACAATGATTTCTAGTGTTGGAAAGCTGCCAGTTGCTGTAATTTTCCCCTCGGTGTTGGACTTGGATACTTGGCGATAAAAAGAATGAAGAAGCTCTTTGACAGTAACTTTCCTGGGACTGATCTGGATGATGGTAGCTCTCAGCCTGACAGCACAGACTGGGGATGGATTTGTCGGCTCTTCCCAAGGAAGAAACTGACCCGGCCGGAGATTACTTCAACAAACATGACATCAAAAGGCAGTGATCGGGACAAGAGCGGAGTTTTTGACAACAGTGGAAAAATTGTTCCCAAAGTAAAAACTGACCCGGACGGGAACGTTTGCAAAGTGATTGACTTGAAAAACACAGTGTTCAAGATGAGATCACAAACCTTGGGGACAATTTTTCAGGTTCTGACAAAGTAAAAACAGATCCGCACAGGAAAGTTCACACGGAGGAAGAGACAGTTTTCTCTCCAGTCAAAGCGATTAGTTTGATAAATGAAACATCGCAAAACGGAGCTCAAGATGCGACCCCAGTCCTTGGGAATCAATTTTCCACTGGTGCCAAAGAAAAAACGGACCTGGACCTGAAAGTTTGCACTTTGTCAAACAGAACATCGAAAAATGGTGCTCAGGATGACACCACAATCCGTGGGAACAACTTTGTCCCTGTTTGCAAACTAAGAACTGGCCCAGATGTGAAAATTTGCACAGAGGAAGAGAAAGTTTCCTTCTGTCTGCCTCGGTCGGCCTTTTCTGTCACGTCACTGATAGCAGCTACTGCTGTGGCAGAAGAGACATCACTGACCAGTCCGATGTCCTCAACCATGACGGTTCCTCCTGCCTGTCTTCTCCAAAACAACAAAGTTGGTTTTGGAGAGGAGGGAGAAGCATTGAAAGACAAGATTGTAGATGATGGCAGGAAAATGGCAGGATGATGGCAAAAAAAAAATGGCAGAAGATGGCAGGAAACAAAACAAGCACCTCTTTTGATGAAGGTAAAACTGCCATGAAAAGCTGAGAGAGTGCCCTGAATTGTTGAATGACGTAAACATTCACAACCAAAATGCAAAACAACATTTATGGTTTAGATGTTTGCTTCTCACCATGTGTCTCCTGATTCTGTTTTGTATTTGCTCTCCTTTGCTTAGTCACTTTTTTCATACTTCCTGTGAGGGTTCTCACAGTAACCAGCCAGAGAGACGCTGAATGGAATTCAAAAATAATCTTAATTTATTACAAAAAAGTTCAAAAATAATCAAACAATGAAGAATTGGGCCCAAAAACTGAGGTCAACATAACAAACTACAACTCAGGTGTTAACACAAAGAACTCAAGCACAAAACTGACCTAACTAACAAGACATGAGGGGAACTTAAATAGTGGCTGATCAGACCACTGCTGACACACAAGGGGTAATTTAAACATACAAAAACTTAAACAAATACAATACCAAATCTTTAAATTAAACAAACATTAGACTGAAACTACCAAATAGAAAAAGCATTAAAGAAATGGTCAAATTATATTAAAGAAAACCAAATCTCCCCATTCCCTGGCAAACAAATGGAACGGCCCACTGAGGAGGTTTGCCAGCCATATAAGGACGTCAATTAGCTGGAGCTTTACTGTGACCCTCCAGGAGCAGCTCCAAAGGAAACTGGGAACTCAAAACAAATAAATTAATTTGTTGCTTTCAACAAAAATATAAAGAACTGACAAATAAGGTTAACTAAATGTGTGCACTCCAAACAGTTAACCAAAAAAGTCAGACTAATGAAAATAATTAACAAAAATCTAAACTATTCACTAATTAATGTCTAAATTAATGTAAAGGATAAAACAAACAAAATGATTACCATTCAGGTCTGTGTGACAGTAGGGTCAGCTGTCACACTTCCACACTTGTTTGCTTCACCAGTTATTTCTGTACACTGTATTATATGTTTGAATATAAAACATAATCATCGACAAAATTTACATTTTAAAATTTAAAATGTGTAGGTTCTCTCTGGGTCCTCCAGCTTCCTGTCACAGTCTGAAATTATGACTGTTAGGTTAATTGGTCTCACTAAATTATCTTTAGGTGTAAATCAAAAATAAAACATCAGGGTTGCACAGTGGCACCGCTGGTAACTCTGCTGCCTTGCAGCAACAAAGTCCTGGGTTTGAATCCCTGCCTGTCTTCTTTCTGCATGGGGTTTGCATGTTCTCCATGTGCATGTGTGGGTTCTCTCAGGGCGCGCCAGCTTCCTCCCACAGTCCAAAAAGAATTTGTTCATGTTTGATAATGGATGGATGGTGGAATAAAATTGAAACTTGTTTATTATAATGAATAAGTTTCAATAATAATAAACAAGTTAACAATCATAAACTTCTTTATATTATTGCTAATATTATATTATAATTACTATAGTATTGTTAATATTACTAATAGCTAATATCAGTATCATTTTTATATTATTAATATAGTATTAATATCATTATACTACATTATATATAATAAAATACATTGTATATATGTGTATAGTAATATGTATTATAAGAGAGGGGATTTTTTGTAAACACAGCACACGGAATCAACTGCAGCCAGACCGGCCTTTAAACGCTCACCGGCTTTTCACCGGTTAAGCTCATGATAATTTCACTTTACAACATAGACATGCCTGCAAAAGCTGATCTTACAAGTTTCACCACCACAGAGAGCGACTATGTCATTCTGAAATCCATCAAACATGAAGTATAACAAACCAAGTGAAGCAACAGAAACATCAGGTTACTGGTCAGTAATGATGAAACAACACAAATTCAAATCAGTTCAGAACCACGGAAAGCGATCGGATCATTTTGACAATTTATCTATTTCAACTCAAAGCCTGGAGCAGCTAGCAACTGCTGAAGCTAGGTTTATTGTTGACGCATTGAACCGAGCACGCGCAGCACGCGCTGAAGTGGACAAGCAGCGGCACGCGCCACGCGCCAACCACCCCGCATGCGCAGCGGGTCGCAGCACCTCTGGACGTTCGTAACTCGGCGCGGAATGCGCGCGCCGCCGTTAACACAACCTTAACGCCATACCGCTATCTCGGCCCCGTTTCACCGCTATACCACCGACAGAAAAGAGGGGATATAAGCTATGGGCTGATACAATTTACAGTCAGTCTACAGTTAACTCACACATTGTGAATAAAGAGAGTTGATACCTGTAACTAGTCCGGCTCCTTCGATGGCCTGGCAGTTTGGCGGGTCTGAATCGCTGCCAACAAAAAAGTCCGGTTAATCTCCAAGACGAAATATGCGTCCAGTTTGTGTCTTTCCTCTCTTCTCTTTTTTCCATCCTTTTCACGTTGCTGCTCCATGGAGCTCCACTCATGTTAACTTAGTCCGCAAAAATGCCCTAGCTAGTTTGCCGTCTGTTGCCAAATGACTGATGATGACGTTGGCGGACGGCTGGTAACAAGCTTTACCCAGAATACACTTGGAGACAATATTGGCGATCCTCTTGTAATTTTGCGTGTCATAAAGTTAAATGTAGGAGTAAATATAAAGCCAGTCATGTAGCACAACACTTTATTCAATATTTTACACCGACTATGCCACTAAAATCAGTTGATCTTGGAAAGGTTTAAGCAACCATGAGTCAACAATGACTGGGGCAGTCTACTATATATTCTACTGGGGTAACACATAATGATTATATATACATCATATATCATACTCAACAGGAGAGAGCCTGTTTTTTTTCAGCTCTCATCAGACGTGATAAAGGCTTTGATTTCTTAAATTATATTTTGCCCTCCTCTAGGCCCGGCCTGGTGTCTGTTTCATCTTCAACACTTCTGCCCGAGCTTCTTGTTGTCTCTTAGTTTCTCCTTGAACGACTCTGGTTGTTGTACCAGTGCGCAGAGGGGGCCCAATGTAATTTTTTTTTTTATCATGGGGCCCAAGATTCCTTGGAATTGTCCTAACTTTTCCCCCTGGGTAAATGTGAACAAGTTCAGAAAGTGTGACGCATTTTGCAAGATGCTGCCGTCTTAATCACTTTGTCATGTTGAAATTAACCACATAAAATGCATTAAAGTCTGAACATTTCTGGAAATATGTTTAAGCAGCTAGTAAGACTTTTGTTATAATTAAATAGGAAAAATAATTAAAAGTCTTCGCTACATCTGAGAACATTAAACTTCAATTAATACAGTAATGGAGTTTAAGCATTAGATCAATTTTTGTTTGGGTTTAAATAAAAGATAAACTTTGGTATTATAACTTGTTTTCTGTCTCATGGACTTCAAGAAACAAAACGGAAAACTGTCTCTTCTTTAGAGTCGTTAATGGAGTTCAGAGTTCGGCAAGAAACACGTTCATTTTCTTCCGCTTTGGTCCACTTGTGCACTGGACAGAACCGCTGCATGACCGATTCAGACTGTTAGAAAACATTAGAATACAACGAGAGAAGCCTCCGCGCTGCGGACAGACCCGCAGCTGAGGAAATGGGCCCAGTGTGCAGGCGGCGTCCCGGGTTGTTTCTTATTGTTATCTAACGGGATCAGAGCCCGCCTTCAAAGCGGGGCAGATAGAGTGCGCCAAAAGGCTGAATGGACTCCTGCCTGGATGGCAGCAGATCGCCGATAAAAGAGAACCAGACCTGGCCTCTTATCTGCTTTACTGCTACAGGTTGAGCTCAGTGGCACGCAGGGAATCCTTCACAGCTCCGAGAAAATATGGAAAAGTGTCCTGGGATTTGTTTGGCACATCCAAAACATGATTTCATTCTGCTTTACAGATTAGTCAGAGAAAAAATAAAGTTTGCTTCTCACCAAAGTAAAATCATTGCAGCTTGTGAAGCTCTGAGTGCTTTTTTTCAGTTGCCTCACATGGGCTCTAAACATGAACGCGGCGACAATCAAGCGTAATTGTGTTGCTACTGTAATGCCTTTGATCTCTTTAAAGTTTGGACCGTCTGTGCCAAACGCTGGTGGTTGGGTAGCTGGCGCCGACGCACACCCAGGGGAACTGAAGCATGTCGATGCAGAAACCCACTGGAGGGTTGATTCCCACTTGATTGCACAAACTTCACCGGGAATGCGCTAAAAATAAACTGGGATGAATTTTCCAGACAAGCCAAGTATGAAGTAACTCGACAAATTGGATTCTTTTGCGTATATTTCAGAAGACTAAACTTTTTTCTTATTTCTATTTTTTACAAAAAAAAGTGCCTAATTTTACTTGAATGTGGTAAAAAGAAGTGAAAACACTGATTATACACTGACAAAACGAACTGTTACATTTAACAAAAATGTTTTCTGCAACTTGTGTCATTCTGTTTCTGATCAATTTTCAATCACGTTTCTAAGTGGGTATGATGTAACCTGAACAACTATTACATCAGGTTACGTCATACATCAGGTATTTAAAATCAATTAAATTTCACAATGAGGGAACTAGGGGAAAAAAACCTGATGTAACCTGAACAGTTATTACGTCAGCTATTTCCCTCATTTTGAAATGTAATTAATTTTAAATATTAGATAAATTCAGAATATTTCAAAGATAGTGTTCCTCAAATTAGCTTGCTTCTAATCTTATGTTGCTTTAAACTTTCCATACAACAGACAACATATCACAATTTATATTTTATTAATTAAATGGAGAAACAAGATATTTGCAGCAGTATTTCTCAGTCTAGAATCCCCTCCCTTTATATGCTCATATAGATTAAAAGCTTCATGGGTGCTGTCATTTATGTCCACAAACATGATTCATAGGATCCTCTGAGGAATAACAGATGCCTCTGCTGGTTCCTCCTCAAGACTAACAAGCACCAGGGAGGAGGCAGGAGGCAGGCAGCTGAAAAGAAAAACTTTTACCTTAGGAAATTCAAAAACTTTGGTCCAGAGAGGAAACTGCAGAGATGGGAGAAATCCCTGACAAAACACACGGGGAAGCAGAGAATAGAACGCTCCACGTCAAAACTCCAAACCAAAATCCCAGAGATCATAACAGGATTTGACTTTAAAGTCTGCCCCAACATTGGGCTGCATATGAGAAATAAAAATATAGAAGATGTATGTAGTTGACTGAAGAATGTGTAGGAAACAGATTCAACCAAAACATTTACAAAATTAATAAAATTGATCAAGTTAATCATCAAAAATGTTTGAGCCATTCCTCATGGAGATAATCCATCCTTCCATCCATTTTCTGCGGGGGCAGCAGCTTCAGAAGGGAGGTCCAGACTTCCCTCTCCCCAGTTGCTTCTACCAGCTCTGCTGGGGGATCCCAAGGTGTTCCCAGGCCAGCCGAGACCTGGAGCATGGAGACAATGCTTTTTAAAAATGCAATCAATGTTACATTTGCACAGTCAAATTGCAATAATTTCTTTAGTTGCTGATGTATTTCCAGTTGTCTGTCCGACCCAAGAACCAGCATTTGGCACCAGGACTTCAAATACATTTAAAATATTAACTCTTGTGTCTTTAGTATAAGTACAAATAAAACTGTATGTGTATATCATTCACTCCAGCAACTAAATTATCTTATTTGTCATTTCATTGATTTTTTAAAAGTAATTAGATTTTGAAAATGAGTGGAAAGTAAACGTCCAAATTTGTAACCTTTCAAGAACAGCTGGCTCAGTGAGAGGATAATTATATTCAGTGAGAGTCTTTAAATCCTGTCCTCTGGAACTCCAGCCGTTGAGACGCGGTGGCGCCAGGTCTTCACACGGTCACAGGATATGTAAAGACTTCAATAACGAGCCATTATCCCCCAATCATCGGGATCGATCGGGCGTTAACAAGGGACTCTACATATGCAAATGGATGCGAGTGGCTATAAAACCTTGGCTGCAGGCCACAACACGTTTCCTTGTGACATTTGGTGGATTTGCAGACCACTGAGCAGCAGCACCGTAGACATGGTGAAATACTTTTCCGTAGACTGGTTGGCGCAGAGCCACAGCGGCGGCGGCGCGGCGAAGGAGGGGCAAAGAGCTTCCCCTGCGCACAGACCTCATGTCCTCTG
This sequence comes from Poecilia mexicana, assembly GCF_051168715.1. Lineage (NCBI taxonomy): Eukaryota > Metazoa > Chordata > Actinopteri > Cyprinodontiformes > Poeciliidae > Poecilia > Poecilia mexicana. The sequence goes on from NW_028263384.1 coordinate 28,863,860, forward strand.
CATGGTGCAGCCGAGCGCGCCAATTTTTGGTAAAGGTTACCTGCAGCCAAAACCCAAGCCGTCAAAGGCCGCTAAGCAGGAAGGGTCAGATGAGGTCAGAGAACCGCAGAGCTCCCGCGTCGGCTCATCTTTACATCCAGCAGACTTTTCCTCGCCAAGTAAGCTTCTGAATCAATAGTTTGTAATGTTTTTTGGTAAAAGTTTCAGATTTGTAACTGTTTTTATTCTGTCTTGAGTTTCTGAAGTGAGCGGGTATTCCTCCGGGTACGAGAGCGAAGCGGAATCCTCCGAGATCCCGTCCGTGGATGAAGGGAATGAGGCGGAGAAAGACGCGCCGCAGCGCCGCGTGCGCACCAAGTTCACTCCGGAGCAGATCAGCAGGCTGGAAAAGATCTTCAGCAAACACAAATACCTGGACGCAGGGGAGAGGGTGAAGACGGCACAGAAGCTGGGCCTCACAGAAACTCAGGTAAAACGCAGGGCCGCGCAGAGACCACTAAAGGGGCAGGTGCTCAAAAAAAGGGGGCACATCTAACCTCATTCTAGACAGAATATTAACAAAGCCACAAAGCTTTCAGAGTTTAATAAACAATGATAAATTACAAAATTGTGAGATGTACAATCAAAGCTAAGGGAAATCTCTATATACAGCATAACACGATGCATATGTGAAATACTTTAATAGTAATTTCTTTCTGCAGGTCTATTTTGTTATAGGAAAGTATTGCAATATCCAAACCCGCAATTTAGCAAGATATGTAAATCAGAGCTAGACCACCAGACATATTTTGTCTTTACAGAATTACACTATTAAAAATATAAACAAGGGCACAATGCAACCCTTTAGGGTACTGTATGAAGATGGTCCATTCAGGAAAGCAGAGCTGCATCAAACTTTAATGTGGAACTGCAGAAAAAAGAAAAAGAAAAAAGAAAACATTTAATTGTTAAAGCATGTCACCATGAGAAAAGCCTACTGAGTTTTGCTTAAAAACTTTTTTTTAATTAAAATCACACATTTTTATCTCATGAAGTGAAAAGATTATTTGCAAAACAAACTTACTTGCACATGTCATAAATCTTTTCTTGCTATTCTAAGTTTTTGCTTGTGACTCAAAGTTGTGCTTGTGATTCTCACATGACGTTGTGGGCGGAGCCTAAAATCGCAACAAAAGATTTCTTATGCGTGCAAATAAACGTTTATGTTTGGCAAATAACTTTTTAAGTTCACGAGACAAAAATGAGTTATTTAATTAAAAAAAAGTTTTTCAAAGAAAGCTTTATGTTTAAAAAAAAAAGAAGAAATCATTACAATTCCAAAGGTTTTGATTACAATTTTATTTTACTTAACTGAGGTTGTTTTTTTTTTTTTCATTGAATAATTGGGGAAAAAAAATTAAACTTCATACTCTGCGAACCAGTTTTTCCTGGCTGTCTCCTCCCCTCAGTAGTTCTTCAGAGAAAGGGAGACACAGAGGCCTGTCAGTGTTTGTTGTATTTCATCATCTCTCTGCTTAAACTGCTACTGAAGCAGAAACAACACTTCAACATTTTCCGTCATCTGACAAGTAGCAGGTCTACTCCACTTTATTCACCAAAAACGTTTTTTTTAATTCACCAAAAACTGATCTGTAATCTGGAACGTTCGTTTTGTTCAGCTCCAGTTAGCCGCCTTATCTCACTGCGCGAGAGGCAACTGCGTCATGCGTCACGGGCAAAAGGTCAAAGGTAACAAGGTGACTGGCTTATGTTGTACAAAAAACCAAATAATTTTAGTACATGTTATTATGTGTCAGAAGAGGGCTTAGGAAATAATAATGCCAAAAAAAAAAAATTTGACCAAAAGGGCACTTGGGGGCAAAGAGCAAAAGGGGGAGGTGCTCAAGCCCCCAAATCCCCCCCCCCTCTACACGTGCCTGGTAAAATGCGAACACAGCGTGTATAATAGGATAATTAATGTGGATTAGTTTCCCCAGTAAAGCGCCCTGGATGATAAATTCAGACCTTTGCTTCTCCTGCAGGTCAGGACTTGGTTCCAGAACAGGCGGATGAAGCTGAAACGGGAAGTCCAGGACTACCTCGCCCCCCAGATCCCGTCGGTGTCCTTCCGCCCTCTACACCCGGTTCAGTACCACCCCGTGGCCGCGCACCAGGCCCACTACAGCTCGTCCGGCCACGGCCTTTACCCGCTGCCCGTCCCGCAGCTGGTCCTGACGCAGCCGCTGACTCCTCACCCCGCGCCTCAGCTCATGATGCGGCATCCACATTTCTACTGAGCAAACTCCCATAAGAGACTCTTCATTTCGACACAGACACTTATGATCCCAAAATGTGTAATCCGATTTGTGAGAATTTTGTACAGATTTTGTATAATTACGAATAAATTATTATTTATAATAATTAAAAAAGTTGTTCCTTTTTATTGAAGCAATGATTATGGTGTTTACTTTTGCTTTTTATCACTGCAGCTTCATCTGAGATAAAGTTGATGATATAATCTTTATTGCAGGATCAGCTTCACATGGATGGAACATCCTGTTTTTCATCTTAAAGGGAAGGTGAAGAAACCGCTGATAAAGATGTCTAAAGGTTCTCACTGTATGGATTTCTTGATTCAGTCCCAGTTCCAAAATGTCAACAATAAATGAAACCAGAGTGGATTACTCAATGTAAACAGGATCAAACATCAATTAGGTTTCAATACCGTGTCAACAAAAAGTGAGAATGGGGACAAACACCAGGCCTGTTTGTCCCCATTCCTGCACTTCAAAGAGCAGCTAACTGGGAGATCATGCTTGACAATTACGCCTAATTAAGCCGCTCATTGATGAGTTTACATTTACCACAGGAGTCCCCAGACCTGGCTCCAGAGAGTCTGGCATTTTGTTTGACCAGAGGATATGACCTGAGGAGATCTATACAAAGGCTGCAACCTCCAATAAAACAGCCGATTAGCTGCTGAGATTCTCGGACAGAAAAACAAACTTGACATCACAAAGCAGTAAGAAATTATCAGTCATGGGGTCAAACATTTAGTTTACCTGATTAGATAATTTAAGTGACAGGTTTTATTATAAGTTTCCTGGCTGTGCCAAACAGTTACTTCCTGTTTTCACATTTTTCATCTTACAGCCACTAACTTTATTACTTTTTCTGGGGGTTTTTATTGAATAGTCCAATAAAAAGTAGATGTTCTTTGAAGGCGTCAGAGGTTTATTAGAAAACATTTCTCAGCAAACAAGAGGTCAGGGGTCAAGCTTGAAGCTTGGTTAGGTTATAAAACTGCATCTCGAGCTTTGGAAATCTTACGGGTGTCACCGTTTGATCCGTCAGCTGATAACAAAAAGAATATGACACAAAACAGGTTTAACGAGACGCGGCCAATCACCAAAACCGACAGGAAAACTCGGGAGAAAACCTGATATGGGCTGAAAAAGACCCCAGTTTCTGGTTGACCTGAACTTAGTCATGGCTCAGATCAAAACACATTCATGTGTTACAATGGTCCAGTCAAAGTACAGACTTACAGTCGATTGAGAATCAGGGACAAAACTTCAGAATTTACGTGCATATATAAGCTCTCAGCTGAATTTGATTGATTTTGTGACCAATTTGAATTTTAACCAATCTAAATCACCTCCTGCTTTTGCACTACTCTGTGTTGGTCTGTTACATAAAGCCCCCCAATAAACGTATCTCAGTAAGTTTGTAAAGTGACCAAAAGTGCAAAGGGTGTGTATACTCTTCCACAGCAGTGTACCTGGGCGGAGTGATGGGGACTAGCTCCCCTGAGGCAAACGTCTTGTTCTTAGAGGTAAACAAAGATCAGAAGGAACCTTCTCACTTTCCATCATTGTTTTCTGACCCTCCTCATCCCAACATAACAAAGGTTTCACCTCCAGGTTAGCTGACGGGCACACAGCTGGGCGCTTTCATTTGCTACAGCGTGGAAGAACATTTTCTCCTAAATAAGCAGCTCAGTCCAACCGGGTATTAACACAAAAGCCGGTTTTGCGGGAGAAAAAAAAAACGGGGTTTCTTGCGAATTTGTAGGATTGTAAAGCTAACTGACCGACAGGTAGCTTTCAATCCATTCATGCAGACAGTATTCAGTCCGAGATACCATCCAACTGAGACTCAGACTCACTGGCGTCGAGAAGGTGAGAAAACCTCCAGCCTGTTTCCATCGCTCTGCTCGGGCCTCTTTGCATATGTAAACACAGAAGCGTGGCGCTGCCGCTCACATTCAGACAAAGGCTTCAGAGCGTCAAGGTGGATTTCTGCGCTTTCCAGAATATTCCGTGATAAGTGCACACAGGACGCTGCTGGATAAGTCAGTGCTCCCTGGCCTCGGGCTGACAGTCAGTTAGCTGATAAACGTTGTCTCCAGTGGCGGGATCAATCAGAGCTTTTGTGTGCGGATTGATTTGGAGTAAATTAATTAGTTCTGCTTTCTCTGACAACAGTGGCTGCGCCTCTGGTTGGCCTGGTGGAGAGGGAGATGAGGGGACAGTACGAGAACCAGACTCAACTCTGCAGAAACACCAGCAGGAAGCACGGAGCCTGGTTGTAAGTTAACTTTTCTTAAACATTTTTATCTCACAAAGTTTGACTTTAAGACTTTACATTTTTTAACACGTTTCCACATTCAGATGATGAAACTGAAACGGAAGCTCGTCGGGATGATCTTTGTTCCCGTTTCAGCACCCTGCTGGGCGGACAGCTCCCGGAGAACCGCGTCGTGCTCCCGCATCTCCCGCCTGTCCCGCACCCAACCCGCCCAGTCACAAATAATATATGAAATGAACATAATTCAGGGCGAAATTGCAACGCGTAATCTGAACTGGCAAACAGTCGCCACTTTGACAGACCTGAAAGCCTCCTAATGCTGCAGGCGAATTTCTCCAGCTGGTGGCTCTGCTCTCCTTCCACTGCGTGTCAATTTGCATCGTGAATGTGGGATGAAAGGCGAAAATAACAGCGAGATCATTGAGATATATTGAGTTTGTATTGTGTGACCGAAGACTTCGCACTTCCCTGGAAGCCAGAGGGATGGCGCCCTCCAGTCTGCCGCATATTGCCTCTCATTCTCTGACCTGAGCTAAATAAGTGACGGGTGCAGTCACTCTGCCAAACTCCTGTCCCTGTTTTCTCAGCTTTAGAAAAGCAAAGAGCTGCTTCTGATCATGTAAGTAATCAGATTACATCTGATTACGTGTCTGACATTTCTTCATTCTTTCTTTTTTGACAGGAGATGAGACATTCAAAATATATTACATGTATAGCTCATAGCTCATGTAACAAAATACATGAGCTTACATGTCTTTTGAAACTTGTGTAATTTTCTTTTTAATGTTCAACAATATTTAAGTCAACCAGTAAAAGTTTTATTTCTAAAGCATCTAAATGTAACACTAAATGCTTTACAGAGTTTAAAACAGATGGGCTGATGTGTAAAAAGAAGAAAGGAAAAAACTTAAACCTCTAACAGCACTAAAACTGACAATGATTTAACCAGTCAACAGTTAATTGTTGCTCAAAGAAACTAATAAATAAGAGAGTCAGTCAATTAAAAATGAAGAGGAACTGAGGATTAGATAGCACCACCCCCAACTACTAAACTCTGGATAGAAATAAAATAAACAATACATAATTAGCTTCAAGTTGTTAACTAAATAAAATCAAATAACATGATTTAATCATAAAAAAGATCTTAACCACTTCAATATGTTAAACTGAAAGGTAAACTGCAGAGTTTCACTTATAGTTTGCATTTATAAATATCCACATTCTTCAATATTTGTAGCTTTTCTTTCCATAACTTATATTTCAGATATCAATGAAGTTTGTTTTGTTTCCCAAAAATGAATTTTTCAGTTTCACTCTATGATTGTCTTCAAATGATGACTGAGGATCCATGTTGCCCTACTTTATTATCTTTTTAATTAAAATCTATTAATTAATACTCAGATTACTTATTTGTTTTCTTTTCATATTATGCCCCATCCCACCTTACAGCTGTGCTTCAGGAGGATTTTAGTTTGCTCTTTCTTGTTTTTAATGCTTTCTGTCGACTCACTGAACCAGATGAGCTTCTGTCCTCTCGGCCCTCACAGTGTTAGTCACAGTGGAGTCTTACTGAAGACCTGAGGGCAGCTTGGATGAGTTTAGTATTATTATTATTATTTTACACAAAAGATGAATCTTATTAGTCTTGGTTTTAGCTGACAATAACAATCATTTCATATGCTTATTTTTTATTTCCAATTTTTTTATTGCCTATTTTAATGACAACCTCAGCTTCTGTTTGTGTTGAATTTACCTTTATTTCAGATTTTATCACAATTTTTAGTTTTTTTTTGCTCATGTTTCAGCTAAGTTTACTAAAATTACACAACTCTGTTTTCTTTTTAATCCTCTCATTATTTTTGGACATGTTATTTATTTTCTATGTTTATTTAGTTAGTTAATGTTTTGTGACACTCATGTCTATTAAAACTATTTTCCAAATTAATTAATTTATTGATTTTTTGTAATTTTTTTCTTACTGCCAATTATTACTGTAATTTCATCAGCAGGCCATTTTCCATAATATCTGACTGTCCACTAAGCCTCTATTGGGATCTAAATACTTAAATTTTTATTAAAAAATAACAATGAATATGAAAATACTCTCTAATGGGGTTAAAACTGCTGTTTTTTGTATTGGTTTAAAGCAGCAAATACTGAGGACATTTTCTGAGTATCATTGCTCTTCAGAGTTGCCCAAAACATTCTCTAGTGAACCACCAGCTCACGTCAATAAGACTGCAAAATAAACACTGAAATATAAGACAACAAAAATATCAGTGAGGACTTTCAGAGAAACAGATTCTTTATTTAAGTCAATAGTAAAGCAACAATGTCAGACAAACAAAAGACAAGATGAATGAATGATTATGCAAAACAATCAACTCCACATCCGTAAGTGATCAAAAGCAAACAGAGCCATAATAAAAGATTGTTCCTATAAAAGAAAAGCAGTTATTGGAGTCAACACATTGCAGACATGCATTAAATTTGCCTGTTTTCTGCTGCTGTTTAGCTGTTTTCCTCCACAGCTTCACGTCAGGCTGGAAGGCTTACATGAAAGTGCCTGCAGAAGTGAATGCTGCTGGTTGAGCTCGGCCGGGTGGAATACCTCTGCAGCCCCATTTTCCCATGCCTTATGCCTCTTTAAAGTTATGTTTCAAAGAAGTATATGCATAGGAAAAAGGAACAGCGAGTGGAACAATCCCTGCCGCAACATGCCGAAACCTGCAGTGGCATAGAGAAAAACAAATGAGTTAACAGAGCGAAACCATTAAAAACCCCCTGTCTGGTTGACATCTCTACAGAATGTTCTTAAAGTACAACGATAGAACTTTGAAATAAAACCTTGCTGCAAAAGTTTTCCAAGTTTTCAACATGTAATTTTCATTAAAATGATTAGTGGGAGGTGTGCAGAGAACTTACCTCCTGAGCATCCAGACGAGTCTCCTCTGGGAAGGCACCTCCTGTTGCCCATTTATGCCTCACAAAGACCTTGAAGATGTTTAGCAGTCGGCTGTGCTCACTCAGCAGTCCTCCTCTCCTCTGCCTCCAGCCATGGGAGCACACCTGGAGAACAGCAAACACTCGCCTTGTTACACTTTTACCTTCAGCTCAAATTCCTCAGAAAACGTCTCATTATTCTCCCAGTTTAACAATGAAGCTGTTACAGTTATTATCTCCTATCTGACACACAAGCTGCGGACGTCAGAGGCAACCGAGAAGAGAAACATTGAGCACAACTTGTTCCTGCATTGGAAAAGTTTCTTATCTGTTCAACTTTTTTTTTTCCTTCTCTCCCTTTCGTTCCTCCACTCACACATGCCTTTTAGCCCTCAAGGTCTCCAGACAAGGACTCTCAGAAGTGAGACACTGACACAGGCACGCACAGTCTCTCGTACTGCGTGGGGTGCAGCGGGAGTGTTTTGGCAAGTCAAGGCCAGTGCAGCCGTCTGAAGATGGAGCTCTGCTCTGTTCCTCCACTCACAGCAGGGCATCGTATATCACAAGGTTTGGTCAGGGATAATCTATCTTCAACTTGAGCTGAGGTCATGTCACATCGCAATCTACAGAGCTGATTCACAAAGATTCAGCTCAGAGCTGAAAACTTCCTAATGTGCTTTTAGTAGACTACTGTTTATTCTGCATTTTAAGTAGCACAAAGGGAGAGAAGTTAACCATTTAACTCAACCAAAGCAGACTCAATAAAAAGTGCAAAACGTTGCTGAATCTGTTTTCAGTTTAAGCACATAGAGTGTCCCAATTCTCATCAAAATAGAGTTTAAATGTCTGAGATGGATTGTAGAAATAGACTACATAGAACAAAATGTAAAAATACAATACATATATACAGTGCTTTGCAAAAGTTGTCATTTTTTACACATTTCATCCACATCTAAACTAAAATCTTGAACAGAATCTGCTTCATATTTCTGTGCAGGTCCCTCTTGAAGATGAGATCTTGATCTCAATGGGGTTTTACTTGGCTAAATAATAGAAATAATATTAAAAAGCTGCCCCCTGTTCCAGATGAAAGTCTTATCCGTGTGTCTCTGCCAGCGTTAAACATCTACAGATCAAAGTTCTGGTCCGTTCTTCTTTGCAAAATAGCTCAACTTCAGTCAGCTTTGATGGGGAGCATTTGTGAACGTCACTTTTCAAGTTATGTTCTGAACTTTAACTAGGCCATCTTAGCACCATTTTATGTTGTTTTGATCTAAACGATTCCATTATGGCACCGGCCGCATGTTTACAACCTCTGCCTCAGCGTGTAGCTTCGGGATTACCGAGCATTTTGCATTTCAACTCGGCATCGCTCATGTTTGGAATACAAAGCTTAAGCACAACTTCCGTAGGCCACCCCATGGGGATAGTAGTCGCAAACTTGGCAGCTGACCGAGGTCTAGCATGGTCTGTATAATACTGTTTCCGTTCAAACACAAAACTATTGGCATCTTTGTGTGGTGTGCATGTAGTATGCACTTCCTGCTGCTTTGGAGAAATATGTTTCAAACAGGAGGTGAAGGATTATATTTCAGTTCCCTTCTGCAAAATAAACATATAAAAAAGTAACAAGTGTTACTTCAGCCTCTGCAGCGGTCCTCCCCTCAACCGCCAACAATCGACTCCTTTGCAGATGGTCTCAGGAGGGCCCAGCTTTTAATTGGAGCCTCTTCAACATGCAGCTCTTAAAATCCACTCTTGTTTTGCTGCAGAGTGTTTCGTTTGAGCAGCGGCAAATTTGCAGAGTTAAGCAGAAATGTCTCGCTGAACACGGAAATAATAATAATAACAAAAAAAGAGAGGCAACAATAGTTGCTTGTTCGTTTGAACACACCTGCCACAGAGGCAGAGAGAGTTCAGTCAGCACATTTCATTTGGGGGAATGCAGTCTGACAGGACAAGGGAACAACACGGCGAATCACAACACAGGAAGGAAACTGTAGATCCTCTTAAGGCTTCAATTGGCAATTTGGAAGATCTGTCATGTTCATTAACTGCAAGAACGGGTTAGGTGTTATCTGCAAACACTGTCTGACTCAAACATACCCATTACTGGTGGGAATGGAAACAAATTACTTGTAGGATAAATAAAAATGCATTAAGCTCTGACTGAATTTCTCCTGTTAAAAATAAGTTCTGTTTGTTTCTGTTTACTGGGATTGTTACAGTAAGATGCTGCTTAAAAAGGCCTTCAAAGAGGCTGTTTACCATGAGTTCTGCAGCTGCCTGCAAGTTTAACAGAGCAGAGAGGCAATTTCTTTATTTATGCTGAACAATGACAACCCTTAGGGTAGACATGAAAGACATGAAAGATAAAAAAAAACACAAGGAATGAGCAATTCAGCTTCTGTTTGCAGGTAGTTACAAAGCCGTACACACAAAGTGGCGCACCTGGTAAACATGAGGAAAACCCCTTGAATTAAATTCCTCCTTTATTGCATCATGATCCCATGCTGAAGAATTAAAGAAAGATTAAGTCTGTAATGTGAGTACATTCATTCTGTGGGGAAAAAACATCCCCCATAATGATAAATAACATGGAAGAAAATACAAACCTTTCGTACAGCATGAAAGTTTCACAAAGTTGGAGTTTAAAAAGAGATTTTTGACTACACCTCTACAGAAAGTTTCATCAGATCTAAGCTCTTCAAGCTTTAAGACCCTAAAAGTCATTTTTGCCCTCAGTCCAGATAAATAAAAATCATTTAGAGCTGCAAATGTTGTATGACCAACATACAATGTTGTATGATACAACATACATACAACATACATACATACAACATACATGTTGTATGACCTTTTGAAAAAAGACAACTTGTGATTTTTGATAAACACCTTCCAAGCTTAAAGCCTACCTTTTTTATTTCTCTTTTTATGTTTTAAGGCTGCAGTTTGTAACTTTTACAAAAAGATGTTTTTCACAGATTATATGACTTGAAGTGAAGTAAAACAAAACTTTTCTGGAAAGTTTCTTGAGACGAAATATTGTGAACTGGTGTTATATTAATAAACTGAGTGGATTTTAAAGGAAGAACTTTGATTTGGAAAGATTTTTTGATCTCTTTCACATCTTAGGAAGCAAAATTCTTGATTTGTTCTTCTTTTTACTGACCAGGACTGCAGTAGCTGTGGCAGTGATTCATATTTCTTAGTCTGCTCACTTGAAAACAAATGGTGTGGCCAGCACTGTGCCGTTTCATTAGTGTTAAAGGAGTTTCGACTTTACTAAAGTGACTCAGCTGTTAGAAATCTCAGAGGCTTTTCTTGGAAAATGGAACAATCACTTCCGCCTGAATCACAAACTTTTCGAATTCAAACTTAAATGAGCTGCATTTCGATGAACTGTGCACAGTCACAGTGTGATCAGAGGTGTTGTAAATGCTTGCAAGCTTATTGGAGTCTATTGTGACAAAAACCAACACAAACAATTGGAGGGAATTTTCTTTTTATTTAAAGCTAAAAGATGTGATGTGCATTTCTAGATCCCCCGATTCTGATGCTCTTAATTTAACAAGTTGCTTTTTTACTAGATTGAGTCCATCTCTGTGAAATCTAATCAAATCACTGACCTGAAGTTTAGGAATGAGAGGATCAAAGAATTCAGCATTCTGCTCAAGAGAAGTTTAAAACAGGGCTGGGTTTTAAACAGTACCCTGGGTTTTGGACAGATCAGTGCATTCTGTCACAGGAAAACTAAAGAGTCCACCTAAACTTAAACATGAGCCAGAAGAGCATCAGTCAGTGAATCAGTGATGTGAGATCACAAAACGTGGAAAAGTTCAAGGGGTGTGAATATTTTTGCAAGGAACTGCAAACTTTATAAACATCAGTGGAGAAAATATGTTTCATAATAGAGAAAATGTATGAAAACATAGAAACATTTGTTAGTATTATTGGAAGAGGGAATCTATGCAACATTCAGATCTGCTGTTTGTCTTTTCTCTCACTCTTTAATAGATTTAGGAAAACCGCAAATAAAGACATTACAGTTCTTGATCATATTTTTTGGTGGCACACTGACATTTTCTCCTTTTAAACATCACATTTATTGGAAAACAAAACATTCAGTCAACACAAGACTTCACAGAACTTCTTTAAGTCAGAAAGAAAAAAAAACTTAACGTTAACAAACAGGAGAGACTTGATGCAAATGTTATCCTTTCACTGTTTAAATGACTACAAAAAATCAAAAGGATGTTCAATCTCCTTCAGCTTTTAAGCGTAAACCACAGAAACAGATATCTAAATTCCAAAGCGATTGCTGACTTGGAGAGAAACTGCAGCGACTACAGTGTAACAATGGCAGACTCAGTCTTCAATAACAATGTAAACTATTCTGGTCCAAGGGCATGCAGATACAGAATGCCTTCAATAGCTTAAGCTGCTTTTTTCCCCAGCATTCCTCAGTCATGAACATTTCATTTCATTGCTGCAGGCCTTCATCTGCAGCATTTCTCTCTATTCACTTGCTTCTATAAACACTAGGTGAATTTTAACATCGCCTCCATCCCTTTGCCTTGTTGTGATGCTAGAGACGCCGTCAAACAGATGGAGACGGCGGTGGCAGAGGGGGTTTGTGTCCCTGAGCCCACTGTAGTAGGGGGCCAATCTGCATCAGGCAGCGGGACTGACAGAATAAGGCCATGAGAGGAGGGTGGAGGGGCGGAGGGGTGGGAGGAGATGCCACTAGGCTCTGTGCAGAACTGGACACCATGATGCCACCTGCTGCCAAACACAACTGTGATGAGCATAGCTGCTCATTGGTTAAAAGTCCTGCTGGTTTTTCATTAAAATTTGTCTGGTTTTGGGAAGAGCAATGCAAGGACAGAGAGGAAGAAGTTAAGCATGTAAAATTTATGTTTGGCACATTTCTGTACTTCCATTCGTGTCTCTATGTTTCTACAGACAGTCAAAGCATTTAAAAAACACTGAGCTGGTTTGCAGCACTAAGTTCATGTTTTTTAGTGTCTGGAAAATGACTCGTTTCAAAAACCTCTGCAATGTAACGTCACAAATCAGCAGCCACTGCCTGTTACCTGGCAACCCAGGCGAAGGCCAGCCCATCACCTAGCAACCCAAGTGGAGCTCCAGCATTTTGTCAGCTGGTTTTACTGCTGCATGCTGTACAATGGCTGCTGGAGAAGACACGTGTTTTGTTGTTGACTTACCATCCAGAAAGCACTCGCTGCATTCTTGTTGGTTGTGCAGGAGGCCCGTCTTCTGCTTTTCAAAGAGGTTGTATAGTTGCACATCTGTTTTAAGCTATTTTCAGGTGAGCATGTGAACACTGGGTTGGAGGGTGTGGCCCAGCTGCACCTCTTTTGTACTTACAGTGACAAGAGATCCTAAAACAGCTCATTCTGGCAGGACTGATCAGGCAAAAATCTCTTTATCTCAGAATGATTTTGAGCCAAAAATGTAATGAACATGTTTTTTATCACCCATAGATCTAACCTGGAAGCATAATAGTCGCCTTTAGAACAGCCATGACAGAAGATTACTTCAACATTTCTGCCGCATTTTCTTTGAATTAATTTTTACTTGTGCAGGATTCATTACATTTCATGGTGTGGCATTATGCTTATCATTCATATCACGAATGAAAAGCTTTGATTAGCAGTGGTGTTCCACTGATCATGTCACCTTCTAACAAGCAGCAGTGATTTCAGTAAAATGACACAAAATCAATCAGCGAACTGACTCCCCTTCTTCGCCCTTGTGAGTCCCACTCTCAGGGTCTTTCTGCCTTTCCCTCAAGGTGTCTCAATCAGACAACAACCGCGACTGTCTGTTGTTGTCAAAAGACATTTCAATTTGGCGGCCCTCCCTGGAGTCCAGGCAAATTAGCACTTCAAAGAGCCCAGGTCTCTCCTGGTGGGGTAGGCCCTCCATGCTTTCTCCTCCCTCTCCTCCCTCTGCCTCCTGCTCCGGCTGCTTAGCAATGCAGATGAGGGCCCGGCCTCCCCGGGAGCCCGCCTGTCCCTCCGTGCTAAACTAAACTCTGTGCAGGAAGGATGAGAGGGCGCTTCGTTGTTCCTCTGAACAGGTCTGAGGCTTTCATTGACTGAGGGGTTGATGACAGACAGCTAAATAATGTCAGAATAAAGATGGAGCTTCAGGTTAAATTTGCATGGAGGCATAACTTTTGTCAGGTTGCGGAAAGAGTCCGCCGTCCTTTTTCCTGGTTGCATTAATCTTTCCACAAACCTTTTATCATTTTATTTTTGTGGCGCCACCAAGAAAAGAGCAAAGAGACGACGGCAACAAATAAATAAATACATTCAAATCAAAACAAAATGCCACAAAGAATATTTTATTGCTTATTTTTCAATTTGATTATACTCAACAATTGCAATTGTTTCCTCTCAAAAAGACACAAGAAAAAGGGATTTTGGAAAAACCTGAGACCCGAGTCCATAACAGCACGTTACCCTCTTTTAAAGACATAAATATGGTTTCTTAATCTACTCTGGACCAAAAATAAAATATCTACTTTTTGTTTTAGTTTTATAGTTCATTCATATGAATATGCAACCACTTTGAAAACATTTTGGCTGTAATGCAGAAAAAGTCCAGACATTTATTATTATTTTATCATTTCCTTTCCTCTGTGTCTGTTGCTCAATAATTAATATTTGCTTCTCACAAAAGACACGTCAGTTTAGCTTTGTAAGCCACTAATTTGGAAACAAGCCCAGCATGCATCCCTTTGTTCTGTGATTCTGTAGCTTTAGTTTTAATTTGAGATTGTGAAAATAACAGCGTCCTTCAGTTACAAAGCAAAACTTCCTACTACTTCTGACAGCAGCCATTAAATGGCATTCAATCAACCAGCAGCTGCAATCAATCTTTTGACATTTAAGCCTCTGCTGCGCTTTGTTCACATTACTGGTTTTATTGGTCTGCAGTCTACTTGGAGAAATTATAAATAGTTTCAGTTTAAATTGTTTTATTATTGTGGAAAATAATCTTTAGCCCTTCAATTCAATTTATTTATATAGAATCATTTCACTGCCTTCTGAAGACACTTGGTGGAACAAATAAAATGTTATTTCAATTAAATTATATTCCAGCTGATGAAGTAACCCATGGTGTTTTGCTGTTTATATGAATTATTTTGAGAAATGCACTTACTGCTTTACTAATATTGAAAATGATTAGAGAAATGCACCTAAGAAAATGAGACAAACTATAAAAGACTTAGTGGAAACTGTTTTAGCCGAACCGCTGAAGCTAGCATGTACAGTCTTCCTTATCGCCACTCTTAGCTCTACATCCAATCCTGGATTTACTACTTAGCAGACGGCAGTCAATAGTCAAGTAGCATTGCACTTAGTCAGTTTTCCAACTGCATTTTCTTTTGAAAAGATAAATTTTCTGCAAGACGTTTGCAGCTACGTTCCACAGAAATGTCAGTGAATTGTTAAATCTGTGAGTGGGCGGGTGTCCACTGCATTATAAATGCTACTGTATGATGTATATCTTATTAAGTTGGTAACGAGTAGCGTCTCACTTTTTGTCACAAAGGCCTTTTCTTATCTACTGACTACGGGTGTGGATGACTAAATTTCTCTTAACCACTCTTCATTCAAGTAGGTTATTCAGGTAATGTGTCTCTTTTTCAGCAGGAAGTAGTTCTTAGTTTGGTTAGTTAGTTCTTAGAAGGACAGAAATGCAGGTAGGTGGAGATGAGGACTGTAATGAACTCTAATACCAGGATTAGGGGTTACGGTTTTGACCCTGTTGGTGCCTCTACCAAAAAACTAGAAGAGTTGTTATTGAGTCTTTCATCAGGAAAATGACCCAGAAGACCAAATCAACACAGAAACGGTTTAACAGACTTGACTTCCTTAAATCGTCATCTTTGTTCTCTGATCTAAAATCTTACGGGAAGCTTTTGGGGTCTAAAATATCAACTGCATGGTTGAAATGTTACAGGAAAAGGCCTCCTGCTGTCTGACTGATAGACGTTTTATTAAATATTAAAAAGATGTAATTGTCGACTTTGTTGATAAACAGCTAAATCTCACAAAGAGATTTTATCCCCACTCAATTTGATTTCTGTAAATTATTTCAGTTTGAATTAAATTCACTTCTCCAACAACAGATGAATCTCTGAAGTCTTTCCACCTTGTTACCAGAGGTAAAACATAGAGAGATGAGAGATAAACCCAGAGTGTTTCAGTTTCACAGGTTTTTATTTTCCTTTTTTCATTTCCTGGAATGGTAATCTGGATCATCTGGACTCCTGCGCCTCATTTGTAAATAAGCCTCTGTGAGAATTTCATCCCCTGAAGCCGAACACAGAGCGCACTAAAACCCAACCTGCTCACACGCTGTAAGTCACCGTGGATAAAGACATAAGCTGAGACTTTACGATGCGAAATAAAATATAAATGGATGGATTAAGTGCCGCACAAAGACATGAAGTGAGGAACAGGCGTCCTTAACGCAGTGAGGAGATTGATTCGTGTTAACAGAGATTTGAGTAATGCGTCAGCTGTTCCGCTTTGTAAGTTTTGGTTCTGCCAACTGAATGAATGATGACAGTGTCTCTCTTTGGCTGTGATATTGTTGAGACTGTAAAAGTGACATAAGTAGACATTACTGAGCCTGGCATAGAGCTGACACACCATCATCTAAATCCGATTGACCCTTCAGAGTCCCAATGCATCACCACTGGGCCTTCATGCAGCTGCTGTGCTGGGGACAGTCTGAAAGATTTACTGAAGAAGATTGAGGATGTTGTAGGACAAGAGAAGTGGTAAATTTTAATGGAATCTTCTGTGGAGATTTGTGGCTGGAGGTTTCAGTGATGGAGACTGAGAGTAGGGGTTCTGTGTCAGGACAACAAAACCTGGAGCCAGATTTGGATCCAACAGATGTTACTGGAACCAGAGAGGAGAGGAAGACGAAGATGACAGATTGAAGAGGAAAAATACAGAGTCTGCAAAGTCACACACTCATTTTGTCACATTACAATCACTCACTTTACATTTCTCTACGTAAACTTCTATTTGATAGATCAACACAAGGAACTGTGAAATAAAAAAATATATGGATTTCTAAATTTTTTGTTGACAAATATCTGAAAAGTGTGGCATGCATTTGCAGTCAACCACCTGTGAGTTTACTGCAAAAACACAAACATTTATTATTATAAATGCAAGTCTGTTAAGCATGGGTTTCTTCATCAGGTTTGCACATCTACAGATGGATTTTTTATGTGTTCTTTGTAAAAAAAGCATAAGTTCAGATAGTCTGGATGGAAAGCATCTGTGAAGATCTCAGAATATTATTTTTCCTGTTTTCCTCGGTGCTCCATGAGGAACTATTAGAATCACACAAACATATTGAAGCTATTCTTCAGAAGTGTAAGTGGAAAACTGGAGTCAGAAGGCCAGTTTTCATAAACAATAAGGGGTAATTCCTCATCTGCCCAGTTTTCCTTTTTCACTGTTGGGACTTTATGATATTCTTCCTTCATTTTATGATGAAACCAACGTTTCCATATTTGCTCTGTATTTTCACTTTAAGCTGCTTTCTTCCATTCACTATGTCAAACTCATTTTCTTTTTGGGCCATGTCAAAACTCTTAAAGGGTCACTTGTGTCAGCATGTAATGATAAAACCCATTAAAATGTTAAAATATCAATGAATAGCTGTTTCTTTTCCAGGATTCAATAAGTCAATAATTAAATAATATTGAACATCTTTTCACACTGATCAGTCCATCCAGGGTTTTGTGAAAAATCACAGATTTTATGTAATATTTGTGAGGATTTTTTACAATATTTGTGCTAATGTATGATTAGAAATGTGACTTTTTGTTTATAATTATGCACTACTTTTTTTCAACAAAAAAACCATGGAGTTTGTGGTTGAAATGTGAAGAAAGGAAGTGGCAGTGATGAGAGATGAAGGGATGACCAGTCCAACAGGTCGATACATTAACTCCATCCTGCTTTAATCTGGATGAATTGTTCATTATTTCATATTATTCACACATCCATGCTGGGTCTTTGCCATATAATAACGTTTTTATGCTGTTTGTGGGTTTTGAGAGAAAAATCAATGCTAAAATCTGTTCTGAGTGGCTCCATAGTTGTTGCATAAACTGTGAGCATGAACACACACACAGGATCAAGCTGACCTACCGACAGGCCTGAGAGTGAAAATGAGTCGTGAGAGCGTGCTGAGTAACAAGCTTTGCAGCAAATTGGGTCGTTGCTGTAATTTATCATTTCTTGTATTTGGGGTTTTTGTGATTTCCACCAGTCTGCGCTCGCTAGGCAGCTGTCGGTTTTCTTGCCAGACCTGTTTTTTTTTTGTTGGCAGGTACACAAAGAGCTTTCCAACAGCTTTAATTTGGTGGACTTGGACTGTTAATTATCACACATCTGACAGGCTGCAATTGCCATTGTTCACTTTAAAACAGAGCCTGCATTTACAAAGCTGATCACTTCCAAACCTGCCCCTTTCTTCAGCACAGACTGTTGTGTCTGAGCGACGCTGGCTGTGACACACAGTGTAGTGACAGGAAGTCAAAGTTAAGCCTTGTCATTCTTTACAGTGTCAAAGAAATTTCACGTTTTATCTAACGTGTTGTCACTGAACACCTTTAATCCAGTCTGATGTCTTCTCTGAACTCTGCTCAGTTCAAGTCTGTTTTCAAGTCTTCTGACATGCTGAGACACACACACACACACACACACACACACACACCCCCCCCCACACACACACACACACACACACACACACACAGAAGAAAAGTTGACGTCAGTCTGCAGTGGGCAAACTAACGACGTCTAAATACGAATACAGGTGTGTGGTAAAGGCAGACACAAATGCACGAGGAAAGTTGATGGAAAAGATAGGGAAGAAAATTGCGAGGCTCTGGTTGTGTATCTGAGTTTCTGGGCTTAGAGCGACGCCATGCTGTGACGGAATGGTAGAGAGGAGATGTGAGAGCTGTCAAGCCGTTTCTAGCTCTTTTTTTACGTTTCCTCTGTTTCGTCTGTCTCTATCCCTCTCTCCACAGCTGAGGTGTGATCTCTCTCTCCCTGAGCGCCGCTCCGCAGCGGAACTGATGATCAGACGTTGGCATGGGAAAGCTGGGCTGCAGCCTTGTACAGTGGGAGCTCTGACCTCCTGCTTCCCCCTTCCTCCTCCTCCTTCCACCTCCTTCGCTCTCCTTTGCTACAGTGATAAGAGACGAATGAAAGGCCTTCCTCTGCGCAAATTGTGGGAAATCAGAGATAAGTTGGACACTGAGGCAGCTGCTGGGCCTTCTGCAGGGAACAGGGAGTTCTCAGACGGGGAAAATACTGTTGTGCACTAGTGGGGAAGGTTGAAAAATATGTTTTTGCATATGTTCAAACAGCATCGCTTTATTCTGTGTCCCTGACTGTGCAGAATGTTGATTTTATGCTACATTAGCACTGATTTCCACTTTGAATCCAGTTCGTTCAGAGGTTTATATCCACTCATCTTCAGCGTAAATGTCACATTCGGTTAAAGTTTTTAATGATTTCTTTCAACAGATTCTTTTTTAAAATAAATTATTTAACATCATCCAGCTTTGAGAATTAGTTGCACATCTTTTTTTTCAAATTGCACTGAGTCAGAATCATACACCTTGGTATGAATACACACACACACACACACACACACACACACACACACACACGCACACACACACACACACACACACACACACACACACACACACACACAAGTTAACTAAAGCAAGCAAAATAACGAAAACTGAAACTAAAACAAACATTTTTGTTAACTAAAATAAGTAAAAACAGTAAATAATGGGTGAGAACTATAACTAACTAGAACTGTGTTTCTAAAACGAGCTAAAATATGCTAAAACTATATATTTAATATCTTTTGTTTTGTGAAATGTATTTATTTTTCCTGCACACAATCCTTACTTACGCTGGTCCACTAAATGGTGACACCAAAAGTTGGGAGAAAACACCAGAGTTAGTTGGTTGTTCAGCAATAAACTGAATTTATTTTTGAAAATTTTATCTTCTGTTTAGTATTCATTACCGTGTTGATGTATATTTAATCACAACACAGCACTTTGACATTTGAATTAACAAAAGAATGAAAAAATATACAATCAATACAAATGTAACTGAAACCAGCAATATATTTAACTAACAATAAGTAATAAAAACTATCAATCGCACTCTAAAAACAAATTAAAACTAATTGAATTAGATGAACAAAAAGACACCAAAAATAATAAAAAACAGAAAATCAAGTTTCTTAACCACATTTTACATCTGGTTGGCCAAGTTCCTTTAACTTGTTCATTTTCTCCAGTTCAGCTCAGCAACATTAAGCTGGATGAAATTTGCTGCTTGGCCACAGTGATGAGGAGTAGAAGTCAAGGCGGAGCTTTAAATCTAGAAACATGAACTAACATTAAAGTGTGGCGGTGACGGCATCATGCTGTGGGACTGTGTTGCTGCCATTGTGTGTGTGGGATACTAATGTACACAATTCATCAACATCTCATCACATCAACACTGACATGGTTGGAACTGGGATGGACTGGAGGTGCCAACAGTAGTGTTTTGGATGTGATAAAGCATGCTAACATTAAGAATATGCAATAACTCATTTTAATTTGAACTCTACTAATTCTGTCCAGAAATATCCAACATGAATCACAACAAGATCTTAATGAAAAATGTGATTTATCTGCAAGAAAGTAAAACCAAACACAAGTCAAGACTGGTTTTGAAATGAATAAATTAGCTAAAAATACTCTCCAGACTGATGTTGTGAAACCCTCAAATTCAACTCTGTTGAAAATTCATGTCTGTGTTTAAAAGCTGAACCTGGCTTTTAATCAGGCTTACTAATCAATCTGGACTGAAACGATCCTGTCAGAAAGACTGATCAGACATCTGCTGTGACAACAAACATTTAACCAAATATGACTGGAGGTGTGTGTGCACACATTTGATCTGTGTGCATTTTTTATGTGTGGTTTAGAGAAAATCAATAGTAAAGTCAAATTCGGATTCCCGATTTTAATTTTTAATAACCTTCAAAGTTCTATGTTGAATTATTGGCTAAGCCTGGAAAAACACTATTAAAATAAATCATTCCGTCTCCAAAATTAATATTTTGTGAGCATTGTTGTATCTGATGCAGCTCCTAATATCTCATAGCGGTAGAAAAACGGCAACTGTTTGATTGGATTGAACCAAAACACAGGTCAGGGCGACCCTTCGCCGAGCGAGCTGCCTCAGCCTTGACTTAATATCTCTGATTTGGAGGGAGGCAGTGTGGGAAAAAAACAAACAAACTGTAATTTATTTTCTTCCCATATTTTTTTCTTTGAACAAAGGAGCGGGCAAAGTAATTACTAAAGTTGGAAGGAGTTGTAAATCCAATTTTCTAAAAGAAAAAAAGGAGAAATGGCCTTTCAAATGTTTGCATTTGAGAACAAAGGCGAATAGGTGGGAGTGATCATTTGTACGGTTCAATTAGCGAAAGTAAAGAGTTTGTCATGGGAGGCTGCACATTAATCTCACTCGTATGTTAAGTAAATTCAGGTTAAAGAACATAAAAGTCAGCAAATAACTCACTAAAAAAGTGCAAATGGATTCCACCTCTGCACCTCTGCGTTGCTCGCATGCCGAATTCAACCTGGTTCCACCTCTTTTTCCGTCCCACAGTTTCCAAGGTTGCCGTCGTTGTAAAGGGGAGTGTAATGAGCTGCCAGTCAAAGGGCCTGGGTTTGATTCATGGTTAGCTTCCAGGGACGACAGACTTATTTCTCCACTGAAACCTGAGAAGCAGTGACAGCTGATGCATGCAGAATAAGAAACAAACAAGACACATTTACATTGCCATGGCTTTATTTTCCCATCCCCAAGCTGCCGCCGTCTATTCAGTTTGACAGAAAATGTGATTATCTGCCCCTCATGTGGTTTGTGAAGGAGCAAAAAAGAGACGCGCTGCAAGTAAGTGTGTTCGCTGGCTGCTGCAGAGAGGCGTCTGCGCTTCGCTCCGCTCCTGCCTGCATGTTCCTCCTGTGCGCCTGACACTTTGGCTCGTTATTAGACACACCACTTCCTGCTGGGCAGGCCAGGTGTTGCTGTGCCTGCCATAGATACGCCTCCAATCAGGGAACTGCAACAGACACGCACGTAAAATTGTGGTTTTATTAGAGTGCAGATGTGATACATTTATCAGTTCTTCTCTTCTTCGCCGAGGAGGCGTTAGATTGTGGTCCGAAGAGGTGAAACTCAAACTCCAGTGCCCACTTTGCAGCTAATAGCTGTTCACACAGTGAGAAACATCGAGCCCATGAGGACAGGTGTGAATGTGCTGTTCACTTTCCCCGCACCAGGCGTAAAAAAAAGGTTGGAAATCCAAATACGACTGCATCTTTTAACATGTTTGTTCAAATATACCAAAAACTGTTTCTGTGAATTGCAGCATATTAGCTTTGGCTTAGCAACGACTGTAATTTATGTCTTTGGACAAACTAAAACTATAAAATTGAAAAAAAGAGAATGTTTCAAAACACTATATTTTCTTTTTTCTGTTTTATTACAAATGTGGCCACTGTAAAATAATATGAATATTTAATATAAAAGTTCTCAAAAAACACAAGTTTAGACTCAATTCATTAATATCATAACTTTAGATTTGTGACTTGACTTGGACTTTGACACCAATGACTTGGGACTTGAATCAGACTTGGAAGTTATTTGAAAAAGACATGAAAGAGATTTTAGTTTTTTTTATCTCTCTCTTTTTTACTCTTTATTCAATGTTACATGACTCTGTGTTTCTGTTTTTAATGATGTAAAACACTTTGAAATGCCTTGCTGCTGAAATGTGCTATACAAATAACATTTGATTGATTGATTGATTGATTGATTGATTGATTGATTGATTGATTGATTGATTGATTGATTGATTGATTGATTGATTGATTGATTGATTCACCCCAAATTTAAAGTTTAAAACACATTTTCAAAAAGTGCAGAATTAATGTTCTCAGCTCATTAATTCATTTCACTCTTTCTGCATCGTCTCTCTTTATGCTCTGTATGTATCTGAGCTGCAGCAAACTAACTAGATTTAAATATGTATATATATATAAAGGATTTGCACTGCCATTCAAATATAGCTGATGTTTTATTTTAAAGTAAACAACAACAAAACCCTTGTCTAGATTCCAGAATACTAAACTCTTTATCGGACACAATGGTGGTCAAAGAAAGTACAAATCACAGGAGATAAAAACACCAGATTCATAAAACTTTGTTACTACTTGAACTGTGCAGGCAAACAATTACTTTGTTGTTTTATTGTTTTATATTGCAGAGAAACAAAGAAGATGTATGTAATGCTTTGCACAGCTCTGACCCGTCTGAGATGGGCTTCGCGTTGGGGAATCGGATTCATTTGCATATTTTTAAAATGCTGTAACAGCCAGAGTAAACACAAAACCACCGTAGCCTGTTTGCCATCCAGCTAATTATCTGGACCGTCTTCTTGGAATGATTACAAATATCTCTGCATGTTCCCAGAGGAGCAACAGCTTAAATAGTTTTACTTCAGAGTTTGTCTGTTTTTTTAACTTCTGTAATTATTTCTTTATTTTTTAAATGTTATTTCAGTCCAGTTCATGATTATCTTTAATTATAACCTCTTGAGTTTTGGGCTTAGGCCTTATTAACCATGTAATACTCATTATAACTCCACTTCACAACCTGCATCCTCTACATTTATTGTCAGCTGTAATCTTTGGAGAAATGATGTGTTGGAAAGCAGAAAAGACAGAATTTCAACATTTTCTCTGAGTTTCTCTTGATCATTTTGCTGAGAAACTCATTTTGTGGCAGATGAGTCAGACACAAAACGGTTCAGCAGTACAGAACAACACAACTGTCACTTAAACGTGTATTTCATTTTCATTTACAGATTAATTCAGATGCCTCTGCAGTGGCAGCTGTTGCCGTAAAAACAAGCAGGTTTCCTGTAGGTATCTACTGGACAACCGTTTGGATTCTGTTTTTAGCTGTATTGACTGGACTAAAGATTAAAGCACAGCCAGGAAACCAGCAGAGAAGCTGGAATGAAGGATTTCATGTTTGGCCACAGACTTTTCTTGCCAAATTAAAATACTGGGGGGAGACAATCCAAGTCTACATGTTATCGCACTGCTGAAGTATGCTGAAATACTTTAAAATTTACAACCGAAAGAATTCGACTAATCTCACATCCAGCAGGGGAACACTTGACAGATTCATAGCTGCTGTGTTTAACGTACCCTTTCTGCAATAAACTGCGTCCCTGGAAGTGTCTGCGGATGCCTCTGGCTGATT
The DNA here is from genome assembly GCF_051168715.1 of Poecilia mexicana. Classification (NCBI taxonomy): domain Eukaryota; kingdom Metazoa; phylum Chordata; class Actinopteri; order Cyprinodontiformes; family Poeciliidae; genus Poecilia; species Poecilia mexicana. The sequence goes on from NW_028263384.1 coordinate 28,887,808, forward strand.
GAATTTAAAGTGCAGCAGACACAGCTTTATCATCTGAAGTGTGTGTTTGTTTTAGATTACTTCCCAAACCAGATGGTGTAAAAAAAAACATCAACCTCAGTTTAGCAATTCCAAGACACTTCTTTCCCACACGAGGACCAGAGAAGATTGAAGAGCAAGTGTGAAATTGTATGTTTGCAACAACAGTTTTTGATGTCAAATTCCTCAAGAAACAGTCATAATCTTGGACTCCGCCGTCTTTCACTTCAAGGAGACGAGTTGTGCTTATAAATAATCCTTGCTCTCATTTGCTGAAGCTGCTCCAAGCATTGCAAGAATGAAGAAACTGCTGTGAGGAGAAATATTTCTGTCCTCTGCTCCCTCTTTGTTTCTCCTTAATTGACTTTTTAACAAGGCTGTGTTCAGGCTGACCAGCAGCCACCCTTCATTTCCAGCTGCTACCTACACACATGTTCACTTCTTTTATTGGCTGGGGTGGGGGAAGTCATTAAAATTGGACCCACGCAAAACGCTCCCCATTTCTGCATCAATGAGCTATGAGCATAAAATGAACAACATGTTTATATGAATGATAATGCCGACCCCTGGGTTTGCTTCCTGGGGAGGTCAAAGCCAATGAAAACACTCTGGGGTGTAACTGAAAGCAAGAATCTGCACCAAGAGCAATATTTGGAATAGTAATCAAGCAAACGGTTGTAAGAGCTAAAGCTTTCACTTTCCTCTTGTGGCTATTGAGAAATGAATCAGTGCTAAAAGAAATGAGTCGATCCATCTTTCTATCTATTGATCCCCACATCAACTTACTCCTTTGGATGCAGGGAAGTAGCAGGAAGTAGCAGCCCAGTCGTCGTTCTGGCAAACTGAAATGCAAACACTTCCACAACAAAGTTCCCGATTGGCTCCAGCATGTAGTCGAATCTTTAAATGTATTTTACCGTCATAAACTGTGTTTCCATTACAAATGTGGGCAAAACCTTTTACATCCATGCATATCCATGTTAGCAGTTGGACTGTTGTCACAATAGAAAAATAAAACTGATTTGTTGTAGCAGAAGAGGTAAATCTGGGAATTCCAGATTTTATATTCTAAAATATGTTGACAGCTTTCTGCAAATTATTCTAAAAAAAAATTAATATGAAAATACCAAACAAGAAAGAACCTTCCTCACATCTCCTTGGTTTTACTGAATAACCCCAGAAAACAGGAAATGGAGATGTTGTGTAAAAACACATGAAAACTCTCCAGATCTTAACTAAAGCAAATCAAATCTTTTCCTAAGCATGAACCAGGTTGTTATTCTCTCTGTAAAATTTGTAGTTATTCCAAAAGCAACAGAAATAAAACAAAACAGATACATGGAAACATCCTCAGACTAAGAAGTGAGACCAGCAAAAAGAGCAGCACACATTTTCTGATGCTTTTTGCATTTCAAATAATCAGAATTCCCACTTTCCATGATACAAAGGGCTTTCTGTTAGGTAAATGTACCATGGTTTAACCATTAAGAAGCTAGAAATCCTGCATTTCAAAGATTCCTGTTTTCAACTGAATAGTGGTTTGAAGCCCTGCAGGAAGAAAGTCCTGGGTTCAAATTCCTCCACAAAGTTTGCATGTTCTCCCCATGCAGCCATTGGTTCTCTCTGGCTTCCTCCTGAAGTCCAAAACCTTCTGTGACTCTTCAAAATGGGAAAGATGAACAAGATGCCAAAAATGTAATTCTTGCTAAAGTCAGAACGATAATTAAATCCACTCCATTCATAGTTTTCTAGCCCTGCAGAACCGCATCACCGTTGGTGCCTTTCAGATGAAGTTGTTCCAGGCTGATCAATGTGCAGCTAAAAAGATTCATAAAGACAATTAAAAACATTTCTGTCCCACTAAATGTGCTGAAACTTTAACTGGGACCTCATTGGATGCGTCAGCAGTATACTGATATAAAAACACGACTAGATCAGCTCAGAAACGGTTCAGCAGGCGCACAGTCTTCTGTCATGACTGTCTGGATCACATAAAGAGGATTTTTACCCAAACTAAATAAATGTGCTCGAATTACTCTGTCAGTGTTTAGAGGCAACAAAGAAGATGTAATAAAAACAATGCCATCATTGTTCAGTTATTCAGCAGTACATTTTCATAGTCAAAAGTCTGCAAATTGTTAATATTGTTGAACAAAAACCGTATTTTCAACCTTAAAATTTTTTTTTTCTTACCTTAAAGTGTCATTTGCACACAGATAGAAGATGTAAATGCAGCAGCTTGTGCTTTAGCAAGTTAAATTGATTTACCACTTGAAGAACAAAAAGGTCAACAAATAAAGGATGGAGGAATTATTAATAATTCTCACAGCAACGTCTCAGCCGAGGGAGGATTCTTCAGTAATGTTATTGCAATCCAATCTTTATTTTAGAAAAATTATGAAGCTTGCAGACATGCTCTCTCCTTTATGGTGCTAATTATATGGGCATCCCGGTGCATGCCTTCTTTTTCTTTGTAATGCTTTAAAACTGCTGCTAATCTGATAACACTAGTTACTAACATGCATTAAAACAACAAAGGATGAGGTAAATAGCTAATTTACATCCTGGTGCATTATAAATAAAATGGTAATTTGTAGGAAAGAGAGGGAGGAAAAGAGTTAATGGACAGAATACAAGGTGCTGATAGGAGTGAATGAAAAAAACAATGTATTTAGTGGATTTTAATCGTGTTTTAGGAATCCTAAAATATTTGATGTGAAAGTTTTTGTCCTTCTTTTCCAGCTTCTGAGTTCCTGGGTTTGGTTTATTTACCTGTTTGAGCTGTCACAAGCCGGCTGGAGTAGCAGCCCCCCGAAGGCTACGTTCACTTTACTGAGGACTTCTAGGGGACCGGGCTGATGTTATCGCTCCCTCTGAAGTCTGCACTATCCCTTTGAACACACTTTATCTTCCCATCTTTTTCTCTCCTGCAAAGTGCAAACAGAGCAGCACAGAGACTCCGCTTTGAAATTAGTTAGCTACAGGGTAACGCTCAAGTCCCCGCTAAAGCACAATTCATTTTTAAAAAAGAAGGTGCATGCTCTGGAAATAAAACTCCCATCCAGTCCCTGAGCTTGAAACAACAAAATCCAGATGGAGATGCATGAAAAATTAGAGACAAATTGCCGTCTTACCTCCTGACGTGCTGCACAAGGAAGCGCAGAGACGGAAAACAAGTTATTGAAAGCATCACACTCTTGCTGGAATCCCAGATGACACTGAAAGCTGGATGCATTTGCTGGGTTCCTCTTCTCCTTTTCTAGGGCTGTAAATAGCATTTGTGTGACACTTGGCTCCTGTGGGCCCAGGATGCTGTAAACCAGCACTAAAATATGATCCTCTCTGCCACGGCTGTGAACTCCGACTTCTGTTGTTGTGTGACTGTTGACGAATCAGAGCGGGGACTTGGGGTTTTGCACCCAAAGGAAATATTGCAGAGTGAAATGCCTTCTGGCACTTTTCCGCCAGCCCTTGATTTGAATAGACAAGAGCTGCTGGGGAGGATAGAGGGATAAAAGAGGCTGAGGGAGAACGGTGACAGGAGCTTCAAGGAAAGACACAGAGTCTACAAGATGGGGAGATGCTGTGTAGTGTGGGGTTACACTGGGAGAGGAAGATCTCACTGGGTAGGTCACAAGAAATAAAAACTATTTCATGCTCTTACTCAGAATAGCAACAGTCACCTAAAGTTTTAGTTTTCAGTTTAAACCAGCAGCGTCCTCCTCGTGTTGAGATAAACGTAAAAAACAACTTCTAAAATTAATCTTCGCTCTCGTTTAAGGATTTATCTAAAGCTAAAAGGCGGCTACACAAGCAGCAGAAAACCACCAGGCTCACTCCAGCTTCAAAACTGGAATTTGCAGAAAAATTGTAAAAATGTTGCATCTATCTTTGACTTTCTATAAGCGATAGTTTTCTATCAAAATCTGTTTCCAAAATGACCATTAAGTTGAATCGGAGTATCCACCCTTTCTCCAGCACTGCATAAAAAATATCAACGTGCCAACACATGAAAATGGACGGTCACATTTAGAAACGGGTCGTTCTGGAGAAGGACATGGATGAGTGACTGAGGTCCGGCTTTTCTGAAACAGCGCGGCACATTTTCCAGATCAGGAGTCACAAACCTGTGATTATTTTAACCTGGAGAGCAGCAGAGTTGGGATATAAAAGTATTTGGGAAATTAAACTCAAAATACCTTCATACTGTTGTATTTATCATATTTTCAAGGAACAAATTACAGATTTGTAAAATAAAAACATAATTTTATCATCGCTGACATTGCCTCTGTTAAGTAATTTTGGGACACACACCTCTCACACAGAAAGACAATTAAGAAAAAGTGTTGGTTTTACATGATTGTTAGTTTTTATTTGGCCTTTATCATTATAAAATATGTGCTGATGTACGCAGATTACATTATTAAATCAAATCAATGACGCTAAGTTATGGTTAAATCAAATAAATCCTGAACCACCTCCTGAAGAGGTCAACAATCTCAGCATCAGATTCTTTTTACCACACGTGTCGCCATTTTTTTTTTTTTTTAGAAAGAGCACTTAACTAAAAGGCCTGAGATCTTCATTTTTTCAAAATCCTTTTATGTTTTTGCCCAACACCTCAAAGGATTAATCAGGGCTTTTTATAATTCAGCTGCAAATAGGCAGACGAGTCTCCTTCTCCTCCCTTTGACCTGAATGCAGCAGCAGCCGTCCTCCCTCTTTAGAAAAGGCTGCAGTGGGATCAGATCAAACACATGCCCTCTGTGCCCGAGGCAATGAAAAATAAACCAACAAACAAATAAATAAGTAATCACAAAGGACGTACAACACAAGGAGCCTTTAAAACAAGAGCAGAACCTCATTTATCAGAGCGGTTCATGTTGTTTCGGAGTCTTTTGTGTTTGGGATAATCCTGCACATTCTGGGAAACACATCAACTCCCTGATCTCATTAGATCCCTGGTTGTTGTGATTTTACTGATTGAGAAAATTGCAAAAAGGCTGGAATAAGTTGATTTTTGTGCATACCATTATATGAGTTATTCCCTACAGGTTGGTTGCATTTAAACCAATAAGATCAGCCTGAAAACACCTCATTGTTTCCTTGGCGATGCCCTTGGTGGAAACATATTTTTTTGGGAAAAGCAACAAATTAAAAAACCTCGGCATTGGAAAAACATTTAGATTATTTTAAATGCTACAAGTTTTTAATCAATAAAGCTTAAAGAGTATATGTATGTGTATAAACATCTCCAAAGGCACTTGATATTCTGCAGCATTCATGAGCGAAGAGGAGGAAATGGATTCCTATTGAGCTGCAGAAGGATTCATTGGCGCGTGCAGTCCGCAGCTTATGTCTCTGCTGAGCCATGTCAATCAACTTTAATTGTGCATTAAGTTCCGCTTCCAACGTTGACTCGGAGGTCATTAATTCCCATCAAGGACAGTTCTGTGATAGACTCATGTCGCGCAAATACAGTGGCTGTTAGTTTGCAAAGAGCTTAGCAAGCAGCGAGCGTTCCTCGTGCTTTGATTCGATGCTAAGTGCTTCATCAATCACAATCCTAGACAGATCATTAGAGGCTCCTAGGATGACAAGAGCAGCCAAACTATCTACAGCAGATTGCTCCAGACCACCCCTCAAACCTTTAATTACATCCAAGGTTGGCAGTTATCAAAGACATGCAGTGATAAGTGACTCACTCAATAGGAGCCATTAGTTAGAGAAACTTGTTGGAGTCAGGGTTTTCACTGACTTGCATTGCAGAAGGTCTGAGGAGGCTTTTCATCATGTGGTGAGCAAAGGGAAACTTAAAGGGGCAGTGTTATGTAAAACTGACTTTTTTTAGCTTAACATCTCGTTATAATGTTATTCCATCATCGAAAATATATCTGGAGTGTTGCTTTTATTCTTTCATGCATTTTTTGAGAAATATTTTAATCTCTCATGGCAACCATTCAGCTGTGGAAAATGCCTGAGCTCCTTCAGACTAGCCAGCAGCAATTAGCAAACACCTGATGGAACTGTGCATCACCTGAGCTCTTTATAGGAGCTACTTCTCAGTAAAAACGTTGCTAAAGGATTATAGAGGAGCCATGTTGTGGTGACTTTTATATATATATATATATATATATATATATATATATATATATATATATATATATATATATATATATATATGACGATGAAACACAAGTTTTGTCCTTGCCTTCATCATCCAAACCAAACCAAATTCACTTTAAGCTCCAAAAAACTCACAGTTGAAACAAATGCTGCACATAACTGCAAACTAAAAACATACATCAAAATAAAAAACATAAATATAACGTGCATAAAAGATAAATCACAAACTAATTAAAACAAACAAGGTCAAACTAAGGCTCAGTGGGGTTGAAAACCAAAGAATAAAAATGGGTTTTAAGACGAGATTTAAAAGATGGCAGTGAACCTCTGGAGCAGAGAAGGTCCTGTTCCCTTCCTGGTTCCTCTAGACCACAGCTGTCAAACTGAAGGCCTGGGGGCCAAATCCGGCTCGCCATAAGATTCTAACGGGACACAGAAATTCAACCAACATTTGTGTAGTTAATCTAATTAACAGTTTCTATCCGTACACTGCCAGATAATTTCATTTTAAGAAGTACTCATCGAATGCAGAGACAGCTGTTTATTAATATTTTATCAGTTTGTTCAGGCCCTTTATGATGCAGTTCAAACTGGAAATGAGTTTGGCTCCCCGGTCCCAGACGCTGGTTCCTACAGGACTGACCTGAGGGGACAGAAGGTGTGATGAAAATGTTAAAATGAACTCCAGCCAGTGGAGAGAGAACTGGGGTGATGTGTTTTTACCTTCTGGAGTATCAGAACTTGTCACACAAAAGAATGTGACATCCTGCAACAAACACTCACAGTTAGGATTCTTGTTTCAATTATAACACAGTTTTGATACAACTTTTAAAAGCTCCCTGTTTCAAGAAGACTGTTTTCAAGATCACAATATTAAAATAAAATGTATTGCTACAGTTTTATGATTACTGGGGCTAAATGAGTTATTTCTTTTGTTCTCAATTTAGAATAGTTTTAAAAAAGAAGATTGTTTATGATGCACTAAATATGTTAGTATTTTATCATGTTATCATCCAGGAATCTGTTTAATAAACCATAAAAAAACCTTTACAAAGTCACTTGCTGTATAAACTGTTTCTATACAGATTAATTTATAAAAGAGCCAAAGTGTTGCATCTCTGCACGTGTAATTTTCTGGCAGTTTGGATCAGAGAAGTTGCTGTTTTGGATATTCAGCCTCATTCTGGAAATAAGACGATTCAAATGAACAATTAAAAGCCCAAAATTAAACTTGAGCGTATCGATAATGAGTGGATGACAGTTTCTGACCAAACAATACAATGAACTTTACAGAATTCACTGAAATAATTTACCCAGCAGATTGTTTGAAATGCGTGCTGCACCTCTCAGTAAGCAAACCCAACATCTCCTTCAACTCATAAGGACTAAAAGGACTAGAAGTGTGCTGCGTACCAAACATTTTGTCTTTCTTACCCACCTGAGGAACAGAAAACACGGCTTTGCCATGCCAGCACCCTGGGAATGATCCGTAATGTGTGTGTTAATGTGTGTGGAATACTTCTGGTCGCTTTATCTCCCGGATGAGCAGCTGGGCTGCACATACCGAAGAGGAACATATCGGCCAAGGTCACAGAGTAACTCTCCCAGGCCCTTCACCTTTATCTGAAACAACAGGAGGGAGCACAACCAGACAGTCTGAACTCATCGTTCGTGTTGGGCGTACCCTGGGGTTCAAGTGCCCCCTGTTGAGCAGAGGAGAGAAAAGTCCCAGAGCAAGATTGTTTAAGAATGATTACATTTAGCTTTTACATTGTCATCACGCTAAAATTTGTCTACTCTTACAGTATAATTTTCCAAACTAATTTTAATCCTAAACCCCAGATCACCCTGCTGAACTAGACTCTTAATGTAATTACATTCAGCACATTTCTATATCGCCTGTGGCTTTGCACCCCCTCCCATGTTCAGCCCAGGATATGGATTCAGTGCAGCATCAATGACTGTTTGCCTTCGGGAGGGGAGCAGTGCTTATTCCAGCAGACAGAGCAGAGAGATCACATGAATATCAGATCCCAGTGGAGCTGTAGCTTTGGCTGCTGTTTAAAGTCTAATCAATGAAAGAAACATGACCCCTGTCTATTTGTTGTGGGAGACGACGACAAGCTGTTTCTGGGAAAACTGCATGCTTTGTGCAATTCAGGAAAGCGAGAATATGTGCAAAAAGCATCAATGCAGATACAGTGTCATTTGTAAATAATTTACAGGGCTGTTGGGCGTATGATTTAACGACAACATTTAACACCTGTGCAAATTGTTGAGCGACGCAGCAGCAGAATGCAACAGAAGCTCTTGCGGATTCCAGCTTGCTGACGGTGAAGATCTGACTGTAGCTGCAGGCGCAGGCCACCTTCAATGTCCAAAGCTATTAGTGATTCCTGTACAACTAAAGTGCTGCTCCAGGGTACCCATTTCCTTGCATTAATGTCTACCTTGCACCACAGCAAATCAAAGGCTTATTGTAATGCTGCTGCCCATTTCTCACGCTTCCTGAGTAACACCGGCTGCTGGGATCAGGCGCTTTGGAAATGAAAAGATAGGGAGGGAAAAAACACAAATTTTCCTGTACGTTTTAAAACAATAGTTTATTCGTAAGAACAAGAAGAATATCAAACAAGAAAGTAGGGCAAAAGTCCATCAGTTTAGCTAATTCATTTTCACTGCTATTTGACAAGCTAAATGCTTTCAGCACAGAAAGAAATAAACCTGAATGTTTTCTTTTGTAATTACAGTTTTTTGTTTTTTTTGTCTTCAGTGTGTAAATATAGAACTGTTTTGCTGAAACCGGATCACAAAAGTAATCAATAAGAGGATCCTGAAAGGACTTCCTTCATGTATGTGTAAAGTGCTGTTTCTTCTCCTCGTTGCGTCTCGGCTCGGTAGAGTCCGGTTTGTGATGTAGGTTTCTTATTGCCAGCTGAAGGTGCGCTTCACCATCCTGAAGAAGCTCCGGTTGTGTTCCCGCAGGTAGGAGCGAAGCTGCTGCAGGACGGTGCTGTTGACGGACGGGTGAGGACGTCCCTTAGACTCGTGCAGACACCGCTCCCGTCCGTCGCTCCGGATGCAGTAGAACCCTTTGGTCTGGTTGAAGTAGAAGTTGGAGGACACTATCCTCGGAGGCAGGTTCAGGAATCGCTCCACCTTCTGAAGCTCTGGCAGGGGGTCGTGGATCAAAGCATCCCCGTTCACGATGTGTATCTGTTCCAGGGGGAAGTGCTTCAGCCAGTTGCGCATATGAACGTCGTACAGACTCCTCTGGATCGCCTTGTAGCGGATGTTCAGGGCTCCGTTGCGTACCAGGAGGTTCTCAATGGCTTGCACAGGCTTGTGGTTCTCCAGTCTGTTGAAGTACACCTGGGTGTAGTCGGAGATCACCCGCTCAGTCGGGTCTCGCAAGATCAGCAGCAGCTTTATAGACGAGTTCATGGCGCAGATGCGTTCTGGTGCGAGAGGCGACGTAAAGTAACCCGGAGTTTTCTCTATCGTGATCTGATGAGGGTAGGAGTACGGCATGAGGTCCCGGTACCACTCCAGACCCTTAGCGTAGTTTTCATCCCAGTCAAAGAAGTGGACCTCGGTGGCAGCCACCGCGACCTCAGGGTGAATGTCAAGCATCTCCAGCAGCGCTCTGGTGCCCCCTTTTCGCACGCCAATGATGATGCTGTGTGGGGTCCGCTTGCTTGTTCCTGGCGGTGGGGATGAAGTCGAATCCTCAGAGACATTGACTGGTGGTACTGGATCAGGGTCTATGCTGTCCCGGGCTGAACCAAAGCCTGCCTTAATGAGCTCAGATGGGGCAGCATATGTCTGGAGAACCAGCAGAAGCAATGATACCAGAAAGGAAGCCATGGGGATGAACGGATGAGCGGACACTGGCGCGATAAAGGAGAACTAAGACAGCGGTTTAGCTGTGGACGAGATGTCGGCGCTCAGTGGGAACAGAAGCAGTCAGAAATGCAGACTTTCCCTGCTTTTGAATCTGAACCGGAGCGAGGAAAAATCATTGGCAGTCCGCAGTACATCTGTGGAGAGGAACAAAGACAAAAAGAAGAAGAAAAGGCTTTCAGATTTCAGGCATATGAAGCAGAATGAATGTCTTTATTATACTGAAATGGCACTTTCCTCATTCCCCTGAAAAAGCAATCCAGCCTTAAATACAATCCATGTCTATCATAAGTGTTGCGTCTCAAAGGGATAATCTCACATCGTCGGTCTTTTACTCTCCTCCCAGCTCCCTCCTCCCCCAACTTCACATCTGCTTTTTCCTCCTCACTCTATAAAGTCACTTTCAATTGATACTGTAATTTCTCTGGCTGAAAAACACTTAGCCAGACAGCTCATCAGAAAATCTGTCGGAGATATGCAAGTGTAGCTGAAGGCCAAAAGAAAAGTTTCCACAGCTAGGTGACTTTGATTTCCTATTCATGTCAAGAGGGATCAATAGCAAGGCAATGAAATTCAGCAAACAGAGAGGCTGAAGGATTTGGGCTGTTAAATATGAACTCTAATGGAGCTCCAGAAACCTTGGGAAAAATCTAATTCATCACCTTGGATCTCAGAGTCCAGATATGCTTCTACAGGGCTTCTTAAATATTTTATAATTTGCCTTTTCTGCCTTCAATAGACACCTCTCAAAGAATTAATGCCAAGGAATTAACTTTAAAAACTGAAACGTTCCGATGGAAAAGCAGCCGAGCGACTAGCTGCCGATCATTGAAACAACCGGGCCCAGCTACGCTAACACCTAGCTTCGACAGCAAAGGTCACAGAAAGGTCGTCTTTTCTTCCTGGGAACAGGGATGCACACACCAAGCAGACAGGCCTCCTTCCACCAAAATGCTGCCGAGAAATTGCCTACAAATCCTTGAAACACATTTTGAAAATGGGCCAGCTCAGGTGGAAATAACTTCAAATTTGGCCGGACTTTTAGAATAATTTGATTTATTTTCTGATGTTCCTGCGGATAACGTCCAACTTGTGTTTGCAGGGCAGAAATTGAACATTCGCTAACGTTATTTCAAGGTTGTTTCCATTCAGGATTAGTTTTAGTAAAAACTATGTAAGTCACTGTGGTGAAGATGTGAAAAAGTAAAAAAAAAAAAAATCTAACACAATCTTTACTTGGAAGCAACAATTTAATTCAAGGAAACACAATTTCTTTAAAAAAAACAAGTATTTTAACAAGAAGATGAAGAAAATATTCTTTCCACTATCATTGGTGCAGCGTTAGTTTGTGTAAAATTGTTTCTGTGTTGACGCAGCCATATGTTTTGAATTCAGCGGCAGAAAGGTCATCGGTTTTCTGGCAGAGGCCTCCAGATTTTTATTTAAAAGGTCCTGGTATTTCAAGGCGTTGGTGATGCGATGTGCCGTTACCTCTCCTTAAGGTCATGACCACTGACCCATTTCCAGCTTTCTGGTGTCTGTGATGCCATGAACTCAACAAAGTTCCCAGGGTTTGGGAAGAGAAACGGCTTATAGTAGCTTCAATCCTCTGTGGTTTAAATCTAAAACGCATTTACCTCTAAATAAAATAAAACCTCGTAGTTTTTAATGTTTAGTCTAAGGGTTAGTCTTGGATGTTTTTCTTGAAGAGATTTAATTTATTTAAGATGTTTTAGCCACATTTTCACACTGTCTATACAAAAAACAAAGTTGTTGCATGGGTGTATGTAGTAATAACTACAATTTTTAATTACTTTTTTAACCAATACCTACAAAAAATATGAACATTCACATTCAGAGACGGCACAAGAGTAAGAAAACATAGCCCTAACATTTATATATATATATATATATATATATATATATATATATATATATATATATATAAATGTACCCTTCATAGCAACAGGGTTATAAGTTATAACTACACTTGAGATGTCAAAGGTAAATAATGTGGAAGACAAAGTTTGCAGCGATGACCCCAGAACTGAGAGAAGTCACATATGTCACAGAAAACCGGCATGAAGTTTATGAGTGCGACAAATCACCTGAAAACTGAACGTAAAGCTCATCCGTCTTGCCAATGTGACCTGCGAGCTAACAAAGTGTAACATCAGGTTCACTGCTGATAACTTTCAGGTTATTCTGGGGACATTAGTCATTGTCCTCCCATGACTGATGCTTTGAGTATTTGAAATTAATTCTCACTGAAGCTTCAAAGTCCCAGAGAAAGCAGGAAGGCCCTCAATCTCCGTCTGTCCATAAATTATATAAAAAGAGGATCAGCAGTTCGTGAAGTGTGCATGAAACATTTTTGCTGAAATCTGTGCACTTATGTTGCTTTTATTGACCCAGTGTAATTATAAATTCTCTGCTTGCAGAAAAACTCTGCCTTGTGTGCATTTTAGCCACAGAAGCCGTTCCTCTAATTAAGCGTCTGTGATGAAGGCGCGTGCCAACGAGCGCTGTGCATTCTTATGATATCACCGCTGGCCTTTCTCTCACCTTACAGAGGCTTTCATCCATATAAAGGTGATGACACATGCCCCTCTCTTCACACTTCAATTGTTGGCCTGAGAGTGAGACGGTTCTGAACGCAGAGCAGCCGACATGCCCTATAGGGCCCGGCGTTGTGCAAGGAGGCACTTATGCGCTGTGACAGGCGCGCCTGCCTGTCAGCGTTTCCCTGGCAGAGAGCTGCCAAGTCCAATGGCTGCAGCCAGGCAGGCAGACGAGCTTTCTGTCTCATCCAATATCCCCCAACCTGCTCCCCTCCCTGCAGAGAACCACCTGGAAGGAGCTGCTGCTTCAGATTCATGGATCTTATGGCTTTATTCAGCCTTTTTTGGGATATCGCTGTGGCTTTTCCGTTTGACAAATGGCAGCCATGTTATCTGGCAGTCGACCTAACCAGGGGTGCATCCGTTGAACGCCGTTAGGGCCGTGGAGTGTTGCACAGCACAGGTTGGCAGGGCAGAAATATGGCCCCGGTGAGTCTTGTGAGTGGGATACAGCATCGGTTTGTTGTGGCTCCGTGCAGCTGCACAGAAAGACAGTTTAGATTTCGATCTCAGCTCCAGGCACTTTTATGCTTCTGGAGTTTGCATGTTTTACTCGTACTTGTCCTTCAGGCACTCTAGAGGTGCAGCATTCTAATCCTACTGAGGGATGAACATAAAAAAACGCAGCCAGGCAAGGAGGTTATAAAGGTGAAAATAAAGTGATGTAAAGTGTGGTTTCAGTGATGGATGTTGTTTTATAAAACACACTGCAGATCTGCAGGGATGCTGAACTTTTGATCAAACCGTTTTCCCATGACTTAGATTAAAGTGAAAAACTTTACCTGGAACTCAAAGATTGTGTCTATTCTTTCAATAAAACCTTTGAAGAATCAGTGATGAATTTTAATGGACAGAAAAAAAAAAGGAAAACATTCACAAGTCATTCATGCGTGCACAGACCAACTCTCAGTTCTTTACAGGATAAGTTCTAGATCTGAACCGTGAATTGTTCGTCCAAAGTCCAGGTCATATTTCATGTTTTTCTTTAGCAAATCCAAGTCTAGTCTTTCATCACACATTTTCATCAGAAGTTCAAGTCAAGTTTCAGGCTTTACTTCCCAAATCCAAGTCTTTAGTGTTTCATAAAAAGCCCAAATCAGGTCTTGTGTCCAAAATCCAATTGAAATCTTGAGTCTCAAGTTTATCATCTTTCATCCAAAGTCATTTTTTTCTCAGTCAAATCTAAAATATTTTTTCCAAAGTCAAGTCTTAAGTCTTTAATGCAAGCCTAAGTTTGCTGCATGAGGTTTCCCTGAAACGCCGCATTCACAGCCGCTCCCAAGTATAAGAGGTTTGTCACCTCAGTTTTCCTCTGATGGCTGATAGATGATGAAGGCTGAATTATGAATACATCATGTCACTCTTTCCATCTGTGGTCGTCAGGATTTTAATGGCCCATCATGTTGGTAAGATTATTCACATGTGATTCTTACTTAGTAGAAAAACCGCAGTTGTGTTTTTACAACATCAACAGAAATTTGACAAAGATCTGCACACATTTATAATCCTCTGTATGGTCAGTTATAAAGGAAACAGCATTTCTCCTGAATCATGCTGTATTGTTTCTTTTTCTTTTGCAGAACAGCTGACATATTTTAATTACACTGGAAGTGAGGGGGCCAGGGAGCAGAGATCACACTTTGGTTGAATTAATCCTCACACAAATGAGTCCTTTAAGAGTCCACTCATGCTCAAGATGTTTTCCTGCTGTTCACACATGGGATATTATCCACCCTCTGCTGGACACCAATGAATGGACTGCATGTTCACTAAGATGCCAAAATCAGTCCTGCTCCTCGCTCCCACTTGACCGCCAACACACACCGGAGGCCGACTTGCTGACCACTTTCAGTAGTCGGTGAGTGGAGCAGCAGCGTTGCCTGCAGCCGGCAGGCAGCCGTTACATCACTCCGGGCTAAAAGAAAGGCTTGCAGAGGTTCCAGACGCCACAGGAAGCCTCGCTCCCTCTAATTAACCCAAACAACCTCCTCTATACGTCTGCAGAACTATTCCTCATTCATATTCAGCACCCCGGAAAATTAACTGTGGCTGGCAGCAGGTACTGTAAGCAGCGGCTGAGTTTTCCGTTTTAATAACTACTCATTAGATGTTAGCGCAACATAATTATTATTCCAATAATGCTTGATTGCAAAGAGCATCTTTATTAAATAGGTTCAGAAAGGGATTTATAAATCACATCAATCAAATAATTGTACTCAATATATTAAGTTAATCATTAATGAGGGACTTTTCATTTTTCTGGTGTCAAACCTTAAAGAGTTATAAGACATTAATAACTATTGCTGGCTGGGAATGGGATTGTTTTCATCAGGACTAAATAAAATGCAATCAGAGGCAGAACAGCGCGCAGTCCTCGCTCTCTTTGCAGTTTCCTGAATCCTGTTGTGTTTCCAGTTATTTCTGATTCACTGGTTTCAAGCATCGTTAAGGTCGTCTCCTGTCGGATGCTCTGGCCCTTCCTCCAAATAAGCCGCCTCCTGGGACCAAAACACACAAGCACCTTCATCCTGCACTTTCCCCTCTTTCCAACATCTCTTCCGTAGCTTCTTACTCCTACCGGCTGGCAGGAAAAAAAACACATAGTACATTTTCCACCTACACTCATCCATCTGAAGCTCTCCCACATACAGGACTGCCTTTAAATTATGGATGAATATTGGTTTACAGTGGGCTTCCTGGCTCACTTTAACAGGTTATATTACAAAACCTAAACATTCAGCTCATCAAAGAGACGGGTTTTATTTTTCTTTCCCTTCCCACCTCAAATTCCTGGTGATCTCTTGCACTAAAGAAGCAGGGAAATCATTTTTTTAAATAAAAATAAACAATATAGCTACACAATAAAGTAGAACCTTAGATTGTGAACCATCAAATAACACATAACAGGCCATCTTGTTTCCAAACAGGTTAGGATGTTTTCAAAAGTTTTGTAAAGAAAATGATTTAAGGATTACATGAACTCTACAATTGACTGAGAACAGAAGATGAAGCTTAGGAATATTCTCCTCTGGGGCCACCTAGTGGATGGAAAACCTCGGACTAACTTCAGTTTTATTTAAATACTTTGCTCAAACCAAACTCGGTTGATACCAGCCTAACCCTAACATTGATAAAACATGGATTTGGTTTTCTGGTTAGATTATCTTGAAATACATTCATATAAAATCAAGGAATCGTCATATCTTTCCAACACAGACATATGGAGTGATGCTGTTGTTGGGTTAACACATTTTTAAAGAAAAACTGATTCCCACATGAAGATGAAGTGATACGTTTTCCGTCCGACATGTTTCCATTTAAAGCATAAATAACTGTTGCCCTGACAGCAGAATAACAAGGGGCAGAATTCATTTACACTCCACACTTTTTAGATCTTTTGCAAACATCCAAAAGGTCGCTCTCTATCTTCCTTCCTGTCCTTAAATTTTTGCTGCTGCACGTTCGAGCAAACTTGACTGTAATTCACAAATTTCTTGTAGGTTTACCACTGATACTTAAAGTAGGAAGAATCATGTTCCTTTGTTTCAGTGGGAAAATATTATAGAGCAGCTCTATTGGAAAGCAATATTTGGCTATTTGTGGAGTGCATGAGCAAGACAATGACCCAAGTCACACCCACATGTCAGCAAAGGCATTCATTACCAAGCTTGAAGACGGTGTAATGTGTCATTTCCTGGTGCACCCAGAAACAAGCGGCCTCAGGCACTAATTACAGCAGCTTAACTCTGATCTTTCATTCGCTGATTTAAACTTTCCCTGCATACTTTTCTTTTTAGCTACTTTTGTCCCTGCAGACTATTTCTCTGTGTAAAGGAAGGCTACTCCAATTACCAGTCCTTCTGCCCACCGCCATCTGTGCAAACATCAAGCATTATGCACCCAACTTCATGTGCTTCATAAACAAATATATGTTTACGCTGCATTAGCAAAATTTGAATAAACAAAAACAAACAAACATTTTGAGCGATTTAACATGATACTCAGGATGAGGATGTTCGGTTTTTCTGATATAAATACAAATCAGATGAGTCAAACCAAAAACACAGAGAGGTGTGAATCTCACCATGGCAACAGCCCTGTAGCTACCTAGCTTAAATGTGTCATTGTTCTCTCGCTAGCAGGCATGGTTACCCTGGAGCATTCTGTTGGCCGGAGCTCCTCGTGTTTAGCTATGGCATTCGTCAGTGCTCTCGGTTTTATTTGAGGAAATCAGCTGATGTTGTCTTGCTTTCCCTGAAGGCATTTCTGCAGATAAAAAAAGGCCAAGTTGCTCAGATCCCTCGGATGAGTGGAGGAGACGGATCCCAGGGACTCTGAATCGCTGAAACCCGTCTGAAACAACAGACTAGGACAGGGGATTCAATCAGAGAGCGGCCTGATGAGCCTTATTCAACCTGCCACTTCTGATAAAGCACCCATGCTGTCCGCCGCATCGCCGTCCACTCATCGCCGCAGATAAAGCTAATTTTATCTTGCCAATTTAATGCTACTGTAAATCTTATCGTGCTTCCCACATCGTACGTTCCCTGCTCCGCACAATGAGTCTGATCTTCTCCATGTAAAGTAATTACTCCGCAGTCTATCACAAGAGGGAAGGCTTGTGAAATGCGGACGTAATCAAAACAAATGCACCAACTTTGGTGTGGGTCTCTGGATTCCACTGTGCTTCTCCGGTCTCGCAGGCATCCTGAACACTGCAGTGTACGCATGCATTATGGATGAATTGCTTTATGAAATAAAAAGCAGAGCATCGTGTAATGAACTGCGAGGATGGTGGTTAATCTTTGATGAGGCTGATGTGGTAAATAGTTTAATGATTTACTGACTGAGACGCTACAGACATAAGCAAATTAAAGAAAAAGACAATGTTTAGAGAATTTATGTGCTGATGAGAAGCTTATATTCATATGAATGTCATAATATTTTGGCCGTTTAATAATGTATTTTACCTTATCTTTTTGCTACGGTGGAACAACAACAACATTTTTAAAAACAAGAATTTTCCTGCCTCTGATTCTCCACATGGTTCCTCTAGACTAGCGGCAGCAGCAGCTTTTAGTGGTGGAGCTGCACATCTTCTGAGCTCACCATAGGGACAAATTTTCAGTCAAACGCTCCGAAGAACGGTCATAAGCGGCATAATGGAAGAGCATTGTGGCGATAACATGGTGAGGCAAAATGTTGGAAAGAGTAGGAGCTTCTTAAAGAGACAGAGGCCCAATTTCAAGGCGTCAAACTGAGAACTCAAATTTATTTTAAGTCATTATAACACCTGAAAGTAACATTTAGTTGATTCTGCTACGAAATGGCACCAAGTGCCTGGAAAGTAAACAATACCACTCCTTTAATCTTATATTTTCAAGGTTAAAATTATAAAGACAGGCTCTTTTGTATTAACAAAAACTCAATAAAATTTGTATAAATGCTCCTTATCAAGCTGCACAGCCGCGTGCTGTTTTAAAGCCAATAACAAACCTCATGCATAATAGCTGGAGAAATGGAAAATGCTCTTGTTGTCAGAAGTTTCCTGAAACAAACCCAGCTTTTAAGTATAGTCCTACATTTTTAAACAACTGAGGTTGGGACTTAAGGAGGAATATTCCACACATCGCTGATTCCAAAGCAAGTTTGGGAGTTTCTTTGAGATTATTGTTTGAACATTCATCATTCAGCTGTTAATTTGAGGTGAAGCTAAATAATATGGAGGTTCTGCCAAATACTCCACATCGTGTAACGAGTCAGCGCCACAAGCATTCAACAGCAATCCTGAAAAAGTGGTTGAATCTAATCTAAGTCATAAATTATTATATCCATGCACATCTAGTGTATATAAGCATCTCTTCTTCACTGTACTGTATAATCTTTTAAAAGCTACACAGAGAAATACCACCTTTGTTTTAAATTATGCACCTGCTCTCCCAATGCAGCTGCATAATACATACTAACTAAGGTTTGCAAATATCACAAGTGTGTTCTCAGGTTTAAAGGTATTAACTAAGATATCTTTTGTTCAGTCCCCTAAACTACAGCTGGTGTGTGCATGCAATCCTAAATAACTTGGAAATCTTTCCACACCCTGGCTCATACATATCCAACTGGAAGGACTGCTGCTCAGATCTGCCAGGGTTTTTTTTTATATCATCACAAATATGTATTCAACACTGCAGAACTCCAGGTTTAGTCTTCGAACCTTCTGCCTGCCAGCAGCTGAATTGATTCTACACAAGGCAGCAGTTTGCGAGCTGGTAATAATGTATTTAACTCGCAAACGCTTCCCACAGGAGAGCAAAATGTTTGCATTCGATGTCGGTGTGTTAAAAAGTTAGAGGAAACCAAACCATGCAGCAGCAGCAGGGAATTACTTTCAAACACTAAATAAAGAGACGCAGGCTTTCTGCTGTGACCATCCGACTGACCAGCGACTAACCGGACTGGACTTCTGAATTAGACGCAGTGATAAAGGTTACTTTTCTTTTCCCCGGTGAATGTGAGTGACAAATCAGTGAAGCGTACCTGTGAGGTATGCAGATGAGGAACGTCTCGGGCCAACAGTGACAGCTGTACATTTCTGGGATGTAGTTCTCACCCTGACCTTGACCTTGGATGGGAATTTTCAGTATCAAGCTACCTCATCTGCATAAGTAATTCAAGTTGTCGCCTTGCATGCTGGTCATTGATTGAAACATAATCAGCGGGATCAGAGACTGTGGTGACTCAGTCGCTCATCTGTGCTAAGTTTAAAACTTGCAAAGTCATTGTTTTAATCAAAATGCTTATCTAAAGCAGGTCATGAAAGTCCATTTAATATTTTCTACTGCTTTTAGTGGATATTAGACACAAGTAAAGAAATATTTTGTTGGAGATTCTGGGGTTAGTAATTTGTCAGACTACGAGAAAGACATTGATATGACTTCCTGCACACTTTAGATGCTAAAAATCTAAGTAAAAAATAAATAAGTTTGTTTTAATAAGTAGGAAAAATAATCAGCTTGCTGCTCCGCTAGTCTGTCTTGCTCACCACAGGAGATGCTTTGTTCCTTTCTGCTGCTGTTAATATCTAATATTACCAAACATGCATGGTGGGATGGAGCAGGAGATGGATGGACAGCGAGGTGGGTGGTGCTCCGGTTTGCTGTGTGAGCGGAGCCTGAAGCAGAGCGTTTGGTTGTTCGTTTACATAACAGGATCAAAATAGATTGACATTTGGACAAACAATATGGTTGTACTACAAAATATATTCCCTGCTCACTTTTCCACGTTACAAACATTTCCTAAAACTTAGCAGAAGTTTCCTGGAACTGATCAAGTTCTTTGCTGGAAACGTTTATGAAACGTATAAAAGTAGTTTGCCACAAATTTTTATACGAAGCTTTCTAAGGACGTATTTTCACTTTGGTGTTTCAATTGGTCTGATGTGATATTCTTTTCTTAAATGCAGTGTTTTCATTATAAGAAAAAATCCAAATATTCCCAATGTTCCCAAAGCATCTTCAGTCAGAGGCTTCTTCAGATTCAGTGCAGTACAGACTGCTGCAGATCTTTCCTGTCCACTGCCATCAGTATCTTCAATAACTCTTTGAAAAATCTAAATTAATAAATTACAACATTTAATTTGCCTTTGGGATTAACAAAGTATTCTTAAACTGAATTTGAACTGAATAATTTTCTAATTAATTGAATTTGACTGCATATGGCTGGTTCAGTGTAGGCCCTGGTAAAGTATCTGCTAAGTTTCAGAAAGGTTTTTGACGTTCCACATGCACCTGGTAAAGTATCCAGATCTTTCTATGGAAGTATGTGGTAAAATCGACTAAAGTACATGTTAAATCCTAGGAAAGTTCCAGGAAAGTACCTGGCAGATTCTGAAATGGACTGAGTACAATCCGATGAGTTCCTGATGAATTTGAGGAAAATACCGAACTGGTCAATTCTGGAAAGTACAAGTTAAATTTATTTTAAATTGAATGGAAGTGCTTGGAAAGTTTCATGAAAGTTTCAGCAGAGTAACTGGTGTGTTCGTAGAAAGTATCTCATGAAGTCTTGAAGCCGTTACTTGGTGAATTCTGGGAAATCTTCAGTATTATTTGTGTTGAACAGCACTACCTAAAAAACACATTATCATCTATAAACTGATCAAACTGGAATGTTCCACATTGTCTACAGATCATTTAAAATAAACACAAATTACAATTGTTAAACATTGACTGTATTTGCATATTTTGTCATATTAGAAAAGTATCTTTTGTTGTTAGTTTAGTCATTTACTCTCAGACAAAAACCGTTTCACAATAAAAGCAGATGACTTCCATCCATATGTTGTTTCTGTCTAAAATTTATTTGAATATAAGTAATACTGTCAGTAATAAGGCAGAAAAAATTATTCTGACATTCTTAATTTTAACAAACTGGATATTTGTGTGGAAAAATACAACTAAAGCATCTCTGAGTTCCTGTAGCATTTTAACAACGCACCGGAGCCGTCCAATAACGTCTGAGCGCCACTGTGAGCGTGCTCACTTGCACCATGCAGGCAAATAAAATCGGTCACCTCTGTGCTCATTGTTGAGAAACAGCCTTGTAATTTCCTACTTGCAGGGCAAACTAGACTGTAAAATTTGTGTTTATCTATAATAACAATCTGCAGCTCCATTTCCCCGTGCTGATGCTCTGCCTCTCAGGCAAGAGAGCACCTCAGAGGCTTCAGTGGGCAGAGAAAGGCAGAATGCAAATCATCCCAGTTCCACCTATTGTGGCTCCGTTTCGTGGGCTTCCTAATTGTTTCCAGCATTAGCTTTTGCAAGGACTCCACACTGCTGCCCGAGTGGCACTAAGCTGTTTTTAGCGTTCCTCTGCACAAGCTTGAAACTCTGCCCGAGAGCGGATGAAAACTCCCGTGCCAGCTGGGTTTAACATCTGCCTTAGAACTGAGATTCTGCAGGCATCAAGGCTCTGTTTGCCGATGTATCCAAGGACAGAACACCGCTCTTTGTTGTTTCATTCTAGACGAACATGACACTTCGGTCAATGTCCAAACTGTGGGTTTAACCTTAATTCAAGGCATGCAAGAAGAACAGCATGGTAGTTAGGTAAGGAACATGTAAATAATTCACTCATTTATAAAGCTGCAAGGAGCCGTCTGTGACTTAATGGCAGTATCCACTCATGTGCGGATCTGGCACTGTGACAGAATCAGGTTAAGAAGATAGAGGGAATAAAACAGCATGTCACTTCAGCAGGGTGACTCTAATAGCAGAGCAGAGCTTTGTCTAAGCCAGAGTAATGCTAAACCCCAGAGCTTAAGTTAGTACCCTGGTAAAGCTAATGAGTGTAGCTTATTATTTCTTTATTTCCCTCATGCACTCTGTATCCTTCTGCGTGCGGAGCTGATGACCGGTCAAAGATTGGTCAACAGAAGCCTCATCGGCAAACTGCAGTATAAGGACTTCTCATTGTCTGTTTTATCGGTGCCATCTTGTTGTGCCATTGTTCATGAATAAGTCATCAGTCCTGCTCACGATTCCCCTCAGGCTTATTGCTCGTTCCACTGCCTCCGCTGCCCCGTAAACCCGGCTAAAGAGTTTATGGGAGATAAGAGGCAAAAGAGGTCCTGGGTCCAATAACTGTTTTTATCACCCGGGGTTCTGCAGCGGCGGCCGTTTTTATGTGCGAATCTGCCGGAAACCAATTCTTAATTAGAGGAGTTTGTGGACCCAGCAGCAAAGGGCCTAATGGGGGAGTGAGAGGAATCAGAGAGGGGGCATCTGTGGAGTTACTGGGCTGCTTTGTAACTGTGCCTGATAGCGATGCAGAGACAACAGGCGCGATGAAGCAGGCCCTTTAAAATGTTTGGTTAGCTGCTGGAGCTGTTTGTCTAGACAAGCCTGACTCCTTTTTTTAAAATTAGTTCAGCTTATTGATTTTCTAGGAGGCTTATCTTTATTAAAGGAGCCTGCCTTGTCAATGGAATTACTGCCTTTCCCATCAAGGTGAGCCGATTCGGTTTCCTATTATTGGGAGATTTTAAACGGCTGAGTTTAGAGGAAATACAACGTTTCAAACTAGCTAAAAGTTTGACAATATAAAGCTGGTTCTGTTTCATTCTATTAAAATCTAACACTCACAGCACTTACTGGTCCAACACTGAAAAAAATACATATAAAATTTCCAGTACATTTGTGCAGCAGGCCTCCTTATGGTCCAGGACTGAGATGGCCTTGAAAACATGGTAGAAATTTGTGTCATGAATAATTTCAGTATTTTTTTTTATCATATTCATATTCCACTTATAATTCACAACCAAGGTCAAAGAGTAAAAGTTATTCTTCAAATAAGACGCATATGAAGCTGGCAGAGTTTGCCTACATTTAGGACACCAAAGGTCTCGACTTGATTTAAAAAATGTGCAATGGCCAAACTAAGAGCCCGTCTCCATGGAGACGATTTCAGGTGTATCTGCAAACGTTTTTGTTGTTTAGGATGTAAATCCACACGGATTCGGCGTCTTGGGAGACCAGAAACGATCGTTTCTGAAACCTGGTTCCAGACTGAATTTCAAAACACCAGTTTCATGTTTCCATGTCTTTTTTTTAAAGGATGACACCGTCAGTCCTGTTGCAATACGCAATAAATCAATCCCTTGCATGACGAATTAAAACAAGCTCAAACCATTTCCATGATTTATAATTTTTCTCTTTTCCGTCTCTCTTTCTAGTAAAAATCTGGATGATAAAAGTTTTCAGTTTGTTGCTTTGGTCTCAACGAGCCTTTTGTCAAACAATTTTGTTTCCACAGCCTTCATAATTCATATTATTTGTTGTTTCTGTTATTTTGTCTATTTAAGATGAGATAGAAGTTCAGCGCCTGCAAGATGCAGACACAATATGGATTTAAACGTTGAAATTTCTGGACGCTAATTTTTTCTTGTTTACAACAATATGCCGTGCTCATCTCAGTGGATAGACTCACCCAGCTGTTGCATTTAAACGAGCATAACTTAAGACTTTTTAAAACATATTTACTAGGAACTCTAGAAAATATCTTAAGGATAGCTGTGCATCTATGCAACCTTTAAAATTTAATCTATGCAGTTCTTGCTACATCATACTTGACATCTGTGTATGTAATAGATGATTTTTAAGATAAATGTTAGGTACTGAACAAAAATAAGTCATGAAAAATTAATTGTAACCAGGCAACAATATTCTTAAAACCACAGAATTTAAATGGGGGTGTTTAGTTTTTCTTCCACCTTTGACTGACGTGCGTTTGGGATAAAAGGCGAAAAGTCACTCAGATTTTAATTAGCCAGCTTGGCAGACATCTTTAACCAGTCGAGAGATAATGACTAGGATCTTATGTTCCCAAGTTGCTCGCATATGAAAAGGGGGGGGGAAAAACAACCCGAAAATTAATTACTTATTTTCCCAGACGCAGACAGTGGAATCTTGTCCTTGATTGCATAGTTTGAAAAGTCCTTAATTATCCGCGCAGTGAGGCACCGGTTAGGTCGGCAGAAAGTTCTGCGTTTTATGGGGGAAAGGGAGTTCTGTCACACCGGTCCTGCTCTAAAACAAAGCCAGAAGGTTAGCTGCTCCAGAACGAAGTCCTAAATTTAGCAAACAGTGGAAGTGTGCTGCAATTCCCATCAGCTCCTGCTCCAAAGCCCAGATTAACCATCTCTCTCTGCATTTAGGCACTGGATTGCTCCACAGTTTGTCTGATAATATCTGTTTCGAGCACAGACCACGCTTCTCTTGGTATTTAACAAAGATTAGCTTTAAATTGATGATTAACCTTTGTAATCCTGCAAGCATATCGAAAATGGCTTGCTTGTCTTTACCACGGCCCACAAAAGAGACGCTGCATTATCGTTCAGGGGAAAATTGAAGCTCGGAAAGCAAATGAGGCGGCGTTATCTGGCCGTTGCTCGGCTGGATAATGAAGACAAATCTCCAGACTAGGGAACCATCTCATAATGAATCCTAACAGATTTTTTTCTTTTGACTTCTTAGCGTGAATCTTTTAATAAAACTCCAGTGTGACCCTGACGAGCGACTGGTGGCTGTGTGTTGCCAAACAGTCGATTGTCCTCACGGGAATAGGGAGCAGCCATTGTTTGGATGGCTGTATTAGCCCGTAATCAGACATTAAATGAGTAATTTCTCCATATTTAACTTCAACCGGGGAGGTAATGGTTTAATTTACTGGGCAATGAGTTTTCCCATGCGGGTGCGCCTTGGATTAAATCACAGCATCTGTTGCTCCAACAAACATTCAGCTTAAAGACTTTTTTTTCTCCAATCATTTCAAACACCAGCAGCTCAGAAAGAGAAGATCTGCAAGTAATTTACTTAAATTCTTCGCCTTTCTCACCATAAACCTCAGAGTCCATTATCAGCTCCATTATAATGCATTTAGTCATTTATTCAATAAAGTCCAAATTCTCCTGCCAGCAAGTCAAATTGAACCTTATTTCAACTCTGATGTAAATGTGCAACAAGGAGTTTGAAGAAATTTCAAATGTGCCTTTTAATAAAAAAGTGATCAACTGGTTCTGTACATCAGCTGTGTAACAAAAGCCACTGCAATAAAATGGAAGATGTCGTGTAAGTTTAAATTGTAGATTTTTTAGGTCTATTTATATTGATGTAATGTTATTTTAAGGTTCACCGTTTGAAAGTTGTGTCATTTTCCCCCAGAAACAGCTGCTTTACCTCTGGCTCCAGCAACATTTGAGCTGCACAATATTAGGAAATTAAATTATAACTGTTTCCAATCTTCTCAGTGACCTTTAGCATCTTGCAGCCAACAAACAGTGCATTCCACAGCAGGTTGTCCAATATTCTTCATGCAAACATAATTTGATGATAAATCTTTAGTTATATGTCTAAATTTTAAAAACTCTCCATTCTGTTGGACTAAAAGAAGCAACATAGATGCTAATTTAGCAACCGAATGACAGAAGCTGATTTTAAAAAGTGTTGTTTTCGTTTTTGACCTTAATATTTTATGCATGTTGAGGTTTTCTGTTGACCACCCACTGGATGTGCAACGGGGCACCAGCAGGGAGTATTTACAAGCAGCTGAAAAAGCTGACATGTGCACAAACTTGTTCCTGTAAATGTAGATGATTCATCAAATTTAGCCTCACTGAGTTACAAACGCACTGATGAAACCTTTCGCACATTTACGTCATTTATCTGGCTTTTTGTCCAACTTCCACCTTAGAAAATACGAGCAAAAATATGTCACACCTGTGGATGTCAGATTCATAAAGTCAACATGTTCAATGAGTGAGACATTTACTCAACTTGTGAAAACAAAAAGAGGGACAACTTTTTGTTTTTTTCCAAAATACTACTGCTAAAATCTCATTTTGATGCAAAAACTGGACACCAAGACCATCTTTAGTATAAATAGCTATAATAATATAATCAGTTCATTTTAGGACCAGTTAACAGACTGACAGTTTAGAAATATATATTATTTCAATATAAAAAGCAACAAAGTAACAACAGAGGCTCACCTTTCAGCATCATCTCTGAGACCAACTGAGACAATGGATGTAAAGAGGTTAGCGCATCAACAGCAGCTTAATCCAATCCTCACAGAAATCCGGAGCAGCCAAGCGGATCACAGCCCACACACCACAATCCTATTGCTTTGCATTAAATGGATATAACATACGGAGGCGGACATGTTGCTTTAAAAAGTCCAGGTCAAAGTCTGTCAGGTCTCTGGCCATCCCAACAAAATGCAACAGTTTGTGTTAACTTTACCACAGATTTCCTGAGATTATTATGTAAAAAGTGAAAAAAAGAACCTCTGGATTATACAGTTGAGATTATTCCAACCTCTAGAAAAATTAATCTGATGGACTCTAAGAACAGGAGCTGGTTTGTCGCTTTAACATGTGTTACATTTTAAGACTCAACCTAAATGAAATCTGAAAAATATTCAAACCTGTAAACACTTTAAAACTCAGGAGTAATCGTTCAGTTTGCATTTTTGTTTTGGGCTTCAGGTCACATTTGTAATATTTCATATTCCCAATCGTTCCAACAAAATGCCAAGGTCAACAGATGAAAACATTTTGAGTTGCATTACCAAAAATAAATTAACTTTTTAATGATATTTCATACATCTGTACAACTAATAATAAATGTGGCAAGTTCATTTCAAATGTACTAGATTCCATTTGTTGTCTTGGTGTTTCCATGTTTTCATGTCTGCATGAAAGCAGATCTGCTTGGATTCAGAGCTCTCGTTTCTGCCATATGTGCTGGTTTATTTTGGAGTTGATCTGCGAGTCTTTTAGCAGCTGAGTAAGAGAATGTAGCAGATAGCGAGGTGTGAAATATGTTGTACATGCGTCTGAGGAGCTCCAGCTTCATCTCACTGTTTCACCTCGAAATGTTTTCACGCTGGTTTTTGTTTGTTCGTTAAAAACGTAGTTCCGTTTGGCTTTGTGTAACATTTCAAGGAAAGGTTAGGCAAAATTAAACTGGAAGACATTTATGATATTTGTGCCATAAGAGAAGATTCTTTTTCCTCAAAATAAATAAAAACATATATGATCAGGGTGAAAAACTCCTTGTTTAGCTTTCAAAAGCTTTATATGCTCTGTAAGGAAGTTTTACACAAAGACTATGGAACAAAGAAAGAAGGATCTGGATTAATGACGTTTTATTCATCCTGTTAAAAACGGGTTTTGCAACCAACTCCGGAGCCTCGCGGGGAGCTGTCCGAGGTGCTGAAAGAAACTGTTCATCTTGGTTTTTTTGTTTTTTGGAAGGAGAAAGCCCTGGAGAGCTCCTGCCTTTCTGCCGCCCAGAGGGAAATACTGCTCCTCTTAAAACTGAAATTGAACTTTCCAAGATGTTGTTACTCTGCCTTTGGTTTTATCTCATTTTCTTTTTTATGGCTAACGGCAGAGAAGAGACACAAAGAAACACACATTTGCACATCGACAGCCAGGAGTGTGTGTGTGTGTGTGTGTGTGTGTGTGTGTGTGTGTGTGTGTGTGTGTGTGTGTGTGTGTGTGTGTGTTCAGGCTTGCAGGCGGAAAATAGCACAGCCACAGAGCCACAAAAGAAATATTTGTTAAAATGTGCATTGTGGTTTTATTGAGCTCATATCCAGGACTTGTAAAACTATTTACCCTGTGAACTTTTAACATTGGGATGTTACAACCACAAACTTCAATCTGCTTTATTGTGATTTCATATAATAAAACCACCACAATGTATCAAAGAAATATAATATCCCAATATATGCTTTACACATTTTTTACAAATAAAAATCAAAAAAGTGTGTTATGGATTTATATCCACTGCCCCGAAGTCTTTTTGGGCAGCTCTGCTTATTTACAAAGTGTTTTAGTCACTCTTTTATTTATTGTTTTGCTTGTTTTGTTTTTAAGTTGAGTTAGAGTTTTTCCACAGATTCTCTCTGAGATGTAGCTCTGTGCTTTTACTAGGCTGTTCTGAAACATGGATATGCTTAAGTTTCCTGACAAGGCTCTGCATTCCTGTTCAGTTCCTGTCATCTCAACATTTATTTTTGTAAAAAAGTACATACTCCTTTCTTTTAGGCACATAAAGTAAAACAAAGCATGCATACGCTGCACATAACTCTGACAGATTTTCTTTTATTTTCAGGAACATTCCTCTTTTTTCTTGTGAAAAGAAATCAAACTACTTCTGCAGCAGGAAACAAATGCTTTAAAATTATTCTGGTGCTGATCTGAAACAAACTATTAGGGTAAAAATCACTAAATTAACCCTGAGGCCAAGATAAACCCAAAGGCAAAATGAAGTGAAAACATAAACTCTGTGTCTCTCAACTTGCACAAATATTTTGCAAGCTGGATTTCTCAGTATTGCTGTCAGTATGGAACAAATACAAGCCGTCACTGCTAATCCTGAATATTAATATCAAAGGAAATCACCATTCTCAGGAGGAATTTATTTTAGCTTTCAGTTATTAGGAAAATCACAATGTGCAGAATTATTATGTAACTGAATAAAAAGAAAAGAACACAAGTCATCTTACTCATTTATCTGGAAATGAGATTAATTAAGTTCATTAACAACTGAACTATTAAAATTGACACTTTTTACATCCCAGTATCACTACATTCATCCAGAGCTGAAGAACCGAACCGTCTTTTCTGGGATGAATCTCATGATTCAGAACGAAACACAAAGCGAGTCGTGTCTTTATTCTGTCATCTCTGAGGCCAGAAGGATGCTTGGCACAGCACATCGTGCCGAATAAAAGAGAGTCTCCTTTTTTAGTATCTGTACTAAAAATGACTGCAGTTGAAGAAAATCTGTCTTTAAACTGCATTTCTAAGTCCAGCCTTGAGGTCGAAGCTCACCTGACTTGTTCATTGTTCGCTCTAAACATTTCCAGCCGAGCCCAGTAGCTACATTTTTAATTATCCTCTAGAACTTTCAGTTCTAGAGAATGCTTTTCTGTGCATTTTCATGAGTGTGCTGACGATATGCAGCAAAATGTCTCATTTTTCAATGACTATGTCTTATTAGCTGAGAATGATGCAGTTTTTTAAAAAGTGTTTTAACATTTTTTTATTGTTCCGTGTCTGCTAATTCTCTGTTTGGCCCATTTTGACAAAGGAGAAGAACCTAAATATAAGTTGTTCACCACTCTGGGTCAGAGGTCGATTCATTGGCATTTGACATTTCAAAAGTCTGATTTTTTTTTTTTTCACAACCTAAATATGTTTTTAAATCTGATTTTCTGTTTATTTTTTACATGCACTCTTTAACAAACCCCAGTTGGATCGTAACTGATGGGCAGCCAGTGAGTCTGCGGGGGTCAGAATCAGAGTTTATCAGTTAAAATCGGTTCTTTTAATTACGAATTCTCTGCGCTCTTATTTTATAATAATGCTCATATTTTCATTTTTTTGATAGCTTACAATGCAAAGCTTCATCTTGTTCCTCGTCTCTTAACTCCAACATGTTTTAAATCTAAAAATGCTTGATTCTGTCCAGGTAAATGAGAACTCTTCTCATCCTGTTGTCAAAAGGCAGATTTTATCTCTAATTCTCCACTAAATGTGGTAAAACATGAGCAGTTAAAATATTCCAATAAATCCACTTCTTTAAAATCTGTTTTAGGTTTAGCAGATTTTTTTTGTGACTTTCTTGTAAAAAAAAAAAATTACGATTCATGAAGCAGATTTTCCAAATATTATTGACTGTTGATAGTTGTAACTGCTAATAAGTGTGAGCAGCGATAATCTTGGGTCTTTTCTTTCATTTTTATCCTCCAGGCTATGAAGTCATTTTATTATTGATATTTATTATGGATTTTTCATGTTTCTGAACACACAAGGTTGATTTTAGGTGGTTTTTTAAAATCCACACAGGCTCAAAACTAAACATGCAGGCATGTTGGTTAAATGACCCTGAGTAAAAGGCAGCTCAGTCTCACTCTGCAGAGTTTCACCTCTATATTAACACACTTTATTCTTTTCAAAACAAGTTTATGAGTCATCGGCATCAAGGTCTGGTTGGAACAACTACCTGCATCCAGGTTTCAAGAATATGACTGAGAGCGTTACTTTCAGATGACAGAAAACTGATGAAGTGCCGACATGGAAAGAAGCGCAAGCTCCAAAATCAACACCTTCAAGGATGATTAAAGTTTGCAACCAATACTGGCGTCACATGGTTTGGTGCTAAGAGGGACAAAAGCTTCTTTCAGGTCGTACTTTCAATCAGCAATATAGAATAGGAAGCAAAGAGCTGCATCTTTGTGTAAGCCTCCAGGTGAG
This sequence comes from Poecilia mexicana, assembly GCF_051168715.1. Taxonomy (NCBI): domain Eukaryota; kingdom Metazoa; phylum Chordata; class Actinopteri; order Cyprinodontiformes; family Poeciliidae; genus Poecilia; species Poecilia mexicana. The sequence continues at coordinate 28,918,303 of NW_028263384.1, forward strand.
ATGTGAGCATTGTGCCAAAGGTTTTCCTGCTTTCTGCAAATATTTTAGATCTGCTCAACAAACAAAAAAATCCAAATAGGCAAATTTTCCACTAATAGTTAAGAGTTACATGACATTATCTGCAAATACTGAACCGTGTTAGAGGGCGGTTTGTGTTCTCCAGCCACATGGTGCCATTTTATAACACAGTCATGTAACTATGCTGCCCTCAGTTGTTAGGAAGATGCTGTATATATAAAAAACTTAAGAAATTTGACTTTGCATCATAGACGTATTCGACATCTCATGATGGAGTTTACAGCCAGGAATGTTGTAGTTTGTGTGAGTTCAGCAGGTGTTTGCTACTTGCTGCTGCCACTAGTCTAGAGGAGACTGCAGCTCTGAAGAGGAGATTTGTGGGAAGAGGCGGCGCTATGATGGAAAGCAACACTCCAGGTATGTTTTTGATGAGAGAATGACTTTATAACATGATGTAAAGCTAAAAAAAAATCAATTTCGCTCCATAACTTTAAAACCAGAGTCCACATCAGGAAACAAAGGAGCTACCAGTTCAGAATAATTTAGATGCTGAACTGTGAGTATGTCAGATGCTCGCCATTGGCTAAAAGAGCTAAAAGACGTTTCACCACACAATAAAGCCGTTTGTATAAAAATCTAAGCCTGCATATATAATCTTTACCTTCGTTAGATTTGAGAAAATCTACAATAATTTCAAATTATTTAAATGATTTCCCCCAATTCTTTATTAAACTCCACATATAAGAAAAATCATTAAGTAAATCATTAAAGGCCCAAAAGTGAGAAAGACAATCACATCCCTGATGTGTGTACTTAAACTTCTGCACTACAGTGTGTTTCTTTTCATATAGATGTTTCTTAATAAAGCCTATATGACAATAATGATGAATAGAGCTGGCATGGGCCTGTCTCATCTGCGGCAGGCGAGGAACAAAAGTAATGAATAAATAACTTTGCCCATCATCAAGTGGAATGATAAATCTACTTTATAACACAAGGCAATGATGGCTGCATCCAGCCTTTCTTCGCCCTCTTGATGAAAAAGTGGCTTGTGAGATCTATTCACTCAAAGGCTCTTGCACTCTCTCCCGTCTCCTCGTCCGCCCACTCCAGTCCTCCGTCCCTTCACTTCCAGAATGGCAGTAAATTAAGCAGAAAACAACCTGTTGTATGACGCCGTCATCAGACTCTTTGTGTCTTTAATAAGCCTTTCCCTAAAGGCTGAGCTCAGACACGGAGGCTTTTGATAATGAGGACACAGGAGCAGCAGCAGCAGCGGCGTGTCACACTCACACCGTATGCTACCTTTTTCCTACATTTTTGTTAGCCGTCACGCTGAATTATGACCGGTGATGTATGGTGACGATCACATGGACAAATGTGGGACTTTGCACCGTGGATTGCTGCGCAGTCATGAATTATGGAATTTGGCACAAATATGCAAATCTGAGCATTAGCCTAGTTATACCCTGGTACTGTAAGTTGCAGTCACTTATCTATTATGCATGAACTAAAGGACGGGAGTGAAGAGGTCCTGGCAGCCAGCTTCACAGCCCTTTCTCAGCTGCTCATTTTCACATCATGAAAGGACATGTAAAGCAGGAAAAGCTAGCTCCAAAAATGCTAACTCTCTGTGGCTCTGTTCCTCTGAAGGCTTGGGGGAGTGCAAGCTTGCCTCCACACTCAATTGCCAAGCTACTTAAAATAACAATGGCTTCCATAGGATTTGGAGGCCTGGAAGATACGCAGGGAACACGCAGAAGTTGCTGCTAATCCTCTAATTTCCTCCCACAGGGCTGATATGAAAATGCTGGTCTGATCAGTAATCACTCCACCGGGGAGGCAGACAGAAGATCCAGTCAACAAATAAAATAACCTCTGTATGACATGAATATCACAATGCTGGGTGGGTGAGGGATGTGCCTGGGCGACCTAATCACAGAGGTGCATCCAAAATAAACGGCCGTCACAACGGAGGAACGGCAAGGAGCAAAAACTGATGGCATCATGCAAGAAAAGAGAGCAGTGACGACTAAATTCAGAAGTTTAAAAGTGACCTAAATGAATATTGGGAAGAATATCAACCAATTATCAGACACATGGGAGCAGACTGCTTCTATTTAACAGCTGTAGTTAAACTGTCACCACTCACACTGAACCTACACACTGTAGTACTTGGATTTCTACTTATTAAAACAATGTTTTGTTAACAGTGAAGTTAATAAAGACTTTTGTATTAATTTCAAAACATACAAACATGATGCCTGTTCCACACACAATCTCAAAGCAGAGCAGAATAAATGCACCCAAAAACAGACTGAAGACCAGAAGCAGGTAAATTCAGCTTGACAGACAATAACTGTTCATCAGCCAGTCAAAAGAAAACAAACGTGCCAACAGCAACACTCTTCTGTGTGGACGTCGCTACAAAGTGAAGACTAAGTGAGTTTTAGTGAGATGTTTTTTAGAAGAATTACAAAACCTGTCAAAGTATTTATAATAAAGTTTAAAGCCAAGTTTTGTGGGAACAAACTGATAATATAAGTATCAGATTTGTACCGCAAAACAAACATTACGTTAGGAAGCTAACATGGAGCCACATTAGCAGCGCTGAGGACGTTTTGTGCTCTAAGCTGCACCTGGCTGACATCTGTTGTCCTGCAGATTGTTCGCTTCAGTCTGTTTCATTATTCAGCTCATTAACAGTTTAGGGCAAAAACATTCTTAGCCCATTGTGATTAGATTTGTTGTTATGTGGGGAAGAGTTTAAGAACTGTAAGTGACACCTTAATGAGAGCTCCTCTGGGAAACCCCATGCTGTTTCATTACCTAAGCATCTGCTGCTAATTGTGATAATCTTAAGACAAAGTCCCCATAAGAAAAATTACTTCTCTTCTGAACAGCTACAAAATGTTCGTCTTATTTCACTTAACCAACATAATGTGTGTTAATACAGTGTTCTGACAACAGCATTAACATTTTCCTCATCACTCCTGATTCGTCTCTGATCATTTCTTGTGTATTCTGCCTGTTATTCTCCTCTTTGCTGTTTTTATCACGGGAAGTCATTTTGTTGCCATGTTGATCTCTGGAGCTGCATCATCGTCGCTACGCTTAGCTGAATGTTTGTCTGTTTCTGCATCAGTGTCAGATTTTCCTCATGTGAACATTTTATGCTGCGCCCAGAAACACACTAAAAATAAAAAAGTGGTACAACATTCATGAGTTCTCATCTGGAGGACCTCAAACTCCTGCCTGTTAGTTTTGTTACGTATGCTAAGGCGACACATGTTTTTAACTTAGTGATGTACAGTTTTGCAAGGCATTGAAATTCAAGACAAGCCCAAAATATTACCATTATTAGTCCTACAGTTGAGGTGGATTGTTTTCTGTTGTTTGCAATCTACAGTTTCACCACTAGGTGTCACTAGTGGCCGTTTGTTGAAAGGAGGTATCACCTGTCAAAGATAGTGTGATATTAAAGCTTAACATTAATTCAGCTGCAGATGTCAGAGGTTTAACTTTGATAACTTTTTCCCCAACTTTTTGTAGAAAGAAAACATTACACTTTGTGCCAGATTTATAAAGACAAACAAATAATTAATGCAAATGTATTTATCTGACCCAGATAATTAATAAGCTTTTTACCTGCCTCTGCATTCAGGCACATATGATTTGCATTTCTATTTATTGCAGCTACATCTTAACGTTACCTCAGATTGTTACTGTGCACTTTTGACAGCATCCAGAGCTGGTTCCATAAAGGCATCTTAATCAGCCCCCACAATAAGGAAAGGAGAACAACTCTGGAATTCATTTGCATTTTTAACAAATCTCATGTATGCCCTAGCTAATAGTTTTCATCCTTTAATTCAGCAAACAGAAACTCATCAAATATTAATCCCATTCTCTTGTTAGTTTGGATTGCTTGTGATTAGGAGAACATGTGGAAAAGAAAATGCACTTTTGTTTTGTTTTTGTTTTCCTCCTCCCCTCCTCTCCGCTCAAGTGGAGCCAACTGGATAAACTCCATCAAACACAAACCTAATAACGAGATATTGTACACAAGAAATGGCTTTTTCTCTCTCTTTTTTCTGTCACTCCCATATGGAAGTCTGCTCATATTGCCGTGTACACTGACCCGTCGTGTTTGTCCAGCCATACATCACAAAGACACCTCGAGGATTCCCGGGGGGATTTGGAAATCATAACACATCTTCACACCGCTGCCATCTTTACGGCCAGAATCAGAAACGCTTCCTTACTGTCAGTTTGTCATCTCTGGACCCCCAGTCCTGCTTCTAACGATTAGCTTCAGGAAAAAATAAAAACAAATGAAAGTGGGGGGGTTTCTGGTTAAGGAGAGGAAACACTTTATCCATCCAGGTTGATTAGTTTGGTATAAAAATAATGAGGATGAGCTGCTGTCCTTTACTTTCATTAAACAAATCATTTTCTTACCAAATTATTTCCTCTTACATAAGTCTTTTGTTTTATTCATTTATAAAACAGTTTTTCATCTGTTGCAACATCAGGATGTGTAAAAAGCATTAAAATATTTTGTTGTAGTCGTATAAACTCACACTGGAAAGATTCATGGAATCAAACTTTATTATTTTTGCTGCACAACATTTATTCATTAGTGCTTTTTTTTGTCTATTTTTACAGAATCACAACTCAAACAATTATTTGGCAGACGCTATGTCTAACATTGGTTTTGGATAATTGGTGGCACTTTGTGTCTTTATGCTGCAGGTTTTTAAATTTTCCTTACATCCTGCTCACTTTGACTTTCACTTATTACTACCAGTGGTGGTAGTAATAAAAAGAATCGGCTTTTTGGGTCAGAACGGTGGACCATGGTGATGTTGGAGACATTATGCAACTGGTTTTATAAAAGAACTAGTTTTCAACAAGCATCTCGGTTACTTTAACTGTACCATGCAATAATCTGTGTTTTATTTTGTATTTTTGTGTTGGTGGAACTGCAAGGAAGCAGCATTCAAACAAAGACAGCCTTCACTGCAGGATTTACAATGAAAACATCAGCCGAAAGCTGATCCTCTGTGAGGATTTAAAGAAACAGGAGGACTGAGTTCATGTTACTCCACGACTAATCTAACTTTTTCTCATATTTGGACTAACTTGTGAGTTTCAAACTTGGCGTTCAACAACGAGGTGACAAATATAAGATAGTTTAGGCAGTGAACTCGAGCTGTGCTGCTCTTTCAGACTCTATAACCAGTTTGGGTGGCCGTTTTGAGATGCAAAGCATGATGCACATCATGTGGAGATTCTCCTCGTTTCTGAGGCTCTGAGGTCAGAGACCATCAACTTTCTACAACCCAGAAGACAGAAATGTTCAGGGGTGCAGAGATGCTCTCATTCCTACGGTTGAACACCACAGCCAGTGATGATTTCAGAGCCTAAATGTCAAACTTTACTATATCGACTGATCTAGATGTATTCAAACATTTACCACTGGTGCCAGAGTCAGAGCTCACAACAGCGGGAAACACAAAGAACGGTGCTAAGCTAGCTCAGGGCCAGTTTAGAATTAGAATCAGTTTGTGGAGGCATCCCTGGGGAAATGTTATATCTAAGAGGAACAGAAATTCATAAATTATTAATCTAAAGTTCCTAGAGGCTTAACATCCTCAAAAAGTGAAGTATAAATTAAAATAGTGCTTCAGTTTCATTTTACTTAGAGGTTAAATAAAAGGTACCAATAATAGTGCCACTAGTGATTTTGGCTGAAACATTTATTTCTATACATGTTTTTTTTCCACCCAAATAAAAATGTCCTGTGTGAATAAACCACAATACAATGTTTTTATTCTAGTTCATTTTAAGGGTTTTTGCATCTTTTTAAGGGAGGCTTTAGATGCCGTTAGTATATTTAGCGAGATATTTTGTAGTGTATGCATCTTTCTGTGCATACACTCACAACAAGAGACTTTTATTCTGACAAATTTGCAACATAACTGAAAGTCAGTTTCGTACAGATCAAAAGAAGCTGTGAATTACCATTTAGATTTAACATATCTGAGAGTAATGAGCTGTCTGAACCTATGAGGAGCTGCAAGAACATCATCAGCCCACTTCTTCCTCTGGAGGATTGTTGTGCAGCTTCAGCTTGAACAGCTACAAAAAGGGTGAACCTATTTTAAATACAAACCAATTAAAAACGACTTTTAGCTGCAGGACAGGATCAGGCTGGTGCTGATAAACAGCACCTTATGTTTCATTTAAATTTCATTACACAACTTATTCCAGTCAAATACCAACTAATGCCTTTGAGGAATTGAGCGAGCTGAAGGCACCGGCTCGAATAAAGCCAACACCCACATGCTCATAATCAAAGGTGAATTGTTGCACAGCCTGTGGCAATTTGCATCCAGTGGAAATTCACTTGGCTTGGTCTGACATCAGATATAGGAGATGTGATGCTGTGAAGGGTAGGCAGTGTGTGCAGGGCCACATTTCCACCAAGAGCTGGAGAGTGGTAATTATCATCAGCTGCTCTTGTCTGATTGAGTCTACCCTGCAACTACAGCATGAGATTAGTCACTTTTTATACTTGCAGCAGTTCAGGGTTGGATCAAGAACTTTGCCTCATCTTTAAATGCTGTAACTTCACGAATTTCAGGGAAAACTTTTAAAGAAACTAGTTTGTGCCACACTGAAAAGGGGATAATCCTACAGAGCAATGTGCCCTCGCAGCTTCTTGAGCTAATTTATTGAATGTAGCATTTTAATTAGCTTGATCAATACTCTATTACAGAGGGTTTAAACGTGAACTGCAGAGAGAAGACAAAGCGCTCAACTGAGTGACAGACAAGCTCAGACACAACAGACACAGCTCACCCCAAAACGGATAACTGGAATTTTATTTCTGCACATTAGATGTTAAATTATCTTTTAGTCAAACGCTGCACGGAAGCATCGCTGAGTCTCTTTTCACATAGATAAAGTAGAATAAAACATTGGTTACCTCTTCCGGCGGGTTCGGTGCTGATCTGAGCGCGCCTGCCTGTCGGGTTGCTCTCAGGAGCGGAGGATGTAGATGATGCTGAACACCGGAGCGCGCTCCTGCGTCCCGCCGGTCCCCGCACAACAAACGCGTCCGTCCCTTCCCACGGCCACTGTCATCACTGAGTCGGTTCGGAAGCGAGCAGACTACCAGCTGCCAGAACGAAGTGCCTGTTTATTCAGAGCAGATGACTCGACTCCGTCTCCGAGGCTGCGTTCAGGAGGAGCGCCGTGGCCACGCCACTGCCTCAGCGCTGCGTGGCAGACAGGAGGGAAGCGGGGAGGAGCCGTTTCCCGTCTGACGATCAGGGCAAGGTGCTCCCCTCACTGATGCGCCTCAGCAGAACCGTTTCTGCTCAGCTTGTCTTTCGTATTTCCTGAAATAGTTTGTGCGGCTTGTTTGAAGGTTCTGTTTTTGGGTTTTATGTACATCGCAACCCACCAACGAGTCCAAACTGTTTGCAACAGTTATGTACGAGTAATTCAAAAAGTCAATCTAAAATTCTGTAGATTCACATGTCTTGGTAGTGAAACAACGTGAGCATACAGAAGCATTCAGCTTCTATGCACCACAAATCTGGAACAAACTTCCGGAAAATGGTAAAGAAAAACACAGATCCTTTAAATCTAGACTAAAACCCACCTGGTTAGAGTTGCTTTTGTAACATAATTAACTGACCAACATTTTGGTGTGTAAATGACGTCACGTGGAAACATGTGAAGCACTTTAAACTGGCGTGTTGCTGAAATGTGACACAAAATTTTATTAAGTCATTTTAAACTTTCATCCGTTTAGAAGACTGGAAACCCCTCAGATCGCCTTTAGCACTTTTCCAAAGTTTGGGTTTGGCTATTAAGAGATTCTGTAGATTTATTACAGAGCAAAACATTTTAAGTTTATTTCTGTTGATTTGATGATTGGCTTTGAGCGCGTGAAAGTCTAAAAGTTCAGTTCTTCAGCAGCAAAAGTAGTAACAGAACCATGTCTACTGAAAAATGTATCTATGTACTAAGCAGTATTTGTTCGGGGCTCCTTTTGCATGACCCTGTGGCTCTGGAGAGGTCAGACTGCCCCGGGCAGCTCAGGCTACCATCCAGTAGCTTCCCACCATCAGCGTGTGAAAATGCTATTCCATTTACAGGACAAAACTGATTCATATACATTAAGTTCTTTACTGTAACATGTACTGACAAGTGATTTTATGAAAAACAAATCTTTTCAAAAGTGGGTCTAAAATTTTATCAGATTCAAAAAGGTAGCTAGAAGAAATAAGAAATGCAATAGAGTATTTTTTGTAACACTCGTCTGCATTATCAGGCTTCTACTTTCATTTTTTTTTATTCACATTACAGATCAAATACTTGCTCGGGATTCTGTGGAAAGGCTTTTAATAGAAAAAGATGAGACAGCCTTGCTGAGCAGCTTGTATGTGACACAGGTTAGATTTTTGAGAGCTGCTCCAAACGGCCGGGACTGAACCAAAGCTGTGAGCCATATTTTACAACAGATCATTTCATTCAACTCGTTGAGCTTGGTTGTTCAAATGAAAAGCGCCTCTAAATGATGACTCAGGCATTTTCATGTTGTACTGTCATGAAACGTGGATTCTTGAACTGGATTCAGAACATCAAATCTCCTGTTTGTCTAGAGATTATGTGTCTAACTAAAAATCTTTCAACCATGAATATAAAAAACAGAAATGCTCATCTCTTCCTTTATGCCATGTTTTGCCTTTCAGTGTTTAACTGCAGCAAAACAATATTATATTGTTTTTGGAGGGGACAAAAGTAATCACTCACCTTCCAAATCTCAGCATTACATGAATTATTAACAGCAGAACTTCACTGATCTTACAAACAACAAAAGGGTTCAAATTTATTGTGGATTTTCACTCATTTCCTCTGGGTCAAAATAAATCATTTGGGTTCAAATATATGCATACACGCCCACAAAAAATGAAATCCAACAGCAAGTTGCACCTCTAACTCATTCTTTTTGTAGCCGTCAACAAACTTCTGACATATTTCTGGTTTAGTATTTGACCAAACATCCTGTTAAAACATCCAGCTGAGTTTAAGTTTCAACCTTTAACTTGTTAAACTAAGGAGAATCCAAAGATTTAAAGGAAAGTCATTCATTATTCCGTCCTCTCTATGCAACGTGTCAGTAGCTCCGTCTTTGTTTTGCCAAACCATAAAACTATTCTCCAGCAGACATTTCTCTGCTCTATGTAGGCAGCTGCAAATTTCAGTGGAGGTTGAAGGTGTTTATGTTGGATCAGCGGTGTCTTATTGTTTGTCCCAGTTTATGAAGTTATGAACTGGGTTCACTGCAGATTAGCCATGAGCTGCTTTCCTGATTTAAAGTAAACTTTTTAAAAAGTTGTGGTTTCAATTCCACTCATTTTTTCACTAGACCTTCCAGTTTAAAGTCATTTTTAAAAGTATGACAGAGAAAATGCTAGAAAGACTGGTAATTAATTAATTCTAATATTTCTGCCATTTTTTGTTTTGTGAATTTCTTAATGCTACGTCTTAAAGCCATTCAACCACAGAAGGAAAAGGAAAAAAATGTAACATTTAAATACAAGAATGCTAAAAGAGTGGCTGTAAACTGAACTGTTACAGTTTTTTATCAGCATGAAAAGTTTTTAAAACGAGCATAAAGGCTGGTTTTGATGAGATAAGATGTCAGCCCCATAGCCTAGTGAGGAAATGAACTCAGATGTCTAATAGTCAAACGGTGGCCATGAGGATACTTCGTTATGTTGATGATGTTGTTGAAGGGCTGCATGTGAGACATCATTCCAGCCACTGATAGAGACTGTGACTCAGGACATTTGCACATACATCAAACCATGCTTCCTGTCTCTACAGAATGTTTCATTATAGATGCCATGGGACTCTAACAGAGGAAATGTGCTGTGACCAGGAAATGTGCTGAATGTGCTGGGAGGAAATGTGATAATATAGTATAGTTGCTTTTCTGCAGTATAATCATCATTATCATTATAGACAACGTTAATGTGGGTCCAATCCATACCAGGAAAAGGCTACAGTCTTTATTACCTGCAGTTTTCCTCTAATTTTCTCATTTTATTCTGTAATATTGGGAAATGACCAGAGCACTCCCACACTGAAATACGATGCTTTGCGAGGGCTTCAAACCTTTCACGTTTCACATTTTGTCTTGTTAAAAACACAAACGTAGATGAATTTTATCACTATTTTAGATGACAAACATATCTATGGAGCGGAGAGATAAAAGATGAGTGATTTTATAAATATAACTTTTAAAGGTGTGGTGTGCATTTGTAGACATCATCCACTGACCTTTTGGGGTGTGCCTCTAACACGTCAAAAGTAAAAAATAAGGTAATCTTTGTGCAGGAGAAGAGGTCGAAGCTTAACCATTTGCATAAAAACAGCAGTTATCAAGCTGGTAGGGTATAGTGTCTGGAGGAAGACAAAGAAAGGGTCAGATATGCCTGGGAGCAACATCCCCATTCATAATGGAGGTGTACAGTGTGTGTGTCTAACATCCCCATCGACTGGGCTACCTGCAGGAGGCTGTCTCATAATTCTGGCTGCTGCTGCCGGATATACCTAAAATGAGAGCCAATGAGAGGGCAAGTGAAGGGCATATTTATTTTTGTTCAGTGTGGGTTTGTGGAAGGACAGACGGAAAGGGATCATATTTGATGGCTTAAAAAGGAATGGTGTGTTATGACAAAATATGGCAGCTGGGTGTAGATATTTACTCTGGGACACTGAATAACTCAGCTCAGCCAGCAGCACTGAAGCTGACATGAAAATGTGACTAAATGAAGAAGGCTTAAGCTCTAATTGAGCACAAAAGAGGACTTTAAAATGATAGGGTAACAGTTTGAGGAGTGGAAATGGAAATTCTGTCCTTCTAGATACAAGAGAGCACTGTGTCTCGATTAAAAAAAGGGAAATGTTTGAAAATGGAAAATCTGAAACCCTCGGGGCTTCTCTGCATACTTTGAGGAGTGCTGGGGTGTAAGAGATGGGAAAACTTGCAGGCTGTACTGTGGCAGTGTGCAGATGTATTTGATAATTTATCTGATGTCTGCGCGGAGCAGAAGTGATAACCTAAAGCCCAAAGCAAGCAAGACACTTTCATTCACAATGGCTGCAGCTAAAAAGGAATTTAAGGTGCAGAATCAAACAGTAGACTCTTTCAGGCTCATTTATTACTGTTCACCTTCCCTCAAACAATAACTACTTAAATATGCAGCTTAAATTATCATCAATTTTAAGCACTCCGTGTCACCTTTGTCTTAATTTTACTCATATTTCAGCTTTGTTTTAGCCCAGGGACGATGGATCACATGCGATGCTCACCACACAGTGTATACTTTGAGACCATTTCATGTAGTTTTTAATGTGAATGGCGTTTGTCAGCCTTTTTCTGCGGCACATCCAGACAGTTGCATCAATGCTGTTCACACTTGTCCCATCGTGGCCTGGAAAAGACTCCCACTGATTAATTTTTTATTGAGCAGACAAAGCTGAGCGTTGTTTCATGGTTCCCCAGAGAGTTGCATCAGCGAGTGCCGACACCATCCGATCAGGGGCCAAAAGCAAGCTCCATGTCTTCACAGCGAGAAGTTTTTCTGTTTCTAAATCCCTGCTATCCGGGGGCTTTGCTTTACATGACTGAGATTTTGCTTTCAGAAAAGGTGACTTTTCTTTTTTGTTCCTCCAGAATATTTCATTGTCTGTCTGGTGACAGTTTGATGTGACAAAAGGGAAACAAATTTTGATGAAATGTAAAAAGGAAGTGAATTTTCAGTCATTAATTTTGAGTTCTGTTCATGAAAATCAGAGAATGCTGAACCGTGAACAGGAGGAGGTCCAATTTAATCTGAATACTCTGGCTTATTCCCAGTGGATACATGCACACATGGTTAATTTATCATTTGGTGTGTAAGTCTAGACACTGCAGAGAAAAAGATGTTTTACATCGCTGTGGAGGAATTTTGGCCTGAAGATTTTTGCATGGTAATCCAACTGTGCTTGTGATTTTTTTTAATCTCATTTGGTTTAATCTAAACTTTCATAAACCCACATGATAACCTGCGTTTGTTGACCGTCCAGGATGTGAACTTCCTGGTTCATTATCCAAACATAGTTGGACATTCTCCCTCGAACTTTTCTGTTCAAGAGCATAATTAATATTTGCAGATCATTTCTTAAGTAAAGCAACCGCAGACAATGAAACTACCACCATAATGTTTGACTGTAAGCATGTTTAGGGTCAACACTGATGGGGACGCTTTGGAGTCGCTTTGTTGGCCAACTGGCTTCTCCTGGGAAGATTGCAATGTGCGCAAAATTTTATCGATATTCTGCTAATGTTGAAAAAAACATAATTCTGCAATTGTGATGTTTCTGTTAAATAAGAAAGGCAATTAAAATTACGAGAATTAGTATGCTCATGTAATAAGTCATTAAAAACAGGCTGCACCATCGTACTCCTACCACTTCCTGTTCTCTTCTTCATCTTTTCCACCAGTAGTAACATCCGGTACTGCGACAGACTGGCGACCAGGGTGACCCCGCCTCTCGCCAGGAACGTTAGCTGGAGATGGACACCAGCAAAATGGATGGATGGATGGATGGATGGATGGATGGATGGATGGATGGATGGATGGATGGATGGATGGATGGATGGATGGATGGATGGATGGATGGATGGTAGCATCTGGTTGTTGATCACATGACTTGTGATGCAAAAAAGTGCTTCCATTGCAGTTCTTTAAAATCCACCATCATTGCTGTGCTTCCATTAAGTGAATTTATTTTCATAATTCCATTGTGCAAAATTATATTATTTATGGAAACACAGCTGGTGTCTTCAATAAATATTACATGGATTATCAACAAGTAATCCTCAGATTGGAAAGATGTTTCATGTAATTTTATCAGCTTAGTGCAAAGAAATGTTGACTTCTGACTGCTTAACGTCAGATTGGACCATTAACAGATAATTACAATAACAATCCCAGAAAGAGGCCAATCTCTTCAGACAGAAGCTAAAATATTTAATGAGCCAAAAAAACTAAATGTTTTAGTCACTCCAGCCAGTTTACATCCGCACCTGGAAATACACAACTATGCTTAGTTCAAATCTAGATTTTTTTTCTTATAAGTAACAATGAAATATTCCTGCCTAAATCCAAGATAAAGTGCAAAAACAAAATATTCACAAAACTAGGAAAAAGTGGTGTTAAGTGGGAGACACTTACCTCACTGTCTCAGGACATTTTAGCTACTTTTTGCAGAAAACTTCCTCCCACACTTCATTTTGCTAAGGTGGAGTCGTAGTCTGATCCCTGAAGAAGGTTATGTGGCTCTTTGATTCCCTGTTCTTTCTGCTGCAGTAGTTCACCTTGCAAGATGCTGTGAGTGGTTTTGATTCTGCTCGTTTCCTGTGGGTTTCCATTCCACACCTGTAATGCATTTTGTCATTATCCTCCACCATGTATAGCTACACTCATCAGCCACTAAATTAGGTACGCCTTGCTGGCACTGGGTTGGACTTCCTTTCACCTGCAGCCTCAGCTTCTCATTTCAACAAGATATAAGAAACATGAATCAGAAATGTTGGTCATTAGTGCAAATGACAAAAAGGCAGAGGTAGATCTGTTCACTTGAATAGTTTATTCTGACTAGTTTATTTCAGAAACAAAGACCTGAAGGCAGATGTTAGTGCATACGCATCGTAAATAACACAATGTGCTTTTATCTGCTGTTGTTTTGTAATATTTATGGTGAAACTGCGATAATGAAGGACATGACCTTTCAAGAAAAGTCTTTATAAGACATAAAGTCGATACTGCAGCCCATTTACTGTGATTGTTTGGGGCTAATTAGTAAGTATGAGAACAACGTTGTGATCAAAAGCCACCACCTGGCGTGAGGTGACTTAATCACCATGGTGACAGAGGAAGGAGGTTGCAATATCCCACACTGACATTGCATTGAGATATGCTACCTGCCTGACCAGCAGTGTGGAGAGCTGTCACCACCCACTCAACTTTTCAGATTCAAAAGTCTGAATGAAAAGGCAGACAAACCTGGCCAACCAGATGAATGAGCGTCGGAAGGCTGAGCTGTAAACGGATGAAAAGCAGACATGTTATTTATCACACGTCTGAAAATCAGTTAATCACAAATGTCCGCCCATTTTGTTCACGGAAACAATACAGGAATACACCCATCAGGCAAACATTATGACCAGTGACAGATAAAGTGTGCAACACTAAGTAGCTCTTCGTTACTGCACCTGTTGGTGGGTGTAATATATTTGGTGGCAACTGAACATTTTGAGCTTAAAACTGATGACGTAGAAGTGGGATGGGGAACCAAGGACTTGAGTGAGTCTGCTAGTGTGTGGGCTTGATGACGGGGTCAGAGCAGAGTGGGGTGTTCCCAGGCAGCACTGATATCCGCCAAGTGGTCCAAACAAAGAGCAGCGGTGAAACCATGACAGGTATCTGCAGTCCGATCAAACAGACGAGAAAAGAAAACGTGTTTAGTCAATTATTTCTCTGAGGTTACATTTCTTCTTGGCAGTAAATCTTATACTGTTTGTTCACCGGTAAATATTTCCTCACTGAAAATGCACTTTTTGGGTTAATCAGCGAAGTATTCAGGTAGTACCCATGAAAAATGTGTCAAATCCTCTGTGCCTTTTCTAGTATTGACTCTTTTTTTGTTCAGTTTATTTGATTGGATGATTGAATTTTGAAGAAACAAGACACCAGTTTTTTTTCACACTGTTGTGGCCAAGATGACCCCAGAAGGGTTCAGTAGGGTTCAGAACCGCAGACGGGTCAACTCTGACATCCTGAAAGCAGTCTCTTATAAACCTTGCTCTTTGGGCTTTGACCCTTGACATCTTGGAGGAAGAATGACAGAGTTTGTTCCCTAACCGTTGACATATGGGCGAACTGCATCCACCAGAAAGTGTTTGGTTTTGATGGAGAGCATTTGTTCAGCACACACACACTGAGAAATGCATTTTCCTTACAATTCTGGAATATCCTCAAGTGAAAAATGGATTGATTTGTTGCCAAGGAGAAGAGTTAGATAAAAATAATTACCAAAACCACATTTCCTGACCTGTTGCATTCAGTTTATGTGACCATATTTATTTACTTAATATGTAGCAAATGCGTTTTACCCTTGAAAATGTAAGCATTAAAATTCCCTTTTCTCACCCTTCATGTTCTTGGTTTTGTTAGGGAAAATATTTAAAGTCCCTCAAAGGAAATAATTTAAGTTGCTTCAAATTAAGTCTTGGTAAAAGTCTTGTTTAGCTAAGCTAGGATAACGTCTATCCGAGTTAGCTGATATATAAACATATTGCATAATATCACAGTTATTGAAACAAAAAAATAACTGACATTAAAACTATTTTGAAAGATAAAGGTAGGCTGCATGCTAACATATTTTAGTTCATCAGCAGACAGAATGCTGAGAAATGACTTTTTATTTTATTTCACATTAATGCTGAAAGTATAACTGAGAACTTAACATTTTAATGCTCACCTATGTCAAATCTGTACCATGATGCTTATAAATTATGAGAAATAGAATAAAACACGCATTTGTGGGAGCAAGAGAAAATGTTTGTGTTTCGAATGTTTCATAGTGACACAGTGGTGTGTGTGTTCTTTAAATGACTCACTTTTTGTGAGATAGAAATCTTCTCCAAGCTGTTACTTCCCCTCTGTGTCCTGCACAGAGAAATATCAGCAGAGGTAATGTGTCGCAGGTGATGTGGCGAAGTTATAATTGTGCTTTTGTTCACACATCCACAGCTGCTGCCTGTGAATCCCTCAGTGATAATATAGCATCTGCACTTTCAATTTTCAGAGAAATTCTGTTTCATATTTTATCATCAATTATGTGTCAGAGATGCTACGCTAACTGGCTTACAGAAGACGCAGAAAATAATTGTTTCTTGAGGAGCAGCTTTGGAAGACATGTATTTGTTCACTGAGGTCGTATCATTAAGTTGCCATGAGGAATCTGAAACAAAGCATTTGATCACTGAAGCTGTAACCTTCATTAGATCAGTGTGTTGCCTTTACATTCGTGACAAAGCCAAGATGTTTTCTTAATTTTCACTGAGAACTTCCATCTGCAGAAGTCTGTTTCATACAACCCTGAACAAAATCTAATCTGACAAGACTACAGCATATGTCTCCTTCCTGATCGATTAGTAATCAACACAGTAGGGCAAAGATATGTTAAAAGAGCACTGCCTCATTGTAAAAGTATTCTGATTTCCAAACAAAATGAATGTGAAAGGCAAACCTTCTAGATGATTCATTCAGCAAGCGATGCTGTTTTTGCTCCGTTGCCTGTTTAGTTCCCAGTTACGCAGCAAATGCACCGAGTTTTTAAAGTCAACAAATGAGATCTGCTTAGGCCTGTTTCACTGCTGCTGTTTAAAAAACTAATAGATCAATAACAGACAACAGAAAAAAATAAGTTAAAGAGAACAAGTTCACCTGAAACATGTGAGACGTATAAGATTTCCTAAAAAGAAAGGCGATCTCTGACTTCTACTTTAATACCATTTCAGATTAGATGTGTATATTACAAAAATCAAACATTGCAGGCAAAGGTGATGTTATCTTTTGCAGACAGGTAAGAGTGTAGATCAAGAGAAACCAAACAGGTAAGAGGATGAAAGGTTATTACATGAATAAAAACCTGCTGATTTAATGCAATGCTTGGAATGGAAATGAAAGTATAGATGACTGTAGATACGTGCGTGGGCGCTTGTGTGTTGGCGTGTATTGTTTACATAGTCTGCAACTGTTTTATGCAGAGCTTCTGAATATTTAATGGTATGTAAAGAGGATTTTTTTATATAAATCTGCTGTGTGTGCATATTTATTTGCTTTTAAGGCTCTGCAAAAAGCAGAGTTGATGGCTCGCAGAGGATTCAATAAATTTCTGATTATGCAAAGTATCTACTTTTGCAAATGGTCTACAAGTACATTTATCACTCATCTTTCTGGGAATCCATTCTTTGGCCAATAATTTAAGTGCCTAAGGAACACAACAGTGCAAATGTGAACAAACAGAAAAGCAGTTTGGAGTATTTCTGGTACAGGTGAATCTCAATCAACTGGAATGTAATAATAGCTTGAATTTAGGTCATTTACATTCAAAAGTGAAGCTAATATAGATTAAAACAACTTTTATTTAGATGATTATCGCTTACATGTAAAGGAAGCTTACAAGGTTACAATATGAGTTTACAAAATAGTGTTGGAAAATGATTTTATGGTCCTGTTATAATGATTGTTTGTTAGGTTAGATATTGCTATATGTTAATGTTCTCTCTCTCTGAAGATGATCTGCATGTTAAAAAGAAGAAAACAGATGGAGACAATATGAAACATTTGTTGATGTTGTTGTGAAACCTGGTTGGGAATGAATTAGATTTTTCCAGGACACACAGAAAACAGGTCACAGAAACCTAGAGGCAACAAGTTATCTTGTATTCTGATTTAATGTTGATTGAAAATTATGTAATCCTTGTTTTAAATGCACTATGAATTAATGTTGATTATGAGTTATGTGATTTTGGTTTGAAAGTAATAAGGAGTTTTGACCTAGGAATGGGAAAAACCTGACCTAAACCAAACAGAGAATCTCTGTACTATTGTGAAGGAGACAGGTAGACGAGAAAGAAATTCAAAAGTGAATTTATGCAAATCATAAAAGCCAAAATTGACATTTAAACATTCTGTATATCATTTATATTCCTCTTCACTGAAATAAAAAATCATAGTTAAACTGGCTCCTGTTAGGCTGGGAGAACCAGGGAAAACGTGGCCAAGTCCAGTTGGTTCAGTTGGAAATCGCCTCAGGTGTGCGTCGCTGTCTCACTATCTGAAGTCAGATTGCTCACAAAGCAAAGCCAGAAGCTGTTCACACCAACTTTGATCACTTCTGATTTCATGACTGCGGAGGAATCACCAAACATGAGAGTTTTCAGGTTTGCCCTTGCCCCTAAAAATAAAGGAATAGACGAGGCAAAATTTTTATTTATTTTTTTTGTTGACAGATCTTTGAAGTTATTTTTATCTGCAGGCAAAGCAAAATTGTATAGCCTTTTTCTGAGCTGTATGATTTAGTTTTTGTGCTTTGTTTCTCCTCTCAGCCTTTTTTATGCCGTGCAGCACATTTCAAACACACTGATGGCTGTCGAGCCTCAGGGAATCACAGCTAGTCCACTGTATGTGCAAACTGCACTTGTTACATTGTGCAGTTTATTGTACCGTAAATCAAATTATTGTAGGAAGAAGAAATAAAATGAAAGGACATTCACTGCCAACTTTATTATGTACACTTTTTGTGCGTGACAGACTGCTCTTAGTGCTGATCTGCTGGGATCCTCACACACAATCCTCTCACAGGTTTACAGGGAGAAAACATCCAGTGAACAGCAGATAAAAAGCTTTGCTGGTGTCAGAAGTTAAAGCAAACTGGACAAACTGGTTTGAGATGACAGAAAGCTAACAGAGGTACAAATAACCAGTCACTAACACAAACATATGTAGGATAATGGACCGTGTCACAAAGATTAAATCATATCAAGTGGGGTTGGGCCCAGAGGCCATTTCGACTGAAAAACATCCTGTCATAATTATTCTTCTTACCCATCAATTTTTTTTAAATTATAATGGTAATAATGGTATATTGCATTTAATATTCATTCAGCTTAGTGAATAATAAACAATTATTTTAGTAATCAAGTATTTTATCAATTATTCTGATGATTAATCGAGTAATCAAATAAAACAATCAATAAAATAAAATATCAGTAAATTTTACGACAACAGCAGTGTTACTATTGGATATAAACATTGGCCCAATTTTTTGTGCATCACTAACAACTTTTCTGAAGTTTAGAAAATTAGCCTGTAACAGTAATAGCTCACTTTCTAAGATAACCTGGACAAAAATTATACAAAAATCTGAAATTATATTCAATTTCATAATGAAGACGTAGGTTCACAGACACTTCTGAAAAAAATGTCAACTCCAGTCTTCAGTTTATGTATTTATTTTCAGTCAATTTAATAGATGAACTCTCACCTTGCCCAGCCATTTATAGCTTTTACATCCATGTGAACGACTGATTTGGTTCCTTCATCACAAACAGAAACGCATCTACCAGCTATTTGTTGCAACCAGGATGGTGGTAAATTTATTTTCTGGTAAGTCCATAAAGCTCCACTTACATTTAGCATCAACTACAGCACAGCCAGATTCAGTCTATCCGCTCACCAAACACACCCGCCGCGCACTTCACCGCCGTTTGCTCTTCAACGCCACCAGGCAGCAGCTCTGGGAGGAGACAGGCTGCCGTACTCCAGGCATTGAGCAGTCAACTTAAGGATGCTTACTGGTCCCTGAAAACAATAAAAACCCAAACATTATCATCAATCAATAAAATACCCCAGTTGGGGAGTTGTGCTGCTAACACTTAGCATTTGGCAACAAATAGTTGGAGATGAGAGTATTGCGCAACATAAATAATTGCCAACTGGAACACGTTGCATTAAATAATAAAACATAATTTAACAAAGCTTCAAGGCAGGTAATTTTCCTTGAGGAATTTTAATAATCGAGGTACT
Organism: Poecilia mexicana; assembly: GCF_051168715.1. Lineage (NCBI taxonomy): Eukaryota > Metazoa > Chordata > Actinopteri > Cyprinodontiformes > Poeciliidae > Poecilia > Poecilia mexicana. The sequence continues at coordinate 28,938,051 of NW_028263384.1, forward strand.
AGAATCATTCCAGGAATGATTACCACTGATTGTGGCCCCAGTACCTCAATGTACACAATGAAATCAAATTACTGCTTTTGGCAAACTGTTAGTTTTTTATGAATCACTCTCACTGCAGTCACACTACCTAACCTGAGGTGTCACCGCAGAGAAAATCCAGTCGTAGCGAAATATACAGAATAAAGTGGTGAGTCCGTTAGAAATGCCTGTCACACTTCAGCTTTCTTTGAAGGACGGTGAATGTACCGTTATTATTCAAGAGTAGAAAACATCAACTTTAGTTTGCAGAGGAACCATTTTGTCTTGTAAGTAGACAGGATCTACCAAAGTAGATTAGGGCTGTGAAAAGCAGAGGCCTCTTTCCCCCCAAAGTGCTGTGCTGCTCTCTGTAAATGCATAGAGTGTTAGGACAATTATCCTTAGTACCACATAAAATTAGAGTGAATATTATGGGTAATACAGTCAATATAGAAAAAGCGATTGTCTCCTCTCTAATCAGTAGCTTATGGGTGGTATCAAAGCAACAAGATTTCTATATCTCTAAAAGTATCAGTGAAATGGCACATGTCTTTTCAAATGTGCCATTTGAAAGACATTCAAGAATTCCCAACGTCACCCAGTGCTTTGATAACTATGTCATTTGGTTCTAGAAATAACCGTGAATCGTTCTTGCTGGTGTGAGTTTGTTCTTATTTTTGTTCTTTTTCATATAATTTGTACTTCCAGCAGCTGTAGAAGCTTTGCTTTAACTTTCAGGGTTTTGTGTTGGCACTGTAGTGGTCTGTTCAGGTTGAACTCTGCTTGTTCACAGCTGGGAAAGGACAAAATGTGTTCGGAAGATAAATGCATTCGGTATTTGGTCTTGCCAAGTTTATGTTTTGTACCTCTATCTTTTATGTTTTGCTTCTGTGCCTATTTTCCTAATTTGGATTTGCTTTCAGTTTCTGAAATATTAAGTTCCATTTAAAAAAACACAACAGATCTGCCTCTGGTTCTTTATTATGGTCACATACCGTTTTTATGTCAAATGTTTTTTCCTGTTTGCTTCTAATGTCGTGTTTGGATTCGTGTTTCATTCATGAAGGTTTTATTTTTATTTAACTACCTCTTCAGTCTTTCAGTTTCTTAACAACAACATTATGAAGTGGAACATAATGTGCTCAACCAAGTGAACATCAGCAAACAGGTCGATAGACAATACACTCTCTACCTGAAATCACCATTCTGCTTCTTACTAGAAAATCAAACTCCGAAATTAAAAGATGAGTCGTCATGATCGTTATTGTCGAGTTTCTGTTCGATTCCTTCATTTTACAGCCAGTTGTTGCTTCAGTCTCACTTCCTTAATCTACAGCTGCATTAAAGAAACTGTTTACAATATCAGTTCTGCTGTAAGACCAAAGAACAAACATGCCTGGTTTCATTGCTTAATATATTTTATTTCAATGTAGTAAAACATGAAGGATAACTGTTCTTCAGCTCTTCGTTCGGAAAAATCTAAAATTAAGGTGCACAACTATTTAGTTTTTTTACAAAAATGTAACTAATTAGAGGGTCCAGGTTTAGAGGGTCTCCCTCATTAATATCAAATGTGCGACAATAGTGGAATAAAGGAAAAGTTTATAATGTGAAAAAAAGGTTTTTTAAGCTTTATATCCAAAACATGGCTGCAGGATTACTTTGATTCTCTCCTGCATGTTTGAGGAATCCTTCATTCTCCTGTGGCAGCCATTCAGGGGACCCTGTAGAAATAAACACCAGCTGTTCATATCGGCCCAGTTTTACTTACTGGACTCATAGTGATAACTTAAAAATGACTAACATCGGCCCATATCAATATTGATAATATATTGTGCAAAGCCAGAAGTTGGAAATCAAAATAATGTCACCCGTGTTCGTTATTCTGCAATAGCCAGCCACACCCTATCCTCACCACTGACTGACTATTGACCAGTTCTCTGACTAACAGGTCCGGAAAATCCCTAAAAACCTGGGTCTTACCCTCTCATAGGTTCACTAGAGAAATTCTGTTTAAACTGGCGGCGGAGAAAACTCGTCTAGCTCTAACTACCTTCAGATCCAGGAGTTACGGCCCTCTTCAGTTGAGAAACAATCGCCAGAGTAGCCCTCACTGTCGCTTAGTTTCAACAACCACTCCTGTTAACGGTAGCTTTTCTCCTTAAAATAACGTGCACTTGTTATCGGCTAGATTGGATTTAGTGACTTAGACATAAGTCCCAGGGCCATTATTTATTACTCACCAAAGGAAAGTACGAAGCCACCAAATTTCTAGAATCATGCGTGTAGATTTTACTTAAAACCAGGAGAACTCTCAATAATCAATGACTCAATTAATTTCAATGTCCACAACTTCTATTGCTATTTTATTATATATTTTATTAAGCAAGCTTTAGCAGGGGTAAATGACAAGCAAACTCAGTTAAAAAGAAATTATAAGATTTTAACTAGTAACAATCACAAATCATAATTTTAATCATACCCTATCTTCTTTCTTATCCCTAACCTGTGTCACTATTCTCACTGAACGAGGCTTTAGGGGCAGGGCAACTCACACCCGTTGTTGGTTGATCTTGGCAGCCGAAACTCTTAGTCGTCCTTGGTCAGAGTCTCTGTCCTGGTAGGGCAAAGTCCTCTTTCGGAAAAGCAGCAAAGCCGATCTGTCCAATTTCTTTTAGACGAACAGAATCTTCATCACTTAGTGACCTTTGTCTTTTCCCCAAGTCGGCTGCAGTTGAATAGAAATCGTAGGGTGGAGGCAGAGGAAACGGTCGGATTCAAGGGCCAGGGCTGGGGCTGACGGATCTTGTCCTTCTTTGCGGCGAGAAGTCTCAACTTTTCCCTCGGTCCCAGGGTGTGGTCCTCTGCTGATCTTTCGCCTGCGTCCTCTTGTTGACTCTCCTTCAGCGCCGCGGACTAAGAACCCCTTCCTCCTCAGCTCGCTGGCTTTTAAACCCTCTTGGCCCACAGTTGTATATGGAAGAGGTCTTATGACTCATCCTTTCCGATTATCTCATCGAAAAGTACCCGTCCTGCCCAAACCTTGTTCCACCCTGAATCTGGTAATACACAAACCTCCCTCTTTTGCGTCTGACTGTTGCAACCTCTTTGCAACACTTCTCTCTTTTCTGTTGGTCATCTGGTAGTTATTACCTTTTTTGGCTATTTGTTCTGAGGCCCCCGCCCAGCCAGCTCAATGCTTGTGACATGATTCACTCTTCTATTTTCCTGTGCTCTAATCTCCTTATACTGTACCATAAAACACAATTAACCCAAAACATAATTAATTTGTTTTACCATTATCTAAAATCATATATAACAACTAAGTTGTTACTGTTACTGCAGATCATGAATACAGATTACACATTTCAGTCATACATTACAGACATTGTGATTACAATACATCAATCATTTCAACTATTACACAATTATGTATTTTGTATTTCATTTCTTTAATCATTCTTAAATCAATACAAGATTACTGTCACTGCCCAGGCCTTTACCTTTCTTTCTGCGTGTACCTAGAGAGATCTCACAAGTTCATGCCAGTTTTCTTGACACCCGGGTTGTGATGTGTTGAAGACAGCGCGTCGGAAAGAATAGGAGCTTCTTAAAGAGACGGTGGCCCAGATTCAAGAAGTCAAATGTCTTTGATGTTTGATATATACAGTATTTTTTATAAAACCTGAAGGTAATGGTTACTTAATTATGCTATGGAATGTCATTATGTGCCAGGAAAATCCACAATACCCCCTTTTTAAGGAAATCTATAAATAAAACTAAAACAAGAATTTGCTGCACTTTGCAAATTTCACCTCAGACACACAGTAGTGTTTATGCTTTGTTTTCAAACCTGAACGGATTTCAAAAGACGTTTCTCCTCCCATCTCTCTTTGATAATAGTCTCCTTTTGTTTTTGTGATTCAACATTAGGCGTAGTTCGGTTTTATTAATAGACCATTAAGTCCCCAAATATAGCTGTTTAAATAAAGCTGTAACCCAACAACACGACCCAGTGTATATTTCACATCTGTTATGTAGAGACTATGATCTCTACATATAGTTTCTATAATCGAGCATGCAGGGCCTGACGGGGCCTTTGCTCCGTCACCTGTCATTCATGGAAAATGTCACAAACAAACATAAAGTCTCTAGTAATAATAACTGAATTAGAACAGATCATTTCAGAAAATCTAACCAATTAAAATCATAACTTTGACCATCAGTGGTGACAAGAGCAGTAGTTTGTGCAGTCAGATTGTCTTTCCTGAAAAACAGATTACCTGCTATGCAGGTTATATTCCAAGCAAACTGGTTTCAAGTCATATTGAAATTGTTTAGATTGATTATTCCTACAGCAACCCATTTTTTATTTTGTATTAACCAACCACTGTGGGGTTTTTTCTATAACAAATGCTGCAGAACTAAATCAACCATGTGATTTATTAGTAAAATAAGATCCAAAGAGCTTCATCAGTCATATTGTTACCTCCACTGAAACTGTGTTTCTCCTTCCAAATTGTCACACTAACATCCTCCTAAATCCTCTTCTAACTTTTAAAATATTAAATTATGCTTTGTTAAATTGTTGATTGACTCATTCTGATACCAGAGATGAAACTGGAGCGAAAATAACGTTTAAAAAAAAGTCCTTGTGCTTATCAACTGATTATTAAACAAAGCACTTAAACGACACACAGTCTCAGAAAATAAGTATTGCCACTTGAAGCCTCATACATTTAGAGTTAAAACAAATTGTGGATGATAAACTGATTTTCACATGCAAATCTTTATTTTAACGTGTCACATTTGTTATAATACCTGCTGTTGTAAAAGTGCTTCAAATGCAAACATGAGATAAGAAGCTCAAAGTGAAACATTAGACATTAAAGAGGATACAGTGATGAAAAAAGAAGAGATGTAAATCAAGCTTGGTGTTCAAACACCAACACTGAAGTAGAAAGAGACTATCAAAAAGAAACTATGCAGACAAAGAAAATCTCACAAAACGTATGATCTATGGTAGACGGTGTTAATGTGACACAGAGGTTCTGGCAGTTCTTTTGTCTGAAGGTGATCTCATTTCAAATCACATGCCAAAGAAATGCAATATGTCTGCATTAGCCCAGCAATGTACTGGAGACACATTGCTGGTGTATTTCCAGCCCCTAATATAATAAATATCAATCATAATATAGTAACTTTAAAAATGTAAATGTAAATTAAGACAATGTGGATTTTTTAAATGAAGAAACCCAAAGAATGACGTTTATGTAAGTATTCACACCCCCTGTATTTTCTACAGTTTAAATAGCATCCAGCTGTGGTAAATTCAGTTAATTAGACTTGGAAAGGCACAAACCTGTATAAATAAGGTCCCACATTTGACAATGCAGGTCAGAGGTCAAGCGCCAAGCATGAAATTGTCAGTAGACCTGAGACAGGATTATCTCGAGGCACAAATCTGGCGAAGGATTCAGAAACAATTCTGCTGCTTTTAAATTCCCGGTAAGTTCAGCGTCATCCATCACTAAACCCACAGGACTCTTTCTAGAGCTGGCCAGGTGTTTAACCTTTCCAGACAAAACATGATGGCGACAATACAGCCAACTTTGCAGTACCGAAATTCCACCAAAGTTTGCGCCATCTAGAAAATCCAGCAGTTTCTGAAAGGGGAGGCTTGCGCTTTCCAGTCAATATCAGGTTATTACGATAATTTCACCCCCTCTCCAGGGAGTGAAATTAATCTAAGGGGCACTTTTAATAGACGGTAAATTGCGAAAATAACTTTCTAGATATTGAAAGCTCTAGTTGTTATGGATAAATGGGCAAATATACATACTCACAGGACATTTAAAGAGCTAGTACGTACAAATAAAATAAGCAAAAATATCCAGGAGGAGATTTGAAACTTAGGTCTTAAGAGAGGGAAGGTTTCCAGAAGGACAACCAGATCTGGAGCTATCAGGTCTGGATGGTAGAGAGGCCAGATGAATGCAGCCAAATGCAGAGACATCCTGGATGAAAATCAGTTCCCGAGAATCTTGACCTCAGACTGGGCCGACGACCCGAAGCACATGACGGAGATCTGAAAGGCTTCAGAACCAATCTGGGAACGGCCCGGAGTGGCCAAGCAAGAGTCCACACTTGAATCTGATTGAAAAGATCAGAAAGTGGCTGACAAATGTCTCCCATTCAACTTGATGGAGCTGGAGAAGAGCTGCAAAGATGAATGAACCATTGAATGAGACTTGAGGCTGAAAAAGCTGCCAAAGTCGGATCAACAAAGTGATAATAAAATGCTGTGAATACTTACACAAATGTGATGTCTTTGTTTTCTATTTCTTTAATAAATAAATAAAAAATCTCAAAAAACGTTTCTCCACAATTTCATAATGAGGTATTGATGTATAGAATAGGAGGTTCATTAAATTAAATTTGAAATATGGATGAAATGTAACAAAATGTGGGGGGAAAAAAACAAAAAATAAAAATCAAGCACTGTGAATACACCTTAAACTGCACTTCCTGATCGTACAAGCTGAGTTATTATAATGAGAAGCAGTGTGTACAACATGAATATACATTAGCTGTATCCGTATATAAATCTTCTCAGCCTTACACATTGACTAAAACATGTAAGGGGTCTGTAGGTCATCGATCCTGTTGTCAAACTGCATATGCAAATAAACATGTCAAACTTGGATAAAAGTTATTTAATCTGTTTCTGTTTGATAGTGGACTAGAGTTTAAAATGTGAGTCAACTGCATAAAAACATGTATTTATGAAATATAACCAAATGCAACTCTGCATGCCATATCCACTGAAGTACTCTCCAACAAAAATTCAAATGTTACTCTGCTCACAGTAACCACAACAATTTAAAGCAGCTCATGCAGACACCAACATGGTCAAATTCAAATTAGCAGGTGCCAATAAGCCCTCGGGCGATGTGTGGAGGTTCCTGAGTCCACCTGCACAGCGCTGCGAGGAGCTGAACTCTGTGTGACACCGACGTGTGAATGCGCCTCAGCATCCATGTCAGAATAATTTGTGTGCTGCCTGCTCATGCGGGTCCAGTTCTTCGAAGATGCACTCCGTTCTGCGATCGCAACTGGCCCACATTTATGCATCCAGGGCCACTTTGATGAAAGAAACGAGGTCATAAAGCTGGAGCCGCATGACAGATTTTCCAAATCATGCATCTAATAAATGACAGCCTGTTTTCCAAACTGTTCAGACTCTCTGACTCGGGCTGATGGTCTCTATAGAGTCCAACTGATGAACAACAACATCAATAATCTACTTTAATACCGCCATGGAAAAAGAAAAAGAAACACCAGTGTGAACTAAATATGGTGCTCTCTTTCTCTTAAGCCACATTATTTTGTCTTTGTGACGCTCGGTGAGATTTAAATGATTATCAATGTTTTCTTTAAGCTAATAGTTGTTTTTACAGTAATGTCAGAACTTTTCTGTCATGTATTTTAAAACCTAAAATATTCCACAGACTATTTAGTGTAAGCAGCTTGACCTCCATCCACACATCCACATCTAAATCAGAGCTACTGCTCAGTGGGTGGATGCATCAACTTATCAGACCAATTAGAAACCATTCACCCAACAAATAAAGCACAACCTTGACTAGAAAAACTTTAAATAATGGAAATTATTGAAATTTTGAGCAATGAAGGGAGATTAAATACAATCAGATAATGTTTTGTCCAGTTGAAAAACTAGGCAATGAGACTTAATCCTTGACAAACTTAAGATGAAATAGTGTTTGCATCCAACATGACTTGTGGTCATTAGTCTTTGCATTTGCTGAAAAGCCGTATAACTTACAAACCCCTACGTTAAATATATTTTTCTTAACACACTCAGTCTTCTTAAGGCCATTTAGTACCTTCACATCTGTGTAATATGACTGATTACTACACAGCAATTTAATTCAAAGTAAAAAAAACTGAAAAACAGAAATGTTTAAATAAATTAGGGATGCACCGATTTATCAGCCAGCCAAAATATCGGTGCTGATTTTCCTAATTTTGGGTGAATGGTGATCGGCCGATTTTTACATCTTATCCACCGATGTTATCAGCCTTGGCAAAGATCTAACAATCAACCACTTTGCTTTTCATTTCTCTCATGAGAGGTTTGACTGACCGACCAAGTCATGTCTGCACTTTTACAGTTAACAAGTCATCCCATTGTTGCCAATTCAGCAAATTTCTTGATATATTGAGCAATATTTCAAACAAAAAGATGGCGTTGGCCAAAATCGTTATTGGTAAGTTAGGCTTTTTAAAAGATCGGTAACCGACGATCGGCCAGAAAACTGCAATCGGTGCACCTCTAAAATAAATGTATAGAGTTTTGTAACATTTCCCATCTCTTCACCTTATTGGTTACAGAAGATCTGACATAACTTCCTAGGAGCAGAATGCAATGAAACAGACAATTCAACAGACTCTTTCAGCTTTCCTCCTCAGTACTTTGACAAAGTGATTCTAGACGGCAGCAAACCAAGAAGGATGCAAAATGGACTGAATGGAAACCATTACCTCTCAAAGCTGTTAAACACAAGGAATATGCTTTGAGACGATTGGGAGACTTTAGTAAGAAGCTGAGCGAAGAGTGGTGAGCCTCGAGCAAGTCTACATGTTTATTGGTTTGCAGTGATTGCAGGATTTTATTTATCAGATCCAGCTCCAATCGGCACTAATGGCAGCAAATTAACCTGAAGCGAAGAGATTTTTCATAATAAGCTGCCGTTTAGGTGGCAAGTGGTTTAGATTTTAGGAGTAGCAAATGTTGACAGTAGTTTTGTTTCACTGTTTTGAAGGCGGATCTTTTTGCACAGCAGGGTCTCATTTCAGCTAACATTTCCAAATTGCACAACATACAATGTTTTTTGATCACTGAAGTAGAGAGCGGTGGAAACTAGTGGTTTGATGCAGAGGGAAATGAGCACATATTCATTGCTTGATCTTTCTCGTCTTGGATTATTATTCATGGCTGCAAATTAACAATTGGGTATCACTTCAACAAGGAATTAATAGAGCTGTATATTTGTAAAAATCCTTGAAAAATAATAGCAAATCTTTAAAGAACTTAATCTTAAAGAAACTTTGAACATAAACCTGAGTTAGAGTGTTGTGTGATTTTTTGTAGGTTTTTCATTTCTGCAGTCTTTTGAGACTGAATTGTATCAGGTGTTTCTATCTTCTAGCAGAGATTAGGTTTCATAACCTTTTTAAAGTAAAAGCTGCACTGCAAGGCTCTATTTCTCCACAACCTTAAAGCATAAAGTTATACAGAAATGTCCAATGGTGTTCTATTAACACCACCATTGTGGTTTTGCTTTTTAATATGGAAAGTGGACTGAATTTATGTGTATAAATAGTGTGTTTTGAACACTCAAAGGACTCACAAATCCCTAAACACTCATGAACCGACACAGATCCACAGTCAACTTGAGGCTAAGTTGCCCAGTGGCACATCAACATGTAACATAAAGGTGAAATTGTTTGTGGGACAACTACTCTTCCCACACTGATTTACATTAACTATGGTCACTGGCTTTTCAGAAATGCAATTATTATGTTAAACCGTAACGCCTGCATTTGGTCTGTTGGTTGAAACTGCAGTGCAGGAATGCGTGTCAGGGTTAACAGCACCTTGCCTGTCACTTCTGAGCTCTAGGCAGAGTTTTATGGTTGCTCCCTTTGGATGAGAGGCCAGACAATTACCTCTGTGTCAGACAAGCCTATCTGTGGCATGAGCTGGTGTCAATGTGAAAAATGAAGTTTGCCAATGGGTTGAGGCAAGGAGAGCCATTCTTAAAAGAATACATTTCAGTATTCTGGACTGTTTTCTTCTTTTTGGACACAAAAACGTGAGGATGTACGAATTGTCTGAGGACAAGGTAATGAAATATAGTTGCAAAGCTGCCAAAGGTCAATAACAAATATACAGTGCCTTGCAAAAGTATTAACAGGCTGGATTGTTTACAGCTGCAAGTCCACAGGAAGCAGGTGCATCTACAAGTAATGCCTAGTTCACACGGCAAGATTTTTATGCTAATTTTAGTCCGTCTTCCGACAATCTTAAGGATCTAAAATCTTGGACATTTAACATTTTTGGTTGTCTTGGTCCCATATCAAAGCCTGTTCTGATTTGCAGCGAATCAGAAAGGAAGGTGACGGAAACCTGGAGGAGAATCCAAAATACACAGAAGACAAAACAGCTGCAGTCCCCATGCTTCAGCAAGCGCCTGTACTTTCCGTACATGTAGGCTAACGAGTAAAGTTGCAAACCATAAGTTTTTTCTTTCAAACAAAGCAACAAGAATGAGCTAAAATCTCCCAAAAACGTCTGATGAAACCAAGTTTAGCTGAAAATTTTACAGGTAATTTTGATACAACACTGAGTATTACAAACACACCAAAAGAGGTATTGGCAGCACTTTTCAGCACATTGGACTCTGTTTTGTCAATGAAATTTAAATTGCGGACAGTTAAATTACTTCTATCCCCAAACCTGCAGCTAGAAAGTGGTTTATGGAGGATTCAAGCCACGCTGTGGACATTTAAAAAGTCCAGAATAATGTTTGCATGCTTTCAGACAGGGTATTGCCTAGTTGTAGTTTTAAAGCTACTGTTGCCTTCCTGTCATCTCAAACCAGTATGCTCATTTTCCTTTGACTTCTGAAATCAAAAAGCCATTTAATTTTTTGTCCATGCAACTGCATCTCACTGGACAATTAATGTGTTTTAAGTCCCATCACCTCAGCAGTTTCTGAAATTCTCACACTTGCATCTCTTGCACCAACAACTATGTACAAAGACACTTATTTTTATGTTTGGGTTGAACTTGAGCAAATCTAGAAGCACGAATACATTAAGTTGTTGGCATCTGATTGGCTGATTCACCATTTATTTTAACGAGAGGTGTGTCTAATTAAGTGGCCCTTGAGCCACTTAATTAGGAATCAAGTGAATAATGACTGCAAGGCTTCCTGTGTTATCACTGCAAAGCTTTGACTGTATCTGGTTTAAGCAAAGTCAGTTGGCAGAAATACCTTTGAACCAAAACATCAGAATGTAAAGCAAGATATGCACTTCCCAGCTTCAGTCAGAAAACATTCCTCTCTAAGGTAAGAATTAAAACCATACCTGTTTTCATCCAAATACCTTTTCAAGTTTTCAGTTTCACTAGTCAAACATGAGAGCAGATACTCCTTTGATGGGTGGTATTTTGTTTCTGCCTGTTCGGTTCCATCACAGGGTCCTCTCAGCGCCACAGAAACTCGTCTCTTATTACAGTACAGCATAAAACTTCCTGTAGCTAATCTATTCATATTTTCCATTTCTTCCTGGCCTGGCTCTGAGAACACAGGGGAGAGGAATACAGAAGTGTTTTTTTCCTCCTTTTGAAGGTCTTCCATTAAAAATGAATGGCTCTCTGATTCGGTGAAGAGAAGAGATTTTCTGCCAGATGAAGACAGGCAAAGTGGAGCCATAATGAGCCAAAGATAAATAGCTTATCCTCTTCCTTTCTTTCTATTTTAGACTTTTCTCAGAAAGAGCACATACGCTCTGAAAAGCCTGTCTGATTAAAGGTTTTCCAGCATAGATGCTTTAGTGATGTCTAGTAAACGCGTTACAAGGACAACGAGGCTGCAGCAGATTGATTTTTGTGTCTCTTTTAATGGTACAATTGTTCCACAGCCATCTTCTCTTAACATCTCTGGTATTAAAATCTTTAACAATTCTTCATTTTTAAATTTTCAGTGACATATCAGTAGATCAAGCAGTACTAGTTGTCACAACACTGCACTTTGATTAATTCTCCTTTTTTCTTGGTGTCAGGAAAAAAACCTTTTATCTGTCAGAGAAAAAGAAAGCAGTAAAATAAACAACCTAATAATTGCACACTAAAATCTAACCCTTCTCGATGTATTACTGAGTTCTGGGTCTTCAGAGCATCTTGAGGAGATCAACACTGGGTTTATGAGTGAAGTGCTCTAAAATTTCCTGGTATGCAGCTGCCCTAACTTTGGACTTCATAAAACACAGTGGACCAACAGCAGAAGTCCTTTTGTTCATTAGCCCAGATGGGACACATCTAACAATATTTGTGGTTCAGATTAATACGAAGAATGTTACAGTCGCTGACCATAACCTGGATGTATCTGCACAAAGCTCTTGAATTGGCTTTGCTAATCATCACAAGGCTACACTTATCCTTCTTGATTTTGTTCTTTTCTTTCATCTTCCTTTACTTTTTAGGTCCTTCCACTTAACTTTCCAAGAAATATATTTGGATACAGCACACTTTGAACAGCCAACTTCTTTAGGGATTGCACTGTGTGGTTCTCCTAGTTGGGGTGAAAATCACTACCTCTTGGACGATGGTGAGGTCTATAGAGACCTAGTGGAAACGACGGTCTCTCAAACCCATGGTTCACAATCTTTTTATTGAACAATCTTGCATGTGAACACACCGGCATGTGTCACTGTTTGAAACAATCAATTTGCTAAAAAATAACAATGCCATCATAAAAACACAAAATGTATGTTCCCTTTAACCATTTGACTTACTAAATTACCATGAATTCATTCTTTATCTTACAGCCTTTTATCCTAAACAGTCACTACTTTGAGTGCTATTACCATGCATTTATCATGTTATCAAACCTCTGCTGACATTGCCTGTACCATGAAATAAATCATACTCCAACTGTCTGTGGTTTTACACAGCAAACAACATTGAAACTTGTGAACCTTTGTATTGCTGACGAAGCATAAATAACTTAACAGAGAACATGAGCGCCCTCTACAGGCCAAAACGGTAGCAGCTACATTTAATAGCAACTTGTATGCTCCGTGAAATATACATAAATATACATTTACGTAACAAAACGCAAATACCAACCTTGTTCCTCCATCAACCAGGTGCTAAGAAACCGTTTGCACCTTAACTTAATCATTTTCCACTTCTAACTGTCGAGCACTCCTTCTCTATGAGCATAGACATAATATAAGAGCTTATATTCTTATATTATAACATAATATAAGAGCTTATATTCTTATATTATAACATAATATAAGAGCTTATAATCTTATATTATAACATAAGAGCTTATATTCCTATATTATGTCTATAACTGGCGTTCTCGTCGCTGCTGTACAAGTTTGCGACAATCGATTTACGACACCTGACGTAAATCCCCTTTCAAAATAAAAGCATTACTGTGTTACTGCTGCAGAAGAAGAATAAAGACTTATAAACCAATTTATGATGCAGAAAATATTAGTACGGTCATTTAAAAGGTCAACTTCCACGTGTATTGTTAGCTGTGACAGTCTGTGAGATACAACATTTTCAGTTTTTGTTTGTTTTTTTGTTTTTTGTTCATGTCATTTTTGTTTTGAAAACAGCAAGGAGGTCCTGCGTTTAAACCCCAGCCTGGCGTATTTCTGCATGTTCTCTGTGGGTACTACAGTAGACATATATTTAATATACGTTTCGCTTTTTGTTGATAATCTAGTTTACTGAGTTCTATATGCATATAGATTTAGCAAAGTTTGGTTTCTAAAGACATACATGTAAAATGTCCAATTTAATTGGTGTTCATTTTGAAACATAACACCATCGTGCTTTTTTGATTTTTGGCTTTTGTGGAAGATTAAAATAAGACTGTATGTATGTTCACAGCAGTTTCCACTCCCACCTTATGAATCAGGCTCCATTAGGTACACATGAATATGACCATAAGGATGTCCATATAGGCATACTCACAGAGCCACATACAGAGAGCTGTATATACACCCATGTAGTGACAAAGACTTCCTGTTGAGGCTTATTTTCAGTTGTGAATAATTCATGTACTTTGGAGATTTAATGATGTTTCTCTTGTTGTGCATGGAGTGTTCTTGGTCAACCAAGGTCCCAGAGCATGCTGCTGCAGAATGCAAACAAGAGTGGCAGACTGAGAATATTAGAGTTTTGATGAATATTTGTACATAGATTTATACATGTGTGGAAGGCACCAGGGATTGGTTCTGAGATCACAGGCCGAGGGATGCAAGCAAATTGCATCCTTAATTGCAGTCCTGTTTATCATTCTTCCTTTTAGAAGTGCAAAAATCTAAAATAGGTTGAGAGCCTCAGCAGTAACTCTCCCCACTTTTTGATGATGTACCAAGGAAAAAGCTGACTCTAAATCCCCAAAATCACCCTCAGAGGAAAGGATTTATATAAAAAAAGGCCTTAATAAATACTCACCAACACTTCCTTCCTGGGTATGTTTTACTCCTGTTTGACCCTGACATGTTCATGGCATTAAGATAAGTTACAAATAGATTCTATCGCAGGCAAATATGCATCGTATTACACAGTTGCACAATTTATTTACTTGAAGCTCTTCTGTACAGCACATAACACATTAAATCGTTGTTTGGTGTCCACACAAGCTGCAGTAAATGGAGAGTGCAAGGGTGAAATCACTCTGAATCATCCTGGAGTTGCTCTACATTTATATGAACTCAATCCAAACCACATTAGACAGAAAGTGAAGATGTGCCTAATCATCATCAACCATTATCTAACCAGAATATATTAAAAAAAGAAACGCCATGAGATTAAAAATCTCTCTTACAAGAGTGTCCCAGCAAGTGGCAGCAGCACTAACAGTCTGAGGCCCTTATTCTACAAGAGCAGTGAGATAGTCCCATTTATTCCCCTTGAGAAATATCTCTCTCTTTTTTCCTTTTTAGCTTTAGTGAGACAGTGCTGAGTAGGCATGTTTTTTGTTGAAGTTCAACTTTCTGTCATCTGAGTCTAACACAGTGGCAGATGTTATTACCAAGCAGCAGGGCAGAATGATCAAATGTTTTAAAAATATGACATTTTTAACCATAAATTCATCATATATTCATCCTCTTTTATATGCTGTAACGGGTCAATAGAGGAATATTTAACTTATTTCGATTAGGCTTGATTTATTTGCTTTAATTTTGAACAAGTTTGAAATTAAACCTTTCAGTAACTAAACAAGACGGATGCAATCATGGAAAGTGTAAATTATAATTTGAACAAAAATATGTTCCAATTAGTCTGGATTCCATCACATAGACAATGGCTAATCAAGTTGCTATATCCCTGCACATATTTTTTTCTCCAGGCAGGAGAAGACTTTGACGCAAATGAACTATAAATAACAAAACCCAGATCTATACAACTCAATGCAGCCTGGTTGCACAAGGGGCTCTGGATCAATGAAAAGGAAAGCTGGCCTTTGAGCTTAATTGCTTCCCAAAGCATTCCAGCTAAAATAGTTGGATCCTCTACACACCTTCTTTAGAAAAACACAAAAAAGATGTTACAAAGCACACAGTTTGAGCCTGAAGTTTATAGGATCACATTATGGTGCAGTAGTACTGTGTCTATACCTCCACCACCTTTCACACCTCAACATAAAAAATGAAAATTACCTGACTGTTTTCAGCATGCTCAAAATTCATGATGTTCCAATGTGGCAGCATGTCTGGGTCCAAGCTCCAGCATATGGTTACTGATATACTGAAAGAAATTTGTTAGTTTTAAAGGGGCAGTAATGTGTAAAATCTGCATTTTTAACTTCATATTTAGTTATAATGTTATTCCCTCATTAAAAACATACCTGGAGTGTTGCCTTGATTCCTTCATGAATGTCTGAGAAATCTTCTAATCAACCAAGCATTCAGCTGTGCAAAACGCCTGGTTGGACCTAGCCCCGCCTTCGAGACGCAGCTCCTCCTCTAAGCTGCAGTTTTCATGCTCCTTCAGACTAGCTAGAAGCAATTAGCAAATACCTGCTGGAACTGCATATCTGCCGAGCTCTTTATGCGAGCAAATTCAGCACTGGTAAAAACATCGTTAAAGGGTTAATAGAGGAAGAATGTGATCACTTCAGAAGACAAGTTTCAGAAAAGCCACTAGAGTCTATCAAAATCTTTAAAATAAAAGCACTTCAGGCTTTAGAACCTTGAAGTGATCAGATTACAGATACCAGAAAAACAAATATTGATTGATGTGAACTATTCCTTGTAATTTCGCTCACCAGGATATCAAAAAAGTCATGTTTTACTGAATGTTTACAAAAAAAACTCACTTTCTTCAATTCTCTCATACTGCAGATATAAATGCTGATACTGGTGGCCATAAGATGATCAAAAACTTATTTACCTAAGAGAGCAGTAGAATAGTTGTGTTTACACTGAAATTATGTTTAATATGTTGTCATCCAGAAATATTAAAATGGTCATGTGACTCAGTGTGACTTGTCTATTTTACAGTAATCTGAAGCCCTCTCTCTCTCTCTGGCCTATGTTTTTCCTGGACAAGATGTACTTGGAGCTAAATGGGGTTGGATCAAAGGCACTGGCTGATTAATGTAATTACTTCTTTAAGCACAGATTGTTGCTCATGACGACAGATTAAGCTAATCTTAAGAAATGCTTGACTGTAATGCAAAGGAGTCCTTGTTTACTATGTGCAACATGACGTTAATTTTTAATAATTGCATCATAACATACCGTCTGTTATTGGTTGTAGAAATCAAGTGATATCTTCCTATGTCTATCTTTCCCACAAAATCCTTAATTTAAACTTGTGCCATATCCAGTGACAGAGAATGTGAAATTAAGAAAAAGTAAGAGTGCAGGTCTGTGCAATATCACATTATATCTCAGAATTTTTTGGAAAACATTTGGTATTTTCCTTGGGAACTGCTCTGTGTATATGGCAGCATACCATCTGCACAAACTGGCACTAAGGTTCAGCCAAGACAACAGAGCTGACCTAAAGTCTCAACTCTTGTCTGGCTGTAATTTCAGTCTGCTTTCCATCCCCAGCAAATTGGACATTTGATGGTGTGGCTTAGCAGATATTGTACTGCAAACAATGAACAGATTTAAACTCTGTAATATCTTTGAGCAGTTAATAAAACCATAAGCTGTGTCCACAAAAGTGACAGTGAGACAGTGAATTAAAAATCATACAACTCAATTAATTACTGGAGCCATTGTTTTTCCAGCCAGATAATGGAATTAGTTTTTCCAGGCCAACATCCCTGTCCGCAGCCCGGCTAGCACAACACCAATGTACAATGTTCAGGGCTACCCAACTATCAGCCCCTTATCTTTTCTGTGGAAGGTATAAATTAGTCTTAGAAAATCCACCAATTTGTAGATATTACCCTTCAGCTGTTCAAAACGTCTCGTTGGAACTAGCCCCGCCTTAAACGAAGATGTTTAAGGCGGATCGTGGCTTTCGGCATCTACAGTAGTTTTGGTGTCTGGAAAGTGAGAAATTTCAAAAATCTTCTGAATGTAACGTCACTGCCCCGTTACCTAGCAACCCAAGCAGAATTACAACTAGTCAGCAGGTTTTACTGCTGCATGTGGTGTACAACGGCTGCTGGATTAATTTACCATGCTGAAATCACTTGATGCGTTCTTGTTGGTGGTGCAGGAGGAGACAAACAATTACATAATCGCGCATCTGTTTGCAGCCATTTTGGAGTTCGAGTGTAAACTTTGAATTGTGGGGGGATGGCCAGCTCATTTTGATTTAAAGGGACAGGAGGCCCTAAAACAGCTCATTCTGAAGGGAGCTCAACATAGGCAGAACTGAGCAGAATGAAATCTCATCAGCTAAGAATGATTTTGTTCACAAAAGTGTAATGAACATGTTTTTATTACCCGTAGACCAATCCTAACCTGTTCAAGGAAACATAATGGGTCATTTTTAAGCTATATTTAGTGTTTGAAATATTAAAATAAGCAGTGATAAGTGATGCTTCTCCCTGGATCCTGGAGCCAGTGGATGCATTTTAGTCTTTATAATTCTGCTGTCGACAGACACACTTTCTTTAAAAACTTGAAGAAAAAGCTTTTCTGGATGGACTCTTACAAACTTACAAACCAAAAAAGAGCCGTTTTAAGTGGTTTGAAGCTATTTGCTCTCACAGGTGGACATCACACTCTTCGTTTAGAAAACAGTTTTTCCTAAAACACCACTACTCCCACAATGTTGCTGAATTTAAAGCGTCATTGAGAATCGCAGAGGAAGCCTAAAAATGTCTGTGGACAGCCTAATGCCGGTCAAACTGACAGGCAAATATGTAATTATTCCACTTAAATAGTATACTGCTGCTGAATTAATGTCACAATACACAGTCGCAGCAGCAAAATCCTCTCTGCTGCACAAAGATAAATATAGCGTGAGAAAGTTCTGGAAGGGCTCGTAGTCTTCAGTCACTGCTGAGAGACGATGTTCTTTCAATCAATCTATTGTTGAAAAGATTTGCTTCATAGTCATGTAATCTTTTGTACTTGTAAATAAACTGCTGTTGCCTAAACATAATTACAAAGTTTCAGCAAGTGTGTTTGCAGAATTTAATTAGTTTTCCATATGTAAATCTGCTTCAAGTGTTAATTTCTTCAATCTTCATTTTCAAAAATGTGAAACTGGCTGTGAGATTTTCAATATAACAAGACGTCACTGAAAGCTATTCTGTTTGAGCAAAAGTATGTCATGACTAGAATTATCTAATGCAGAACTCAAAATCAGAATAAAAAATTCAAATAGCAGTTTATTCTGGCAAAAATACTCATAAATTTGTATACACTACCACTATGTTTAGGGGATAAAGACGAGCTTTTCTTCCTTCCTACTTCCCAGTACCTTTACTCATCTTACTCACAAAGTCGACAAAGTCGATGCTTGAGAGAAAATCCGATTATCCATTCATTCATTGCTATACCTGCTTCTCCTTGAAGTGTAGATGGGGGATTTAGCGCAGCAATCATTCAGTTTATTCTGATTATACTACATACTCCTACGTATCATCTATCATTTATCATCTAAAATGTGAAAAACTTCCCAGCTTTTTACAAACATTCCAATATTCTGCTCTGCTTTACAAAATGGTTTCTCCTTGCAGAGACATTTCCTGCAAATGGAGGTCATCCCTTTACCGTTTTCAAATATAAGTAACTTTCCCAGCCTCTGGCATCTTGAGGGAACACAGCAGGTGGGCTAGGCATGGGTGCTGATTCATGATGCTCGCTTGAGGTATGGAAACCCTAAAAGGCAGAATAGGAAAAGCTGCAGGCAAAATACGAGAGTGGAGACACACAGTATCTGGATATTCACTAATCTGAATAAGGAAAATATACAAACCGATGTGCCAGCATTACTTTACCTGAAAAAAGATATGTAAAACAACTTTAAAGTTGCAGTATGTTACTTTTATACAAAACTATGTTGTGACAGTACAATTTGAGACAGATAATCTGTGAAAAAACATTAAGCTCCTCCATCTACTCCCAGTGCCAATCAATTTATTAATGGTGGAGAAACAACTGACAGGAACACGGTTTATTGGTGGCCATGTTTACTAGCCCAGCATTCATTGCAGGCTCCATTTTGGGGAGCTAGCATAACAGAGAGCACAACGGAGGGCGTGAGCAGCACATACACATACATAACAGTTAGTCAGCTGCAGGAAACTTACAGTCAAGGGAAGGTAATTTTATTTGTATTGCACATTTTAGCAACAAGGGGAATCAGAGTGCTTTACACAATTAGAAGATAAAACAACAAACGAGTCAAACAGTTCTTCAGGTGACAGAAGGCCAACTTTGCAACTGTATTTATGTGTCTCTGGAGATTCAAGTCACTCCTTCCAGATCAGTTCTTGATAAGTAGTTTCCAGTTGTAATAGCTGACTCTTTATTATTCCTCTTCAGGTCAAAAATAATTACTTCCGTTTTGTTTCTATGGCACATCAATGCATTGATTTGTTCAATGGATCTGTTCAGTGCCTGATGATATTTTAAGGTGCATCAGCTGCATAGTTATCTTAATTATTCCTATTTCTTGCTTTAATTTGAGTTAGCTGGAGCCTGTAATGGCTGGTTAATGAATACTTTTGAGCAATCTTTATTTTCTGACTGTTAATTTAACAGGGTAACTCCAGATCCTTCAAAATATGAGTCTCCACAGAAGAATGTGAAGTTTAAGGTAATTCCCTTCACATCTGAGGTTTACAATAAAAACTTACATTGATCAGACATAACATTAAGACAGGTGATGTTAATAACCCACCTACCCCGAACACATTCCTGTCATTTCTTCTTCTGGCAATAAAATAAATTGACCAGCAGCAAGACGAGAGGAATGCAAATATTAGTGATAAATATTTGACTTCCTGACTGTACACTGTTTATAGAGTATTATGACTTGGAGAGTCCAAACACTCCATGTTCAAGAATGTGCTTTCCTTCAATCTCTGCTTCATCTCCTCTATATCAATTTTTCTTTTTTCGCTCTACATTTTCATCGCCTCAAATCAAACACATAAACAGACCCCTGAGTCTTTCCCTCTCCAGGACTTGGTGTATTTTCTCTATGTAATATTGCAGAGTTGGGTTTGAGTAAGCCAGTGAGACGAGCAAGCTTTGATTAATTCGGAAGCCACTGAAATTTGTCATTCGTTTGCACCGACACTTGAGCAATATTAACTGGATGCATGAGTCCCCAAAGGAATCAAACTGCAGCAGCTCAAATGATGTAAATTGATTTTTACACGGCTGAAAATAAATCTTAGCATGTTTTCACCCTTCAAGTTACAGGCACGATTCATCTGTGTCACTTATTAAACCTCTTCATAAATTATATTATTATCTCAATGTCTCAAGTTGCAAGTTTGATCTGTTAAAGATCTCTTCAGGACAGAGCGACTGAATCAGGTACAGCTTGATGTAGGCCGGTGACAATGACAACTTTTGCTGGACGATAAATTGTTCCAGAAGTTACCTAAATAAATGATAAAATTGCTGCTTTAAAACCATGTTCTTGTGATATAATTGTTATGGCAAGATGAATAAACTTTAAATTCTGATTGATATTTAACACTGGAACCGGAATACAATTTAAATATCCAAAATAAATAAAGAAAACAACAGATACAACAAATACAATGAATCATGAAGTCTCTAAACAAACTTGGACAATTTTAAGACCAATTTGCGAGACTGAAGACTTTTGTCATCCAGTGTTTGGTAGAAAGAGAGAGAAAAGAGAAAAATGATAAATTAAGCAATTAAAAATGATTGAGGTAGTTTTAATTTATCATGTGATTAATTGATGTATTGCTTATTGCGACAGGACTAGCTTGATGATGTAATGAGATATTAACACCTGTTATATAAACTTCAAGATTTATGAATCACTGACTCAGATTTATCTTGACTAATTGTACATATAACCAAACTAAAAATTTAATTGTTAATTATCATTTGGAAAACTTAAGTACAGTGGATCCACTAGTGTCAATCTGTGAATACGCCAGCCCCTCTAAAAATGCTTATAGCCACCTATTTTATTTAATAACTCAAACAACAAATGTACCATAAAGATGGCGCCCAGTGGAAGCCATCTTGGCATTACCACAGAAGCTAACATTCACACTCTTACTTATTTCCGTTCTTTGGAGTACAGCCAATACTGACACATAAAAGTAAAAGATATCACCACCAATTGATATCTGTAATTAACAATTGAAATATTGTTAAAATAAAATATCTAGAGCACCAGTTGACCTGCCCATGACAAAGGAACCACATAAAAACCTGCAACCAGCGGCTTGTTCACACATGCTTCAGCAGGAAGGCCAAAATCATTCCATTCTCCACCGAATTATATGTAAAAAAAATAAACGAACATCCCACAAGCACGTTAGCTAAAAGATTGTAAAATATTTTCTTCCCTACTGCAACATTTAGATCGCAAATCAACTGAAGCTCCGTGAGAAACTCACTTTCCTCCGTAACGGCCTCGATCGGAAGCAGGAAGTGACGTCACAGATTACGACCGCAAAAATAAAACTAAACTCTCAAAATTATTACATAGCTCTTGTTTAAATAATGATTTCGGGATAAAAACGAAAGACAATGAAATTAAATAAATCGATAAAATGCATACATAAAATTAATAAGTGATGGATTATTGTTGGAATACATTATATGTTCTTTTTTCCCATGGTATTCTTGTATAGGATTCAAGAGGAACAGAACCATTTTGTTAATTATATACACTACATAAATGATTATCCTCAGTGTGACTTGTGTAATAAAGGCAGGAGTTTTTTCAGTTTTCTGGTACGGAGCATATAGATGTGTACTAACACGATCCCAAGGAGAAAGACATCAGTAAAGACCTGTTGTTCCCACTCAATCTGAGAGTGGATAAAATGGCAGTACAAAACAATTTTGATCAATCATTTTAAGAATGAAAAATTACTTTTAAAGTAGAAACCACAAGACAGCTGCCAGAATTCAGAGAAATGACAAAAAAAAAAAAAAATCTTTAATTCTTTTCTTCGCACATCATGTGAAATGTTACAGTTTATGTGAAGAAAATTAGAAACGGACTTTACATGAATGAACTTTTGTGGACATATCCATAAAGAGAATAAAACAGAATAACTTAGATTTGCACCTGAATGACGGTTAAGACTTTTGAAAAATCTCCAACAATAAGGCACAGTTGTAAAGAAATAATGTTTTCTTCTTTTTCTTGCGTTGCAGCCATAAGAACCTTGTGCCTTGCAGTCAGTGAGCCAACCATTAACTTCTCTTTATGACGACATATTCCAGAGGCAAATGTGAGTCCATCTGTCCAGCAGCTGCAGCTCGGCCTGAATTGGGTCACCAATAGGACTATGATCCAGGACACAGCAGCAAATCTAAAACTGGATGCCTCAAAAGGGAAGAATCAGTGTGTTGTAATGGCCCAGTCAAAGTTCAGATTCTTACAATAACTAATTTTCTTGGATGAGAGCAAAAAAATATGAGCTGATGCAATGTGATAAAGCCAAAATTCCTCCTTAACAATAGAAAAGGCCAACAGTTTAAAAAAATACTACAAGTTATTATGATCTATTGAGGTATAGAATGTAATTTGTTTTTCACACATCTTTTCTATTAGATCTTTGTTTAATAAATGTGAAATTGTTGATGTAAAAGTGGATTTTTAGGATGATGGATTGCATTTCTTATGTTTCAATAAATGCAATTTCCTTTTGCAGTGAAACTTGTTAAAACCATGTCACATAAACAGATTGTCTCTGCGCTACTGCAACTCTTTTTATCCTTTTCACATCTGCAAACTCCAGAATAAAGACTTTATTATTCCAAAGCAGAATAACTCAAAGGGACCAGGGGTTGTAATAGCGTCTGAATATTTAACAAGTCTGTCAAAAAAAAACCATTACATGCTAAAATTGTTACTGCTAATTATGGAGGCATTTCTGCCCTGAGTTTAATTTAATGGGCATGTTATGAACCCTCCCTCACTGCCCATTAACCTTTGACCCTGTTCATCGGTCATGACACAACAAAAAGATGTTCAAAACCATTACCAGCCACCCAGAAATTCAACCTGTTAAAAAGTCACAGTAGAATGAATAAATAAATATATCGTAACTGGTGTAGAAGTACATTTAATGACATTCAAAAATAAATATTTTATGTTGACACACAACTGAATCACAGAAGGTTATGCAGAGGGGAGACGTTTGGATGAGCTTTTATTTCGGTACAGAGATGTGTTGTGTAGTCTCCAGTGACAAATAATATTTAATGATCTTGGTACTTAAAACCGTAACACTAGTGAGATCTTCATTTACACATCACCAACACGCTACAGTGTTAGTCAGCTAAAACAGAATCTGCTGAGAATTCTCATTTAGTTTTAAAGACAGCTTTAATTACAGAAAAAACAGCTACTTTTAATCATACTTCATTAAATTTGTTTATCCCGTCTATTCTCGGTTTAAGGACTAATTGTGTGTTATTTTTGACAGTTTTTTCTTTCCGTAGAAGGTTTGCCTGAATCAGCGTTTCTTGGCTGTGTCTGTGTCATTGATAAAAAATAAATAAAAATTACATGGTACTATTGCTGCCAGTTTTCTCACAGTTTTCTCTTTCCATTGAAGGTAGACCATGCCTTTTGATTTTTGTATTTTGCCTCCACATAAGAAAATGAACATTTAATTCTTAATTAGCTTTATCCTCCATTTAACACAGTGTAATTTCACCTGGTTTTCTTTAAATCAAGCCCAACACTTCAGTTTTAGTCTCATCAGAGTTCAGGACATGAGTCCACAAATGAAAGGTTTTCTGTCTGAATTCCCAGACTGTAATCTGGCCATGTTGCTTCTTCCTTGCTGAGTTGCCTTTGAACGCGTCAGTGAAAGAGTAATTTCACTGTGGGTAATAAAACCTTCTTTCCAGCGTCTTCAGAAGGTGTTTTGATTTCATCCAGGGAAGCATTCACTGAGAGTAAACCCCAGCAGACCACAGGCTGTGATTGCTACAAACTTATTCTGTTTCATGGTCTTTTTCCAAGAAACAGCTGCGCCGAATTTCCTACGATGCCTTTGTGTCCTCACATGAGCATTTCACACTCCCAGTGGAGATCATAATAATAACTTTAATTATGCTTTGATTGAAAGGTAGCAGCAGCAGTTAAAACTATTTTATTTACTCTTTCCAGTTTGTTGTTCCAAGGACTCGGGCTGGCCTCTCATTAGCGAGGCTTTTATAGCCCTTCCAGTGATGAGTCTGGTAAAGATGTTCACTTCAGCTAAATGTGCTGTCTGCACTGCCTCCTCCCTGCTGATTGCTGTGTGGCTGTGTCCTGTTATAGACACCCAGGAGAAGTTGCAGCTGCAGCTCTTTACCCAAAGTGTGGAAGGATGTGAAGTCTCTTTTTTTTCCTGCTTGGCTGATTTAAGCAATATGATAAAAATCTCAGCTGAATATAAAGATGTAAGGGCTTGCAATGCTTCAGAAAAGCTGTGAGAGTGCTTACATGCACTTTCTATCAGTAATACAATCTGTCAGATTGAGAAATAAAGACAAAGTGGTAATGGCTGGTGTACTGTAAGGGATGAAAGTTTGTAAGATGTTTAGCTAATACCATGCAGAGTGATCAAATATTCAGAGTAACGATAGAAACTTTTTCACGGTTAAACAACTGAAAAACGAAAGGCAATGGTTAAACTAAATTATTAAAATAACGGCATTCATCATGCTGATGAGTGGATGTAAATATTTGATCACAACTGTAAGTCTCTGCTATTTTCACTCTATTCACACACTGTATTCATAGGTTTTTATTTCTATTTATATACGATTGGCTGCATGCAGCGTCCTTGTAAATGAGTGAGGCAAACAAAGCAAACAAGCAATTTAAACAGGATAGATAAGCTCTCACATAGCACAAATGTCAGGGCAGACTTACAGGATGCAGCCATTACCTGCAATTATTGACTATGTATTCCTGTCTTCACATATGATCAATACCTGTGCATAATGGCTGCTCTCCTACATCCAGTGAGCCTGAAACACAAACAGATTCTAATTTCACTTGGCTGTGAGAGAATAACAAGGTTGTTACCTCAAAAGCGTGATTTGATTAATATATATCACATCTTTCTACGGGTGAAAGTCTGCAAGTGGAACATGCTCTGCTGAAGGGATGGATCTGGATTTAAGTGATGAGCAACAATCTGGGTAACATATTTAAGGGAGATGATGTTAGGGGACAATTACAGGTGGGAACAGTGAGCTCTTGCTGCTTCTCTGTGGTGTGACTTGATGGAGTAGAAATAGAGGGAACACGGCAGCGGGAGAAAACCAAAAATAAACACAAATCCTTCATTTCCAGCTTCTATTTTCAGCCAAAACAGCAGGAGAGCTACCTGGTTAATCCCACAAATGTGGAAAACTCCACTGCATGTGGGCAGCAGGCTGCCAGCTCACATCCTGCTTGTGGACAGATTTACGGAGACTCATTTGATTTGCAGCCAACAGTAATCATACATATGGCAGAAGATGTACCCCATACACCTTGTAATGAACTCTCGCTAACCCACTGACTTCCCTGCTAAGCATCCAAGAGTTGCATGTTTTGTGTTAGTAGGAATTTGGCGTCGGTGTGGCATCCCTGTCGAGGTGAGGAGGAGATGCCATTCTGATCAGCTCATCCACCGCCTCCCCCTCCTTTCACGACTCCTGCCTATCTCTGTGACTGCGGCAGACACCGGTGCAGAGCCAGATGGTGTATGTTACACTCGTTTTGCTGCTGCCTGGCTGTTTATCCGCCACAGGGGCAGCAGGGAGCCCGGAGTTGGAGAAAGCTTTTGTTTTCCAAACGCAGATAAAAGCGAGAGCGAGACGTCCCTGTTAGATTGTTACCTGAGAAATCTCCTGTCCTGCTCTGTGTCTTCGCTCTGGCCCCCAACCCGCCCCCTGTCCACCCAAAGCAGCAGGCTGATATCTTAATATCAGCGGTATTAGCCCAGGAAAGGGGCCATGGATCATTTTAATGCCAGTCCATGTACAGGAAGCCTGGAGAAACGGATCAATGATACATGTCCCCAGGCCATTCATGACACCTACAAAGCAAACACACACACACACACACCATCCACTCTGCCATGCCTTCTTACTGTAATACACACACATACCCCACCCGCTCAATATACCAAGCAAAAGCAATATCTCTCTTGAAGGCGGAGGAATATGATTAAAGTTCTTGCTCTCCCGTTATCATCCCATGAGCTGTTAACAGCAAGCTAAACGAGGCAAAGTGAATTACCTTCAGCTGTCACCCAGTAGCCTGCAGACGCACAGTCAAGGGCCCGTAATGTGCAAAGGATTATAATGACAGTTATAATGACGGATAGAAGTCGAGAAAAGCACATATATAGCTTTGAAAGGAGGAAAAGGATCAATTGTTCTTGAGTGGGAAAATCTGCCACTGAGTGTTTTTACCGAGGGATTCAAGGAAGTATTTATACGTGTTAACATGTTACACTGTGTTATACATGGTCTTTGTTTTATTTCAGCTCTGATAATCTGTAGAAACCAGGAAGGAAAAACCACAAAAACAGCAAAGCATAAGTTTCAATTTGACTAGTTTGAGAGGCGTGCGTTCATGACACAAAACTTTACGGCTGAGCAAAATCTGACAGTTATGGGATGAAACATTGCTGCTGTAAAAAAGAAATATGAGTCCGAGTGAAGTTTATGGTTTATTGTAAAGGAATTTATTGCCGCACAAAAGCAGACATAAAAGACACTATTAATGATAAGTGACAAGGTAGAGTGACGATGTAATGGAGAAACGTCCTCATAATTTGGCACTAAACAAAGCAGCCCAAATTCCAAGAATACAAAATTGTTTATTGATGACAATGAAAATGAATTAATCCAAAAAGAAAACCAGTGAGGGAAGAGTGGAGAACGAGGAGAGCAAACAGGCCGACTGAATGTGAATAATTAACACAAAACGAGCTGAACTAAACACAAAGAAACTGGAAACCAAAGACACTGATGCTAATCTGAGGCTACGTTCACACTGCAGCATAAAGTCACCAAATCCAACTTTCTTTTGCTCTTATTCCCCCCATGTCTGATACTTTAATAACAGTCTGAACAAAATAGATCTGATTTTTACAAATGCGACTTAGGCCACTTGGATATGTAGATCTAAATCTGACACGTCTGATTTATTCACATGTGACCTGAGTCTGTTTGGACGATCAGGCAGATTAAGTTTTTGACGTGATGCCTGTGGTTGGATAACAACTTTAAAAACCAGAAAATAATTTTACTTCTGCAAACACTGAGCACGCTCGCTATGTGTGACCTTATTCTGTCCTCTACTTGCACATGCAGAATACGTTTAGGTTGTTTGCTTTTCACACTGCAGATCACATAAAAATTGCATATATCTGGAAACGTGTGGGGGAATTTCTCTGCCGTAATTCGAGAACACACATTTTCAGTTTGAAAGCAGAACTTCATGTCTTTCTTCTCAAAAGTTCTTCTGGTCTCTTTCTAATATTCTCGGTGCTTTCTCAAAACTTGTCTCTACTTGGATCAAAGCTCTGCTTGCAAACCTCTCTGCTCACTTGTGAATAATTTTCTGCTGGCTTGGAACAAGAGAGCTGTCGCCTGGCAACCTCTCAGCCAATAGAATGAAAGCATTATACAGGGTGTGTTTGTTTTCTTCTAGTGGGTGTGCCTGTGTGGCTACTATCGATTGTAACAACCTGCACCGCCCATTGGATGTAGGGATAAACCGTGACCTAAAGCTTTTAGAAAATCCTGTGTGTGCTCTCAAATTATGGCAGAGAAATTATCTCATAGGAATGAGAACAACCACGGCTATGGTGTAACGTAGACATCCTTGTTTTTCTGTGCTGTCTTTGGTGCTGGCATTGTGATGGGGAAGGAGCAGAGAAACATATTTACAACAATCCATTCAGTCTGAAACATCAGCAGAGAGAGCGGCACTCAAGACAAAGTGAAGGAGACCTTACTGCTCGCCTGGAACAATAACTACTCATTTCTGATATCGATTTGGTGCACAAAGCATTTTTAAGTCTAAAGATTTTTTAAGAGTTCATTATCTCTATATCCACATTGTGTTTAACTAAGTTTGATCCTAGAAAACAAACCACGGCTTACTTATAACGACTGAAAACATGATTTAACAGTTACCAGAACCAGTGACCTCTTGGTGTTTCCTGTTAGTCTGAAGGAGTTCGAGGCGTCCACATGACTTTTGTGTGTTTTCTTGATTTCCCCTCCAAGACTCCAGTTATTGAGCCCATTGATCTCCATGTGAAATTAATGTTTTTAATCTCCACCTTATAGAAACGTTCTTTCCTTGTACACAAAATAATTGTATTGTTTCTGCTTTTAATGTTGGATCAGTTTTGTGGGGAGTTTCAACTTTGGATGGAATTCAAACATAAAAATAAACACACATTTACTGAGAAACACTCATCCATACTTACTGTTACCATAACTGTCAAAGAGGGCTGGTAAAAAACAAAATCCCTCTCATTAGAAAATGTTTGCTCTGTCCCCTTGAAGAGCCAAAGATTTGAGGATGCCATTACTGCATCAAGCAAAATATTATCAGCTCTTGCTGCTCGGCTAATCTGTGTTTGCAAAAAGGATTAGAGGAGACAGAGAGAAGAATAAAGAAAATGAGATGAAAGGAAAAAAAGACAAGTAAAATATGAGTGGGAGATTTGAGACTGCTGTGTCTGGTCCATGTTGGCCTTCTTGTTTGATTGCCTCCTAACATCGGCTGCGTTGAAGTTGATGGACTAAATAACACTTTACTTTGTGATCAGTGCTGAATGGATGTAATGAAATGGAGCAGGAAGAAGTGTCTCGTCAGCTCAAGAACGATTACTATTAAAAGCAAAGTGTAACAGCATGTGGGCAGAGACTAATGCAACTGCTGCCGTTTCCCATGTGAACGCAACGCCAGTGTGTTGATAAATTAAGTCAAATAAATTAGGACAGGGGCTCATTTTGTGCCAGATTGACTTTTAAAGATGCCTTGGGATTCTCCAAGTTATAACATCAGTTTCCTCTTTTACATCCATTTAGCAGGCAGCAATCAACGGGATTGACACAATGAGTGCTCACGAAAAAAAGGCTTTCTGACCTGAGAGTCTGGGCTGTTTCACAAAGTAAGGAAACCAAAACTATTCGACACACAAGTTCACTGTAAAACGCTTCAGCCACATTCAGTTACCGTCTTCTACACTTTAAGTCAAATAAATTCAGCGAGTTTTAAATTTTGAACCTAAAAATGTGAGTTTGTGGCAGATAAACTTAACAGTAGTAAGTTGTGATAATTTTTTTATTAATTATGTCAAACCTCCAAGAGCTTTTAGGTTGGCACTTTAAAAGACTGAAAGAAGAAAAGACACTAGAACTATTTCCCAGAATGCTTAGCGGCGTGTTTCTGTATCCTGAGTGCGTTACATTGATCTGACTCTGGTGTTATTAAAGCAAATGTTCATTTTTATGTCCTGTTCTCACTAAATGTCTGAGCAGAATTTACTGTGATGTTTAATAAAATTCATGATCAGATCAGAAATTTTGTTCATGCAGTGAAACTAAAATTTAAGTTCTTCTAAAGTAAAATAAGTGGCTATTTTAACTTGATATTGTGAGTGAAATAATATAGAAATGTGGCTCTTTAACTGGTAATTTTTTTATTTGGTTTAAAAGTCAAAGCTCAATTCAAGACAACTTATTTCTTCTTGTTAAAACCAAAACAATTTTCTTGCATTTTCAAGGCAGCAGGTGGATTTTCATTTTCAAGTTGGACCACCTTCAAATGTTTTACAGCGTTTGTGTTTCACGTGACTATTTCATAAAGCTCAGTGTGGGAAAGTGTTTGCTCACATTAGCTTTTCATTTGCACTTTTTCTTGTACCTCGTTCTAACACTCATTGAATAATGCTGTACATTATGTATTGTGTTTTACGGTTAAACGTGCAAAAGTTTAAGCTTTTATATCTAATTCCCACTCTTTTGGGACTTACAACTGGAAATGGCTTAACTCGGGTGTAATTCTCATCTCTTTTTCAAAATAAACAGAGCATCAACAGACAGTGTATGGTTTCTCTTATCTACATTGTGTTGTGAAACTACTGGATGAGGGAGCTGGATACTATCCCTCCATCTACAGATTACCTTCTGCTCTTTGTTGCATCCTGTGTAGGGCGAGTTTCAGGCCATACGGTTTAAAACACGTTTTACAGCAGCAGAATATATTGCATGTCTGTGCATCTCTGGGACATGAGTGGCTTTACTTCTGCAGTAACAATGGCTCACTGAAGCCATCTCCAGATGCATCTGTTTGGAGAGTCAGTGGCTCCTCCAACCGGGTGTGTGCAGAGATATATCCTTACAGATGGCCTCTTAGAGCGACTTGAAAACTACTCATTTCACTATATTGAGCTTTCCTGAAAATTTCTCCACATCACCAAACTCATGACACTTTTTACCTTTTGTCACCTTTTATGGAGAAACTCACATTAAAATGCAAATAACTTAGAAAACATGCTTTTCATTGAAGCAACAGATAGAAATTTAATCAATAAATACATTTTATTTGTATAGCACATTTCAACAATAAAGCAGTTCAAAGTGCTTCATGTCACAGAAACACAAAAATCAACAACTGGACATTACATTTACATCATTACGCATCAAAATGTTGGTTAGTGTTTCGGTTACCATGGTTCAACAGTAACTGGGGTTCAAAATAGTTTCAATTTAAACATTTACAGCATTTTAAATCATATACCTTTGCTACCCTTCGCTCTAAATACTCTTTTACATTTGCAGCAGTAACAATGCTAGAAGAGCTGTTAAAAGATCTCACTCCAGTACTGTAATGCTTCATTACTTTGGCCACTGTGACTGGATAAACTTCAGTCTCACAAAGTGCCGTCCCTTTGCTATCAGCAGTGTCAGTCTGGGGAAGTAATTGTAAATGACTGTTATGGAGATGACACCTTCAAGCTTGATGCTCCATTTCTATGTTTGAGACTCTCATTCTGAAATAAGAAAACAAGCATTTCATGAAGCGCCCGGCTGGAGGAACACTTCTACGGCAAGCTGGCAACAATTTAATTTGAACTGTGACTGGGTAACTGTTAAACTTAGCATCTCTTAACTAAATGGCTATAAGAGTCTTTCAGTTAGTCTGATATGCAGCATTAATCTACAGATTCATCTAAATAAATCAGAATATTAATAAAAAGTTCATTTAAATTAGTGACTCAGTACACAAAGTGAAACACATATAAATTATTTACACACAGGTTGATATTTTTCTTTCTGCTAATAGTGATGATTTTCCACTTAAAGCTAATAAAAACATTATTTTTTTCAATTTAGAATCTTATATCAGATGAATATAAGATGCAGAAATTTTAATGCAGAAACCTCTGCTTAGTGAAAAGTATGTTCTACACCTGCTTAAAGATTATTTTTTAAAAGTACTTTTAGTCTAAATAATAAGCCTGATCTGAATACTTATTCCAGTTTTCTGATATTTACTGTATTTTAAGGATCATCCAACAACTTTTCAGTGACATTTTGCATTAAATTAAACCTGCAGTTCAGAAACTAGTTAAACATATAGATGGATATTTTCAACATTGATTACAAAATCTGATTTGTGTTTGTGTGATTTCTTAGTTTTCTCAAACATATCACAATAATCTGGTCTCATAAATCCTCCATCTTGTATTGTTTTGTTCTCTGAGCTGGTTTTATTGTCACCCTAATAAAATAAAACTCATAAATATTACCTTTTACCTCATCTGCATTTTGTACAGTTGATAATAACGATGCATTTATTAGGCTCAGTCGCAAAGCGAGTCGTGTCTTTATAAGGTCACCAGATACAAAGTCCCATAAAAGCCCAGTAAGCACTTAATACTCCAGTTACATACCAGTTAGATTAAAATCCTTCATATATTAGCTTCATAAACAGTGTTAAACATTTCCATCAGGACTTTAAATGAATAATCAAATATTGTGGTTTATCTTCACCATTTATTCCCTGGTGATGATGCTTTCAATGACAAAAGGAAGACAGTGATATGTTTTAAAATAAATTATCTACTTTGTCATTTATTGGACCAACATCAGAAATGTTTTCATTTCCAAACTTCCACACATACACTGCAAAAACACAAAACCTTACCAAATAATTTTGCTCTGGTTTCTAGTGCAAATATCTTATTACACAAACTAACAAGTAGCTTTTCAGCAAGATGTAGATGCTTGTTTTAAGTAAATAAATTCTTAATACTCATGAAAAAGTACTTCTTCTGGCAGACAAATTAACTTATACTGTGGGGAAAATGTTTTAAAATGTTTAAACTTCACTCAATTTTACTCAAGACAAGCAGATCAGGTCAGTTCCTGTTTCTTTTTGACAAAAGCAGAAGGAATGGGATGGGAGGCGGCAGCAGATGGGCCGTCTCCTCCTCTTCATCCTCTGTGTCTTCCTCCCGTACCTGTGCCACGTGTGGAGGTGGACGCTCTCACTCCCAAAACCGCCCACCCTCCCGAAAGCTGTGAGGCGGGTCATTCATCATGAAAGGAGCAGCTGACCTCAAATTACAGTTTGTTTCTTTCGCTCTCTGTGCACAACTCCTCACTCGGCAGTTTGAAAGTCGCTGTGACACCGATGGGAGTTTTTCTTTGCAAGGCAATTATCTCTAAGGTCTGATGCAGATATCTCTGATAATTACAAGTTTTCAGTGAGACTATGTTTCTTTTCTTTAAAAAAAAAAAAAAGGACCAAAAAAAAAAAAAGATAATGTTTTTAAATTAGCTTTAAAATGTCTTCTTCTCTTGCCCGTTTTGTTCTTTTGGTTTTTTGCGTCGGCTTCACTTCGTTGACAGAGAGGCAGAAACGGCGGGCGTCCTTATTCTGTCACCTTTCCCAACTGGCTTTGACTGGCCCCAACACTTGCTTTAAAGCCTCTGCAGCACAGCCAATAAATCACTGTCTTCTGATACAACACAATGAAAAGTTAGCTGAAGGAACGCAGCTCAGACAGAGTCTATGTTTGGTCCCTGCATGTGTTGGCCTTCTCCCTTTCAGCACATTTCTCACAAAAGAAGAAATATGCTGTTGACTCAAATGGTGTCTTCACGCCACACAGAATCGAGTAATTTAATTCATAGATGCATTGCATATACAAACTATTAATGACCTTTATATAATGTACCTTTGGGAGAGAGGTGGCACTCCCATCTCTGGGGAAACTCTGCTGCTGATGCATTTCTCCTCCTCTGAGAGCCTCCTATTAATCTTTGACCGCTTCTTATAAACGCAACCCATCTTCACATCATCAGCAGTCAGCTTCATGATATATACAGTGACAAACTGATGGAGCTGGAGAATGACCTTCCATCAGTTTGCATTGCAATGTGTCTGTGGATGACATATGAGACGTGGTTTTTATGTGTTTTGGCAGATTTGATGTTTAAGAGGAGAGAAAATGTTGCACAGCTGACGGTAATCAGTTACCGGGACGATAATCCAAATCATGGCGACAAATATAAACAGACAAAACTACGAATGTGGGACAGAAACAGGATAAATTACAACCAAGTATCCACAAAAACTGCACTAAAGTAAGAGTAGCACCACTTCAACAAATCTTTACTAGAGTAAAATGAATTCATAAAAGTAACAAAAAACACAACATTTTCCAAATCAGTTTCTTTCAATATAAAAACTTATAAAACATTAACAGAAACTGCAGGTGTGTGTCTGGTGATTTTTAAAACATGTTTGTTTTTCATTCAGTGGGAAGAAAATCCAGAAATTTTACTCAGGTAAGAGCAGTTTGACCAGATCTAATTTTAACAAAGCAGAAATTTTTAAATATCATCTGTGATACTGTTATTGAGGTATTTATGTCATGATATCATTATTTTGGTTATATCTCCCACTACTTCTAACTAACTAATGTATGAATGAAACATTAAGTAACACAGTTCTGAATATGTGGGAAAATGTAAAGCAATGCAATATGCAACTGGTTACAGTTACATATTTAGTTATATTTTAGTTACTTTAATTCAGATTAGCCATGGGTGAGTGACGAAGTCAGTTCAATTTGATTCCTGAATCTGTGTATTTTTATATCTGCTCTGAAAACTCAGATTTTTTTCATTGGGTTTCGATCAAAAATCAACATTTTAGTTGTCAAACCTGCCTTATAACATATTTTATGCATTTTCTTGCAGTCGTAGTTTTCCAGTTTTTAAAGTGCTCATGCAGTTAGCTTGGCAAGATGGCTGAAGAGAAAATATTTAGAGGAATTTGTGGATCTCTTCCCTTCAAAAATCAGTTTAAAAGAGCGTATTTTCATCTTTGTGGGGACTTTCCATTGACTTCCATTCATTTCTACAGCCTAAACCTTACCTTTACCCTTTTCCTAACCCTAACCATCACATACCTAACCCTAACCCTAACCAAAACTCAATTCATACCTTAGCCCTAAATCTGACCCCTGACCCAAAAACAGGGTTTCCCCTTGTGGGGACCAGGCTCAGGTCCCCACGAGGAGCAATTGGTCCCCACAACGTAGTATATGTCAGGAAAATCGTCCCCACAATGTATTACAGACAAACGCAGACACACACACACGCGCGCACACATACACACACACACACACACGCACACACACACACTCACACGCACACACACACAGCAACATCCAGAGTTTGAACCAGAGATGTTTCGGCTGCAGAGTAACAAAGTTCAAAACTGACCCACTGTGCAGCTTTGACCCAACCGTGAATGAGAACGTCTTATTGGAAAATATTTCACTTTGCTTCAGAGGGTTTTCTTTCATCAGAAGACGCATCAGCACACAGCTGAGTTATCATCCGATTCTGTTCTAAACGGAGCAAAAAACAAACATAAGTAAAACGTTTCTGCCACGCGGTTCTGTGTCTGTAAATGTGTTGCTCTTACTTTTTCCTCACACTGGGTGAGAATGATGATATTTCTGGTTCAGTTTTCGAACCGACTCTGCCAGCTCACCCTGAGAAAATAAATCCATCACTTCAGTTAATTAAAGAAGTTACAACCTGCACATGAATGTGCTGTTTAGACGTTTAGTTGTTCTCGAACTTCTCCTGTTGTTTTCTTTGTCTCTGCATCCGTCTTCCCATTCGATCTAGCAAATTCAGTAAAATTATTCCGGTTAAGTATTATAGTGACTTTCACACCACCTTAAAATGTATTTGTTCATACACTGCAAAAACACACAATCTAACCAAGTATTTTTTTTTGTTTGTTTGTTTTCTTTCTGGTGCAAAAGTCTTATTGCACTTAAAATAAGACAAAACTAACTCACATTTCAGCAGGAGTACTAGTTTGTTTAAAGTCAGTAAAAAGAATCTGCCATTTACACTAGTTGTGGATTTCTGATGTAACTTAAAGAAATGTTGGTTAAAATCTGGGTTAGATGCACTGTAAAACATTTGAAGGTGGTTTAATTTGAAAATGAAACTCCTCCTGCTGCCTTGAAAATGCGACTCACTGACACTTTGAGAGCATCATCTTTCTTTTAGTTTGTAGTTTTTTTCCCGTTTCTTTTTTAATTAATGACCCGAGCGTCGTCGTTTCTGCTCAAATCATCGCTGATGCCTCCTCCTAAACGTCTCATCGCCCCATTCGTCCCAACGTCCAGGGAGTCCATTTAGTAATCCGTCCATGTCTGCATCACAGAGCTCATGTTTACTAAAAGGTCAGAGAGTGAGGCTGAAATGTCCATGTGAAACTCCTGTGTTGTGATGGATCTGTGCAAGTTAAAGAATTGGTTGTCTGACAGAGATGATTGAGGGCTTTAAGCAGTGAACGAAAGAGAACTGGGGGAGGAAAATGATTGCATAGGTAGAAATAAAAACTGATTGAATGGAGGAAAAAACATGGCGTCAGCAAATCAAGCACCCTATGCAAATTTCTGCAAGGATTGTTTATTCATTTCCCCACATGTCTTTCATTCCAGTCAGACCTCAAACATCGAGCATGTAAAAAAAAGGGTCAGTTGTTAGAGGAGTCAGTCGAAATGATCAATATAGACTATTAGTTGTGTTTCCATCAACATTTTTTGTGCACATTTTGACTTGTTTCGTTAAAAACAGTTAAGTAAAACGTCAAAATTCAAAATTATTTCTTCAATTTGGCAGCAAAAGAAAAACTGTTTTTACGCTCGCTTGAGGTGGTTTTTGCTTTTCCGAAAAAGAGGAAGATGGAAACACATTTGTAGAAAAAGTTCTGACATAATGAACTTTCTCATTAACTGGTGCCTTACCAGAGGCACGAAACGTGGAGAAATTTCTAATCTCCTCCAGAACAGAGGAGAGGACTCTGCATTTTTCTGAGATGTCATCTTGTTTATTATATCCATGAAAACTGATAAACCCAGGTGGATTCGCTCCAAACCAGTAGATTTCTTCTATTTTCTTTTTTGCAAAATTTTAAAAGTCCACTTCAAATTTGCATGACAATCCAATGGAAACACAGCTGGAGGCGCATGCGACTGACCAAAGGTGAAGAACGAAAGAGTCAGATCTGGTGAGAGCTGGAAATAATGACAGGGTTTCACTCTGTTGCAAAACAACAGGCTTCTTCAAGTATTTATTGTGCACAGACCGAATCAAAGCACTCAGGGGCGTGACTCCGATCAATTGTTGTTCGATATGTTGATTAGAGAAACTCTGATTATTTTTGGCACTTGGGGTTAATTTGGAGTATTTCTGCTACCAGTATAAAACCTAAAACTTGAGATGAATTGCTCACCTCAGATCCAACTGTAGCAAAAATACAAAAGAAGTCTGCACAGTGCCCGTCTCCACTAATGGCTTATTTATTGCACCTTGGTGCAATAAATATAGCTTGCACCAAGGTGCAATAAAGAAGCCATTAGAGGATTCCTGCAGTGTACCTTCAGAAAGCGTTTTTTGCTACAGTGTGTCAGTGGCTGATTCAATGTGCCACAGGGTTAACTAAAGAACCCTTTAGCTCTTAAGTTTTGTACCTGTGTTGTGGTGGTGCTTGACTTATGAGACCTGGAGCTAACATTCATGCTGGTCATCTGATTGCTTCTAGGCTGAACTACATCCGGGATGACAATGCTCCGAACATTTGAAATTTATTTTTCCTGCATGTTTAGAAGTTTGAATGCAATCCTTCCTGAGACGAAGATGGACGAACAGATCCTTCCGTTGTCTTTCATTGTGGGCGTGATGCATTTAGAGAGAGCATTTTGTGTTGAGGCCAAAAAGATATTGTGGTTCCATCTGACCAGAGCAGCTTCCAGTACGTGTTTGCAGTGTCTCCTAAACACTGAAAGGAGCCAGCATGGTTGGAAACTCCTGCTGCTGCAGTAACATCAGGGTGTGTGTCGTTTATAACCTACAGTATCAATCATAATAGAGAGGGACGACCCTTACACAAGTTCACAAGTAAGAACAATGACTGATGAGCTGGAAAATCTCATTTTATATTTTCATGTCAGAAAAATACAATCGTAGCGTTTGATAAGGCTAACAACACGGCAGTGCGCTAAGATGCTAACATCTTATAAACCAACACCAACGTCTTATTAGCCAATACTAACATCTTAGCATCAGGCAAAGATGCTAGCATTTTAGCACTGGGCTAAGATTTTAGCCGTAGCTCGCTGCATGGGGCCAGAACTTAACAGCTCCTCAAAGCGACCCCATTCTGCTCTGAGGCTGGAAAAACTGGCTTCTGGAAGGGGAGTAGTTTCATCATGTATTTTGTGAAAATGAGAACCGATTTCAAAAGTTTGGCTCAACCACACAGAATTCATAAGAAATTAGACTTTCTTCTATCAGGTAGTGCTTTTTTTGTTGCCTCTCTTTCATGAAGGCCAGATTTGTGACTAACCCTGACCTCAAGCAGCTCCTTCAGAGTAATAATAGTCTGCTTGTCTTCTCAGCTGGATTAACAGCATAGCTGTCCTGAAGTGCTGTGGAGGTGTACCATGCTTAATGGCAGACTTAGAGAGTTCTGTGAGATGTCGAAAAGTTTCTGATATTGTTTTATAAACTAATTCTTCCTCCCTGACCTGTCTGCTGTGTTCCTGCATGAGGCTGTTTGTCCTCTAATCTTCTATAACAAACTTCTGAGACTTTCGAACAACGGTAGGATTTATACTGGAATAAAATTACACATAGGCAAATTTTAAAAATCTTTCCTTCCGCTCTACGATTGCACACTACTTTGTGTTTTTCTGTCACATAAATCACTTTTAAAATATATTAAAGTGCGTGGATTTAACTTGACTATGTAAAAAAGATAAAGTGTAATTCAGAGCTATCTCCTGTTGTATCTAATAGTTTAGGGCAAAACTGAAACAAGTGAATTGCTCCAAAGGTTTTCTGCAGGAACAGACAGTTTCTATACTGCATTTAATTCTTTAATTTTCAGAAATTGTGTTAGTTTCTAAACCCAAAATATCCCGATTTTATTTTAATGAATGTTTAATGTGATCGTGGAGGGAGATCCCATCTGCACTTGAAAAACAATTAGGGGAAAGAGAGCAGGACTGATGCAAACCTACTGAGGTCAGCTTGGTTTCATTTCACTCTGGGGAGCGAAGCAACAGCAGGATTTTCCTTCGTTATAAAGTCCAAACATAAAAAATATAAAAACCCAGAACATCAGGGCGCTGGAGCTCGCACCACCTGGTTAATCTTGCAGCGTGGAAGCTATAAAGTTTGTTTGTGCTTGTGAAGCTGAAAGAGCTGAGCTACACCGCAGGAGAGAGAGAAAGTAAGAGACCAAGAGGGAGCAAGAAGGAAGAGGTGGAGAGTTTGAGGCCTGGGTCAAGTCCTCAAAGTGGAGGACTGTTCTAGTTAAAGATCTTTAAATAGGGTTATTCACAAGAATGCTTTGCTCTCATCTGTCTCTGCTCTTGTTGAGGCACCATGGGATAAACTGGGGGCCAGGCGTCATGGTAAAATGGGTTGAGTTGGAAACAGAAGGCTGCATCTCCACTGAAAAAAAACACAAAATCTCACCGAGTATTTTAGCAAACCTGAAGTAAGACGAAGCCGATTTAATTTGTAGACGCTGTGAAACATTTGAAGGTGGTTTAAAGTCCACCTGCTGACTTGAAAACGCAGTTTTAAGTCAATAACACTAAAAACATCATAAATGCGTCATGTAGTCAACAGTTGTGAAAGCAAATAACAGACGTTATATTTTGTCAACACACATCAAATATGCTGGTCAACGTTTCATTTATTATGACTCAAAAGTAACAGTTTGGTTTTTAGCCTTGATTTAAAGAAACTCAGTGTTTCAGCAGTTCTGCGGTTTTCTGGAAGTTTGTTCCAGATTCGTGGTGCATAAAAGCTGAAAGCTGCTATTTTTTAACCATATTCCTTAATACATGGGATTTAAAATATACTAGTTCCAATAGGGGGAATATTTTAGTTATAACATGGAAAAAATGTCTT
Organism: Poecilia mexicana; assembly: GCF_051168715.1. Taxonomy (NCBI): domain Eukaryota; kingdom Metazoa; phylum Chordata; class Actinopteri; order Cyprinodontiformes; family Poeciliidae; genus Poecilia; species Poecilia mexicana. The sequence continues at coordinate 28,978,050 of NW_028263384.1, forward strand.
GTTATAAGTTAAAAAATCTCCCTTTGAAACTAGAACTTTTTCCATACTAAACATTAAATCAAACTGAAATGTACTTTTAAATGAGTTTTGTCTTATTTCGAGATACTACACTGCAAAAACAAATTCTTACCAAGTATTTTTGGTCTAGTACCTAGAATATCTTGCGCTAGGTACTAGTGCTTGCTGGAAACAAGCACTTTCCAGCAAGATGTCGATGCTTGTTAAGTAAATAATTCCTTAATATTGATGAAAAGTTCTGTTGGCAGATAGTCATTTACAACATGGGAAAATGTCTTGTTATAAGTTAAATAATCTACCAATGGAAGAAGTACTTGACCAGCAGTATTAATGAATTATTTACTTTCAACAAGCTCCTTTATCTTAGTAAAAAGTTACTTGTAAAATACTAAACTTGAAATAAGACAAAACTAAGATTCCTGGACTAGAAACTAGACTAAAAATACTTGGTAAAATTTTGGTATTTTTGCAGTAAAACTTGGTAAAATTTTGTGTTTTTCCGGCGTTGTCATTGCTGAAGTGTCTGGTCAGGATTGATCAACTTTATTCATCAGTGAATCCTGATAAAGGAGGACAAAATTCATAAAAACCATCACGATGCGTGTAGCAGGATAGGTGAAAGCAGTGGGATAAGGAATCCGCTGCGCCAGGATCCACGCATGTGTTCAGTGGACTCATTTAACTTCCATCTGAATTCTTCCTGATTTCCCAGTGCAGCTGATTACCTCCAATTCAGCCGACTACCGGGGGAAAGGGATTCATTGTGGAACAATGAGCTGAGACTACGGGTCTTCGGATTGGGGAATGTCAGCTAAATGATCTCCAGTGGACGAAAGCTTAAATGGAAGCTAAATGTGACGCGAAGCACTCCTCTATCTGATGCTCATTACCCGCCTCTCCATTCCCCCGGAGACCTGGCTCAGCTTCACACTGAGCACTTTCCTGCCAGGAGGAGGGTGATTACAACATTTTGCTTGACAAAAAAGCTCCCCTCCCCCTCGCCTCTCGCGTCGTTTCCTGTTTTCTCCCTCATCCTTTTCTTCTCCGACTGGTCAACCCTGTTTCTGCTCCCTCTTTCCTGCGTCTTCTCAGGCACTGCGGGCGATTTCCTACAGCGGCTGATTTGCCTCTTTGTCCTGCCCATGATTACAACACTTAGACACAAGCAGGCCGTGAATGGTATGAGAGAATTTTTATTCTCTGTCAGACAATAGCGAACAAGGGCGAATTATGAATTATGAATCATGCATCAGCGTGTAATTCAGGCGACAACAGCAACAACAACACAAAGGAGACACGGGAATCAGAAGCCGTTTGAAAGTAAATCACGGGAGAGGCCTGAGAGCAGCAAGCAGATGGGGCGATCATTGATGTGCGCACAGGGTACCATCCGTCTAGGGAGGAGCCGAGGCCTACGCATTCCTCTGCCAAGGCTCGATGTACTCGAGGCCCAGATGGTCAAAGATGTCCTTTTCAGTCGCTGCTGTCAGGAACTCCTTCTAGAGACAGGACAAGCAAACACTGTGTCACCGGCTTGGTCAGAAATGTGCAATCATTCCTAAACGTCAAAGCAAAGGTTTTAATACATTTCATTGAGACTTTGGATGACTGTTTATGTTGACTCTTTGTAAATAGTAAGTTCTATCAATTTAGATTTTCTTTGGTAGTTAGAATATACACCAACACCAAAAGTATTCACTCACCTGCCTTTTACCTCATATGATCTTCAGTGACATCCCATTCCTAATCCATATGGTTCAATATTAAAGTAAGATTAAAGTTTGTTTTTTGTTTTTTCAATCACGTTGGAACCGTGTGCAAAACCCAAACCGCCTTTATTGGAAATGTTTGGTTTTAGAACTGAGGCAGCAGCGTTTTCCCTCCTGACCGCAGAGGGAAAACGGATGGATGGACTTTCAGACGCTCGGTGCGACACTCCCGTCCCTCCCTTCCAACCCCCGTCATGGCGGCTCGCATGATTAAGTGACGTAGTTGCAAAGGGTCAATATGAATAAACATATGATCTGAACATTTAGGCCAGAATCAAACCACCAACAGTTGAACCAACACAGAGACGGAAAAAACCCACACATTTCCAAACATCGTTTTTAACTTCTCCCTTTATTTCCGTAGGACTTTTACCTTGATTTCAAACTGCGAATATCACTTCAGGTCTACTTGAACCCTGGCTGCACAAACACAGAGACATGCCGAGGCAGCGTGGGTCTAGAATCCCACTCTCCTCCAACACATAAACACTTTAACCTTGCTCTAAGTGATTGCTCTCTTCAGCAGATGAGTATTTTCCCTGACAAATCACGGCAGGGCTATTAGGTGCCGGCCGTCTACCAGCACGATGTGAAGGCTTATGTCTCTATAGGAGTGGTGACGAGGCATGACTCACCTTGGGAGAGAAGCAGCCTGCAGAGAGAGAGGGAGAGAAAGCGGCCTGTGATTGTGACACGCGCTGCCTTCAAGTGCTAAACTGGACCTGACACCAGAGCTTGTCAGCTCCCACTGCCAGCCAAAGGCAGAGTTAACTGAGGGAAACTAGCAGACGGGCAGGAGAAGGAAAAACCACCACAAGGCACGTCTCCCTCCATAGAGCTTTGTTATTTTTAATGCAAATGACAGGTTGGTCGTGCTGCAGGGAGAGTCGAGCGCTCGGCAGGAAACTCTGCTCATATCAAACCTGCTTAAATCTCTTCCAGATGGGAGTTTGGCTGAAATTGCACCGTTTATATTTGGAAACTGCATTGCAGTTCTTTCATCGGTACGACGGAGAATCACAGCCAGGCTGAGAAAATGTAAAAAATAATCACATTACGAGGAGTAGGTCATACAATTAAAACATTAAATTTAGTTTCTGTCAGTTTTAACCTTTCATATAAAAGGTAAAAAAAAAAAAAGTAATTGGAGATTAAAATTGTAATAATGAAACAGTATTACAATATACAGCATATTTCTTATACTTACCTTATAAGAAATATGGTAAGTCAAACTCTGAGCATGAAGAGGAAATAATACAATAATAAAGTTGAAATATTATTTTTATATTGCTTTAATCTTGTAATGTCATGACTTTATTCTCATAATATGTTGACTATATTCTTGTACAACTTTATTCTCGTAATGGTATGAGAATAAAGTCATAATATTTTGAGAATTACGGTAATACTATAATTTATTCTTGTATTATTTCAAATTATTCTCATAGGACTTAATTCTAGTTTATCCTTGTAATTGTATGACTTTCTTCTCATAACTTTAATTTGGTATTTTTGTTATACATAACTGCAACAGAAAATATAAGTCAATAATGAACCTGACACAGCATAAAGCCCTAAAACAAGCATGAAAAAAAAATTATTTTAGCTGTCTAGTCATCAAACAACATTTTCTTAAAGAAAAAGGAAGATGTGAAGTGGAAACATTTAATTTAATCAGCCATTTTACAACCAATCACATCTTCCACCAAACTTCTCACTTCTACATTTTCCTTAGCGTTTTGCTAACAAACATGTATGTAGAGTCATCAGAGAAAACCTGACGACGCTGTGCAGGTCAAGGTGTGGCACATTGTAGGCGTTTGGCTTCACTTTGATTCGGTTTTCTGACCTTACACTGGCCTGTGTTCGTATATAATGCAATGTGTGGTTAAAGAAAGCAGAGGACCTCATTACAAATATATCTCAGACTGTCCAGGTTTGTCCTGCAAGCATGATGGTGAAACTTATTGAAAAAAGAAATGTGTGTATTTCCTGCACAACTGAGCCTCCGCTTGTTAAATTAATAAATTAGTGAGTCATTCATTCAGACAGGCTCAGTGGAAATGACTAACCGAAGTTCAAACTATTCAATCAGAAAAGCAAAGGAAGGGAACTGAAGTGACTTTGTGATGTGGTTAATGATGCCAGACACGCTGCTCTACGTTTCTCACACAAAACCGTTAATTTTTCATATCAGAGGCCAGAAGAGGATTGTCAAATTCATTTGAGTTGATAAAAAGCAAACAGAAATTCAAATGTTACAACCAATGTAACCTGGGTTGGACCCTGAAGTAGCTGAACTACAGCAGCAGGAGACCAAACCAGGTCCATTTCCTGCTGGACAAGAACAGAAAACTGAAGCTAAAATTCAGACTTGCCACATATAGTCAATGATTGTTTGGAAACAAACTGCTTGTAGGTAAGATGTATATGCTTTGTCACATAATCACAAAGTAACTGCTAGAGTATGTTGGATTGATATCTGTTTTCTTAAAAAGCAAAAGCCAAAATTATGATAGCTTGTTTTAAATAAAATCATAAAATTGAAAATTAGATTACATAATGCAGGGGTGTTGATAAATCCACTTAATTGTAATTTTTGCCTCAAAAACCGATCTGATTGGACGCTGGAAAAGATTGTGTTGAAGTCATGGGGTCACATATCCATTTAATCAATAACCTAGCAGCAACAATGGTTTTTGAATTGAACATGTTTCTTATTTTTGATTGAAATATGATTGTTATTAATTAATCACAGAGCCTGCAATGAACAGAAATACAAATTTGAATCAAGTCGTACCACCAGTTTTAGCATTTGTTCTTTTAAACAACGGCTCTGGATTCCCATTTTCCAGATGAAAGCTGCCCTTTCCCTCACAGGAACAGCGAACCGCTGGTATTTGGTTTGGCTAAAACCATCCTGAGGTCCATTAACCTCCTCACCGCTGCCGTGTTTTCTTTATTGCTCTCATAACTTTGAGCCTATTTCTGGCTCCTACCGCCGAACACAGCAGCAAATCCACACATTGCCACAGTTTACTGCATCAAACAAACACGTGATTAAAAGTAGTGGAAGAAGAATAAAAGAAAACAGGAACAAATAAGAGTATAAGACAAGGTCAATGTGTATTGGGGAGAAAACATCACGTGCTGAGGCTCGTTGTACAGAAGGGAATTGGGGGGGAAAGGAGAAAACAGGAGCACAGGCGAGACTCTAACATCACCAGTTTAGCCATTGTCCTCGGTTCACTGTGCTGTCCCAGACCCTCAATTCCCACAACCCTGACATGCCCTCAGGTAGAAGCTGCTTTATTTACTTACCACAACACAGCACAGGCTCCATGGGAGATGAATCCACAAACCCCCTGTACCTCTAAATTCTCCCCTTTGGGCACAAACAGGAAGCCAGCCCTTAAAACGGCAAAAGGCTGCTTTTATTTCAGAGCTTTACGGCGTATCAGAAGGAGCCGAGAGTTGAGGAACAGAGAGGCAGTTAATTAGGAAGAGGGGTTATCTGTCTAAGACACTCATGTTGTCTGCGACTGGCAAACCGTCAGCGCCACATGCCAGAGAGGCAGCAGCGTGTGTTCCTGCGAGCCTGTGTCCTTGAATTAATAAGGCACTAATCAGCTACACGTTCCTCCGTCCACCGCATAATGACATCCCTCATGGACGCGAACACATATCAGCTCCTGCAAAACATCTGCTGCGTCTCTGCTGCCCGTCATCCTCTCCCTGCCACCCGGCGTAGGGCTTGATGGAAGGAGCTGATGGACATGGCCGGCTGCCCGCCTCCGGGACGAATCAACTGACGCATGAAGCCGGGAGAAGCTGACAGAGCGATGGAGAGGAAAACTAGGATCGCTGCTCAACGCTAACCCTACCAGGGGGCAAATGGGAAGGCATGTAGGACACAGAGAGTAAAAAAAGTGAGTTTCCACACAGAACAAGATGAAAATACTTAGAAATCAAACTTAAACTTAGATTAAGACTGTTAACTAGATGCTACACCTGATAGTTCACTTCAACCAGGTCAAAACTAATGTTGCGTTCACACCGAACGCAATTTGCACGTCAAAAACTCATCCAACGCTTCAAGTTTGACACTTGTGCACTTGGAAGTCAGACGCTGGACATTTTACTCTAGATGCACATCAGACACTTCAGATGCATCAAAACTGCACTAGATGCACAATGAGAGGAGCCGTAGTTTTCTGTTTCCGGTCTGTTTGTACAATGGTGGATGAAATTGAGAGAGTGACAACAAATTATTATTAAGCTTCTGCAATCATAACAGAGACTCAGACGTCTTTGCTGAACATTTTGTGTTCAGTTTTTATTGAACAAACGACAGCTGATAACGGCACGATGCGCGCTGGAGCCTCTTGCCGTTTTTTCCTTTCCCGGTTATTTTGAACAATGGCGGATGAAATATTGAGATCATGAGCAGATCATCAAACTCAACTGTGTTTGATGATCTGCTAACCCGAATCGGTGCCTGCATCTCCTGGCAGGACACCAACTACAGCCGCCTCTACGTCACATAGTGGAGTCTCTGATTGGTTGATTCTCCTGGTAGAGCAGCAAAAGTTCAGATCTTGTAATTCCAGCATCAGATGCACGTCGAACGCTTCAACCCTGCAGCGCTAGACACGCCGCAAGCGCCCTCGATGCACATCCACATAGACCTTGAATGTAAACCAGACACTCCTGACGCTCAAATCACGTTTGGTGTGAACGTAGCATTAGGTTTGTAGGCGGATCAGAGTTTTTGGTCCGGATCAGAGCTGCGCTCAGCTTCCCAGAAGAACAAAACTTTCTAAGCAAACAAACTAATTTCCTGTGACTAACTTGTATGGTTTTACTAACCATTGAATTTATGGTCTAAGTGAGATTCCTAATAGATGACAAGAAATCTTGCCATTTATTTGAAAAGCAAGGTCTTAAAAAGTTTGGGGGAAAGCAGAAAAACTCAGAATCAAAGCTGTTGAAGGTCTTTTGTGAAGTTTCCACAGTTAACGACGAATTGTGGAGTCATGTCATGTGCTGTGTTAGTCCAGAGTATTTTATTAAATCTAAAGTAAGCGCAGCAATCAGCCAGGAATGTAAAGCTCTTCACGCTTTCCTCTGCTGAAGAGCTTCATGAGGGTGTTTGTCATTTTCATCCACACGCCTTCAAGCCTTCTTGTATAAATTTACCAGGTGTTTAGTTCTTCTTGTGCTTTTTGTTTTATTGTCTAGTGTGGTCTACTTCAGCATGAATGCTTCAGGCAGGAACCTGCTGTGCATACAGAGAAGCTACTCCATCTTGCTGCCCGTAGTGAGTGATTATTTGAGCTGCTGCATATTTTGCATCATTTGAAACAATTCTCCTGTACATTAAAGTCTCCCTCTGATCTCAACGGCGCCAAACGCTTCGATTATTGGTTTGGATTCAAGATGAGATTCACTATTTGATGCCCTGAAATTAGACACACAATGTCCAGAAGGTCTTTAATGTGCGTTAAATAAGCTGATGATAAATTTCAGTGAAGCAGCTCTAGCTGTGCTAGCCCAGATTGCTAGCATACCTTCCCAATCTGGGTGGTCTATTTAAGCTGCAGAGATCCTCACGTCAGGATGAGGTTGCTGCCTGGTTGCTTGTTTCCAGCTCGTTCACCAGCAGCCGGCTGGGAGTGACGACACCACCATCACTGCCTGGCATGTTGAGGAGGAGATGCTTTCATATCTCCATGGAAAAATGAGGAATGTGGGAATATAAGGCCTAAATCAACAAAATCAAAAAGTAGCCATTTTAGATGTGCAAGTGTGTAGAAATGAACATATTTTACAGAAGCCTTTTAAAATATCCTTTATTTTTTTTATTGTAAAGCTATTTTAGGTAAATTGTGCCAATATCAAACTTAATCAGTCTTATTAATTAGTTATCAGAAGATGTAAGTATTTAAGAATAAAGAGAATCACAGACTTAATTTATGTTTTTTATGCAACATATTTGAATTTTGTGCAACCACCAAAAAAAATTAACTATGCAAACTCTGAATGGCCGTATAATCTGATGAATACATACAGTGAAAAATTAAACAACAATAAACAATAGACAAACAATCAGGTTCATTATTCTTTCTGTGGTTTTACCAACATTTTGCTCGACAGGTAACAAAGCCACTGATTGGTTCTTTATGGTCACATGATGGTACACTGACGAGAATGAATAATAGCGCGAGAGGAAATGCATGAAGTGCAAAGTAGCACTACCTGGTTTATGCTAAATTTCTCATTATCTGTAGGCTGTAACCATCAAAATGATAAGAAACGGTTTTCATGATAATTCTTGGAGCTGAACTTAAAACCTGAAACCTGTAAGTCAGTCTTGACATCATCCGTCTCCTGACTGAATAAAAAAAAATTATGTTTTCTGTCCATAAATAATTTTAAATTTTGACATATTGCTGCATCTTCAGTGGCATGTCAACGTTAGCACTCTGCTGCAAACACGTTACATAAGACCAGAAAACTCTGCAATACAAAATAAAAAGGAAGTCAGCTAAGGGAGCTGAGCTAAAGGTCAGGCAAATAAATATGCAAACACGACTCAAATCTATGCAAATGCTCTCTTGGAAGTTCTCTAGCAAGAAAATTTATCTGCACTCAGACTTCATCATGTGTGGTCATCTCTCTTCTGGCTTTGACTTTGCTTGTCCACAGCAGAAATCATTAAGAGCCTGATATTAAAAGTCAAAGATCTGCTGTGCATAAAACTTTTATACCCCAAACGTTTCAGCTTGTCTTTTTATAGATCTATTAGTTCAAGAGGCTGTATTTCATATGCAGGTTTAGTACCTTTTATTAAAAAAGCCTGGCTAATTGCACAGTCAACAAATGTACCCACTTCTTTAATTTTAGGTTTCTATTAGGTGACTATTGTCAGGAGATTAGGAAAAAAGTGTTTGATTTTGACTAACTAAATCTGTTTTTATTGCAGCGTGCAGGAAAGGCTGACAGGGGCAGAAAAAGCAGGAGGTGAATTATGCCCCAGTGTGTTCCCCCCGTAACAAAACGCCCCCGTCTCTCCACGGCGGCGGCAGCGTCCTGCTAGCCCTCAGCTCACAGGACAGCCTGAGAGACCAAGGAGGGGACAGACACCTCACTAATCACACCAGCAATTAGTGCAAGCATCATAAAGCACTGCTGTCTATAAAAGAGCTGTCGAGTTTAGTGTTATCGTCATTACTTATTCTTCTCTGGCTTGCTAATCAGCCGGTGCACGGGGCAGAGAGGCAGACAGGTAGAAAATAATGATTTTTCTAATCAGAAACAATGGGATCTTCACTTGACATCTGCGGTGTTATGGTGCTCTGCTCCCATGGAGGAGTAAACATTTGCAAATCAAAGTTATTTAGCTGATTAGGCTGCCCAGAGGCAATGAGCAGACGCATAAAGCGCCGGGGAGAGGTGCAATAAAAGCTTAATGTTTCCTCGGCGCCTTCCTAATGTCACCAAAGCATTAGTTTGAAACTTCAAAGTTCACGCTTCCATTTGCGTACATCCTCGTTGATAAAAGGAACTTGAAGTAAGCGATGACAATGCATTGCACATCGTTGCAACATTTCGCTCCTTGGTGAAACTTTCATCCTCACAGTGAAGGCGAAGACAACATGTTTGACACATTAAAGGTCTTTATTCCTCTAACAGAATAGTTATGTTTAAGGTGAAAATCCAATTCACTTTTGAGGTTATATGTAGAGCTGAATTACACAAAGTTTTGCTCCATCTTCACTCACTTTAATTTCAACCCATAACACAGAGCTTTGGCTGAGCGTAGACGTCGTTATCTGCAGACAGACTGGAAAGTCTCCCAACCTTTGGATGCATTCAAATCTTGAAAAGAAAACAGAAATTTTAACCACTTTTAACAGGACGTCCTTCATTCCTGCTGCACAACGCCTCCTGTTGACCACAGGCATTTAGAAACAAGTATTGTTTTCATGGTGCTGTATTCTACATGTGTATTTTCCAGGCACACAATAATCATGTAACTATGTTAACTTCAGTTGTCATAAAAATGTTATAAACAGCTCAGGTACGAATTAAGCTAGCACTGCACTGAACCCCATTGAAAACCTGATGTTATTCAACCAAATATTGATTTCTGAACTCTTCCTGAGGTAAAACATCAATATTGATGTTTCTAAATAAATATGAACTTGTTTTTTTTTTGTTTTTGTTTTTTTTTTTTGCATTATTTGAGGTCTGAAAGCACCGCATCTTTTTCCTTATTTTGACATTTTCTCATTGTTTGCAAAACTAAATTTTTGCCTGGAATTTCAGAGACATGTCAGTAGTTCATAGAATAAAAGAACAATTTTCATTTTACTCAAAAATATAACTATAAAGAGTAAAATGAGAAAATGATCAGTTTAAGTGGTCGCAAATTTTCCCAGAACTGTATATGAAACATGATTTAAAATATTTCTCACTTTTATTTAAATTTAAATTCTTGGAGCAGGATTGAATTAGGCTTGAATTGCAATGAAATATGAATCCAATTGTACAGATTTAATTGATTATATATATTACTCCTGTACACTTGGCTCTATTTGTGTTGAAAGTTGGCTTGTGATGATATTTGTTGTTTTTTGCTAAACTTTTTCCATTAAAACGGACATCACTGTCTGCAGCGTGGCGTTAACTGTTGCCGTCTCTTCACTTCCTCTCAAACGGACCCTTACAAAACAGTCTTCTAATGATAACAATAAATTAACTTTCTCCGCTCCACTGAAGCTTATAAATAATGAATCGGCTTGTTGAAGAGGAGCTAACTTTGCACAACCAATTAGCTTTCGGTTTCAGACAGAGCGAGTGGATCCTGCATCGTCAGCATTCTTCTCATTTTGCCTAATTTAAGCAACCCACTGGCAAATCTAAGCTTGGTTTGTGAATTATCCTCTCACCTTTGTGTTGATCTGACATTTTGATTTACTTAAAAGAATTCAGGTCTTTGGAATAATCTTTCAGTTATACTTGCATGTTTTCTTCTTCTGCTGCAACGTTTTGGCAGCAATGGGAGCCTCAAGTCTTCCAGGGAATAATCCAGTGAACTTCTGCATAATAAGTTTTTCTTCTTGATGTTTTTCTCATTCTGGGTTAAAATGCTCAAGTTCAAAAAGGTTGAATGTCTCCCCAGGGTTCAGCTGCGCCGAGGTCCATCCGGGACGCTTAAGGATTGTGTTTGATCTAATTTGCGTTTTTCTAATGTTTCACTCTGATCCAGAAAAAACACATCCATCACAGCAAAGGCCATTGCAAAGCCATTTTAAAGTCATATAAACATGTTTATATGTTATAAATACATAACATATAAACCTGTTTTATGTGTTATAGACATGATAACCATGCAAAGGGATGAAAGGAGATTTACTACCTAGTTTATCATCTTTGCTGATTTATTAAGTTTGCTGACTTGGGAAGAACAGAAGAGTTTTAGCAGAGAGAGAAAGAATATCAACAAATAAAAAAAAACATGAAGTAGACAAGGTCGAAAGGGATTGTACTGTGAAATGTGAGGGATTAGCACAGACCTGCCCAGGAGCAGTTTGGTATTAATCTGACCAGGTTTCCAAAAACACCTCATGTAGGAGACCGGCGTACCGGATCTGCTTAAAACGACGTCTGCTAGGAGTATAAATGATGATGGGCTTAACTGCACCACAAAATATTGGATAAGAAAACTCCTTTAGCCAGTTGGGTTGTGAATGGGTCACCCAGTGTTAAAATTAACACGTCTATATATATATATATATATATATATATAAAAAATACTTCTAATAGAATATATTCAGTCATTTCACTGAACTCTGATCCAGAACTGCAGTTTTCTAACTCAACATCTCAACATCTAACAGCAAAGCAAGATTGGCGGCACCAACTGACTAATTCACTCTTTGGTCACCTAGCAGCTAACTCACTCTTTGGTTACCTAGCAACTAACTCACTCTTTGGTTACCTAGCAACAACCAGTAACTGGCGCAGGAGCAGTTTATGATTCCGTAGTAACTCCTTAAAAAAAACAAAAAAACAAACAAAAAAAAACGGCAGTATGAAGTGAAAGAAAGAAATATTACAACAGAGGAAACTGTGGATAAAATGACACCAGTTTGGCGGTACTGTAGATAATTAAACAAAATAAAATTATCAATAATTATCGATATTGACTGATATGAAACACTTATATCGTGATACATTTTTCAGCCATATTGTCCAGCCTTAATTCCAAGATGGTGATATGACCAAAAAAAATAATAATAAATCCAACATACAAGCAGCTGAAATAAGATGGGCTTAGCTTTGAATACAGGATTAGGAGCTCAGTCATCACGGGGAAATAAAGTAGAGCCGCTACTAGTCTCACAAATTCACATCAAATAATTTTAAATCAAGTAAAAAGACTACAATGTGCAAAAAGATGGAGTGTATTTGGTCAAATATTTTGGAAACTGATCAAAACGTTTGCAGTAAGAACATAAAAACGGGTTTTCTTCTCATTTCTCTGTCCATCTGCACTGATGTTGCACAGCAACAGGTCATTATCAGAGCTGCTGCATTTCTCTGATGGCTGTAAACAAGGGCTTTCATTCATCTTCCCAGTAAAACTAAAAGCACTCACTCAAAATGTTTTTTTGATCTCCCATAAATCACCTTGTCAGATTTCTTGTTCACAGCTACTGCTTAATTTCATGACTAATTTAGGCAGCGGCTAATTGTGTTACGTTTGTAGCCTTCCCCTGCCTCGTTAGAAATCTCCTAATCTCTAAGGAGTCCATTATTACCTGAATGTTGGAATAAAGTTTGAGGAGCCAGAGGGGCAAACCTAATTTTTATGCCCTCCTAAATTCAAACAAGACAGGATAAGAGCTGCTCCTGCGATACTGATATTGAGCAAACAGCATCGCTGTGTGCCGACACATTTAAATAAAACTGTTTACATCACAAAGATTTCTCACTAAAAATTAAATAATTTGGTGCCAGAAAGGACACACAACCACCACTCCAAAGAGAAACCAAAGACAGTGTTTCTTTTGTTATCCTAACATAACTACAAAACATTAGAGTGCATTTCTAAAGACTGCGTGTAATATTTTATAATATGATGCATTATTTTATGTTGCATTTGACATGTCTGGGAATCACATCATATCCGAGTTTGGCAAGTTGGAAGATGCTGAGAGTTGTTAATTGTTGCGATGCACCGTGTTTCCACATGAGACATTCAAAGGATCATGCTGTTTAAAGTCACTATGTGTAACACTGGCTTAAAGAGGCAGAAATTAACAGCTGTCCTCAGAAACAGTTCAATTAGGCCTGTTTGACTAAATCTTGTATGCAGGTATGGTGGAAAAAATACCAACTTCAGCAAACATTCACAGATTCAAAATTTGACTTCACTCATTTCTTTATATTAATAAACAAAGGATGCATCATTCTACTCTCTTTTACATTTGCAGCATCGTTTACTGATTTCGAAACTGTTCGGACACAATAAGGAGCCTCTGATGGTAAGAACCAAGTGTTTTCTGTGACATGAAATAATTCTTAAACATTTAATATTCCAACTTTATGTTCACTTAATGACATTTCCTTTACTGGAGGCTGAAGAGCTGCAACCAGGTGCAGCTCTCTGCTGGACCTGTTTGTGCCTGCAGAGTGAAGCTGCTGCACAGACGAGCACAAGGTGCTGACAGGATTTCCCCCTCAGTGTTTAAAATGTGCATTTGTTTGCTTCTCCTTATGACTGAAAAATCAACAGCCATGACAAGACAAGGTAAACAGTAATCCCATTATCACCTCAATTTTTCACTGTTAAATTGAACAGAAATGCGTTTAGTTTGAAACTTATAGATAAATCACAGGTTTCTTAGTGATGCATCAGTGATTGTGGGGATTTTTCTTCTAAACTGTTCTCTGAATCACTCAACTGTCGTTATGAATGGACTGCATCTGAAAAGAATAAAGGGGAAAAGGTTGTTACTTGGTCTGACTCATGTCAAAGCCCACGGAGCCTGATTAACGTACTCCTGTTTAGCACAGACTGCGTACTGTCTCGGTCACTGGGGCCAGAAGGTGGCGAGCCGCATCCTGTGCAGCTGCATCATAATAGAGCGGCGCCCCGCGTGAAGCAGAGCATCACATCGCTGCTCTGCTTTTCGCTCTCATGTTTGTGCAGACGGACTCCAATCAGCAAGCCGCACTCGGAATAGCTTCTGCTCGACCTTTTATGAATCGGCTGCAGACTGAATCACTGCCTCGTGACACCAGCAGATAAAAGCTGTGCTGCTTCCTTGAGTGATTTCATGTACATTTATATAAATATGTTATGGGATGACATTCAGGGAATCGTGCATTTATATTGTCAGGAGTTTGAGTGTATGGAACAAATATTATCGGATGAAAGTGAAGGAATGAATTTATTGTTAATTTACTAATTTATAATGAGATTAAAGCCAAAAAGACCCAGTGGAAGAAAAGTATAAAATAAAAACAGAAATATGGTGATATTTACAATGAGATAAACACAAAGTGGCTACTTTGTACTGCAACTGATAGAATACAAAAATATATTATGTTTTTGTAAGATTCTAAAATATTTTTGAAAGATAAGCATTTTTGTAAATGTTTTTGCAAACTGTAAATATTTTTGTAAAAACATTTACGGAATATTTTTGGAAATATTTTTTGCTAAAACAATTTTATTCCAATAAAACTTTTAATTTTAATTGAAAGTTATATTGAAACACAATTTAAAGCTTGTTTTGATCAATTCTGTCATTGAATTTTGTCTCAATAAATTTTGGTGGATGATAAATTACCCCAATGGGGTGCAATTGATAGAATACAAAAATATTTACAAAATATTTCATACAAAATGTATTTCTATTTTTGATCAATCAAAAGTATTTTTGTAAATATCAAAAACTTGAAACAAAATTGAAAGTTTGCTTTGATCAATTTTGTTATTGAAATTTGTCACGATAAATTTTACTGAACAATAAATTGCGGCAATAATTATTGCGATAAATGATATTTATCGCAATAATTTTGAAACCAACTTCAAGCAATGTATTGATAATGGCATAAAGTCAATTTACTGTCTCAAATAAAAAACAGTAAATTTGTAAAGACTTCACACTGGAACTGGAAGATTTGCGACACAATAATAGATAAAAATAAATAAAAACCACCAAAGAAGCAAAACCATAAATAAAATGGATTATAAATAAAATTCCCCTTCAGAAAATATTAATAATCAGAATTTAAATTATGGAGCTCGTTTTAATTTGTCATGCGATTAATTGATTGATTGCTTATTGATGATGTTCTGTGGTTTAGTTCAGGCAGTTTTATGGTGAATTTTCTCTTTTCCAGGCTCCTGAGTGATTCTGTCCATTTTCAGAAGCAAGTCAGAGCCGAGACTACAGAGCCAACCTGAAGCAACCTAATGACTGTTCAGTTGAGTGTTGCTGTAAATAAATCATGGGGTAAACTGAAATAGGAGTTCTGGACTGAGGGCTTCTCAGAGCTGCAGCAGCAGCAGTGTCAATTAATGTTACATGACAGGCAGACACAACTAACCACCAGGCCTTCCTAAAAATCCTCTGCCATTTGGTTTCATCAATAATGGAAGTGGACACGTCTGCCGAACGAACCGATTCACGTCGTTGTCCAGGAGCATTCCCAACCCCAAACCTCCGATCTTTTCTCCCAGGAGTTCACAGACTCAAACCGTTTCTCGTCTTCACGCAGAAAGCCCAGAGAAAAATAAAAGAAAAACAGACTGCAGGTTGGTGGATTTAGAGGATAATAGCTTGCTATTGAATTCCATTCTTTAGTAATGCAAAACACAAGCTCAATGGGATCTATAAATACTTCCCATCCTTTATTTTCACCCATTAGGCTGGGGTAACAGGCAGCATGTGGGTGGATGGGCGGCTGAGCTGGGGACGGTGACGGGGGGAAGAGATGCGAGAGTTTAAGGGAAAAGATAATGTTCTTTTACATTACTCAAATTCCCCTCTGCTACATGTGTTCATCCTTCTTCCTCAGCTTGTAATTCAGCTTAATTTTTGGTCTATTTTTCAACAGCTCCGAGCTCGCCGCGCTGCCAGCACTCCTTCCCTTCACTGCGCAGCAGGAAGCAATGTGATTTATCACTGAGGTTACTTGTCCTGCTGTGAAAACTGAACAGATGACCATTCTGATTTATTTAGCAGTCGCTCTTAGAGACTGACTGACTTTCACACAGCAAACCACAGACCTGTCAGGACAGTTTGACATCATTATTGTATCATAAGCCTAAAAAAACACCATAGAATACACTGATTGCATTTATTTAAAAAAAATATATAATGCTTTTTACAATTCAAAATTGTATCACCTCCTCCATATTCAAAGGTCCAAAACCATTTAATCACATTTTGTTACAACTTTCAAGCAAAAGAAATTCCTCTGAATACCTACAACGGTTTGTTTGTGTTGCTTAGCTGCTCTGTTTTTAGTTGTAAAGTGATAATTTTTTCAACATTTTTACCCACCAATTTGCAGAAAACAACTGTGTAATTACAAGCATGCAGCAGCTACATGAATTCTTTATATTTGCTGGAAACTTTTAGTAAATGTCTCATTTTCCTTCATTATTTAAAAGCTGCACGGTGGTAGATATCAGCATTTCCAAATATTAGCCTGGTGGATTCCTATGTGGAGTTAGCATGCTAGCTAATAATGTGAATATTTTTACTGTTATTTCTGTTTGTCTTATATCTAGTTCAGCTGCCAGAACTAGGCATAGGTTAATTCAGTAAATTAATAATACTTCATCTAAAACACATGTTAAAATTATAGTAAGTTGTGTTTATGGAGCACATTTAGAGCAAAAAGTAAAAAAGAAGTTTTCCTTTTATTCATCAATTAATGACATTGATATTAGAGCAACAATCTGCAGTTTTGTTCTGGATCTGAACCGTGTCCCGAACAGCAAAATAATAATATTTATGTATTTATTGGTTTTTAGATTCTGAGACATTGACTCCTCCAAAAAAAATAAATAAATAAATTACCTGTGACAGAATATCATATCTTTTTACCCTTTAGAAAAAGGACTAGCGTTGATATTAACTGGCTGAATTGTCGGACCATCTGTTCGGTTGGAGCCTGGTACACCTGGAAGCAAAAGAATCATTCCCTGTCAATTTACAGAAATGAGTAAATCAGATAAAAAGGAAGCTTAGGATTGAAAAATCAACATTCTTAAATCCGATCTTCCTTCTGAGCCAATGCTAATTCTTCTTTCCTGTAGTCTATTTCCTTTGTTTCTCCACTATATGTCCGTATTAAATGCTGTTGCCCCGAGCTGCCTCCCCTTTCATGCTTCACATGGAAGCTATTCAGAAATACTCCCATCCTGTTAGCATATAAATTGCAGCTCATGTTTATTTTATTTATTTTTTTCTGTATTTACTCCGTTCTCTTTGATGTTACAGGGTTGCCTTGTTTGACACACAAAAGGTGATGTTGGAGAAGAAAACTGTTGGTAAAAACAAACCGACCAACGTTTGTTCTGGATTTTATCTTATTTAAACAACAAAATGCTCTTCATTCACTTGCTTCACCATTTGTTTTCATCTATTTTGATAGCGAAGGATATCCGATTATATCTGGTAATTAAGATTGCATTCTGCTTTGATTTTTGCAGTATTGTTTGCAGAAAGATGCCTTTTCTCCACATGAATAGTGTTGGTAAGTGATAGCTTCATGGCTTTGCTCCAGACTGAGATATCTCAACGATTATTTTATGTTTGAAACCAAATACAGACATTCAGAGTCCTGAGGACACGAATCCTGGTAACATGCTGGTTTCTCCTCTTTTGAATTTGAGTGAAGCGTCTGAGCAGAATGGATTGTCTAGAAATTGGATACGTTCTGCTTATCCAGTCGAGATCATTCCTCTGAAAACAACCTCTGACATTTCCAGCTGAGACACTTTTGGGGCTACCATATCTGATTTGACTAATTCCCCAGCTCTTCAACAGCTACTTGGTAAACACACATAATGAAACGATGAAAAGCTGAGTTTAATTCTTGTGATACAGGAAGTGGTAGCCTGTCCAGAATCTCCAGATCTGCTGAACTACGGTGATAAATACAGGCGCAGTCAGTTCATTTCAGTAGTTCTTCCTATCTAAAGAATCAATTTACCCCAATTTTTATGATGTAAACACATTAATGCTTTAAAAGTCATGAAATATTCAACTGTAGCTGAGAAACAGGGCCAATCATCCAACAGAATGACAGATTTTTTACAACTTCCTGTAATTTTACCAACAGCAAAAAATTCAAGATGGCCGCCATCGCCATCAAGGAAAATTAATTTTTGCGCTAAATTTGCCAATATTTATCACAGACGAATACTTTTATTGTCAAATTAAACCTGATTTTACACATAGAAATCATATTTATTGACGATGTTTTGATTTTTCAACAACCATCATGGTTGTCATGGAAAATTAATTTTTTACACTGAATTAGATGAATGTGACTTTATTTTATCTGACTTTATAGTTAGAACCATAGAAATCAGTTACATCTTCTTGATTTGCGTTTCCTTTTTTCAAAATGGCCACCATGGTTGTCATGGAGAATAATGCGGCTGCACTAAAATCGACAGTAGTTATTCCTCTGCAAGTGTTAGGCACAGCAAACAAAAAGGGAAGTTCACTAACTACTAACTTGGTAAACAAGAATGTTAGCTTCGCTAATGCTAACCCGCTAAACACGTAAAACATTAGCAGGAGCTAACGCTAACCATTAAGACGACTGTCTCAGTATATGTCTCACATCTTCATCACCTTCCAGTTGACGACTGGAGGTTTCTGAATTTGCTTCATCTTACCACTTTAAAGTTTATGAATAAGATGACCAAAGTTTAAAACATATGACAAAGTTCATCCAAGTCATGAAAATGGGTAACATTTTAAGACAATAATTGGCTCCAAAACGGCGGCCATCTTGGCTGTCATCCGTAAATTTAAGTTGCTAATGGGAAATATGAAAAACATATGCTGATTTTTATGCTTGTATCGACACTTGAAAGATTTTTCAAGTAATACGTTGCACTAAAATACATCCCACTCACAAACAAGTCCAGTGATGAAGATAATCAATACCTTATGCTTAAATTAATCTGGAGATACTTTAGTTAACCACACTAAGTGGAGAAGACCGTTTTCATCCTGGACGATAGTCTGGTCCCTAAGAGTGAAGATATGTATCAATAATTATCGATATCTCATCTTGATGTCTCTGAGGATTGGGATTGCCTCCAGTGGTGATTAGCCTTATTTTCCAGAAAGGGAGACGATGCCCCACCACGCCTCCAGCAAACGTTTTTTTGGCTTTGGCAGAGAAGATTTGGCAAGAACTTCATGGACGCAATCCAGAAATGCATTTTCCATTCAAACGTGGCACCATTTAAAGGGAATTAAGCAATCTTTTTTTAACGGTGTAGGATTTATTGCCAAGAAGCGTCATCACAACAAAAACTGACCAAAATATTCCCATTCTCCCAATCCTAAGTGTAGATACAGCCTCCAATCTGCTTTAAAGGTAAAACTGTCGATGTTAGTAAAACAGAATGGAACCAGCAAAGTAAGGGCATTTTTAACTGGCTCCACATGACCGGCCTTTCTCCATCACAGTCCTCCATTATTACAGCAGCCCTCCCATTTCACACTCCCCAACCCTCCTCATTAAAGTCTCTTAATTGTTTCCCTGACCTCTAAGAGAGACGACCCGGTCACATGGCAACTCTACCTTAAAATTAACGTTTCGTATTTGCACTGTCCGCCTGTCCTGGGAACATCGTTTCCTGGCAGCTGCAGCTGACAGTCATCTTGTTTTAGGGCAAAATGAAGTTAATTCAACAGCTCATCTGGAGGGTGGGACAGGTCTTTTAGATATTTATAGGAGAAAATGTAAACTGACAGGACATTTCAGAGAATATTTGGAGTGCAAGATAAGCACGTTTTAACATCACAGATCATCAACTTTGCCTCTATTTTATCCATTCTGAGTCCACTTTGATTTACCTTTCTGCAAGGCTCCTAGTCTTTCATAACCGACTCAGCGACATACCGGAGAAACCATTCGGACCGCTCTGATCAAAGCAAATCCCTGAAATGAAAAATTCCTTAAACCCGTTTTTGACTGACACAGAAAAAAATTGAAATTTGTGCAAACAAAGAAACTCCAGTCGTGGTAATGCTGAGTGACAGTTCTCTTAGAGGAGGAAAAGGAAGCAGAAAAAATGAAGTCAGACCTGTTGCGCGGCCACCGTATTAACATGGACAGGGAACTGATAAACACATTTATCCTAATTACGGCGCCTGGACACAGACTGGAGGCGAATGAATGGGAATCAGTAATGACAAGCAAGGCGAAGGGCAGCGAAATGTTCCACAGGAGCTTCTCTGTTTTTACCTGCTGCTGCCCGTTTCTTTAAACAAAGTTTATAATGAACAAGAAAAAAATCCTTCCACTGCACTTTGAAATGCCGTGTGCATCCATGGATACTTTTCAGATCAATAAATCGTTTGTTTTGCACTGCGTCTGACAACTTTCTGCTGTTTCTGGTTTGACTTTGGTGAAAGAAGAGAAAACATTTGCATGTAGAAACAGAGGAGAACAAGCAAACATGTAGAATACAGAATGGTTGTTTGATCAGATGATTTTATGTTATGGTCCTGATTGATTCCTTAATATAATACATATATAAAAAATGGCAGACATTAACAGCAGTTTGTAAAAGATCACATAAATAACTGCATGGAGCGGTCAGGATTACATCTTTCAGCTAATCATTTGTATGTTATGACTGATAACAGAAATGAATGATTTGGTGAATTATCTGCACATTGACACCTGATTTTATCTCAAAAGAAAATCCAATGTTTGGGGAGTTTCAGTACAGAAGTGAACATTCAGAGAAAACCTTTCGTTCAAGCTTAGATTGAATGGAGAGTATGTGCAAACATTTTATTTTTCAAGTTTTTGTAAAGCTTCTGACCTGAATTTTGGCTTAAACTTTGACTAGGACATTCTAATAAAAAGGGAATTTTGAAAAAAAAAATCACTTGTTTTTTATAGCAAAAAAAACTTTTGGTGAAAAATGACGAGCCTTTTTTTAGGAATGTGACTATAAAGAACAATGAGTTATACATTTTCTTTTTTAAACTGTTCACCTTGTGGTCACAGGTGTCAGCTTTCTAAGTTTTCCTCTCCGTTTCCTCCACATAGTTCATATCTGCTGGAAATGTTAGCGCCGTACTCGTCTTAACTTTGTGTCGGCACGCAGAGAGAAAGCTCATGTTTGCAACATTCGAGGTGGTCCAATTTTCCAAATCCTATTTACAAATCCGAGTGACTCTTGTAATCTGTCATTTCCTGTCCTTATCTCCCTGGTAGGTGCAAGCTTCTTGTGGAGCGTAAGACAAGGTATTATGAGTTAAATCTGCAGCTGACGGCCTGAAAATGTGAGATATGTTGAGTTTCTTTAAATCCTCCACTCTGATCCCAGCTTAGGAAGCTATTCCTCATCCACCTCTGCTTAAAGACGACTTAAATGCGGTGAATCGGTCCATTTCTAGATGCCCATTTTTTACTGGGCAGTGTTTTCACAACATGGAGTCGTGTCTTTTTAAGTCTTTAGCTGGCTCTGGGGGTAATAATTGGATATTTTCTGAGATGTGACGTCTCAGAAAAAAGCAGCTGAAGACCTGTTATTACCCAAGGTGATATCCTCACCTGTAGTTTTGACATTGATACCTACGGTGATGACATTTCTATCTGCAGAGATAATATTTGAGTTTACAGGAGAAACTGTGAGAGACATTCCTCTCATGGTGACAATATTTTAACACAAATTACCAAACCAATCAAATCTCCTTTTCTGCGTATATTCTTTAATTTTGTCATTAATGCTCACTTGAGACTCTATTCTTTCCCTTCTGGTGCTGCTTGGTCTTACATACTCAATAACAAACAGCCGTGGATTCTCGCTGGTTTTCTGACACTCCCTCCAAATGCATCAAGAAAATACAGAGTTTATAATTTAACACCTTCTGTAATTACTTTGTGTTGAGGTCAGAGGTCGGCATAGCAGATAGCCGTTAGGTAAAGGTTGACGTTTGCCTCTGGCCATATGTTGCCTCCCAAAGGTATTCAGACACCTTGAACTTTTCCACAGTTTGTCAAACTACAGCCACTAACCTCAATGTTTTGACTCAGATTTTATAGGAAAGGTCTTTCAATCTTTCTAAACTTTAAATCCACTGTTAGAGGGGATCTAAATCAGTGTTTCTCAACCTGTTTCAGGCTGAGGACCTTTTAACTCATTTAACAAACACATGAAAACTGCCCTGCAACAACAACATAACCTAAAATGAAACTATTTTAGTTCATCCTAATGAACAAAGGCATTAAGTAAAGGTGAATGGACACAAAAAAGTCATGAACACTTACATTCAGGGCGCTTTGAGTTACTTACAGATTCTACGGTTTCTAATCATGTCAAATACATGGAAGTCAAAAAACCTGTTGTGTGCATTAATAACATTTAAGCCTATATGTCATTTAGAAGCACAATAAAAGATAAATGTACTGGAGTTGCTTCTGCACCTTTAAAGATAAAAATTATAAACTCTATCAATTGTTTATCTGTTGTATTTAATTAATTTAATTTCATAATTTTAATTAAAAGCAAATCATAAGCAAAAGTCGTAAAAAGTAGAGAACAGTTCTCACTAACTGAGCCATGAGTCGGCATAGAACCGTTCAAAAGAATCGAATCGTTCGTAAACGATACTCCGACATTCTCTTGCCGTCCTCCGATCATATAAACAGCCCTGCCGTTTTCTTTCCACCCGTATCTTCAGCTTTTCTTTTGAGTGATAAGCTACCTGTAGCTTCACACCTTGAACTGACGCCACGGTTGCCTTGTGGACCACTAGGGGGCGCTGCACAATTTGAGAAAGACTGATCTAAATATAACCCATCAGTCAGGAGAGTTCAAAAAATGGCATTTCAGTAATACGGGTTTGATTCTGTGTATTTAGCTGCAGGCCAGTTTTTTCTCTTTCTCTTGATGCCGACCTCTCAGACCCTCTGGTTGGAAATCGCCTTAACCTTTAACTCACTCCAGATTTCTGTAAACCCATGCAGGAATAATTTTCTTGACCTTCTGCAAACTTATGATTTTTTAACCACTCCTCAAAAAAAAGGAACAATAGCAGCACCGGATTTGTTCTCTTGCCTGTTTAGTCTAATCTTGATGTGCCTAGATGCACTCTAAGCTTTCATGTAGTTGGTCAAGCAAAAGGGAAAACAATTCAATTCAGTGGGCAAAATGAACCACTAACAAACCGCATGCAGCCCATAATAAAATAGACCAAACTGGGAAAGTCTAAGGGAAGGAAGGAAGCAAAAACTTTAAATCAGTTTCAGTTCCTGAAAATAGTTTTGCCCATGTAGCAATTACCAGGTTAATGTTCCAGGAATACTCAGCAGTAATAAACACTGACAATAATTCGGCCTGAGAGCCGCTAAGTACGTCTAATGAAATGCAGCATCTTGTTTGGCAAATACAAGACAAGATGGAGAGGAAAAAATAAACTTTCCCTCTGGCTTTTGATTATCTGCACACCGCCCTCCTCAGCCCCATTTCATACATCGGATGATTTATAGACAAAGCAGCTCGATGTTTGTTTTTATTATTTACTAAGTTGACTTTCGCACAGATTTATCTATTGCATGAGTTCGGTAAACATGTGAGCTCCTATAAATAGATATCATGAAGCTTACTGAATTAAAGCTTATTGGATTGTTGCAGCAAGCTTTTAATTTGAGACGTGGTCGTCTGCGTTCAGGTAGTGGATCTAAATGTAACAACGTGTTTGAAGGTTTAAAATAACTACGTCTCCTCTCCTTGTTGATTTGTTGATGTGCTTTTCTGCTCCACTATTCTGCCTTGAATATTACCACTGGTAAAATAAAAAGAGTCAGGGTGGAAGAAGTTAGACATGAACTCCACCTTTGTTAACCAGCTATCGCTGGGTTTCAGATGACGCAGCATCGACGTCACGCAGTGCAGATGGTTTCAGGAAGTAGTAAATGCAGCCTGTTTACTTCTGTTCACCCACATTCAAAATGTCCTGTACGGTTGTTCCAACCGTTCAAATGGAGAGAAAGATGAACGTTATTTCCGTGTTATTTTCCACGTCCTGCTCTGAATGTCGAGCATCATCCAGGTCACATGTCTTTAACTCAGCAATGTATCAAGTGGAGCATCATGGCGAAACCCGCCTTGTTCTGCGTGTGAAGGAAAATTTGTTGGGCCTCACATCGACAATCAGACAATAATTTTGAGTGTCACAAAGCAAGAGAATAAACTTAAAATAAAAAATCTAGCTTTTTTTTTTTTTACTTTTTGCAACAACTTTTAAACCATTTTTAACTTTTGCAGGGCATGGTGTCAAAATATAACCTCGTGTCTGTCTGAATGGCAATTTTCCCATCTCTCCTCACATGCCAGCAGGGTATTTAGAGGGCAGAAGCCCCAATATTACCCCCATTTTGGCTGACTTGTCTGTCAGGAAGTGTGCTTGTGACACCCCTTAGAGTCCACATGCCAACAACAGCTAAATTAAACTTCTCCTCCCTCATTCTCAGCTAGCAAAGCGCGGCCCTCCTTCCAGGCGGGCCTGCTGTCCTCGATGCAGACGCCACCTGTGAGCACCAACCAGCCGGCCGGGGGTGAGGGGGGAACTTTCAAAACGGCTGCTCCCCAAAGCCCAGTGCAATTGCCCCGCTATTGTCCACTCATCCGCTGCTGGAAGGGCGGCGGAGGAGCGGAGCAGCATGCTGGAACTTCAAATCAAAGACTCAATAATTTGACAGAGAGAGCTGAATTAAATTCAGCTTTTCGCCCTGTGCTTGACGCAGACGAAGTCGTACTGAAGTGCCCTGTGGATAACCGAACTAACTTAGAATTATCAGCACTTTTAAATTAAAGATTTTATGACTTTCATCAAAAACTGGGGGACCAACTTGCAGAATGATTTCCATTTAGCCAATTAAAACTCCTCCAAAAAATCTCCAGTAGCTCTTGAAGCAATTCCTGGTGTTTAATGATTAATTAAAAATGTCCTTTTTGTGTTTACTTTTCATAACAGCCAATATTTCTGAGGATTTCTTTGTATTTCGGCAAAATACAACAAATTTTGCTGGTAACTAAGGAAGGAGAGTTATTTGTTATATTTTGGAGTGGCTGGCTCATAACTTAGACTGTTGAGATTTTTAGAATCATTGAGTATTTTAATTACATTATTGCAGTGTGATTTTGTATAAAGTGTAGAGTGCATTGAAACGTTTAGTCATTTTCATGTGTATGTAATGTTTGAACTGCCTTCTTCCTGAAATGTGCAAATATTTTTTTTTATTGACTGGATTTGATGTATTAATTTTAATTTTAAGGCAAAGACTGTAACACTTTAAATTAATTAATTAGATCATTTTAATTATGCTGGAACTGCTAATGCTCTGGGCTTATCAGACAAGCAGCAACGCTGCTAAGAACGGTTGGAAACTGAATGGGAGCTTCTTAAAGAGACAGAGACCCAATTTCAAGGCATCAAGTCAAATTTCTTTAAAGTTATGTTTTATAAAACTGAGGTTAACATGGTTACTTGTTTGTGTTATAAAATGGCCTATATGCCACATTTATTTTAGTTCCAGATATTCAAGCCTTGGTTACAATGTGCAGGGATCCAACAGAAAGCTTTAATTCAAGTCCAATTACATGTAATCACACTCATTTAACGCAACTAAACCTAATTTGATTAGATATAAATTTAAAGTATTTTACACATAACTGAACTTAGAAAAGAGAAACACTTTCCCAGTGAATCCAGTTAAGCTGGAAATTATTATAGACCAGAGAAGTAACAATTTGTAAGAAGATGTTGAGAAGCCAAAACACAACTTTCCTCCGTCTGCCTGAGTCCCTGTTCCGATTTGATGCCTGGCTGTCGTTTCAGCAGTTTTCTGTTCATGTTTGATGGTTCGTTTGAAGCTGAACTGCAGAGCTGGAGGATGTCGGCGTAAAAAGAAAGAAAATATAAATGAACCTTTCATATCTGAACATGTGCTTCAGGACCAAAGCCAGGACATCTACGCTCACAGCCTTTTGACCAGAGCCTCATTAATCACACTCCTGCACATGACGTAGAGTAATTACCTGCACAGAAAGACACATATGCACACACCCTCATCCACTGCATTCAGTGCACTCTGAGCATTCAGCGTGTGAAAGCATGCATGAACAGTCGGAACAAACGACGGCGAATCTAATGAGCTCAAACATCTTTAACAAGTGTACCTGGGTTTTGATCGAGGCGATGGCGGAGTCACATCGCTGATCATTCACACACATACGCAGCAAGTTTCAAGGGTAGATCCAGCCACGCACAGAGGTGTGTGTGTGTTTTTGGAGGTGCTGGGCAGGGTCATGGATCCCTACTGCCCGGGGAGGGAGTCAGTCTGTCTAGGAATGATGAAATCCTCCACCTGTCCTCATTCATCAAACCCACAACACATATTAATTATCACAAACCTTCAGAGTTACAGCAGAGGACACACACACACACACACGCACACACACACACACACACACACACACACACACACACCAGCCTCCAGTCGACGGTCCACTACCCAAGCTAGCATCACCAACTCAGACTTCAGTTCATCAGCTGAGCTGCTCAGGAAATATCGTTTGGAGTAATTACCTCCGACGTCTGAGGCACAGACATTTTCACAGGACAAATAAATGTCAGTCGTGTGTATCTATGTCCACTCACAACGAATCCTTACTTATAAATCATGGAGAAAACTCTCAGGTTTTTTATTTCACACGTGTATAAACGACTAATTATGACAATTTCATTTAGTTTCAAGAAAGTTTCTGATGCCGAAAATCTGTTAGGATTTTTGGAATAAAAAAATAAATAAACATAGAAAAGTGAAATGGATTCAACCATTAGAGCCATTATAGATAATTCAAAAAAATGAGAACATTTCCAACAAAAAACTAAACAATTTTGAGATTAATCTCACAAATTTCTAGAAAAAGAAAACATGGAAAATTCTGAACTTCAAAAATTTAAAATTTGCAATAAAAAAAATCCCAGAAATTTTGAGATAAATATCAGAAGTTTTCTAGTTAAAAACTGAAAAGGTCTGTGCTGCAAAAATTGAAAATTTGCAAGAAAAAAAAAAAATAGTGAAAAATAAAACATGGAAATGTCTGAGTTTAAAAAGTCCAAAATTTATAAGAAAAAAGTCAGAAATGTTGAGCTTAATGTTGGAAATTTGAAAGTTTAAATGTCAAAAATTTTAGACTTTTGAAAGTAAAATTTTTTCTAAAAAATTTCAAAGATAAATCTCAAAGTTACATTTTTTTCTAGCCAAGTTTTGACTTTTCAAACTCAGATGCATTTGGTTTTTTTTGGTGTAAATTTATTTATTTTTTTATCTACAATGGTCCGATTACACTGCGGTCCATTCCCTGCCTTACTAAGACGAACTGCTTTCTATTATCCCCCCGTATTAAGTGGCTTTCCTGTGAAGTATTCTCCTCTCTCTGCTCATACTCTCAACACCAGTGTGAATATTGTGTAATGTGAACCTTTATGAGTAAAGCTGTCAACATCCGTCGCCTTGCGCTCATAAAGCTTTGTGTTGCAGTGTTATTTTCTGTAATTGGTTTGGATTATGTTTCGACAACGGCCAATAACCGCCTCCTCTGCCAGTAAAACTGACTCTCAGTGAATGTGTAACATCAGGAATGTATCCGACATGTACGAACCCCAAGTCAGCGTGTTTCTGTGCGACACTCCCAGGGCGGTTCAAGGACTTCCCCGGAGTCTGTTCGTAATTGAGTGGAGATCATTAGGATGCTGTAGACTTCTAATCTTTTTTAAAGCATTTTATAATAAGACAGAGACCAGCTGGTGTCCATTGAGAGTCTCCCAGAGACCCGGATGATTAAAGTCCTCTAAACGACCGCCTTTGGTCCTTAGCTGAGATGTTTCCCTTTAATCAGACATAAGTCTTCATCGCTCCCCCTGTTTCTGTGACACCAGTCACACAAGCAATGCAGAAGTCCCTTCAAAACTGACGGCCAATTAGAAAGGACACGGAAAAGATGAAAGCCCTATTATCACGTTGTCCTAAGCCATACGTTCAACCAATTAACTGCAGCCAGTATGGACAAAAAAAAGTGAGAACGAACGAACACGAGCCAAGCTGTGTGAAGGCGGAGGACGGACAGACGCAGAGACACTTAATTGATCTTCATTAGGTTAATTACGGCTGTGATGTTGGGCTCGGAATGAGAAACGGGTCGTGAAGAGCTTTCTGAGAGCAACATGTGGAGCTTTCTGTTGACCTTGGCGGTTCAGAGAAGAAGTGACGCTTCAGCCGTCGACAAAGCGGCGACTGCATCAGACAAAGTAAAGAACTCAGCAAAACGGGAAGGAAAGGAAAGATTGTGTGTTTTACCCTCTTACCCACCCCAGCGCATGGGTGACTGCACTGTCAGCAGGCGCAGCTCTGCCCTTGCATTTGAATAAACGCCATCTGAGTTGGCTGGCCGTGTATAATATCTGTCAGGGAGCTGCCGCCCGCTGATCCCGGGACTCTGACCTCCGTCCCCGGGGAGCCGCTGACGGGACGCTGCAGTGACAGGGTTTCTTCCCTGTCGATCTGCACGCTGATCCACCTAACACCCTTGTCCCACTCGACTCCAAACCCAATCGGCTCGCCTGTCTGCTCCATGCATCGGAAATAAGTCGCAAGCTCAGGAAAAAGACCGAGGCTGCAAGATGGCCGTCAGCCAGATTGATGGTTCTCGTGTCTTTCTTTGTTCTCCCGTCAGTTTACTGAATAATAAGCCAAATGTTGGCGTCTTAAAGTTACCATGCAGACATGAGCTGGTTCAGGATCTAAGAATACAGAAAGCAGAGACGTTGTTTCCAGCTGATCGATTTAAAGCCTGCATGATCTTTACTGACACAAAACCTTGTTAAACCAGTTAATACAACAAACTGCATTTAAAACGATTTCTAATGAGATACTCTTCCATTTCAGTTCAGGTAGAATGATCTAAAAATGTATTTTCCCATTATAGATCGCTTCTGTTAAATTGATACCAGGCTAACATAACAGACTGACATCAGTTTTCATGATTGATGAGATCATGAATTAACTGCAATTATAAACAGTTTTTGGTTTAATTTCATTAGCCACACCCAGGCCTGAACATCACTGGACCTGTAGAATCAAGAATCATAAAAAAAAAAACCTGTCTGATAACAAAAGGAACGATAAAAGATCTCAGAAACCAACACAGTTTGCATAAATCTAAATCAATTCAAAAACTGGAACAGCATGTAGCTTCACGGTGGCTACAGACGTCGACCAGATCGTTTTTATTTTGTTTAAAATGTCGGTGTCTTTTTTTTAAATGACTGCTCTTATAATCAGCATTTTTTTAAAGAAGAAGAGAAATTCAAGAGACCGTCTTATGAAACCTGCTCTTGTTTTTGGCTCGTTCTTGTTTTGTTTCTGTGATTGTAATTTTGTTTTATCAAAACAGATCTCTCTGTAAGCGAGTTCTTCACTGCAAAAGTATTTTTGGTCTAATTTTTAATACAAATAATGCTTGAAGTAAGGCAAATCTAACTATGAAGTAACTTCTCAGCAAGAAATAGGAGTTCGTTTAACTCAATAATTCCCTAATATATACGAAAAAGCATTTGTTCCATTGGCAGATTATTTTATTTTATAACCTACTAATGAAACTAGTACTTTTCCATCAATATTAAGGAATTATTGACTTAACAAAGCTCCTATTTCTTGCTGAAAAGTTACTTCACAGTTCGTTTTGTCTTATTCCAAGTGTAGATATTTGCAGTAGAAACTAAACCACAAATACTTAAGATTTTATTTTTGCAGTGAACTGGATCCAAATGAAACAACCAGTATGAATAAACATGAAAATAAATAAAGTTTTAGACTGAAAGCATATTTTTGTGTACTCTAAAATAAACAGTACCTTTGTTTTGTCAAACAAGGCGTGGTTGTCCAGAAGCATCTGTCGTTCCAGTCGAGCAAACCTTCGTAAGTCTCTCTCAAACATCTGTGGAAATTAAAAGTCAACACTTTGTTTTACGTATAATTCAGAAATAAGTTTTTACCCTTATGATGGGCTAACATTCAATATGACGCCCTCATTAGAAAATAATCAGTAAGGAGACTAAAAACCCACGTCTACCTGGTGGTCGGTGAGAAGCTTCCTTACCCGGGAGCCGGTCCAACCGAGCATCGTGAAGGCGAAGCGGTCCGCCGGCGGCGACACCAGGTCCACGCGCACCGCTCTCCACCCGCGGCCGTCGCCCTGCGCCCTCTGAAGGCCTCCCTCCACCCGGCTGCCCTCCAGACGCAGGATCAGGAAGCACTTCGCAAAGTGATCCATGGCCTCAAACCTGTGGCTGGGAAGCTTCGATAAGTCAAAGGTCGACGCCTGGTAATCAGAGAAGAGTAGAAGACCCTGATGGAGAGAAACAAAGAGTTTAAGTAAAAAATACTGCGTCTTATGGAAAGGATGAACAACTCTTTCAGCCTTGAGGCTAAAAGAGTGAAAACTCCATCAGGTTTCCTCTCTGGTCCAAAATACTCAACTGTTCATTTGTAGTGGATTCACTCTGAAAATGAAATCATGCTGTAGATTTCAAATTTGGGGGTTGTAATTAGTTTACATTCAAATAATAAAGGATCATTAAAAAATATATAATTTCTTTATTGGTTTAATATTATTAATATGACTATTTTATTCTCAATATATATCTTTATTCTCATTATTTCAACTTTATTTTGACTTTGTTCCCGTAATTTTATTACTTTCTCATAATTTTAGTTATATATATATATATATATATATATATATATATTTTTTTTTTTTTTTTTTTTTTTTTAATATGGCCCTAATATGTAAAATAGAAAAACCTGCCTTGTAAAAGTTTAAACACCCACTGGACTTCAAATTAATTTTCTTTTATTTGTGATTTTATTTTTGTGTGTAACTGTGAAGTGGAAGGAAAATAATGCACACGATTTTACATATGAATAAAACTCTGAAAATAGTGGCTAGCATTCATTTCATGTCACCAAGTCGGTTCTTTGCAGAAGCACATTTTGCAGCAAAGCTCCCAGATTCTCAAAGCTTTAAAGTGACCTTTTAGACTTTTCTTTTCTCTTGTAAAATATCTCTAGTTATATCAGAGAGGATGGAGAGCATCCGTCAACAATTTTCAAGTCTTGCAACAACTTTGCAATTAGATTCAGCTCCAAACTTTCGACTTGCAGTTTTTTGACAACGTTTTACATACAGAAGCAAAAGGTTTTATTAACAGCTTTTAGGTTATGTAACACATTTTTGGCAAGAATGTTTGTGTAAGTACCGTAACACTATTAAAAAGTCCTGCCTTCTAGCAACAGAAATTTTACTGAATCTCATGTTGCTGTAAAATTTCAGCTGTAGAGAGAGAAGTGCAGTTTTGTTGGAAACTCGAATGCTTTCCTAGAAAATACTGCAGCTGGGAATGTTTCAGAGCCGGACCGAGTCTAATCTTGGAGATAAAAGGCAGTTCAGACACAGACCCTCCGGTGTTCGAAGTGGTTGCATCAAGGTTATGTTTCTTTAAACGAGGCTGGATATATTTACCATTTTAAAGCAGTGAACTAAGGAAGGAGCAGAATTCAGCGACAAAATCTTGTTGACAAGTGGATGCAGTGATGCTGAGGTTAATTTGTCTCTTTTTTCTTGTGAGCGCTGATGAATAAAGATGAAGTCTCAACATCCTCTCAGTAACTGAGGCCTGTAAATGAGAGCCAGTGTCTAGACTGACATTTGTTTATTGTTGATGGTCAGTAGGACTGATAATTATTCAAATAACTGGCATGAAATTTGCTGTGAATTACACTGCCGCAGGATTTATACAAAAACTTTGGTCTGCGTTTTTTTTTCTCCCAGCAAAACTAATTTTAATTTATCCAGTGGATGTCACTGCTGCAGGCAATTAGTTTTTTTCTTCTTTTTTATTATCTGGTGTTGCCACAAGGTTCAGAAAAGAAACCAAACAAATATGTATGAGTGATGAGTTTGTTGACAGTAATTATCATAGAGATAGTATGTGTGGACTTTTCAGACAAAGAACTAAAGATATAACTACTTCTGGAAAGAGGAAGGAAGGTCTTTTTACAGAATGTGTAATAATTACAGCAGTTGATGATGGTCACTTTAAAGGCCTTAAAAGTGGTCAGAGTCTTGAAGGTACTTTGCTCATCTGTTCAAACATTACGTAATAGTTTGAAAAGCGTGGAAATGCCAAACCATCAGACTGTTCAGGAAGTAGATGTGTTGTGTGACCCAAACGCATCAGAACAAAAGCAAAAAGGCTTGTAAAGATGCTTGACGCTGCATATTGCTGCGTTCACATTTAACGCGTTTCGTGTGTCAAAAACTCATCTGACGCTTCAAGTTGACTTTGCAGTCAGACGCTTGACATTTTGCTCTAGACGAACCGATGTTTTCTGTTGCCGCTCTCCTTGTATAATGGTGGATGAAGTTGAGAGAGCGGCACCAAAATATTACGTAGTGAAAGCTTCTGCATCACAACAGAGGCTCACATGACTTTGCTGAACATTTTGTGTTCAGTTTTTATTGAATAAGCAACGACAGCTGATAACGGCCTAACGCTCTTCAGAAGGAACCTCTTGCCTTTTATTCCTCTCCTGGTTACTTTGAAAAATGGCAAATAAAATATTGATAGTATGCAGGTTTTATTTACTGAAATCAACAGAATGTGGCCTTTAGGGTGAGTGTTTGAATTCACCAGATAATTCAGAGGTGTTGTGAGCTTCACGAGCCAGCTGGGCTTTTCGTCTGACCAGAGTAAAGTTTGATGACCAGCTAACGGTGGCTGCATCTCCTGGCAGGACACCAACGACAGGCCACTGCCTCACATAGAGACTCTCTGATTGGTTGACGCTCCGCTTCCAATGGCAAAAGTTCAGATTTTCTAACTTCTGCGTCGGAGGCCCTGGACACTCAAAACGCTCCGATCGCGCAGTGCCAGACGTACGAAACGCGTCACAGCGCCCCTCGATGGTTTCCACATAGACCTTGAATGTAAACCAGACGCTCCTGACACTCAAGTCACGTTTGGTATGAAGCAAAATATTACTTAATTGTCATTATTTTCTTTTGTCAAATAAGTCAAACTTTGTCGACCATGATTGATTTGTAAAAGTATTAAAAAAAGGTAAAACATACATGGATTTAATTCTTTTTACATGATGCAATAAAAACAGTAAATTAAAGTTGAAAACATCGTTTTTAAGGATTAAAATGCTCAGCACTGCAGAAAAAAGTAAAGCACAGTTGAGTACAAAGTGTACAACTTAGATTGGGGCAACAAACAAAAAAAGTCAATAGACTGATTTCCTTAGGGACGCTCTCTGGAAGATTAAGGTTTTTCCTAGATCCAAAAGAGTTAGTGCGCTTTAGATTACACATTTTCCATTTAATTCCAGCAGCCACCATGATTGTTTGGATGCTACTTTCCTCACGCTGCCCATAAACTTGCCACATTCTCCTTAAGGACCAATAAGCGAGGAAGTAAATCTGGGGGGCGCCTCTCTGCCTGCTCATCTGATGAGAGAGGGTAATTACAAAACATTTAACACCGTGTCAGCATAGCGTGAATTGCTGCTCCTGAGCACAGGTCACTGGAAAGGAACAATGTTTCTCACAAGGCGATGAGAAATCCAGGGCAGTTTGGAAAACCTGAGTGACAGATGGGGAGGAAAAACCTCAAAGAAACCGGCAGGCCCTCTTTACTTCCACTCTCTAATTATCTTTCTAAGTGGAGTCATTTCTTGGGCAACTGTAGGGAGAAATTCTCCCTGTCACCCCTTGTCTGCATCCCTGATAACTCTCTGCAATTAAAGATAACCATTCACCCTCCAATAATAGGACAGGACTGGGATTCTTAAAGTTCGCCTGATGCTCAATAACAGTGTAGCTGCCGGCACTAAAAGTACCAACTGAGATGAGGCTGGGATGACGGCATAAAAGCATGAAAATACTGACAAATCTGAAAATAAAATCCTCCCCAAGTCTGACAGCAGAACCAACCAAAGTTGCAGAGCATTTCACATGGGCAGTATTAAGAAAACACAATGCTTTGCAAAAGGAATAATAAGCCTTTAACTTTTTGAAGTGATGTATTTTACTGCAATTTGTGCAATGAAGTCGCACATAATTATAGTGTGGAAAGTAAATCATGCAATTTTAAGTACAATATAAAAACACTGGAATGCATTTGTGTTTAATCTTTGGAAAACAAAACATTTGCACTTTTTGCTTTGCAAACATCTAAATTACAGTGAAACTGGACAGTAAGCATAACTTAGCTCTGGACTTTGACTTGGCCATTCGTATACGTTTCACTATAGCTTTGCTTGCATGGTTAGGATCATTGTTCTGTTGGAAGAAAACCAAAACCGTAGTCCTAAATCTTTCTCATTATATCCGTTTGGTTCACTTTCAGTAAACCAGAGTTCTCGCTTCATTCAGGCACATGTGAAAACTCACATACTGATGCAGACCAAGCAAACGAAACCTGGTCTGCAACGCAGTTTTAAGTAAATCTTAGAGGAATTCACTGAAGTGAAAAAGAAAACATTCTACTTAGAAAGAAAGTGAACCAAAGAGAGCACATTATATCTCCTATATATGTGACTTACAGGCATAAATATGATTTTAAAACTTTAGAATAATATCCTGGCAAGTTTATTTGTAAAGCACCAGGTTGTACGCACTCGTCACTCCCTTACAACGCAACACCGAAATACACGAAGACGACGAGCCATCGCATTAAATAAAAACATAAAGATAAGACAGAACCATGTAAAAATAACAAAATATCAAAACTTTAGTCAAACCTAAAACATGACAGAAATAATAAAATAAATGTTTGATATTAAAAAATTATGTTTTAGATATCCAGAATAACATATTTCACAGTTAGTGTATCACAAACACTGTTTAAGCAAATAGCTGAAATAAAATTTTGATCAAGAGAACTCTTCAGATATCTGGAGTTAGATTAAGGTGCATCTTTAACTAAATGGTAAAAAATTAGAAATTTCTAAAAGTAAAACAAAAAATCATGCAGCATTATTTTTCAGATTTGCATCAATGCAACCCTGCAAGGATGAGCCAGTGTAGATGGACGGATGTTTACTTCTTCAAGGCTTTGTGCATAAATAAAATACTAAGCAGAATATTCAGCAGCTGAAACATCAGCAATGCACACAAGACACTGTTCAAACTGTTATATAAAACTCACTGGATTGTTCTGTGAGATTTAACCTTTATGTCTCTACAAACTAAACCGTCAACACAGTTCAAT
This sequence comes from Poecilia mexicana, assembly GCF_051168715.1. Classification (NCBI taxonomy): domain Eukaryota; kingdom Metazoa; phylum Chordata; class Actinopteri; order Cyprinodontiformes; family Poeciliidae; genus Poecilia; species Poecilia mexicana. The sequence continues at coordinate 29,013,478 of NW_028263384.1, forward strand.
ACCTAACAGCTCTAAGTCGGTCACCAAGAAATCCACCATAAAACAAATGTCATGAAGTTCCTCCATCTCAGCATTTCCAGCAACTGTTTAGCCCAACAGCTCTCTGTAATCATCTCACTCACAGCAGGTAGCGTTAGCCAGCATCCGAGCGCAATTTTATTCTACCAGAACCGTTTACACAGAGAATCATAAAAGAGTTCGGCGGGAGGATAAACTTTTCCCTAAAGCCTTTTCTTTGAGCAGTGGTTTAAAAATAAATAATAATAAGAGTTGAGTAAACAAGCCTTCTGAAAAGGTGATCTGAAGACGACGGTGTTGTATTAGCCTGGTTTCCCGGGTCCTTTCCTTCAGGGAGGATGACGAGAGGCCACAGCAGCCATCTGGAACCAAAAGATGAGCGATACGTCGTCAGGGCCCGCCAGGCGCTCTGATCTCATCTCGAATTCCCTCTGACTCACAAAAACTGAGGCTTAAAAAAATGAATAAAATAAAAAAAATCGCCTTGTAGATTAATGTGCTTTGGCCAGGACTGTTTGAACTGCACTGCGACTTTGAAGCAGAGATTTGCCAGAACTAAAGCGGCTGATTACTGGAATGAAAGTGGAACATTTCGTAACTGTAACTTTCATTTAGGTCCTAAAAAGATTCATTTTGATTAAACAACCCCAGCTGTGTGGAGAGCTTTTGTTGGTTTATATTAACTAAAATGTTAGATTTTTTCATTTAAAACAGACACAGCACAACCGAACTTCAGTCGATGACGTAAATGTTCCATATTCTAAGCTTAAGTTGTCATCCGTAAATATATTATTAATATTTAAATTTTGACCAATATTGTGCAAAACTCACATTTTGTATGTTTTTATACTTCCATTTTGATCTCTACTGCTTCAAAAAAAAAAAAAAAAAAACAGCCATTTTTCTGGCATTAAGTTCATGATTTTTGGTGTCTGGAAAATGAGCCGTTTCAAAAACCTTCCAAATGTAACGTCACAAATTAGTAACAGTGCCACTAGTGACTCCAGTAAAGCCTAGTCTGTTACCTAGCAATCCAAGCAGAACTCCAGCACATTTGGTCAACTGGTTCTACCACTGTACAATGGCTGCTGGAAAAGACAAGTGTTTCGTTGTTGACTTTCCATTCAGAAACAACTTGCTGTGTTTGCTTTGGTTGTGCAGGAGGCGTACCTTCTGCTTTTCAAAGATGTTCGGTTTCATAATTTCACAACGAGGAGAAGCTTATTTGGATTTAAAGTGACAGAGTCCCTAAAATGGCTCATTCTGAAAGGAGCTCAAAATAGGCAGAAGTGACCAGACTAAGATCTCAGTATCTAGGAGCAATAACTGCACAATTTGATATTTTGAAAATAATTTTTCTTAATGGATCCATGGAAATTAAAATAAAAATCCTCGTTTGTTGACAAAGGTTTGGGTTCTAGGCTCAGGTGGTTTTTTTGGCTGTATTGGAAACACTTTCCCATCATGAATTGTGATCAACAACTGGATGTTGCCACTGGCACAAACCAAAAAGAAGACGAGTGGACGGTGGCGCGCCATGTTCTTTAATGACTTATCACGTAAATAAACATAATCATGTGATTTTAATTGTGTTTAATAGAAACAACATAATTGCAAAATTGTATATTTTTTGGACAGTAGCAGAATAGAGACAAAGTTCTGCCCAGTTTTGTAATTGAAACTCAGTTACTGATAAGGCTTCAGAAGTAACTTGGTGCCACAGAGGACAATATTTAGAGACAAAGATGATCGGTGGCGTCACATGGACGTCCATCGCCATTAGCCAGGTGAAGCTGAAACTCATCCGTCTGATAAAGACATTCCTGGCTGACCTTGACTCTGCCCCCAAGTCATGCTTCCTAAATACCAGCATCAGAAGGGGGCGGGTAAAAATGATGAACCCCTTTTTAAAGGACATTTTTAGATGGAAGTATTTTTATCTTCAGGCTGTACAAGGGGAGCTGGATGGACTGGACGGGGTGCGGATGTGTTAGGCCTCTCTGTGACACAAGGCCTGAGTGAAGACACGACGGCCCCCGGGGGCTCGATTGCAGATGACAAGGTTACACGACTTAAAGTCAACCTTTGCTACCTCCACTTAATCACTACCTCTCGTGTCCTCGTCCCTGCAGAGCAGTCCCTCTCTCCTCATCCCTTTTCTGCCAGCACCGCTGAGAAGAAAGCTTCCAGTCGTATCACGCTGTCCTTTCTTAGGCTCTGAAAGCCTTTTTAACACCTGCCCTATCCATCTAATTCACTGTCCTCGCATATCCGCACACACTTTCACACCTTCACCTTGCTCTGTCTCCCTACGTGAATGGAAATGGCTGCAAGATGTGAGCTCCCAGTGATAGCAGACGGTAAGTAGGAGGTAATTATCATAAGGACAGACCTCTGGTGGGGTGCAGACACAAGGCGCAGTGGTTGAAACAGAGAATGAAGATGGAGGGATTTATTTTTAAACCCAAAGAGTGCAAAAAGACGAGAGTAGCTAGACAGTGCAGGTCTGTGAAGCACTTATCTCCTGTTATAACCGTCTCAAACTATGTATAGAACAGCATTCAGTGAGAACAATCCCCCCAGTCCTCACCGCTCCGTTTCATACTGTACATCTCAACACGACTCTGGATCAGTGTCAAAGCTGACAAACAAAGCTCCTGGGAGACCAACTCTTGGAAAATGACTTAAGTGATTTTAAGTCAGTTAGTTCTTCTGGCTGGAAATAGCATTAAAACGGGAACTATTATGCAAAACATTAACACTTTGAACTTTTTTGTACTTCGGTCTGGGCTTCTCCTGCTTCTGAAAGCAGCCCAAGCGCATCGATAGTAAGTTAATGTTTTTTTGGTGTCTGGAAAACAAGCTGTTTCAAAAACCTTCCAAATGTAACGTCGCAAACCAGAAGTCATTGCCCATCACCTAGCAACCCCAGCAAAGCCCAGCCCGTTGCATAGCAACCCAAACTGAGCTCCAGCTGGTTTTACCGCTGTACGCGCTGTACAATGGCTGCTGGAAGACAAGTGATTTGTTGTTGATTTACCATCCAGAAACCACTTGCGACATTCTTGTTTGTGCAGGAGGCTTCATTTCTGCTTTTTGAATATTGACAGTTGTATAATTTTGAATCTTTTTCATTTTCAAGAGTCATCTTTAATGCTTTGGAGTGACCCAGCTGGAGTCTTAACTTAATCTGACAAGGGGAAAGTAAAATTATGATGATGGCAAGATGGTCTTCCACCCTCAAACAACTGGAAACATACAAAGGCAAAAATATACTTCATTACTGTTGAATTAGTAGATTTATAGCAAACTTTCAAGGTCATGATTGAACAATGTAAGATCTATTATTCTGACAGTCAGTTGGTTAAGGAGAGTTTTGTTTAATGGGCTCTGAAATGATGATTAAATAACTGATGATTAATTTGGCTACATTTAGAATAAGGCTATGATGAATGAATAAAGATTGTCACTGATTAATGCTGGGTTAACTCTACTACATCCAAGTCCAGTTTCTTTTCAGGTTATGTGGTTTTAAAGATCACACAGGAAGAAGACACACATACAGGGAGCATTGGGAATAATTAGAACCGGCTTTGACTTCATAGAGAACGGGATCTAACATTAGCAACACATCATTAGCTGCTTAATAAGATGGCTAAACAGTCGATCCTAAAAAAAAAAAGAAAATGGTGCTTGTTTTATTTTCTACCTGGCAAGTAAGGTGCAAACTGCAGAGTAATGGATTATGGAAAACAAATATTCACAAAAACAAAAGTTTTAACTGGAACCACATTAAATGAGAAAGTCAGCTGTGGAGGTGTAGCACTCAGAAGTGAGCAAATACTCCAGGCTTTATGCTGGACGCTCCTCCCACAAGACCAACTAACATTAATTGGAGTTTAGTCACAAACAATTTAACTACAGACAACAGAAACACAAAGAATATGTAGCAATGCCCGTATCTAAAATACAATTAAGTTGTTTGGTTGCAAATGCATGCATTTCTTCTTCTTTTTAATGTTGTACCAAACACAAACACCACTAGGCAGAGCATCACAAATGGAACATCCCATAATAAGCTTGTCTATGTAAGGATTCTCCCTGCTCCGGGTTTAACACTGTGGCTTGGAAAACACCTGCAGGCAAGACGGAAACAAACAATACCTGGTAATTCTTCACACCAACACCAAGAAACAAGCCTCAGATTCATTCAATTCACACAACACAAACAAAGCAACACAAGTCTGTCAACTGGTCAGATGTAACAAAATTTTTTTAAAAAGAATTGATTTCTGAGCAAGATACTTGGATCAGACCATAAACTACCTCATGAGAGCCAGTTCTGCATGTATGACCCATACCTGTAAGCTAAGTAACCAAAAATAAATGCTATAAAAACAAAACAAATTGAAAATCCTGTTCCCCTCCTCGCCTGTGGGGGCGCTGCACCGAGAACCGCTGAAGGTAACAAAAACCAAAAACCTCAGAAGAAGACATGTGTGCAACTCCCTTCTTCATGAAATCAAACTAAAATGCAGTGGCGTTAGATTTCAGCAGTTGTGGGATTTCTCTTTTGCACCCAGCGATTCTTGCGGCTCTTTTGGTTGTAATTACCCAGAATTCCCTGCGTTGTAGTCCGCTTCTATGCCATGTTTTGTTCCACAACTACACCCTACTTTGTGTTGGTAATGTATAAAAGTACTTTTGGAGTACTGGTGTGCTTTGAACATTTCTGACCACCCAGCTGAACATTTATGGCAACAAATTAAAGATAAAAACAGACGATTTGTGACAAATCCCTTCAACAGATTCTCTAAGTCTTTTAAAAAGTCTCATTTATTTCCAATTACGTCCCGTTCTCAGCGTAGAGGAATGTGTTTCCATGCGGCTCTTAAATTAGACTCCCCTGCGGCACAACGATATTTGTCAAATTATTGTTAAATTAGAATAAAGTAATTGTCGTCATTTTAATGCAGCTATTAATTAAAACATCAAGTGTATGTAAACATAACCTGCTATTAACACTGTGACTCTCCATGTTTTATCTTTGGCTGACACATTTTCTCACTTTATCGTTTTCTAATGGCTCTGCTTTCATCAGCTGCCTGCCTTTTACATTCATGCTCTCCGTCTTTCATCCTTTCAGCCACCTTTCCATCTGGCCCACTTTCGATTAAAGGATCCATTTTCCATTAAAGGGTGTCCAGAGCGATCTATGGCCTTAAACGCTCTGCAACAAGTTTGTGAAATAACCAATTGTGTGTTATCTATTATTAAATTCAGCCACATCTTTTTAATTCTTTCAATTTCAGATAACTTAAGTACCACAACTCTTGTTATTTCCTTCAAGTGAATTGAACAAAAAGAAAGCTTCAATGGGAATCTGCTATAATAGCTGTAAATTGCTTCGCTCCATTTAACAACCAGGTGAACTCTGGTCAAATCCATCCCTGCAGCTTAAGTCAAGTCAAGTTTATTTGTTTAGCACATTCCAGCTACAAGCATTTCAAAGTGCTTTACAAAAACATCCAACAACTGTTGTTACACATCAGAATGTTAACATCAGAACTGCTAAAATGTGAATGAAGAGCCATTCCTGCCTACGGTAATTAAGTTAAATAATTTTAAATATATTTTCACGTTCATGTAATTTGGCAGTTTACAGATAAAAACTGATTAAATTTTATTAATAAAACAATATTTAAGCACAGAACTGTTATTTTGAAGGTTTTATTTACGTGTCCTGCTAGACTTTGGAGGGCCAAATAAAAAACATGGGCGGGCCAGATTTGGCCCCCGAGCCTCGAGTTTGGCACATGTGCTCTCGATCTAGCAGACATTAGTCCGCTAATCCTGGAAATGTTCTTCAGGTGATAAGAGGCCAGCTTTGTTATTATTAATAAAAATTATTTCAGGATTTTTGATAGCTGATGATCGCATGAACTCTAACATTTCACTCCTTAGAAACTCCAACTAAGTTAAAAAAATAAATAAATAAAACTTCAAAGGCGAGATATAGTATGAATATTTGAAAGTATGTTCCGCCGCTTTAAATTTTTTGTTTGTGAAAGTTTAAAATTTTGTGTTACTTTCACACAATCTGGGGTAAAACTTGGCTATTCGGTTTGAAAATAAAAAAGAAAAAGCCTGGAGCAAAGATTTGAGCTTCGAACATGATCAGTGCTCAGCTGCATTATTCTTGGCAGACAGACATGGCTGGTGAACATTTGTAACAAACTCCATTTTCACACATCAGCACAGAAGACGTTCCAGGGCAGGTGCTGACAATCTGGTTTAGACCTTTTTTTTTTGGCACATTACTATTCACACATCTGCATCACAGGGGGAGGTTTATATATATTTATATATATATTTTTTGTTTTTTCCAGAGAGTCTGAGATGTGCTCTTACAGCTGGAGAACAGGGGGGGTGTCTGCTGAGGAGCAGCTGTCGCCGCTGCACACGATGCAGGAAAATCACAGTATTTATTAACATCTCTTAAAGTCAGCAGTGCTTTGGTGTTGATAATGAAACAGTGTTTTTGAATGCATCCAGTGTTGCAGACGTTCTCTTTGTCTGTGAACGTGTCTGAAAGATTTGCGGCTCAGTTCATGCATTGCCTCATCTGCTGACGTGAGAGATTTTGTGTAGGTTCCAGGTACAGAGCAAATGTGTTGACTGTTTGCACGCGTCTCACCTTTCCAAACATTTCACTCAATGCGTCTCTGAAACAGCAGAGCTTCTTTTCTTTCTGCTTTATAATGTAATTTTTAGAGACGCATTGAGTGGAATATTAATTGAGATCAAGAAGTTTTAGTTGAAGATAATTGCCTACAACTTATTTTATTTTTTAATTATTTAAACTAAAGGATTTGTAATAGCTGTTGTTTTATAATTCATGGTGTAAAATTATGTAAGAAGTTAAATGAGGAGTTAAAGTCAAAATTTAAGGAAGTCATTTTCATAAGATATAGAAATATGGGTGAGAAATGGCACAAATGTGTAAATGCAAATATTTAGGCATATCTGTGTTTGGCGAGTCCATGACAAAAAAAAACAATTAAAATTTAATTTTCCTTTTTTGATTTAATAATGAGGAAAACATAATATGAGTTTATGGCAGGGTTGTCAAACTCTATTTCACATAAAGATCACAAATGTCTTTAAAGGGCCGTTTGTGGAGGAATGTGTTGATAAAACTATTAAAATATTAATAAAAAGCTGTTTTTGCATTCGATGAGAACTTCTTTAGATTAAATAATATTCAACATATTTTCACCTTTATCTAGTTTGGCACAATATATACACAATATATATAAAGCTGTACATTTGATAGGTAAAATAATATTTAAACAATTGTTATCTTAAATATTCTAGAGCATATTAAGATTATTGTGGTACAAAAATGTGTCTTTTGTATTCCTTGTTCACTTCCTTTTAGGACTATTATGTTTGGAATAAATTTTTGCACATCGAAAGTGAAGCAATGTGACACAGCAAACTGTCAGATGAGCAGTGATGTTCCAACTTCACTTTGCAAATTATAGTAAATTTGCAAACATTAAAATATTCTAAACATCTGAAAATAATTATTTTTTCTGTTGCTTTTTTGGCCACAAATCCCCAAACTTTTGCAGGAAACTGAAAGTGTCTACTTGCTTGTTTTTTCAGACTTTCGATGATGCTGATCAGAAGGTTTTCCTCCTTTCCCAGCTCTGTTGTGGTCACTACATAGTCGACATCATGGCCAAAGTCCTTCCCCCTAAAAATAAAACACAAAGTGTTGTTTCAGTAAATAAAGTGTTTGCTCTTCAAAATAAAACGAATCCTACTGTGGCTGAAACAGGCAGCAGGCATCAGAGTAGTTTTAAATATTTTGTTTGCTTCCTGTACAAACAGTTCTAATTTTTTCTGCTTGAATTGACGTTTTATCCATCAGTACAGCTGTGTTCACGGGAGGTTTCAGTCCTGTAAGGTTATCATGACAGGATTACTGTTTCTGCAGGACCAGATGTCAGATAAAACTCCCCCAGGAACCGTACGCACACAAAAGGTGTGTGAGAGCGTCTATCTGGCACCTGGATCAGTAACTCTGAAATCATTCCTCCATTTCTCTGGGCATACCCAACAACACTGCTTCCAAACTTAATAGACTTTGAATAATTCATGTTTTTATTTTGAGTCAGGATGTGTTGCATTTAGTAAAAACTGAAGATGTAAAATAATGTCACTAAACAAGCAGAGAATCCAAGCAAAACAAGACCAGACAAATCTGATCTGAGCAGGAATCAGTGAAAACCTCAGAAATAATTTTAGTGCTCAGAGGAGCACTAAAATTATTTAAATCAAAGGTTATTCATGTGTCAGATTGGTCTAGTTAAAGTTCAATCATCAAGAAAAAACTTGAAAATCAATGGCTGTCACAGATACTTCCGGTTCAATCTGACAAATAACGGTTAGAAATTTTCCTGTAGGGCGTTGCATGCATTTAAATGCCTGATGTTTCACATTTTTAATTTGCAAAAATTTGGTAAACAAAATCACAGTGAAATATATTTAAGTTTGTGGAGGCAAAGAGGCAAAATGTGGAAAAGTTTCAAGAGTTATGAATATTTTTTGCAGGGCACTGAAGTATCCGGAAACTCTGCAAAAGTTAATATAGTTGTTCATATCATGAAAAAAAACTTGCATGTTTGAAATATTTCTGATCCATAACATGATTCTACACTGTAAAACATTTGAAGGTGTTTTAACTTGAAAACTAAAGTTCACCTGCTGCTTGAAAGTGAAAATTAAGTCAACAGGGAAATTGTTTTGGTTTTAACTCAGAAATTAAAGTTTATGAAGTCGATTTAAGATGTCTTTTTTATTATTTTCACTCACAATGTCAAGTTAAGATAAATACCTATTTTACTTTAGAATCATTTAAATTCTTGTTTCAAATTGAATAAACAAAAATTCTGATCTGAAAATGAATTTTATTTATCAAAATGAATTCAGCTCAGAAACATTTAATACATTAAAATAAACATTTGCCTTAATAACACAAGAGTCAGATCAATGTAACGCACTCAGGATAAAACACATGCCGCTAAGCATTCTGGGAAAAAGTTCCCACCCCCGTCTTTCTCCTTTCAGTTTTTTTAAGTGCTAACCTAAAAGTTCTTGGAGGTTTGACAAAATGAATAAAAACCTCAATTTTTCACAAACTCACATTTTTGTTCAAAATCTAAAACTCGATAAATTTATTAAAGAGCAGAAGATAGACGACTAAATGCGGCTCAAGTGTTTTACAGTGTAAAATGATCTACAATGATTCACAGGATGTTTTTCTCTCTTTGTAGGTTTCTGGCTCCCATTTAAGTAAGTTGACAGAAAAATAGCAGCTTTAATAGAAATGACGCACAAGGATTTTGTGTGGGGGGGCAAGAAAGCTTATGATAGACTTGTCCGCATCAACTTGGCCCTTCCGGCCAAAAAAAAAACAAAACGACTCATTTCAAGCTGATCATTACGTAGCGCGCACACATTACACACTTTACCACAGAAACTCTTTGATGAACAACAGGCGAAATCCTGCAGAAGTACGCTCCAGTGTCACTGCTACAACAAAGCAAAATGTCAGTGAATGTTGTGGGCGATACGGCTCCAAAGAAGCTTCTGCATCCACAAGGCTCTGCGTTTGATCTCTCCTTCATGCCACTGGCAAATGACTGACGGCAGTCAGTGTGAGTGACATTAAAGGAATGGAGAGAGGCTGAGGATAGCTGCGGGCGAAAGCTTCAAAGGTTCACACGGCTAAATCAGGTAGCAAGTCAGAAATAAGAAAAGTTTGAGCCCTTACAGTTATGGTGGCATTAATGGAACATCGGCACGAGTCGGCAGAGGATAAAGGGCATACATCATCATTTTTACAAGTTTTTTTTCTGCTGTTTTGCTCATGCTTGTAGCTCATGAGTTATAATTTTTATCTATGAACAAAGTAGGAGACAAAAAGAACGACAAAGAAACGAAAACAAGCAAAAAGAAGCAGAGAATGGGAAGTTTAGCTAACATGACATGTCCGACTTTTATTTCTGAATATTTATTCCACCTGGAAGACAGAAGGATGCAAGCATTTGACTGGTAGGACTGAACTGTTTTAAACTGCATCAAAGATTTCTTTCTGTGGAGCGAGAGTCATTCCTCTAATTCAACCCGCTTAATTGGCAAAGCTGAGGCTCTCTAATGTTTCCAGCACGTACAGTGTGCTCATGTAGTTAAATTACTTTTACTGCTGGCTTCTGCTGTTCAGGCAAAACTCACTCAAGCGTGCAGCTTAAATGTGCTTCATTAATGGAGGAGAAAGCTGGGAAAAAAACATTCATGATGCAAGAACAACCTGATCTCTGTGATTATTCAGTACGAATCTGTGGAAAAGACACCCTGACATTACATTTTAACTTCTTTTAGTAAAATCTGTCAGGTCAATGCAAATATATTATTTAATTTCAGATATTAAAAATGTCTATTCAAGCATACACATTTCAAGCTATTGCTAATATCCCGAAATTTTGCACATTTATACAATTCTGTTAACCAAATAAAACCTGGAGATGTTATTAACTTAGTGCAGTTTGCAACAGCAAAGGGAAAACAAACATAAAAATCACTGAGGAACAATTCAAAACCACTTGTTGCCGTAGCAAAGGGTCTGTTTCTTTTGTGACTATCAGTAAGTGATCGTCTGAGCACAGTGGCGGTTGATTGTGTGGGTTTTGTTCTTTTTTTAACTGGAGCGAAACACACAGTGAAACGCAGCACTTCTACAAGTTAAGGTTGTCAAAGTTAAGCTAGCATAGCTGACCTGCTTCCTTCTCCCTCGCTACTTTTTAAAGCTTTTTAATTATATGTGAAGTGTAATACTTTGTACCTTTTTCTTTTACATATCAGGTATACATTTAATATTTAGCTTTTCATGTTGCATTGCAAAAACACCATCTTATCAAGTATTTTTGGTCTAGTTTCTAGTGCAAATATCTAACTTTAACTTAAAAGTGACATTTTAGCAAGATGTCGAAGATTGTTTAAAGTAAATATTTAATAATGATGAAAAGGCATTAGTTCCACTGACTTACATGGGAAAATGCCTTGTTATAAGTTAAATAAGCCGCCAAAGGATCTAGAACTTTTTCATCAATATTAAGGAATCATTTACTTAATAAAAGCTTATATATCTTGCTAAAAAAAAAGAAAAAGTTAGTTTTGTCTTATTTCAAGTTTGCTAAGATATTTGCATTATAAATCGTGACGTCACATTGCAACGTTTCGGTAGCAAAGCAGATATTTTCCTCTTTATTGTTGGCTGAAACAGGTTCCGCTTGTTCACTGATGCGAAGTGTAGAGAAGCAGCCATGTGCTTCTCAGCACGTGGTGCCACACAGAGCCGAAGTGAACAACATTTTGAACACCTGGTGTGAATTCAGCATGTCTACTTTTTTATTGCGTGAGGGAAAGTGCTAAATTATTCACAGGTATGCTCTAGGCCTATAAAATATACATAGCTATTTACAAATTTCTATGGACGACAAGGCGACATGTATGAATAATAAAGAAGTGGGAAGTGTTGCTGCTGCTGATGGAAAATCCACAGAATGAAGTCATCTGCAGGAGGGAGAGAGTCAGCTGCAGTCAGCAGAAAGTGTACCAGAAAAGAAATCAGAACCATCTTTATTCAGTGCATTGTGATCACCAAGGTAACAGGCGTGAGATGGAAACCCAGATGTCCAGAGTTGAATAGTTCCTTCACTAAGTCTTGGGATTGTTTTCATTATGTTTGGTCTATAAGTCTATAAGACAAAATGAAATTATTGGGTTTATTTGAGAGCATCAAAACCACAAACTCAAGGTTCTCCATTGAGCATTGAGCACAGCTTTTATGAATTCGTCTTCAGTAAATTTAACAGATGAACTCTCGCCTTGCTCCAGGAGGAGAAAGGCTGCCGAACTCCAGCCGTTGGGCCCGTTAATTTAAGGAGGCTTATTGGTCCCCAGAAAAACGATGAAATCCCTGGCATTATCATCAGTCAATAGAGTCTCCATGGAGCAAACTTAAAAACTGGACGTTATGCTGCCAACACTTACCAACAACAAGAGGCGGAAGTGAGAGTGTTGTGCAACATAAATAATCATCTGGCCGGAAAACGGTGCGCTAAATAATAAAACATAATTTACCGAAGCTTTGAGGCAGATAACTTGCCCCAAGAAATGTGAATAATCGAGGAACTCGAATCATTCGAGGAATCGTCACAGCCCAACAGTGAACTATGACCTCATGCTTAGGAGCTAACTCATGATCTTCATTTCTCACTGAAGATCATGGCTCAACACCGCAAACAAGATCAGTGACCAGGGGCAGACCTGGCAGAGTCCGACGTTTACCGGGAACGCGCTCCAGCAGCTGAATCAGCAGGAGCAATGCATCGACTCCGGCTCTGCCTGATTTTATGGATCCAACATGAAGCCATAGAGACACACCAAGTACTTTGGATCATACATTAAGACCAGACATGTTGTTTTGCTCTCCCCTCCTGTGAGCTGATAATAGAGTTGGGCTGAACAATCATGACACCATGAATTAAGCCGATAAGGAATCCTTATCTGAGCTGCAGTTGCAGGCAAACAAAGCACAAGACTCAGCCCCTGTTTGAGGCGTTGGAGAGCAGTTACCACCGCCCCCCCTCATCAGTGTCACTTTGAGTTAATATTCCAGACAATCTGATGTTGCACAAGATCCACAGCAGGGAATCGCTGGCAACATGCTGAAATAAATACAGCGCTCCACTGACACTGTGCGAGCCTTTTCACGCAGAGTGCTGGTAGAAGCTGCATTTTCACGCCTAATCTATTTTTAATCCCCCCCCTACCCCAACAAAACCGCTTTTAAGGCTTGTCACCCGCCTTCCACAGCTGTCCTTTCAATAAGCCTAATGTCAGTGGCATCAACAAATCCCCGCCATGCTGCTTTCCTCTGAAGTGGATGACAACTCCAGCCTGTGAAGCACAGCCCTTATTTTGCAAAACTTTTGGGAGCAGAGTTATTTTCTGTGCATCTTATCCAGAGATAAAAGACGTGATAGAGCCGAAAATATCTATCCGAGGAGCTATACGATACACTGTATTTGTAAGTTTTGACAAGGGCTATTGGCCACAAAGCTAACGAGAGTCTCAAATTATAGGTTATTAAATCAAGCTTTGACAGTACGTTCAAAGAGATATCTAATATATCCCACTGCAGAGAACCAGACGATTATTAGTGGTGCAGCTTGGAGTGTTTGAACTGTTCTAGGCGTTGTCTGCTTTTGAGCAAGAACATGCTAAATTAGTGGCTGATGGAGTAAAAGTCATTACTTTTCAGCTACATCTCTGCACGGCTCCAATGAAGTCTCATGTGACTCCTTAAGTCCGCATAAATCTAAAGCGAGGTAAATGGGTGCTTCATCTGGTGGAGTTTGAATCCGTAACGGCTCACTCACAGGCCCCTTTACACTCTGCAGCGAGCTGCTGGCCCATAAATCTTAAGTAGTTCCTCCCCTTCGTTCTTGATGTTAACTATCCATGATGCGCTAATCACTTTCCCCAGCTCATTTTACAACACTCCCTCATCGAGGAGCCATTATTTACATAATCAGATATCTCTCCAGCTGTCATCTGTCCTTCTGTAGATTAGGGATGTTGCCTTTTTTTTCCTCCTCTGGCGGTGTTTGATGCTGTATTAATTTGAAAATGCTGTAAACTTTCTTTGTGTATACTGCGGTTTAGATGTTATGAAAAAAATTTTAATGTTAAGAGTGTAAATAGAAATTCAGTGTTTCAAAAAATACACCTTAAAGTGAACCAGGATTAGTTGGGCCTAAATATGTTGTAATTTTCCTATGAACTAAAATATTCCTGTTTCTGATACACCAAAACTCAGAATTAATTCAATAAAATGTAATCTTTGTTATATTTTTCACCCATGGAGGTCTCCATTTTTTCACCCGATGGGCTGAAGACGCATTTTGGTCCATTCTGTACTGGAATCTGTAGCGTAAACACAGGAAGGCTAACTTCACCAGAGTAGCTGGTTATCATACTGCGTGTGACTGGTGTAATTTTAGATAATGCCACACTGTGTCACTGTTGGCTGTAATTAAAAAAACATTCTGGATCGCTTCCTACATGAAAAAAAAACAAAAACAAAACAGAAGAGTCCAGTGGGAAAGAACCGAACAAAACTTCTGAAGGTCCTACATTTGTGCCCTCAACATTTCTCTCCAGAAGACTTTGAGTCATTTGCACGAGCAAAACCGACAAAGGCTCTAACAGGTGATCGTTACCTTAACGAGCTAAAAATAAATGCCATGCTGACGGTTTTTATGACAGAACACCCAGCTAACGAGCGAAAAACGCTGGGAGAAACATCAGACAAGCAGTGCTGGAAGCTCTTGAATGCTAACGGAGCTCTAGTACCAGCGGAACTACTGCCGTTTACGTTCAAACAAAGACCGGACCCAAAGCTAATCAAGTACTTACCGGATCCCGCAGTCTGACCAGAGATATGATTGATTCATTTACGAAGCTGAAGGTAGTAGCAGCAGCAAAACACCCGCTTCTTCGACCAACTCTGATCTTCCTCTGCTTGGTCCTCCTCACCTTCATTTCCTCTTGTGATTTATACATTCCCATTGATTTCAACACGCTCCGGTTCAAATTAAAAAGGCTTTATGACGTTACTCGCCGCTGTTTTGGCTGTTGGACCTTTAGACATAATTTACCTAGAATGCATTCATGTGACAATATTTTATTACAATTTATAAAAAACTAAACAGTCTACAGTATTATAACTGTATTGTTTTTACATCTAAAATACATATTTCTCAAATAAAGTCTACAACTAATCATGGATCCCTTTAAAGGTTGAAAAAAAACTATTAATATTTATATGAATGGATGGTGACAGCATGCTACTATTTAGTGATTGTGATGATTTGAGATGTAGACTAAGCAAGTTGCTTTATTTACATTTAATGCTCAATCTGAAGTCCTTTTCTGCTAAGCAGGAAAACCAGGTAGAATATGAAACATGAACCTTTCTAAGGTTTATGGAGGAAAGAGAAGAAAGTGTATATTATGTTTGTAGCCCAGACAGCATTAAAGGTCATCAGCTAAGTCGTTGCAGCTCTCTCACCCCCGTTGAGAAGCAAGTGCATGTCCTCACTGCCAGACTGCGCTTTGAATTATTTACCTCACACGCTGCTGGGTTATGGCTGGATTTTTACAGCGCCACAGAGCAGAGTGCTCCGTGCTTACTCGGGCACAAAGCAGCGCACATAAAAAGAGAGCAGCACAAAGAGGTGGGAGCGGAGGGAGGTGTTGTCTGTGACCAAAAAGTTGCACTCAGCAGGTTGCTTTACAAGAACACTCGCCATGCGCCCTGATACTGACAATGTAATGCATTTGAGTGACCCAGACTCGGCGCGGAACAGGACTGACCTGTTCTTTTTTCCCTTTAAAAAGACCAAAAATCCAGTTTCAACGCCAAACTAACTCCTTCAGTTACTGCTCTGACAGAAGGTGGCAGGGATATTCAAATGGGAATCAACACCTCCTGAGACCCGTGTTTTCCTGTGCATAACAAGAAAGATGTTTAAGAAAAGCGGAGGGAAGAAAAAGGCAGAGGCGCTGTTCTATTTCATCTACAATTTCATCGCTGAAAGAAGGAGACAAGCCTTGTACCTCCGAAAGCCACCTGTCAGCGCTAGTATGGCGTTCGGTGTGATCACATGGACAGCCTCGTCAATAATGTTCCCCACGGCCCGTGCCTCCGCTTTACTGACAGCCCTGGAGATGTCTCCATAATGCAGAAAACCTGCAGGGAAAAGACCACATGGTTATTAGTCTGGCAGCTAGCCATCAATCACAGCCATTTGCTCTGGGGAAGCACAGAGTCAGGGTGGATTAAAAGAAAGGTAGAAATGTGATACGCTCCGCTTGTTGATAGGAGCCGACTAACAGCGTGCTCCGGCTGCAGACACAAGAGGATTACTGTATCTACAAACTGTTCCTAATTATAATTGATGCATTGATGATTATCTCATTTTATGCATCTCACTTTGCATTTTCTCCAGTCTTTGTGCCACTTAAAAAGCACTTAATTCTCCTTTCTTTTCCTCAGACGAACAGCGATGCACCTCCAATTAATTACAAAACCTTTAATGATTTTTCTGTCGGTGCTGCAGAAAATTAATGGGATGGCTCTTGTTTCTGCTCAGTAAAGATTTCCAGAATACAGCGAGGCGATTAGGGTTCAAAGACATTTTCCACTTCAAAAACCTGCAATATTTCTCCGTTCAAAGTGACGAATCCGGCGTTCCGAATGATGGATTGTGACCGTTTTGATGGACGCGTCTGTCAGCATTATAAACTATTGAATGGAGTTTGAAATGAATGGCAACCTGTGAACACTGCAATTTGAGGTTTTCAATCACCCGGTCATGAAGTGTAACTCTGTGTGCAACTGGCAGCATCTTTTGGAAAGTCTCAGCTATTGAAACGCTGCGATTTATTCACCTGCAGTTCCATACTGAAGTATGCACACAGCTTGAAATAATGTATAAGTAGGAAGTGTACAGAAAACAAGTCATAAGGGCAAATAAAGAAAATAATTAATAAAGAAATAAATTCTAAACCGACTTTTCACGCTCAGCCAGTATCTCATAACCACGAGGGTTGAAATGTAGATGGACCAATAAATCGAGAACTTTGCTTTTTGGTTCAGCTTTTTTGTGACCACAACAAACTACTAACCCTGTCGTAACAAGTAATAAATCAATTAATCACATAATACATTTAAAAAAGCTCAATAGTTTCCATTTGCGTCTCTTTCTACCAAAGACTGGACGACAAAAGTCTTCAATGTGGCTCGCTGGTCTCAACGAGAATTTTGTTTACAAAAACTTCTGCTTCCATTTCATTTGTTGTTTATTTTAAATACTTAAAAATAAAATCTGTTTCAGTGTTAAATGTACCTTAGAAATAATAATAATGCTCAATAATCCTTTAATATTGATAGAAAATACTAGTTCCACTCGCACATTGTTTCATTATAACATGGGAAAAATGTCTACTAATCTGCCAGTGGGCCTAGTACTGAAAGTAATTTTAAGGCTAGTTTAACAAGTTAATTATATTAGTTTAAGTTAAGCTTCGAATTCCACCAAATCAGTCATTATTTGTTATGTAAATCAGTTCTTTCTTTTTATTAGTACTTGTTTGAAGTTTTTCCTATTGCACTTGAACGCACCTCATGCAGCGTAATCACGTAGCCTGACGCATGCGGAGGTGGTTAAATGCAGGAGGAAAGACCATAGACATAAGAGTAGACCCCGCATTGGCCGCTCTGGCGCAGGAAATACGGCGGCCATCTTGGAGCGGTATACCCTCCTACTTTGCTCAATCAAAACAGCAGAAGATGCCTCAGCATTGAGGGATGTTGTTGTTCGGATCTACGGACTATTGATGCGAGGGCTCCACAGACAACATTTCACAAGTAAGATGGACATATTATTGTGTATATATTGTGATTAGGATATTACTTTACTGTATTTATGTCCACCGGCGAGATACCAGCTAATATTAGCTACAGTGCTTGGTGTAATACGGGTTCAGCCCCGCTATGAAGGCTGAGTTTCTGTAAATCTAAAAAAAATAATTATTCTCCAACATTTGACTTAGATTATCTGACACAAGGGCCTATATTAGAAATGAAACGATGTAACACATATTATAAAACTTATATTGTGTTTTATAACATTCACCAGCAAAGTTTACACAGGTGGTCAAGACTATTATTTATATGTAATTCTTTCACTAGTAAGATACATCCCAAATCTTCCGTTTTTGTTTTGAAAGTTTCCTAAAGACACGATGTGAGGAAGAAGAGGAAGAAATCTATAAGGAGAGACAGATTCACTGCAGCACGGATGAATCTCACATCGGATTTTGGACTCAATCTCAGCTATGAAGCTGAAGTTGGTTTCCAATTCCAGCTTCCAATAGCTAAAGGGCGATTCCACTTAATTTTTCACTACTTTCCGCATCTTTAATCAACTCTAGTTTAAAAACTAAACTACAACACCTAGACACTTGAAACTTGGACTGGATTATTCTCTTCTTCAAGCTGAATATTTAAAACCTTGTTTGTGATTTGTGAAACCTTTTCCTGATTTGTGAAAACTCAATAAAGTTAGATTTTCACAATTTTTGGCACCTCCTTCATTACTAGAACTGCTCTAATTAAAAAACTACAACTCCTAGACCAGGGGTCACCAACTCCAGTCCTCAAGGGCTGCCATCCTGCAACTTTTAGATTCACCTCTGCTCTAAACCGTCTGAATTCCCTCACCAGCATTCATTCATCTCTGCAATAGGCTGGAAACGAGCAGTTTATTTGATCCAGGTGTGTTTGAGCAGAGATGCATCTAAAAGTTACAGGATGGTGGCCCTCGAGGACTGGAGTTGGTGACCCCTGTCCTAGACACTTCAAACCTGGACTAGATTATTCTGCTCTAATAGAAGAATATTTATAACCATGTTTGGGATTTGTGAAACCTTTTTCTGATTTGTGAAAACTCAATAAAGTTCGATTTTCACCATTTTTGGCACCTCTTTCATACTAGAACTGCTCTCATTAAAAAAAAACACAACTCCTAGACTCTCCAAACCTGGACTAGATTATTCTGCTCTGATAGCAGAATATTTATAACCATGTTTGTGATTTGTGAAACTTCACTTAGACCCCTGCAAAAGATCTTTCCTTCCAACAGCCATCACCATCTAGAGCCTCAGATCTGTCCTCTCACACACGTTCAATTACTTGAACCAAATCTTTTAAACATGACTAACTCTTGCCAAATCTAAATCTAATCTTATGTAGGAGGTCCCAAAATCTTCAAATATGTTTTTTTATTATTATTTATTAAAGCTTTTATTATTAGAATATGTTCAGTTTGATCTCCGTCTTTGTTGATCATCTTTAAACTGAATACTTTTTTATGCTTTGGAAATGATTTGATTTCAACTTATTTATCAGATTTTTATAATCTATATATTTTTGTTTAGGTTTTTTTTTACTTTTAAATTCATTTAGTTTACAGTAAATATTCACATGTTATATTTCTATGTATTGTCGTATATAAATCAATTCATTATCTCTCTGCCTGACAAAATAAACAACTTTTTTTATTATTGGCTGCCTAATGTGACATTGTTTCTGTCCCAGATTCCATCTCTGATTGGCTGTTAAAATAAAAATAATTAATCTGACTAGTAATGGGAATAAATACTAACATCATTAGTAAGAGTTCATTTAAGTTCAAACATGTAAAACAGAAGGCAGCAAACAGGAGCAGCAACAGAAAAAGCTCGATCTGCTTTCCTCTTAAGTCGAGTCTGAGGAACTGTCAGTAATAACTGATTATTTGATCGTAAAGTTCTGGACACAGACCGGAAACTTAAAAGGTCCCGAAGATAAGGGAGGCTAACCCACTTAAAACTTTATAAGTTAACAAAAGAATCTTCACTTGATAATCTAAAAAGTTTACATAGCCATCTTTAGGGGATGTAAAAAAGAAACTGTACTTTGACTAGGCCATTCCCAAAGCTTTTTGGGAAGGGCCCAACAGAGTTGGCCTGATGCTCCTAGAGCCACATGGAAACATTTATACCTGGTTTTCTTTGTGTCTCTTACTCACAAATATTCAGTTTTCAGGTTTACAGTGTTCTGTATTCACATGCATGTGGGAGTGAGTTTGTGGGAGATTAGGAGTAGAGAATAGTTTTTATTTTGACTTTTTTTTGCAAAACATACGAGTGTCCTCCTCCACCTCCTCTGCCTCCCTCTCGTTATTCTTTATTCTTTGTCCAAGAATGACCAAACTTGGGCTTTGTGAAGAGGACGTTTGTTCTGGGGAATCATGTGGTGACAAAGAAAAGTTCTGATATGTGATGCTTAATAATCTCAAATAAAACGACTTTAAAACTTAAATCCGTTCGTCTGAGTTCTGAATAAAAGGTGTGCATCTCGTTACATCTGGCATAAATCTAACATAAAGTAGAAATTCAAACACTCACTTGATCAAAAGCACAATAGATGGTCTGATATTGAATGGATGAAAAAAAAAAAGGATTTGAAGTGGCCTAGTTAAAGCCCAGATTTAAATTTGATTGGTTTGGCTTTTCCAGGCTGCACAGTGGCACAGTTGGTAGAGCTGCTGCCTTGCAGCAAGAAGGTTCTGGGTTCAATTCCCAGCCTGGGTCTTTCTGCATGGACTTTGCATCTTCTCCCTGTGCATGTGTGGGTTTTCTCTGGGTACTCTGGTTTCCTCCCACAGACCAAAAATATGACTGTCAGGTTAATTGGCCTGTCTAAATTGTCCCTAGGTGTGTGTGTGGATGGTTGTGTGTCTCTGTGCTGCCCTGGCGATCTGTCCACCTCTCATCCTGAACGTTAGCTGGAGATCGGCACTAGCAACCCTCTTGACCCCCCTAAGGGACAAGGGTGTAAGAAAATGGATGGATGGTTTGGCTTTTCCTTAAGCAGGTGGGACTGAATTAAAAATAAATCTTTAAAGAAGAAAAATAATGAGCAAAAATATTCCATAAGCCAGTTATTTCTGGTTACATTTTCCTAATAAATTACTTTTATTATTATTTAATTTTTTCAAACACTGCATTTAGATTTTTACTCATATCATCTTTACCTAAATTTAAAATGTGCATTTAAACACTTAAACATGACAAGAACAAAAACATTTTGATGATTTCTACCGGATTTATTTGCTCCAGCTCAGCACATTATCCCCAAAAATCACTTTTCAGTCCTCTGTGATCTCTACATACCAATATATATTTTATAAAAACATTTTGAACCTTGCTGCATATCAGTGAGGTTGCTCTGTGAGTTTAAGGCAGTGGTCCCCAAACTACGGTCCGCGGGCCGGATCCGGCCCGCCTCCGCGTTGGTGGTTTCTTCAACCACCAGGGGGCTCTTTAGCAAGAAGTGAATCATAGGAAGTCAAAATTGGAAATAAAAGAAGAAAGCGCCTATTAAAACAGAATTAGGTTTTAATAGGGAATTGAAATTTGAGAATGTTGTTGATCAGTTAAATCACATTGAGGGGAAAAAGAAGATTTTTCAGTGTTTTATTTATAATACTGGGATCATTATGAGAATTTGAGGTATAGATATTAGGATCCAATAGATGGCAGTAGTGCAACAATAATGGATGCAAGCTGCCGTTGAAATCTAAAGATGAAGAAAGAAGCCCCTATTTTCATTTAGCCCATGCTAGTAGCAGACACGAAGGATCAGCACTTTTACTGCTACAGCTACCGTTCGTAAACTACCGCAATCAGTTCAGTTAAATCTGAACTTGGCAACTTTTTCTTTTTCAACCGTAACAAATGTGATATTCAATTGACCCGTTATGACTCAAATGTTGGCTGTCCGCCCCCTCTGATGCTGCTGCATCGTTGTGGAAAACCTGGAGCGGCAGAGATGTCTGCAGCTTATAGCCCGGAAAATACGGTATTTATTTCATTAATAGTGTTATTATTTATTTCCTGGATTTTTTCTGTGAAGAACCAAGAGAGGGGTATTTGGTTGTGCTTTCTGGAAAACAATACATTTTTACATTTAGGCACTCCTGCAATCGTCACACTTTTTTTGTTACAAACTGACTCTGGCCTCCCAGCAGAGAAAGGAAAAGTTATGTGGCCCTCACAGGAAACAGTTTGGGGACCCCTGTATTAATGTCTATGGTTGCACCTAGTAGCCTGCTCTTTCCCACCGCTACAGTGTCTGCTAACCAACTAGCATCTAGTTACTTCCTCTAGCCGCTGCTGGCTCCGAAACACAACAAAACTCGTATAATATCTTTTAACACATTACATTTCCTTAAACAATCATTGAACAGTACCAAATAATAAAAGTACTTAGTTAAAATAAACTTTAGGGTTATTCTCACCTCAAGTAAATGAGCACACGGGAGACGCAGTTTGTGTTACTCCAATTTCTCTCAGCTTATGAGAAACGGCAGAGCAACAGGCAGCTCAGAGTCCCAATACACCACCTACTGGTGAAACACCGTTACTGCACCCATCATCTTTAACCCCTGTTAACAAATAAAATATCTTCTTATCATAATCCCATACACATTTAAAGAAATGTATGCTCTTTTTTCACTTTTGTGGGCACACACCAGTGGGCATCACAAGACTGATAGACCGGCCCACCAGGTCGTGTTGTGGTTCCATTGACACTTTGCTCTATGCCTGTTAGGAGATGGAACCCAAATAACAAATAAAAATGGGTAGGGCGGTAAAGTGGAGGGTCCAATGGTTCCCTGACTCCTCCTGTTAAGCTGCGCACATCACTGCCAGTTCAGACTTGTGGGAATAATGCATTTAGTGCACACAGATTAATTTTTTTTCATAGCGCATGCTCACTGCGTGCTATTTTTACCCTTAGCAACAGTTGCCATGCTTCTGACAATGATGTCATCAGCATGACTTCAAATGATGTCTGTGTCATGAGGCCCTTCTGAGGATGACTTTATGATGTCATAGAGACCATGACATAACCAACTGATCAGTTAATTCTCTGATCAGTTGCCACAAATCAGTCGACACAAGATTCGTTTGAACGTTTTAGCTCACCACAATAAAAATGACTGACGAAAGTCCACAGAGGCAAATGGACGTGAGGCCTAAGGACTCTTTTTGGACGAAAGTCAAAAAGACATTCTCCAACAAAGTCCATCCTGGCCAAAGAAGCCCAGATTATAAAAAGAGGAAGTTTCTCAGCGAACTTCTGTGGGAGGTCATTGAGAAGGTTGCAGATGAACCAACTCTGCATCTTGTCCCACCCACGTTTGAGGAGCAACACAGCAAAATTTTGATTTTGCTATTGCGAAAAACTGGAGATTTAAATGTGGACGTACTCTCTGAGTTGTCAGAGGAGCTTGCTGAAAGGATTTTCCAAAGTGTAGCGAGAGATGCATTCCACTTTGCCAGTGGACTGCATTTAATCGCACTGCTGGATTATCCAGAAGGACACGAAGTCATCGTGGAGAAATTCAAAAAGCACCTGGAGAATCCCGTTCGCCCAAAGAAGATGTTAACGTCCACAAAAAGAAAGCTCCGAAAGACGTTCTTTCCTACCGAGGACTTGTACGCAGATGAAAACTGCCTGAGTGAAGATTATACTCAGGCAACCATGGACCCAGAACAATTTTTGAGGGACGCAAACAGGATGGGCTTCAGGCGAGGAACAGAAGATGAAAGGAGAGTCATGGTGCAAAAGATCCTGTGGAGATTGATTTACAAGTCCAGTAACAGATCTAGCTATGGGGCTTACAAACAGAAGGACACTGAACCGGTCCAGAGAAAGCTTGCTCCAGAAATATGGAAAGAAGTCAAAGACATCGATTTTGTGTTTTTTGAGAAAATGCAAAAAAAAGTCTGCAGAGACATCTTACAGCTTCTCTGTGGCAATGAAGATGTAGTTAGAGAACTGCTCTTCAAAATGATCAAAAGCAACAACCCAATTGTGATTCACAAGGTTGTAGAGTGCTTCAGAAGAACCCTGGCAAGACCGCGGATAATCAATCTCCGAGACACCTTTCTACAAAAGGCATGGGGGCTCATCAAAAAGGCTGCGTGTGGTGGAGAAGATTCTGACGAAGAGGAGAGGCAAGAACCCGCCAAGAGTGAACCAAACGTTGAGTTTGGTCCACCCTTAGCTGGGCCTGTAAATTTGGTCAACCCAGAGATCAGTACTGACTCGGAGGAGTCAGGACCGGTCTCCGATTCAGGACCCGTCTCCAATTCAGGACACACCTCGGAGACAGGACCCGTCTCAGAGTCGGGACCCGTCTCAGAGTCGGGACAGACCTCTGAGACAGGACCCGTCTCAGAGTCGGGACCCGCCTCAGAGTCGGGAGCCGTCTCAGAGTCAGGACCCGTGTCAGCGTCAGGACCCGTCTCAGAGTCGGGACCCGCCTCAGAGTCGGGAGCCGCCTCAGAGTCAGGACCCGCCTCAGAGTCAGGACCCGCCTCAGAGTCAGGACCAGTCTATGAGACAGGACCAGTCTCAGAGTCAGGACCAGTCTATGAGTCAGGACCCGCCTCAGAGTCAGGACCAGTCTACGAGACAGGACCCGTCTCAGAGTCAGGACCCGTCTCAGAGTCAGGACCCGTCTCAGAGTCAGGACCCGCCTCAGAGTCAGGACCCGCCTCAGAGTCAGGACCCGTCTCAGAGTCAGGACCCGCCTCAGAGTCAGGACCCGCCTCAGAGTCAGGACCCGCCTCAGAGTCAGGACCCGCCTCAGAGTCAGGACCCGCCTCAGAGTCAGGACCAGTCTACGAGTCAGGACCCGCCTCAGAGACAGGACCCGCCTCAGAGTCAGGACCAGTCTACGAGACAGGACCCGCCTCCGAGACAGGACCCGTCTCAGAGTCAGGACCCGTCTCAGAGTCAGGACCCGTCTCAGAGTCAGGACCCGTCTCAGAGTCAGGACCAGTCTCAGAGTCAGGACCAGTCTCAGAGTCAGGACCCGCCTCAGAGTCAGGACCAGTCTCAGAGTCAGGACCCGCCTCAGAGTCAGGACCCGCCTCAGAGTCAGGACCCGCCTCAGAGTCAGGACCCGTCTACGAGTCAGGACCCGCCTCAGAGACAGGACCCGCCTCAGAGACAGGACCAGTCTACGAGACAGGACCCGCCTCCGAGACAGGACCCGTCTCAGAGTCAGGACCCGTCTCAGAGTCAGGACCCGTCTCAGAGTCAGGACCCGTCTCAGAGTCAGGACCAGTCTCAGAGTCAGGACCCGCCTCAGAGTCAGGACCCGCCTCAGAGTCAGGACCCGCCTCAGAGTCAGGACCCGCCTCAGAGTCAGGACCCGCCTCAGAGTCAGGACCTGTCTCAGAGTTAGGACCTGTCTGAGAGTCAGGACCTGCCTTGAGTCAGGACCCACCTCCGAGTGAGGACCCGTCTCAAAGTCAGGAACCTGTCTCAAAGTCAGGAACCTGTCTCAGAGTCAGGACCCGTCTCAGAGTCAGGACCTGTCTCAGAGTCTGGACAGATGTCTGAGTTAGGACCAGTTTATGAGTCTGGACAGATGTCTGAGCAGGACCTGTCTCCGACTCACGACAGACCTCTGAGTCCTCATGTCTAATGGTGTTTTCAGGATTTTTTCTCACCAACAGAGTGACACCGTGTCAGAAGTGTCAAAACTGGATGCGTTTCCTCAGCAGAACTTCGCAACCTACCAGAGCGGATGATTATGGCTTTAAGAGTGCGTACAAGTTTTCAATCTGAGAATACCGGAAACCTTTAGTCATCCATTGTTACAGTCAGAGCAAGGTGGGTAGGATGTACCGAAGAGTCAGAATGGGAGGCCGAGGGAACGGTGGAGGACTGGAAGGCTAGAAGAGGTTCGAAGAAGAAGGAGAGAAGGAGCGGGACTGACGTATCCTTAGAGGTAAGCGAAGAAGGAGGGAACGAAGGAGAGACATTGAGGGGGGGCTAGTGTACCATGAGAGGTACACTAGCCCCCCCTCAATGTAGAGGAGGGGCTAGTGTACCATGAGAGGTACACTAGCCCCCCCTCAATGTAGAGGGGGGGCTAGTGTACCATTAGAGGTACACTAGCCCCCCTCAATGTAGAGGTAGATGTGAGGGGTTGAAGAGGGTGGGGGGGCGATCTAGTGTACCATTGAGTGGTGGGAGGCGGACGGACGGCGTATTGCAAAAAGGGGGAGGAGGTCTGGCTGTAGAAGGAGGGTGGCGAAGGAGAGACATTGAGGGGGGGCTAGTGTACCTCTCATGGTACACTATGAGATGTACATAGTGTACCTAGCCCACCTCATTGAGGGGGGGCTAGGTACACTAGCCCCCCCTCAATGTAGAGGAGGGGCTAGTGTACCATGAGAGGTACACTAGCCCCCCCTCAATGTAGAGGGGGGGCTAGTGTACCATGAGAGGTACACTAGGCCCCCCTCAATGTAGAGGAGGGGCTAGTGTACCATGAGAGGTACACTAGGCCCCCCTCAATGTAGAGGGGGGGCTAGTGTACCATGAGAGGTACACTAGCCCCCCTCAATGTAGAGGAGGGGCTAGTGTACCATTAGAGGTACACTAGCCCCCCTCAATGTAGAGGTAGATGTGAGGGGTCGAAGAGGGTGGGGGGCGATCTAGTGTACCATTGAGTGCTGGGGGGGGGGCGGACGGACGGCGTATTGCAAAAAGGGGTAGGAGGTCTGGCTGTAGAAGGAGGGGGGCGAAGGAGAGACATTGAGGGGGGGCTAGTGTACCTCTCATGGTACACTATGAGATGTACATAGTGTACCTAGCCCACCTCATTGAGGGGGGGCTAGGTACACTAGCCCCCCCTCAATGAGAGGTACACTAGCCCCATTGAGGGGGGGCTAGTGTACCTCTCATGGTACACTAGCCCCCACTCAATGTAGAGGTAGATGTGAGGGGTCGAAGAGGGTTGGGGCGATCCCGATCCCCCTATAAATGCTATTTTATTTATATATTTAGGGCTATTGTAAACAAATATTTTAGTAATAGCATAATCTATCGATTATTCTTACGATTAATCGAGTAATCATATAAAAAAAATTGACGAAATAAAGTACTGGTAAATCTGGCATAACAGCAGTGTTACTATCGGATATCAATATCAGTTCAATTTTTCAGTTTTGAGCTTCCCTAACAGCTACTTTTTGTAGTTTAGAAAACTAACCTGTAATAATAACAACTCACTTTCCAAGTTAACCTGAAAAAAGTAACACAAAAATCTAAAATTAATTTCAATTTAATAAAAAGAGGCAGGCTCACAAATATGCTTATTAAAAATGTCTATGATCCAGCTTTTAGTTTATGTAGTCAGTCAGATGAACTGTCACGTTGCCCCATACATATCAAGCTTTGAGTTTGAGAATATGGGAAATGTGGCCTGAAGTGGTGGTGGTGGTGGTGGTGGTGGGCCATAATTTAACAGTTTGTATATTTTAAATTAAGGGGAAAAAAACTGTTAAATTATGGAATAATTCTGTTGAAATTCCGTAAAAAACAAGAAAATGTATTGGCAGAAAATTACCAGGACATTTCCTTGTTTTTTAATGGAAAAATTGAAATAAAATACTGTTAAATTACGGGAAACTTCTGATGGAAATTCTGTAAAAAAAACACTGAAAATATCCTGGCAGAGAATTACCAGGACATTTACTGTATTTTTATATACTTTTTTTTTCAGAATTTCCCTCAAAATATTTTCCATAATTTAACAGTTTTTATGTCAAATTTACCAATATTTTGTTAACCCAAAACTGAAATTCTCTCTCTGTTTACTCTGTCTTTTGTGATTTATTCACAAACTTAAAAAAAAAAAACATTGGACTTTTCCAAATACTTTTGTCCTCCAAACCATTGAAGTCTGTATTCTATACCATATGTTAATTATAGTGTAAAATATATTACATTTAATGTATTTAATATATTCTTAACATTATTTTGAAACAAAATTTAATTCTAAGTCCACAGGAAATGTAGTTGTAGAACACAAAACACTTAGTTTGACCTCATGCAAAGTGATGTAAAAATGAAACCATTCTACAATCAATTTGCAGACTTTATTTTGCAATTTAAGACCATAAATTGACGTGTCATCTAGTTTTTACAACTAACCTTTACTATTATATATTAAGAACTCAACATATTCTTGAGTTTGCTAATGTTTATCTTCTGTACATCACAACTAATTTATTGCATTTTACTATACAAATTTTCAACATATAAATTAAATGTAAAGCAGTCTTAACTCTAATCTTTGAAGTCAAATAAATAATTTTGTTCAGTTATTATACTATAAGATGGGACATAAAAAATGCTTTTGAACATGAAAATCATAGTTGTAAACAGGACCAACATAATTCAAAATAAATGCCGAAAGTCAACGATTATTTTTATGAAATACAGGTATAAATATTTTGTTAAAAATCAAATGCTACATAAACCCAGCCGGTAACACTTTATTTGAAGGCGGGTGAATAAGACTGACATGACACCGTCATAAACACCTGTCATGAACATGAATAAGCCTTCATGAATATTTATGACTGTTGTCATAAAGCGTCATTCGGTAAATCATGACACTTTTAATACAAAGTTGACATTTTTGAAAATGTCTTTGTTTTGACAACTTGACATTAATCTAGACAAAAATGATTAGTGATTGATTAATATTATTCAGCAGGTTGTTTTCTTGTCAGCACAAAGACGGTACTCTTATCTTTCATGATAGTATTATAAAAATGAAGCTGTGGTCAATAAATCCCCACATATGATTTATTTACAATATGTAAATAAGTTACCAGTTCAGACACTGCTAGGATCTCAGTAGAGCTTTGGAGCTGACGTCACAGCGTATGACGTTTACGTCGCTCGCTGAAGTTGGTTTCCATTTCCAGCTTCCAATAACTAAAGGGCGACTTAATTGTTCACTATCTTCCGCATCAATAATCGTCTGTAGTTTAAATTCTACAATACTTAGACACTTCGAACCTGGACTAGATTATTCTGCTTCAATAGCAGAATATTTAAAACCGTGTTTGGGATTTGTGAAACCTTTTTCTGATTTGTAAAAACTCAATAAAGTTCGATTACCACCATTTTTTGGCATCTCTTTCATACTACAACTGCTCTAATTAAAAAAATACAACTCCTAGACACTTCAAACCTGGACTAGATTATTCTGCTCCAATAGCAGAATATTTATAACCGTGTTTGGGATTTGTGAAACCTTTTTCTGATTTTTGAAAACTCAATAAAGTTCGATTTTCTCCATTTTTTGGCATCTGGATAACACTAGATCTACTCTAATTAAAAAAATACAACTCCCAGACTCTTCAAACCTGTACCAGATTATTCTCCTCTTCAAGCTGGATATTTAAAACCATGTTTAGTATTTGTGAAACTTTTTTCTGATTTGTGAAACTTTAAAAAAGGGTGATTTCACCACTTTTTTAATCTTGGTCACACGAGAACTGCTCCATTTCCAAACCTACGACAGCTAGACTCTCCAAACTTCAACTGGATTATTCTCAACTAAGAACAGAATAATTAGAACCATGTTTGGGATTTGTGAAACATTTTTCTGATTTGTGAAACTTCACTTCACTTAACAGACCCCTGCAAAGGTTCTTTCCTTCCAACAGCCAGCATGATCGACAATAACTCGTTGAAGAATTAATGAGTTACAACAACTTTTAATTTCCCATTGGTTAAAGTGGTTAAAGTGGTTCATTAAAGTGGTTTTGAATTATAATTGAATTTGAAAAAAACCGCATGGAACATGTATGAATAGTAAACTGATCTTTATTGAAGTTTCACAAATCACACAAAGGTTTCACAAATCCCAAACCTGGATTAAAATATTCTACTATTGGAGCAGAATAATATAGTCCAGGTTTGAAGACTCTAGGTGTTGTAGTTTTAGAGCTGGAGTGGCTCTCATGTGACCAAGATTCAGAAAACGTCTGAAATCAACTTTTATTGAAGTTTCACAAATCAGAAAAAGGTTTCACGAATCCCAAACATGGTTTTAAATATTCTGCTTTTAATTGATAATAATCTGATTCAGGTTTGAAGTGTCTAGGTGTTGTAGCGTTGGAATTAGATCCCAAACATGGTTATAGAGATTCTTCTTGAAGAGAGTAATCTAGCCCAAGTTTGAAGTGTCTAGATGTCGTAGTTTTTTAAGTAGAGAAGTTCTAGTATGAAAGAGTTCAACAAAAATGGTAAAAATCGAACTTTATTAAGGTTTCACAAATCAGAAAAAGGTTTCACAAATCACAATCATGGTTGTAAATATTCTGCTGTTAGAGCAGAATAATTTAGTACTGCTCTAATTTTTTAATTAGAGCAGTTCTAGTATGAAAGAGATGCAAAAAATGGTGATAATCAAACTTTATTGAAGTTTCACAAATCCCAAACATGGTATTCATTCAGCTTGAAGCGGAGAATAATCCAGTCCAAGTTTCAAGTCTCTAGGTGTAGTAGTTTTTAAACTAGAGTCGATTAAATATACGGAAGGTAGTGAAAAATTAAGTGGAATCGCCCTTTAGCTATTGGAAGATAGAAATGGAAACCAACTTCAGCTTGGTTTCCATATATATATATATATATATATATATATATATATATATATATATATATATATATATATATATATATAAACATGTATCCAATATATATTATTCAGTATTAATCATTATTTATATTTGTTTATATAGTTATATAAATATGTATTGATATTACTAAATAATTTATTAAATACATTATGAACGGCTGTGTGCTTTGTAATATGCTCTTCATACATCGATATCAGAATATTCCATTCCTATTCTATTGTTATAGCCACTAAGCATATTTAAATATGATGAACTATGTATTAAAAACATACTTAAAAATACAATTGTTTATAAATGTTGCTTTGATAGATGTTTGAATATGGTTTACAGAAACAAAAAAGTGTGTTATGATCGATTAAATCCGCTGATACGTCATTGTGCTGCTAAACACATAACACTGAGTGGAGTGGAGTACCGCTCCAAGATGGCCGGCCTAAATCTCGTCAGCGACAATAGGCGAGAGCGGTCCATGAGGGTCTATCCTTATATTATGTCTATGGGAAAGACCGGTGTTCTGTCAGATAGCCATATGCTGTCACGATAGCAAACATGCAGTGAGTACCATGCCAGCGCATCCGCATTAAGAAGACCGACCTCAGAGGAGTTGTCAGTTCAGCATACGCAGCAAGTTATGACGAAAATAAGTCATTAAATTGTTTATAACATGACATAATATGGTAACTAGATAGATATACATGCGTTGTGGTTTCAAAGTGTATTTAAAGCAGGTCTGGCTGCAGCTGCAGTCAACTACAACACAGGCCTGTGTAAAACTCATTAACCGCTAAGTCAGGATGCCATACAATTGTTAAGTGTATGATGATCTACATCATGATTCTATGTTGATGATTAAATAAAATCATATGGTAATGACTGCGTATGCATGTCTGAGCTAAGCGTACGACTATCTGACAACATATGCTGATCTGACAGAACAGCGGCACACTGTCGGTCCAGATGTTAAACATTTACATTTCATAAGTTATATATTTATACCGGTGGCTGAATGACGTCTTTTTCTTTTTACCGTGGAAAGTTGTATGGTCTATATGAGCCGAAATAAGACTTTATTTCAATGCAAAGCAAGCTAATAGGAGTTCCTGTGCTGCAGTTATATAGCTGTGAGTTAAGTTAGCTTGATTTCATGCAGTTGTGGTGGTTTTGTCTTGGTTTGGTTTTTTTTATTATTATTTGACTAATTTTTCTTTATGTTGGATGTTATTTTCTTGCAAATAGAGGCGTTTTGGACCGGACTGTGCAGAGTGCTCACTGCAAAATAAAAGACGGTCAACCCAGACCTGGTTCCTGTTCCATTTCATACACCGACAGGAACACACAACGCTGAGCTGCACTAAATTTAACTAAATCAGTCAAATTATTTTAACTAAATCAATCACTAAATATGTCTTGTTTGCAATTGGTCCATATTTAGATGATGGATTGAACACAACTTTATGGGGTGTTCAAAGTTTTGGATATTGTTTTAAATTGCCCTGGATTTTACTTAGAGGTACTAAAGTGAAAGGGGTTGAACATAAATGCAGACTTATGATCACACTAAACTGCTCCATGTTCATCAGAGGAAACCTTCAACAGGCAGAGGATTGCAGTGTAAGATCAAAACGTGTGAATGCCTCTGTATAAACCTCTTAAAGTTTAATTGAGATACAGACACTGTGGAAATTTAACGATTAGGCTGCTGAGTGTTTTTTGAAGCAAGCTCGGATTGAATTCCCTGCTCTACAATTTGCCAAGTGGTTTTCTGAAGACGGGGGAAAATTTTGACGTACCACTTTGCTGCATCCGGTTCAGATGAATGTCGGGCTGCGCCAGAACGTCGCTGAATGAGCGAAACCCTCTGCGGTACCACTTCTCGGCTGTTTTAGGTCCAACCCCAAACACGCTCGTGAACAGCTGTCGGGGAAGGAGGTGCGATTTAAATGACGGGAAAAGATGACTGACTGAAGTTGGTTTTCATTTACCAACCTTGAGAGTCTGACACCTTTCATCAGAGAGTATTTTCTCGACCTCAAACGAGCGGCCATATTGAAGGATCTCCTGTGAAACATAAAAGCAAATGAGATTAGAGAGAAAAGCGCTGATTTCATAGGTTTCTGTTTTCTGTCTGCTGTCAGCAAATGCCCTCAAATTGCTGCTCATTTGCAAACCATTTCCACTTAACTCAGGTGTCGTCATTTCCATTTTGTTCCCAGAAATAACATCTTTGTTGCCATGAAACCTGGGATTAACACCAGCTTTAATGACAATCATTAAACGCCCAGAGTGACGGGTTTTTTCCCCAGACTCCATTATTTGCTCTAAATGAAATCGTCTGCACTTCCATTTTAAACGTCTCCATTGTGTGAACCAAGTGGCAGTTACCTGGCTAGTTTAAAAAAAAAGCTTTGAGATTGATATGTTTTTCAATTCTGCAGGGTTTAGTGCTCATTTTAAGCTTGAGCATAAAGGAAAGGCAACCAGCATGGATGAACTATTGATCCAAAGGTCGAGGCTGTGAGTACAGAGCAGTGTGCAGCAGCCTTCACTGCTCAGCGAAGCATCCAACCGTCCACCTCTGCTTTTCAAGCCTCCAGCTAAGGCCAACCTCAAACGGGAGGATAATGCTTCACCACACTTCCTGCTCCAGGAGAGATATGCTCCTTCACACGCGCAGCTTCTGCCTCGCACACATTCATCCCCACGCTTCCCTCAGCGCCACCTCGTTTTTATGTCGCTATGCTTATGTCCTCTCCCCACTTTGGATGCCCAGTTGTCAGCGAGGAGCTCAGTCGCCGCTGATGGTGTCACTCTGATGTTCACAGCCACATCAAGCATTTTGTTTTTCTCTGTTTTAACTCCGTTCGGCTTCACTTTGTTTTTCATGTCATTTCTCCTGTTTTTGCGCTGCAATCCGTTCAAAGAGACAACACTGGGAGCGCAGAGCTCGGAGTGAGGTGGGTGTCTGCGTCGCGCGCAAACAACAAAGACGAGAGGTCATCCGCAGACTGTCTAATTTGGTCTCCGCGGCACATTTATGTTACTTTGTTTTATAATTCTGCCTCAGCGCTGACAGCTCTGACAGATCTGGAGGCTTGCTCTTAGACCCGCTGTGACGATGTTAGGTTTAACGTGTCAGAAAGTTGGATTGCCCTTTTTTAACTTTTTCATCTGCAGGGACTCTGCGCTCTCTCCACGCAAACTTTCCCTGACAAGCTGCCATGATTTCTGACCTGAGCTTGACAAAGTGAGAGGATGAAGTAGCTTTAGCAGACTTTTTCCACTCAAACAAACATTTGTCTGTTTTCTCCTGCGGTGTGATCCATGTGTGCTGGGGAGAGTTTATAAATAAGCTTTAAACAAAACTGTACAGCACATTTACTGACACCCCTGGAAAGTTATTTTAAAAGACGCCTTAAAATGAATTTACTTTTTGCTGGAACAGCTTCAGGTCACACAAAGAAATGAAGAAAATTTTAACCTTTACTTTCAGAATATTTGAGTGAATGTTATGAAATGAAACTGTAGCATAATTAGTACAGGAAGAAGCATCACTCCTCTTCTTTCGTTGGTCTGTCCAATACATTTGATTACACTAACTTCAGTAAAACTGGTTCATTGTAACAGTTACCTTTCATGTACACTGAGCTTCTTTTTGCTATAAGAATCTGCAACTGTACCGATTCCTGAAATGATTCAAGTACCTCGATTATTAAAATTTCGAGGAAAATTACCTGCCTCACTAAACTATGTTTTATTATTTAGCAGATCGTGTTACGGCTGGGTGATTATTCATGTTGCGCCACTATATTTATGTTGTTGACGAAAGCTAAGTGCTAGCAGCATAGCGATCAACATTCAAATCCTGTTTTCTTTTCCATTTTTACTGATGACATTTTAATAACTATGTACTGCATAGTTAAGTAGATAACACCAAATTTTACTAAGCTAAATTTTACTAGGAAGGCTTTAAATTCCAGAAAACTGCAAAACATCAGTTCCTTTAAATCAAAGCTCAAACCTTGTCCTGTTGTACATGTAAAACTTTGGTGTTTTTATGCTGCAGGGAGACAGAGGATACTTTTAAGTCAGAATAATTACTGGACATTTGCCATATTTTCCAGACTACAGAGTGCACCTTACCAGGGGCCCCGTTTGGGGGGGAGGGGTTAATTATGACAACTCCAAGGGCCCTTGACAGACAGGGGCCCTCCACAAAAAATAAAAACTAAAAATAATAATCCTGTCCCTGTCCGACTCAGTTCTTACTAAGCTCCTACAGACTAGCCAGCTGCAGTTAGCAAACACCTGCTGGAACTATGAGGTCAGGAGCAACTTCTCTGAGCAATACTGGTTAAACATCCTAATGAGGTGTTTGAGCTATTTGATTTAGGCACTTTCTGTCAAATATTCTCAGTCGTGTCTGCTGCTAGCATGTGTTTGTTCTAAATGTAAAATTAGCGCGTTCTTCTTTGATTTCTAATTTTGACTTCCAATGATTCACTTGCTGCTAAAGAGCCCCCTGGTGGTTGAAGAAAAATCCACAGAAAAGCCGCACCGGGCTACAAGCCACATGGTTCAAAGCGAGGGAAAAAAGTAGCGGCTTACAGTCCGAAAAATACGGTAATAAAAACGCTGAAAGTTAGACTGGATCTTTCTTTATAGGGAAAAATCTTGTTCAGATTATATTTTTGAAATCCTCTTGACTGATGTTTGATTCCTAGAACATGTTCATTCAAGCTCTGCTGGGTTAAACTCCCCTCCTTTGTAAATGCTTTCTTTACACATTGCTGTGACTTTCGGTCCTTGAGTTGCTTTTTGTTTGGCGTTTACCACCATTTTTCCCTGAACAAGGCTGAACTGCCTTTTCTTATTTTGCACCTTGCTTAGCAACCCTCTGGGTTCTCTGGGCTTAAAGTCTCCCTGTTAGAGTTAAAAGGTATTTCAGAGTTTTGTAGCCAACAGTGCTGGTTTCTAAGCTGGACATCCCTGTTATGTTGACGGTTGACTAGTTTTACTATTTTGATGTAAATGTCAAACTTGCAACTCAGTCAATGCTGTCTTAAAAATATGTAAATGTTAATTTTTTTTAAAATCCTTGAAGCATTCTTACAATTTTACTTTGCTCCTTTAAAAAATTAATTAGCAAGTAATGACTGTTTCCATGTTGTCTTTCTTCAACATGGGAAAGACAGATGTTCACTCAGAAGGTGTACATCTGTCTGTACACCTTGAATTTAGTCAAGAAGAAAAGAGCTTCTTGACTAAATTCCCAAATATCAGATCTAATCTCTATTTAGCAAATTTGTTTGGGATGGCAGGAAGGAAACGGTGACGAGCAAAGTTCAGAAAATAACCCAAAACTCTTGATGATCTAAGATATTTTGTGCAAAGAGGAATATTTGTGAAATTTTACAGCATGAAACTGAGTTCTGTCCTGTTGGCAAGAAATATTAACAGTGGGGGCCCCAATAATTGCACCTTGTTTATGAAACGTCCAAATGGGGCCATAAATATTTTTGTTCAACACTCATTACGAGCCGTCCCTGCAGTCCAGACCCCACCTGCACCGGTTTAACTGTTTTTATGTAAATTTATCTCTCATACGTTTTTATTTGTGGCTTTAAACGTCGTCTATATCATGTTTTTATATTTTTACACTTTACTTTGTTTGGCAACAAATCTAACCAGCTCTGAATGTGTTCCGCTTTCATTAACCAAATAAACATATGGAGTACAAATAGTAAAGATTTTGTGATTTATGTGTTTGGATCTGTATGGATCAGCCCTGAAATGACTTCTCCTCTTCCTCCAAGGATGAACACCATCGATTGGCTTTGTGTGCTTGTCATCTCTGCATGTTTTCATCTTTCTGTGTGTGGTTTATGTGTAGCCTTTTCCATCCTCAACTGTCCAACCCGTGCAGCAATTTGGGCCCAAATGACTGTAATTACTGTGTTGGTATTCATTTTACAGAGCAAGAAACTCAACAGACTGTGTGGCAACCAAGAGGACAGCTGCACTTTCACTCAGTCAATTATTCTTCATTTTATTTCTGCCTTCTTTCACACAGAAAGCGGTTTATACATGTCCTCTACTGTGTAATTCTATACGCTGAATTTATAATGAAGTCAATGTATTTCCCTTATACACTTTGACATGACATTTGTTGTGAACGAGCTCTACACAAATAAACTGAATTGAATTTTTGGAGATCCGATTTGTTTTAAAATTGCTCAATTACAAAGAAATGAAACATTTCTGAAACTAGAAATTCAGAAAAGATAAAACAATGTTTGAAATTGATGAGCAGAATGGTTAGGAGTTTCTCTGCAGCACACTCCTGACTGGTGATTATCAGGTTTCTGGAAAACTTAATGGCATTCTGAGGAAGTAACTCAATCATTATGTTAAACAAAAACACAGAACAACGTTCCCTGAGTACCAAGGCTGATAACCACAGCAGTGGCATGTTTCCATCACAAATATGCTCAAAATGTTGTCAATATTCTGTGATGTTTCCATTAGATATGCAATTAAAATCATATGAGAATAAGTCTGTTCACGTAGTAAATCATTAAAAACATGCCGCACCATCAACCTGTT
Organism: Poecilia mexicana; assembly: GCF_051168715.1. Lineage (NCBI taxonomy): Eukaryota > Metazoa > Chordata > Actinopteri > Cyprinodontiformes > Poeciliidae > Poecilia > Poecilia mexicana. The sequence continues at coordinate 29,050,375 of NW_028263384.1, forward strand.
CATCCTGTTCTCTTCTTGGTTTGCACCAATAGTAACATCTGGTTGTTGAGCATGTGACTGGTGTGATCCAAAAAAAGTGTTTCCATTGCAGTTTTGTGAAATTAACCGATTTCGATACGACCAAAAAAACCACCTCATCCTTTTTAATCAACAATTTCTTCAAAATTCACATGTTTCGATTAAGCAGATTTAATTTCAAAATGTCAAATTGCTACATTTTATGGTCAAACGAGACAAAACAGCACTTTTAATTGGTCCCCAGAACCACATTTCTGCACAGAAAAGCTCTAAATCTTTTAGGTTTTGTTTCTTCTTTTGCCTTTTACCAGTTTTTCTTTATGATTCAGGCCTGCAGGCTGGCTAGGCCCCTCCATAAACTAAGTTCTCCTTCTGTTGCCTGTGTGGTTTACTTTGTGCTGCAAACAAAGATGGTGTTAGGATTAAAGAAAGCTCCGAATACTTGAAATGAGGTGTCAGTTCGGTTCAGAAGGCCAAAACCAGAAGCCGGCTGCACTGTGAGAGACGGCGCTTTGACACAGACTGACTCGCTTCAGCGCAGGCTGCCTTGCACGTCAACAGTCTGGATGACTTTAACAAAGCAGTCCGAGCGGCAGCAGCGATCAAGGTCAACACGAGGCAGAGACGGAGCGCGGTTCGGCCTTCATGGTGTCTAACCCACGGCTCCCCTCCCCACGTTTTTCATAGCCGCTCTGTGGTTTTGTTTTACGTCACTGAATGACTGTTGCTCCTTCTCTGGGACATTGTGAGTACAGTGACTTGACCTTGTGCAATCAACTCTGAATCCTCAATAAATTTTCAACACAGAGAAGCATTTCTGTGATCTGTGATCATGCAGAGCTGTTTTTAAGACGTTTGGTTCTTTCACACAGATTTAGGATTTGTTTTATGTCATCATCTTAAACCTCCAGTTTAAATTTAATCTCATTATTTTTGTTTGATATTAAATTTTTCTTACGATCTGAAACATTCATATGTGACCAAACAGATCAAATTTGTTAAAAATACTTACAACTGAAAGGAAAATTAAGAAAAACCAAAAAAAAAATTCCCTTTAATTTATCAGAGAAAACCATAAGTAGGTTAAAAAAAATAATTTCAATCAGTGTGTCAGTAAAGGAATGATTTTAGTTTAATATTACACTATTAAACATCTATATTAATGTAATAATTGATCGAATAGTGATGCAGGAGTCAGATGAGGTTTAAAACTAAAATCATGGTTTTCTTCTTCTAATGAATTATTAAAAACACACTCAAGGTCACATTTTACCACAAAAACAACTGTTCCTGTGGGTCCTTCATCACCACTGATTGAATTACACGCATTAGCAAAACCACTGACCACTCTCTGCTCTTTTCCTTCGGATTTGATTCCTGACACCAAATTAGCAAAGAAACTAAACAGAGGAGAATATCTTACTCTGAGCGGCTGATATTTTCAATTAATGTTATTCTCAAATAACATTTATGGACCGGAGCTCATAAAAAGGATCCTTTCTACACTTCACTGACAGAATAATCTTACTCATTTCATCACAAACCCTGGCTGAAAAGGGAAAGGGTTAAAAAAATCTAATTCAGTACAAACTAAGAAAACTATGTGCATGTAATTAGCCTCTGTTTTCTGAAGATCTGAGAGGTTTGATAGAGAATATGTGAATAAATAACATCACAAAGACAGAGGAAGCTTAAAGCTTCCCTGTGTTGGTTCTTTTTATATAAAAAAAAAGCATTTATTTCTACCGACATCAAGTGGTTAGTAGTTTTTGTGTGCATGTATTTATTACACCTTGTGCCTTTTTAGGGCGTTAAAACAGAACTATCCCACCAAAAACAGTGAACCTGAGTGAAGCTACCTGCCCCGACCTTCTTCAAATTCAATGAAATTGGTGTCAGATGTTTGTGCAACAAAATGTTTTCTTTGTGCTCCTATCATTTTACTAATAAATGTTTCCAGAGGTCAAAGGTCAGCCAGCCACTCTACAGCTGCAAAATCAAACAAAACATGGTGCCAATCAACTGAGCTACATAAACATTGATTAGTATCTTAAAAATGATATCTATGAAAATTTCTGCTGCACAAACGTTTGACACAGATGTCATTTGATTTGAAGTAGGTGTGGCGCCAAAGTACTGACGAGTTAAACTGCAGCATGAAACTAAAGAAAATGTTGTTTTTTTACATATTTGCACAATGTCTTGACGGTTTGTTATGAGACAGATAATCTGTGAAAAAGATTGATCTCCTCCAGCTCCTTCGTGAGATGCTGTTGCTGTCTGAAGAAATGCTCCGCTCCCAACCAAAAATAACCAATCAGAGCCAGAAGGCGGGTCTCAGCGCTGCCAATTAATCTCATGTACGCACTGCCAAATGTGCTAATTGAGGAGAAACAGGAGAACCGTTTATCCAACTTCTCCAGTGGTTATGCAAACAACAGGCTATGGATGAGCAATGCCAGACAAGACTGTGATGGACAGCACTAAGACCCGCCTCCTGGCTGTGATTGGTTGTTTCTAGTTAGCAATGGGAGCACTGGGAGAAAGCAGAGGAGCTTTTCACAGATCATCTCCAGCATACCATACTGTCACACAATGATAACAGTTTCAACAAACATCATAATCAAACCAAATTTTATTGCATAGATTCAGTAATAAGTTATTTCAAAGAGCTTTAAATCAGAAAAACATAAAAACACAAAGTCATAAAACACACAGACAACAACTGAGACGTTTTACCATCGTTGCACATCAGAAGGTTGATTAATGTTTCATGGATTATGTTTTAAAAACAACTCCAAACAGCTTTGATTTAAAGGAACTCAGTGTTTCGGCTGTTTAGCAGTTTTCTGGAAGTTTGTTCCAGATTTCTGATGCATTGAAGCTGAATGCTGCTTTTCCATGTTTGGTTCTGGGTCCAGGGATGCAGAGCAGAACCAGAACATGTAAAAAAACATGTATTTTTAATAAAAATTATATACTGCAGCTTCAAATACAAATGCATGTCACACTTGTTTTTTAAATTCTCAAAAAAAAACATTTACATATTCCTTCCACTGGCCAATTATTTCCTGCTGTGCTGTTAGATGAGAAAGTGTCTGTATCAAAGCCCAGATAACATGGAGAAGCAAGCCTCTTGGGTCTTACCTTCATCACAGCCTTAGTGTGTTCACCCAGGCATGGCAGGTCCTGCGTGGCCCCGACACTCCGCACGGCCCAGGGAAGACTCTTCAGGACGGAGGCCGCCCTCCTGAAGGCCAAGCACCGCCCCTCAATCTCATTGAATTCGTAGTTTTCCGCCAGAACTTCAAACGCATCCTAAAGGGATGAAGGCAAGGACAGGTTAAGGCAGGCTGCAGGAAAATGTAGGAGAGAGGAGCAGCTTTTTCCTCCCTCCGTAAGATACGACATATTAACCATTGTGAAGCTTTAAAAGGAGAGGGGCCGATAAGAGAAGGAGAGAAAATGACGTCGCGCAAAAAATATGCCAGGTGAGGATTCTCTTCACTCAACCATAAAGGAAAACCAGACAGAGATAACTGCACGCTCCATTTCACTTCTCTGTCTTCAGTCTGTCTTTTCTCCATCAGTGTCCCCGTCTAGGACCTTCTGCATGTCGCTTTTCTCTTGGATGACCACACACACACCCGCATACACACACACACACACACACACACACACGCGCACCTACATACACACACAGATACAGGAGACGGTTTCCAGTCTTTTTCCACGTTTGTAAGAGGCTCTTTGGTGATATTACCTTCTTTTTTTCCAAAGGTAGAATCTAATGTTAACATGAAATGTTAACATTAGCAATGTGATGGTAATGCATTCACATTTTACAGGATAACAACGAGTTTTAAAGGTGACCTATTATGCTTTCGTGAACAGGTCAGGATAGATCTGTGGTCAATAACAAATATGTTCATTACCTTTTTTTACACAAAATTATTCATAGATAATGATTTTAGTCTGGTCAGTTCTGCCTGTTTTGAGCTGTTTCAGGGAGTTTGTCACTTTAAATCCAAATAAGAAGAACTGGCCACGCCCCCCCGCCTCAAAGTTTACACTCGCACATGAAAATGATGAACAATTACACAACCGTGCATCTTTGAAAAGCAAAAGTGGAGCCTCCTGCACAGCCAACAAGAGTAGTTTCTGAATGGCAAGTCAACAACAAAACATTGTCTTTTCCAGCAGCCATTGTCCAGCACATGCAGCTGGACAATGAGAAACGTCTCTAAGGTGAAGCAAAATGATTTAATGAAAGAACAGGTTGGACTTATTGAATTATTACTAACGGGCAGAACTTTCCGGGCGACGGAAAGTTCTTCTCTGGGGTTGCTAAGTAATGGTTGATTTGTGATGCTACATTCTGGAGGTTTTTGAAACGGCTCTTTTTACAGACACTAAAAAACAGAAACTTGTTACCAAAAAAAACAGCTGGGTGGTTGTTTTAAGAACTCGGGCTGTTTAAAGAAACAGATTTAAAGGTACTCAGTTTCTATAGTTTTCTGAAAGTATATTCCAGATTTGTGGTGCGTAGAAACTGAATGCTGCATCTTCATGTTTGGTTCTGGTTGTGGTGCAAAGCAGACCAGAACCAGAAGACCCAATTGGTCTGAAATGTTGGTACAACAACAGCAGATCTTTAATGCATTTTATTGCTAAGCCGTTTAGTGATTTATAAGCTAAAAGTATTTTAAAGTCTATTCTCTGAGCTACAGGAAGCCAGTGGAAGGACATTAATGGCTATGTGCCTCACTTTTCTTAATTAGTCAGCCAAATGGCCCAACCAAAGCCTACAGAAAATCTTTGGAGTATTCTAAAGAAAAAGATAAAACACTAGACCAAAGAGTGCAGACGAGGTAAAGACCAACATGTCATGCACCTCTAGATGGTTAATTCAATTTTAAAACATAAGCACAAACTGAAAAAAAACATGAAAAAAGGAGCTATGAGAAAATTCTTGGAGTTATTAATTATTCCTAATAGTCAGCAATTTCCAGGAAAAGACACCTGCTAAATATAGAACAACAAAAAAAGCGTTGGAGATGGACATAAAGTCAAGATATTAATATCCTGCTGCCTTCATGTCCAAGAAGAAGAAGAAAAAGCAATAAAGGGTTTGAACAGAAGGTTATAATTTGCTCCATCTGCACACTGCAGTGATTCTAATGCATCATTTTAACAGAAACGTGTGTCTCCTCTCAAATTGCTCATTTTTGAAAATCAGGTTAGTGTGTGGTTGTTCCGTTCCCTCCAACAATTTATTTTTAGGGTTTATTGTTAGTGGCTCAGAACAAAACGTCCCCACGCGGAGCTCCAGACATGCGCAGTGGTTTCCTCTGAGCGGGAGAAGATGTCTGTCTGATCGTCAGTAATATAATAGCGCTGCATAAATCATAAGCAGTGACGTGCGATCATGGAAAAATAATATCAGCTATCTTTATAAAATCATTTTATAAAGTACTTATTTTTCATTTAATTTAACCAAATCTGATTATTTCATTCTTCAAAATTGCAGATTTTTCGCATTTTCCCATTCAAATGCTTTGAAGCGAAGCCGGTGAGGCAGCAGTGAGCTGAGCCTCACCTAGGATTGCGCAACCTCTCGCTAACTGCACCGGTTGCCATTCTATGAGAGCATGCTCCTCCTGTCTGCACGCGAGCAATAAAATGGTTAAAAACATTTAATGTATGAACTGATTTTCCATAATTTAGCTTATGTATTTAATGTACTGTGTTTTTATTGTCACTAACTGTGTGTAACGTGTTCCGTGTGCTGAGGAGCGGTCAGAAACGGCAGAGAACAGACTCGAGGTGAGGCAGGCAGTTCTCGTGCCTCATCGCTGGGGGCGCTCATGATCCCAGATATTGTGACTCCACAACTGCAGAGTAAGAGATGGTAACAGCGAACTAGCCATACAGTAGCTGCGCTGATACAGAGAGCGAGAAAGACGAGGTTTTGAGTCGCACTTTAAGGTTTCTCCCTTTGCTGTTAAGCACAGCACAAAGTTAATAATATCTACATGTCTAAGTTTGAGATAACGGAATTATTCTGCGGCGCAGCTAAGCATTACATGTTAAAGAATAGTCATTTTGCCCTTCAGCATTGTACGCATGTAAACAACAACATGCAGGGGGTCTAGATTTGTAAATCCGATTATAATTAAGTCTGTGCCTCACCAGCTATAAACGCTTCGCTTTCACAGACGGTGGGGACCAACTTTTAGTGTCACTTCGAAGGAAAGCTTAAATTTTAATAATTAAAACATATGACAAATATGGTTTCATTGATTCTCCCGTTACCAAACATGAGTTTTATGAAAACTTTGTGACAATATTGCATTTAGTAGTTTTTGGAAGTATGATCCAACTGAGTGACAAGACTGTTAGAGTTTCACCAGCAGATGTCACTAGTTAGTGATGAATGAAGCTTTGAGTAATGAACCTTTTGCAAAGCAAAGGGTTGGAAGCTTCATTGCTTCACGAGGCTTCATTTGCCCAACACTAGCATTAGATAAATGTGAATATTTCTTTTTGTGGTAAATTATATAATTTTTTCTTTTTACTCACCACTGTTTGAACATTCAGATGCTAAAACCTGAGCTGGTGTCTGGGAGGGACCGGTCCAGCACTTCCTGTTTAAATTCATATGTGATGACGTCACTGATTGCGTCACCGGGTTCTACCAAATGGAGGGGTTTCTTTTTGTTTTGTATCGTTTTCTTTAACCTTTTGAGTTGCTCTGTATTACATGTTTTATTTTGCAGATCATTTATTATGCAGACCTGTTTGTAAATTAGATTAATAATCTCATTTCTGTTACTTTGTTTAGATTTTGTTGTTTGGTTTGACCTGTTCTGCCATGGTATGGTCTAATGAAGTGTAGATGTGTTGTTAGATTGGTTTAAAATAAAAACATTAAAATTTATTTTGCTCAGGATAGACGTCAGAAAACAAAATTATTAAACAATAAAATCCTCCAGAAGAACCTGGAGCTGGCTGCTGATGCTTTATTTGACTAGACCACATCACAGTGAAAGAAAATTAAGTTCATTCAATCATTATTTAAAATTGTGATTCAGTTTATTCATAAAACTGTACTTCCAGTTGTGTGTATGTGTCTGGTATCAAATTAAAATAATTGTAACTTTGCAACATTATGTTTAGGAAACCTGTTTAACATTTTGATTTGATAAAAACAGCTTTATTAAACAGTCTTTAATTAATTTAATTTGTAAGAACATGTTGCTATGTTTCACCACATACTTATGTTGATTCATCTAAAATCACTTTTTTTACCTTGTGTAATGCATTTCAGTTGAAAACTACAAAAACAAGCAAATAAAACAGTCTTATTTTATTGTTTTTTATGTAATTCATCGTAGAGCCACAACTTTAAAAGGATTTTACACAAAAGAAAGGCGGGCAGTTTTCATATTGCAGATTTGTTCTCAGTTATAAAATCAGTTTCTTTGAAAACACTTTCTATAGTTTAATAAATTAAATAAAAGCTGGTTTGATCTCAGAATGTGGTTCTACTTGTTGTACTGTAATATCAGTACTAATAATTAGACAAATTTGAATAATTCTTGAACTGCAGTTGAAAACTGCACAAAATCATTCCATTCACTTTCATTGAAATATTACATGTATTGTGTTAACAATGTATTTGTTGTAGGAGTGAGTATCAGGTCTTATATGTTTGGGTATTTAGTTTCCTCCATTCTGGACACTGAGGTTAGCAAAAGGAAAGCCAGCTTACAAAATATATGATTAGGGAATGTTAATAAGACTGGATAAAGAAACAAATCTATAAAATAACAGCCAGCTGAACCATTCCACCGGCGCACTTCGCCTGAATGAAAAATAGTGGCTGCTGCTACATGAGGACTAAAGTTGAAGAGAGTGAAATTCAGGCCACGAACTCGGCCTTTAGCATATTTACGTCTGCTTTTCCTCTCCTCCAGCCAAGCTGAAATGTGAGGTCACTGCGGCGCCCGTGGTCCAGCGCAGACCTGCGGCCTTCAGCCCGGCTCACCCCTGAGAGGCGCTGACCCGTTTACTGCTGCACATGGGGAGAAAACGACCCTTTACATCACGCACACACACAAACATCTGGGCTCTCCTCTCAGCGTGCAACAAATAGGAAATTCAAGCTTGTTACTCAATAGGTTTTACGGCTGACTGGTGCTGTGGAGGGCTGTGCTGTGAGCACCTTGCATCCCAAACAGCAAGTACAACACAGTAATTGGGTCATTTTCAAACGCAAAAGATGATCTAGTATGCTAATTTCTCGCTTTTTTTTTATAAATTAAATATTTTCAGTGTAATGTTTTCCAACTTAACAGCATAACCTGATGTCACATAGGAGATGTTTCCAGCCGAGCCGACAACACTTTGCATCTGTTGCACAAACGTTTTCTCTACTCCAGATGCCACATGCACACATGGACTGAGCGGATTAGCAAAGATTTTCCATAAGTACTGCAGCCTATATCTTCATTAGGAGCCATAATCATAATGCAGCCCAAGTAAACAAAGTAATAAACCAGTGGTTTACCTGTCAAACGTTTTTAATTGCTGCTGTCGGGTGGCAGATTCTGTTCATTTTTTAAACTTTTTTGACAGAGTGTGAAGAAATATGCATGTTAGACATAAACACATCAACCTGCTGAGACACTTTCAGGGAAAAAATAAAGGTTGGGAAGTTTGGCATTTTTTTCACCATGAAAAATAAAACATTCCATGCCATCGTGTTTCTGGATAATTATCACTTGAGATTTTTAAATAAAACTCTCAAAATATATGATCAACAGATTAATCTCTACTGATCTTAAACATTTTTGCAACATGAACGGGACAAAAACTTCAGAACAGCTTCAGTGAAGCCTTTGGCCCTTTTTCTTACATATTACTAAAAATATTACTTTTTAGTAATATTTTTTACTTATTTAGTTGTTTTTGAATATGTAACAATCTGCACAGTATTGTACAGAGAAAGGAAACATAAAATTACACTTACAAACATTTACGCACATTTAGGTATTCAAGCTGTTGGCTGAAGTAGAAATTACGATGTCCCAACCCTAATCTAATCTATAAAATTCTTCAATCTGCCCCAAAATGTCCCACTCTCATAACCAATAGAGGACTTTTTACAGGAATTAAACTACGGTGTTCCACAAGGCTCAGTTTTTGGTCCCGTGCATTTTTAATTTTCCCATAAAACTGTTTTTGCTCAAAGTTCAGATTAAGACCTTAAATTGATTACATTTATAAAATAACTGATCTTAAGCTCTTAAACCAGAAAAGCTTAAGATCTTTTCTCAAAATCTGTGAGATTTGGTGGAAAAACCAACACTAATCCGTCAGACAAGCCTTCAGCCTGTCTATATTACCCCGGCATTAGTTAACAGGGACTATAGTTTACATTGTTTTGTTTGTGATCTCCAGTGTTTCACACAAAAGGTTTTAGTAGAAAACAAATAACACAGTCATGCTTTTAACGAGCTGCATGAGCCAATAGCTGTTTTAACTCTTGTCAAGAAAATTTTCCAAGGAGCTCTTGATATAAAACTTTCTTTTATATTACTGAGGAAAAATTAATTGGAGTAATTAAGCCTTGGTGACCCTTAAGCTTTTTTAAATTAATGGAGCAGAGAAAACAACCCAACATTCCCATGTAATTGCTTAACCTGTAGAAAAATGGAACTGCATACAGGCATTCGATCTTTGCCATTTTGTCAGCTGTCATGCTGCTGCAGCAGTTCTGCGGTGTTCGTGCTCCAGGCTACACCCTGCATATGCGTTTATCTGATTAATGAGGAGATAAGGTAGGCAGGGAGGCTCAGCGTGTGGGGACATTGATATAGTGCAGCCATTTACCCCCCACCACCAACTTATAATGGACATGCCTTCAAGAACGTTTTTGTTTTTTTCTCTCTGCTTCAATGCATGAGGGGGGAATAACAGAGAACAGATGGATTTGATTCTGGACCTTATGTACTTCTATTGTTGTTGATGTTTAACAGCAAAAATAATTATGCCAGCTCATTTTACATCCTTCTTCCAGCTCACTAGTAAATCTTAAACAAGTTCCTAACCTAAATGAGTCTTATAAAATCTGATCAACGGCCACCAGGAGGAGCCCTTTTAAGCCTCCTTGGCCCTTTTACACGTCACCTGCTCCTGTGGATCATGTCTTGTGATGATGTGTGCCTAATTAGCTGGAGCCATAAAGTGACAGCTGCAATATTGATTAATCTAGGACAGAGCTCAAACTGCCTCCTGCATTTCACACCAAGCAAAAATCTATAAAAGCTCTGCAGGCCTTGGTGTGTTTTGTAAAACTCTACACAGAATGAGGGACCCAAGTTGACCCAGATTGGCAAAGGTTATATACATGTTTCATTGTTGGAGATAACTATGAAGTGTCATGCTGTGTTTTACTAAAAGCGCAGATAAAACCACAAGTGATGAGTCTTCAAATGTGACCCACTATGCTTCTATGCACTATAAAATATGTTTGTCACATTTTTTGCATAAAATCAGTCTAAGATAGTTAGATTTTAATCTGCTCAGTTCTGCCAGCTTTGAGTTTCTTTCAGGTTGAGCTTTTTAAGGGTCTCTTATCACTTTGAATCCAATTTAAATCCGCCTGGCACACCCAAATCATCTTCTACTCACGCAATCATACAACCATACACCTTTGAGAAGCAGAAGTAGTGCCTCCTGCACAACCAATAAGAATCTTGATGGTTCTTATTGGTTGTATGACAAAACACTTGTCTTTTCCAGCAGCCATTGTACCATCAGTGGTAAGGCCAGCTGACCAAACATGCTGGAACTCCAATGGGTTGCTAGGTAACGGGCAGTGCCTGCAAACTTTGACGTAATGTTTTCCAGACACCAAAAAATATTAACTTCTTGCCAAAAAACAGTTGAGTGTTTTTTAATGCTTGTTCAGTTGTTTTTAGAAGCAGTAGAAACACAAATGGAAACACAAAAATAAACAAAATATGAATTGTACATAATACATCCCCTTTAAATCCTAAGCATTTAGAAAATCCATCACTGAATGAAACAAAAAAAATAAAAATAAAAAAAGGTAGGATTTGGAGAGGTCTAGTCAAATACGAGACTTAAGTTCAATTAAGATTCAACCGTTAACAGGCAGTTCTTGGTGGAAAACTCTTCAATGTTGAAAATAAAACAATTTTGCAAAATAAATAATGCGATAAAATTCTTCCACGGCAACATAAAAGAAAAGAAAACACTTGACAGTTGCTTTTGCCAATTACCAGTTAATCAGTTGAAAACACAAGTACAAGATTTTGGGACAAATGTTTTTTCATACAGAACCAGGTTGATATATATATATATATATATATGTATGTGTGTGTGTGTGTGTGTGTGTGTGTGTGTGCGTGTGTGTGTGTGTGTGTGTGTGTGTGTGTGTGTGTGCGTGTGCATGCGCGTGTGTTTTGCCATTTGAGAAAAGTTTTGCCCATACTACACATCAATCAGCCAGGAAACAAACATCAGTTTCTGTGTTTCCTTACGTCCAGCATGTGGTGAAGTGATGACAGCAGTCGACTCGAGGGTGAGCAGGAAAAACATAGGTTGGTGATTGACTCGTGTGTGTGTGTGTGTGTGTGTGTGTGTGTGTGTGTGTGTGTGTGTGTGTGTGTGTGTGTGTGTGTGTGTTTGTGCATGCGCGTGTGTTTTGCCATTTGAGAAAAGTTTTGCCCATACTACACATCAATCAGCCAGGAAACAAACATCAGTTTCTGTGTTTCCTTACGTCCAGCATGTGGTGAAGTGATGACAGCAGTCGACTCGAGGGTGAGCAGGAAAAACATAGGTTGGTGATTGACTCGTGTGTGTGTGTGCGTGTGTGTGCGTGCGTGCGTGCGTGCGTGCGTGCGTGCGTGCGTGCGTGTGTGTGTGTGTAGACACAGTGTGGAGAGAAGCAGAACAATGAGAGGAAGAATTTTGAAGGAAGATGCTACTGGAAACAACAAAAGGGAAAAGAGAAGTAATATGGGTGTAAAGGAGAGGCGGGAGGGGAGGCAGAGGAAGCAGGGATGAATAAAACAATAGTGCATGGTTGTGGAATGGCGGGCCGCTCGCTGCCAGTGTGTGATTGACGCCTCGGCTGGAAGAGGGTGTTGCTGGGATGATGCTCATCCTCTCTCTCCTGGTGTTCCTGACACCTCTCTGCACCACCTACTTCCTGCTCTTACACCAGAAAACCCCACTCCGCCGGATGCGCCTCTCAACCCCTCAAGCCATAAATTGTTGCTGAGTTTTTCTCTCTCTAATGGTTCCTATATCATTTTTATGAATTCATCTATATACAAAGACATTAAAATCTTTTCCTTGTATCAAGAAAATGTGTTTTTCCATCTTAACACATTTTAGTTTCATCCATGAAAAGAGTTAAAATCGATTTTATTCATGAATTTTCCTTCTGTGCTTCAACAGCTTGGACTTTTTTCCACCTACCCAATTGTTTTTTTTTTGTTTTGTTTTGTTTTGTTTTTTTGGGGGGGTGGGGGGGGGTTGAGTTGAGTGATTTATAATTAAGGGCTTTTTTCATTTTAGGACCAGAAGTGGCTTTTACAATAAATCAGCTACTAGGCTAAGAGACGTTGCCACAACCAGAGCAGAACATGGAAAAAAGTCGAGTTGATTCAACACATGATTGGGAGAGGGACTAACAGTCTCAATTAGAGACAAATAAGTGCAGAAATAGGAGGGGAAAGTAAAGTTTGAAAAGTGTAAAGGTAAAAGGAAATCAGTCAGAGAGGAAATTGACTCGGCTGCCCAGGGAGACAACCGATTGTAACTTCCTTCTCTCCTTTCGGGTCAGTTTCACAAAAGTCGGCGTTTAGTTTATGAAAAGAGCGAACCTTGAGACACAGAACACAAATTCAGTCCACACAGTCTCGCTTTTCGCCACGAGATTGCATTTAGTGATAACATCCACATTCACAGTTCTCCCACTGACTCGCTGCTTATTTGTGGAGATGCCATTCATAACCGTGACTCACAACTGCTGGGAAATAGTGTTGAATGATGTCAAGGAAAAATATCAGCAAATTAAAAACAGAGCAACAAGACAGGAAAAAAAATCATTTCAAAATTGTGAAAAACCCTAGGTTCTTAATAACTTAATCATTTATTCATTATCTAAAATTTAATATGTCCATTTAACTCAGTACAATTTGAGAGGCTATGCTACGTTTCATATATTTTATATGTTAAAGCATTTTCTTGCTTTTAATAAATGGTCTGTATAGTGGACCTACACCACATTTGCAGATTTTTCTTCGGTACATAACTCAAAATTCGTCATGGAAAATGTGCCGATTGGTGGATTTTTCTTCAATATTTGAAAGAAAATGCAACTTGTGAAGCTGAAATGTATAGAGGAACATATTTAGCATGTCAGAGGAAAATAAGCTAAATATAAATTTGAGCCACTTTTCAGATTTTGATTTGCAACAGATTTTGAAAACTATGTCTCATTTTCCTTCCTTGCCACGATTGTGCGCAAATTTTATTTATCTCTCATAAAGTCCTAATTAAATCCAACTTAGGTGTGTGAAATGTGAAATATTGTAAGCCACTTAAGTGACTGCTGCCTCTGTGATTTTGATTGCGAAAAACTGCAAAAACAATCAGAAGATCCTTGATGGACTGATCGGTGTCAAAAGATGTTCAACATTAAAAAAACAGCTACTGAATGGTATTGAAGAGATATTTGTTCATATTTTTAGCAGTTTAATGTGTTTTATCAGCACATCCTGGTACAACTGGCCATATAAGGACACTCAGATTTTTGATATTGCCCAAAATGAAAAGGTGTTTGACCCCATTGGTGTAAGGGATGCAGTTAAGCAACTAGGTGTAGTGAGTATTTCAACAAATATGCAGAAAACTAAATGCAAGTATAGCAGGGAAGGCACATTTAGTAGAGATATTGTGTAACCAAGCAGGCAGTGAAGCAGATTCAGGATCATCAATATGGATCAATTGGTTTCTCCTCATTAGCATTATCACACGATCCTATCACAGTTCTCCTGGGTGGTTGGCTAGCAATAATTTCTAAGCAGGGATTTGGTTTACAGTCAAAGAGCAATGCAACACTTTCTTTTTCCTACTCCTGTCTGACTTGGCTAGTCAAAGTAATTGCTTTTTTCTGCCCTGGTGAAGTGTTTTACCTGTAGTTTTCTCAGGTCCACAGCTAGAACAACCTTTCTAATCAGAAACTCTCCTTCCGTGTGGCTTTATGCGGAGATAATGAGTTAATCATGGGGATAGGAAAACGGAGGGGGATTGCTAATTATGGAGTTAATGCCGTGGAAAGAAACCGTGGATCAGAACTTGAACAGCAGCCTCCCTCAGGTGAGAACGTGTTGATGGTGTGCACATCTGCACCTGCCCGTCCATGTGGACAAACACGTGTGAGAGTCTGAAAGAGTTTTAATACACACATGCAAAAACACGTGGGCAAGCAGCGTGGCACGTGTGCCAAGAATATGAACATTTAGCCTCTCTGGGAAGTAAAGACTCATTATGAAGCAGATGCCTCACAGGCCCTCATAAGCAGTGCTTAATAGGTCTTACAAAAACTCATCAAGGGGTCTCCGTGCTCCCACACAAGCGCAAACTTGGAGTTGGCAGTTGGTTCACCTTATTACACACAGAAGATTCCCATCTTCATAATCAGAGGCAAAAATAAATCGGCGAGATTGCTTGAAAGATGCAACAAAATGCAAAATAAGAACAACAAAGCAAAAAGCTGGATTCCTACACGGAGGAGGAGGAGTTCACTGCAAGGACAAGTGCAGCTCCGAAAATTAGAATGTTGAGATGAAGTTTGTCATTTGTTTCAAAAACTCATATATTATGTAGATTCACAAGATAAATCTGCATAATATATAAAAATATTTCAGGCCTTTATTTCTTGGAATTTTAATGATGATGGCTTACAGATAAACTCACGAGTAATCCAGCAGACATTCATTAAGGGTAAGCACAACAAGTCTGGCTTTTCAAAGTGGGAATATCAATGGAAAGTTGAGTGGAAGAAAAAAAGTGTTATAGCACAAGAATAACCAAGGTCTTCATGAATACAGTACAGCATTTTGGTGCAGTTAATAGCTGTTTTTATAGTGCTTTATAAATGATTTAAGCATTGGGGCAGACCATACAAGCCTTTGATGGAGACGATATTTCCTGAAGTCTGTTCTACCACATGGCAAAAAGAGTTCAGGAAGAGTTTGAGGAGCACAACGACCAGTTTCAGGGTTTCTGACTTAACGTGAGAAACCCCCAGATTTTACTGCTGAGAGTGTCTGTAGGACTAACCCAGAAATCTGCAACACTTTTACTCTCGTCCAGCAAAATAAGGCACATCTAGAGCTGCAAATGTTGCATATTTTTAAAAACTTAGAATTTTAGATAAATATCTATAATAGGAAATGTGATGCAGTTTTATTTTTAAACATGATTTCCCTTCTGTTTTAAAGTTTTATAATCAAGATATTTATATTATTATTACTTTTTTATTTTGCAAAAAGAGGATGGATCCATTTTTTTGTGGAAAAACTATATAGTTTCTAACCTAATGACCAGAAAAAAAGATAAAATATTTATTACTGGTGTTTTTCGTGTCATTCTGTTGTGTTAATTCAAAGCAATTATTCCATGAAAACGCTGAAAAACCACTAACACCTGCATTTTTAATTATATCTCTATTTTTTTAATTGTTGATTCTTTATCATTTTTGGCCAAAGTTATGAAAATAGTCCTTCCCTCAGAGAGTCAGGAATGTTTTAACACCAAACAAAGAACCAGTATACAACCAAACTAGTCATAATGTTATGCCAGACAGGTGTCGAGTTTTTGAATTATTTGTTTGAAATACATTTTAATTTAGTATTTAATCTAAGTGGAAAGGAACGTGATTAAATGATCAGCATACAAGTCAATTATTCCTCACCAGGGAAATACATTGACCACATGCTGACACCAGCTTGTTTCCTTTTTCCTCTACTAATGTTTCGTTCACCACCTGCAGCTGCTGTTAATTATCATCATAAATGCAACATCCTTTCCCTTTTCCTTTCCCGCTCACCAACTCTTAAAGCTACGGTATGCAACTTTGATTTAAAAAAATATGCTTTTTTTAAGATATCTATTAAAACTGTCATTATGTTGTGAATGTTTAATATGAGACAGATAATCTGGGAAAAGATCGACCTCCTCCACCTCTTCCCTGAGCTGCTATTGCCGTCTGAAGACTTGCACCTGAAAACAACCTATCAGAGTCAGGAGGAGGGGCTTAGCGCTGTCAATCAAAGTCATGAATGCGCTGCTAAATGTGCTAATGGTGGAGAAACAACTTACTGTTGCAGGAAAACTGTTTATCTATCATGCTAACTAGCCTTAGCACTCATGACTGGCTGAGAGCCAGAGGTGTCAACAGTACTCACATTTTCCACTTAAGTAGAAGTACAGATACTTGAAAAATATTCTAGTGAAGGTACAAGTACAGGTTTTACTCAAGTAAAAGTGAAAAAGTACAAGTTTGGGGGTACAAAAAGTAAAATGTAATTTTCACCTTCAAGAATAAAAAATGACTTTCAATAAGTCTAAAATAAATAAAAAGTTCTAGTTATGCAAAATGTATTATTTTTTTCTCTTTTGCACTGTATTCGTATAGAAATTTTACAAAATACTTATCATTTCAACTGCACAAGACAGAGAATTCGTCCCTAATAGCTCTTTGAGCCAACAAATGGAAGGATTTTTAAAATAAGGCAACAGATGGGGAATGTTTTGCTTCTCTGAATGTTTTCCTCTGTTGTTTGCAACATTATTCAGGTTAAAGTCTCCATTGATTCTGTTTTCTCCTGCCGCAGTGTGTTTTCCTTCTGCTTTGCTGTGGTTTCATCCAGCTGAATGGTGAATGACTGACACTATAACACAGCTTTTGTGTGAGCGGTGGATTTTTTCTATCATTATCTTTTTCAGTGCTATGTGAAAATATAAGGAGTAGAAAGTACAGATATTTATTTTAAAATGTAGGGAGTAAAAATAAAAAGTTCTCAGAAAGATAAATGTTAAAGCACTACAAACACTAAAAAAATCTTATCAAATATTCTTGGTCTAGTTAGTAAACTTGAAATACAACAAAACAATAAGTAATTTTTCAGTAACATAGGCTTTTTGAGAGTAAGTAAATCCTTAATATTGATGAAAAAGTACTAGTTCTATTGGAATATAAATTAATTTATAACATGGAAAAAATGTAAGTGAAATATTCTGCCGGTGGAACTAGAACTGGGTTGCTAGGCAACAGATCATGGCTTAGCCAGTGTTGCTAGGTAACGACTGTGACATAAATAAAATAATCTACCAGTGGAACAAGTACTTCTTCATCAATATTCCTGACTACCAGCAAAAATCACCTTTTTTTTTTAGATCCCACAGTCTTTGTAAGGTAATAAAAGGTTTTATGCACTTACTTTGTCTCTTCCCATAAAATGTGTTATTACTGTTGAATGCCATTTTTATGAATTAGAAAAAGGTACGTACAAAAGTCCCACCCCTTCACATGTGGTATCATTGAAAAGCCCTAAATGTCCTCTCCAGATGCCAAAAGGAATTAATTCAGTAGAATGCAGGGGGTGGGAGATATTCAAGTTTAGAAATGTCTTCTACAGAGGACAAAAATGAACTACTGGTAGTCAGGAGGATATTCAGGAATTATTTACTTAAAAGTTAGTTTTGTCTAATGTCAAGTATATTAAGGAACTAGACAAAAAATACTTGGTAAGATTTTGTATTTCTGAAAAGTTGATTTTTCAAATATATGAACAGTAGTGAAGTACTTTTACTGTTTTACTCTGCAGCAGAGAGCTATAAGAGGGGATGAGCAGCACCACACAGAGTTTGATTGACAGCGCTAAGACCCTCCTCCTGGCTCTGACTGGTTGTTTCCAGTTAGCACTGGGAGAAGGCAAAGGGGTTTGAGTTTTTTCACAGATATCCATCTCATACCACAAGAAAGTCACACCCTGCAGCTTTAACTTAATAAACCTGAGTCACCCCTTCTTCTACTGCTGATTTTCCCCTTCCTGTGATCCTAAACCCACAGATGGCAGAGAGACAGACCCATCGCTCCCATTGACAAGACAGGAGATTGATACGGCGGCAGGGCTGCAGGGCGTGTCCATGTCTGCCCCCCTGTGGCAGGGATCACCGGCATGTCAGCTGCTCTGCCTCCGGCACGTCGCGGCTGCAGATGCTGCTCATTCGGAGGTTAATGTTTTTTTGTGTCAGTCTGCTGGTGAGTGAGGCAAGCCAGCTATCCAATTAGAGCAGAACAGATTAGAGGAGCGTTTTACATCGCAAAGCAGGGCAGCCACTAAGTGTTTCTTACTGTGAAAATCCTGTTGTTGTTTTCTATGGTTGTCCGTCTCTGGCAGGCGTATTGTGAAACCTTGTTCACGGAAGCGGCCTTAGGAGCCTCTGGCAGGATGTCCTGTTTACAAAGAAAATGTAAAAACATAAATAACCAGAGTCACAAACTCATTCACGCTCAAACCCATGGTCATATTTTCCTCTGAGTCCAAACCACCGATGGTCTGAATGTGTAAAAGTGTGTAAGGTCACTTTCTGATGAGCCCACAGCCAAGAGTTCAAATTCAATTACATCTAAATGCAGCCATTTGCCTTGGAGAAGTTATTTTTATGACTATGTGTCTCCGGGGCAACAGGCTAATGACACTCATCTCACAGTCTGGTGGCATCCAAATCCATTACACTACCTAACCCGTGGCATTACAAATCTGCTTGTCATCATCCAATTTTCTTCCTGTAAATTGCCTTTTCATTCCACGAATAAAACGCTCCACGTTTGTGAAATAAGCTGCAAACGGATTACCAAAGTAATTTTTAATATTCGTGGAGACAATTACACATCATAAAATGTAACATGGCGTGCTGTGACAATCATCCGTAGATGTGGGTGGAGAGATATTCATGGCTTCTTTTTATTGTAATTATATGTGGTAGACAAACGCAAAGCAGGGCAAAATGTGAAAGGACAAATGTGAAAGAAAGTTCAGCATTCAAAATATACGACCGCTTTCACCCTGAAATAAAATCAAACTGCTTTCAAAAGTCATCCAATTAGCAATATAATGTGTGGATGGAGTTATAAAATAATATCACAACCTTCAGAGCACATTTCCAAACCTACCAGGCTGGGGAAGTAAGGAGCCAGGAGGCCCGAGGTGACTCTGGAGGAGCTGCAGAAATTCGTATTCGATTGTTTGTTGATTATTTCTCTTTTTATTTGCTTAGACTTTTTAAAATCCTGTTGTTTTCTGTGGTTCTCCAGAAAACAACAACATTTTAGTTTGTTCATTTATTAATCTGTCTTGTCCACTTTGTGCTCCTGCTTTATGGGAGAAACAAAGTCTTAATAGACACCAATTTTTTATCCTGTGCAGCTATGCATGACTTTTTTTTACTTTAAATTCACTAGCAAAAACCTCCTGTCATGTCAATGACAGCTGTGCATTTTACTTTAGAAACTTTTTCTTCAATTTAACAATTTAAAACATAACAATCCTAATGCAGCAACCAAATTCACCATTTTATCTCAGTACTGCATCTCTGCCATTTAAAAGAACCGTAAAGAAGCCCTTTAGCCGTTAGCTGTGCTAACCAGCTAGCACTTTGTCACATGATCAGATCAGAGTATTTTGACTGGCTGCAATCTGTTCAACTCGCTCTAATGCTGATTGTTTGGACTTTATCACCAAAAGGCCACATTTGCAGTCAAATTTCTGAAGGGGAAATTTTTGCTTGTTAATTTAAAGTAAAATCATGTGCATAACTGCACAGGATAAATAAAAATTAGTGTTATAAATTCAATGTCTACAAACATTTGTTTCTACTGAGACAAAATGTCTTTTCCATACATCGCAAATATCACCAAACACGACAGCATTGACAGGACAATCAGGGTTTTATGCAGGAGGTTTGAGACCAAAATAAATGTTTTGACCTGCATACTAAATTCACTTTCCTACCTGTGAAGCACGGTGGAGGCAATATGATTCTGTGGGGATGCTTTTATTCACACTGAACTAACTACAGTGTGATTCTGGAAGATAAAGAGGCTGAAAAACATTAAAAGTAAATCCTTTTGTTCTGTTGGAAAGACAACCCTCATCCAGGAATCAATTCAGAGAGGAAAGTGTTGTGTTTAATAGATGACAAAATGATTTATCACATCACACACTGGGCTGGATTCAAACATGATCAGCGTTTATTCTCCCCTAGGACTCTTCCTCTTTTCCCTCCTGAAAAATAACATCTCTGAATTTATATCACGCCAAATTTTTTCCCTGGCAGCCAAAACTAAAACTGCCCTCATTATTTCCCGTCTGTGTTTCCTTAAAACCCAACAGGAGGGGATTCTCCTTTGCTATTCCACCTTAACTGCAGTTGGTTTAATGTAATATGGCATTGTGGCTCCATGGAGAAAAGCCTCGGTGCCTCAGCATGCTGAGGTTGGTTCCCCATCTGGGCTCAGTTATTATGCAGCCATATTGTACAAGAGGGAGGAAGCCAGAGCGCAGAGGTAGCACATCCCCCACTGGGCTTCCCTCCAGCGTCCTCTTCACCTCTACCCTGTGACTTAGATGTAACTAATCTAATGTGTACAGTCTGCACACCGGGGCTTCGCTGCTCCACACTCACCATATGCTGAGATGAAAGGCCAACATAAGCTTTGCTACATCTCACACAGTCTCGTGTTCGCATTGGAACCGTCGAGACGATCCAGGCTTGTAGCTCCTGCCGCGCTGCAGCCCGTCACACGGCCAAATGAGCGGGTTAACGAAGGCCACCAATCAGGGCAAAGGTCCATGAGATTCCACTTCCTGTTTTGGCCCTGCACCTATTCCTCAGCACACACATCCTCACACACTCAATTCCTCTCTGGGTCGTTTTTCCATTTTCATTCTTTTCAAATGAGGAATTTGTGGATCTTGACACAGTTTCCACTTAATCAGCCAAAGAAGAAAAGAAAATATCCCAATTCAGCAGATTTAATACCAGAAATGTCCTTGACTTTAAAGGGACAGTAATATGTATTTTCCAGGCACATATTCCCATTTTATAGCTCAACCAAGTAACTATGTCACCTTCAGTTGTTGTATATATAAAATATGACTTAAAAGAAATTTGACTTTGTAATTTAATGCCTTGAAGTTGAGCTTTAGTCTCTTTAAAACGCCTGCTCTTTCTGAAACTCCAACTTCAGGAAGTCATCACAACACGGCTCCTCTATTAACCCTTTAATAACATTTTTAGCAGCATTTCACTGATAAGCAGCTCTTATAATGAGCTCAGCTCCAACAGTTGTTTACTAATTGGTGCTGGCTAGTCTGAAGGATCTCAGTGGGGGAGGCGGAGTTTGGAAACTGAAGCTCAGAGGAGGAGCTGCGTCTTGAAGGCGGAGCTAAGTCCAACCAGGTGTTTTGCACAGGTGAATGGTTGCCATGGAGATTAAAAGATTTCTCTAACATGCATGAAAGGATTAAAGCAGCACTCTGTGTTTTTCGTTTGTTTTTCTTTTTTGGATGAGGGAAAAACATTATAACACCATGTGAAACTCAAAAAGTCAATTTTACATAAGACTGCCTCTTTAAATGCAATATCTCCACAACAAATTGATGTCAGGACAGTTTACATGACAAACCAGTTTAATTCAACTCCAATTTACATAGATTCCAATTCAGGCTAGATTCAGATTAAATAAATCCAGTTAATCTGAATAAATTCTAGTCATACAGCTCGATAGAAATTAACCGTGGTACTCGATTAAATGTTTTAACTGAGTAAATTGAAGCGTCTAATCAATGAATTGGAATTAATTGCATTTTAATCAAACCACATACCAACAAAATAACCAACATTTTAAATTAAAAACTTGTTTTTGTAGCTAAATTGATGAACAAATACACATATAAGGTCAACAATAAAGACATGTATTGTTTTTAATCTGTTATTTAGGTCATTCAAACATCATATTGGTGCAAAGAAGAATGGCTTAAACTAGCTAAAGGTAGGTGATTCAGATTTAAAGGTGGATCAACAAAGTAGATAAACAACGTCTGTAAATGCTTATATTAATGTGATTTCTTGGTTTTCCATATTTATCTGAGTAAATTATACCTTTTAAGGATTTAAGTGCAGAAGACACTGATTTATCTCAATTCGGAATAATGCTGTAACATATCAAAATGTAGAGAAATGAAACACTGTGAATACTTTCTGCTGGTGTCCATTTTAAGGACGAATGGGAACAACTCTCCTGACACCCCCAACTCACCGCCAAAGAATATAAAGAATCTGCGCTGTATTATTTTCTCATTACTGTCCAAGCAGGCTACACAGAGAAAACATCATGGCTGTCAAACTGGCAACGCTTGAGTGTTATGTATGAGGGCCTGATCGGCTCCCAGGCTCTGCTGCTGCCATTCAGGAGAGAAAACACTGAGCAGCCATGAAAATATGGATATATATACATCCATGTGTGTCTGTTAGTGGGCTGCTATGAGCCCTGACATACAGCTGATGGGTTCATTTGACACTCCCACACAATCTGGAGGATGTTTGTTTTTTATTTTTTACTATCAGAGAAGAGATGAGTACTGAGCAGAGACATCTGGAGCTAGGCATCAAACTTCAGCATCTTTTGAATGATTCATATATTAATCTGCTTGCTAAATGTCAAAACTGTCTTAAAAGTGAGTCAGCATACATAATTATCAAACAACATGATGTTAACTGGAAACCAGAAGTCTTCTGATTAAGAGATCTATGTGGTGTAAAGTAGTAACAGATCATCAGCGCTGTGAAAAGATTATGACAGATTCTGTTTGGCCTTGTAAGAAAGTTCCTTCAAAGACAGGAGGAATACGTTCAGCAAAGCTGATAATCTTCCACAATATTGAACGTTACAAGTTCAACCTGAGGTTAGATAGCTGAAAAAATCTATTCGCTACATGCCGGACTTGCAAAAGAGTTCAGGGATACACTTTTTAGCACACAAACACGACCAAGGTGAAGATGTTTGGAAAAACTGGTGACGTGACCTTTCCTGTTTCATTTGCAGTTTCTTCTCAAGCTGTTGGACTCATTTTCTCTTTTCTCCACGCCATTATTTTTCTATTTTTGAGCAGTTATGAGGCATGCTGCTGAAACTTTAAACTGCTAATGCACAAGTTACTCAACAGCTTGTTGCTAAGTATCCAAAGAGTGAGTGAGTTGCTAGGTAACCAGAGTGAGTGAGTTGCTAAGTAACCAAAGAGTGAGTGAGTTGCTAAGTAACCAAAGAGTGAGTGAGTTGCTAGGTAACCAGAGCGAGTGAGTTGCTAAGTAACCAATGAGTGAGTGAGTTGCTAGGTAACCAGAGTGAGTGAGTTGCTAAGTAACCAAAGAGTGAGTGAGTTGCTAGGTAACCAGAGTGAGTGAGTTGCTAAGTAACCAAAGAGCAAGTGAGTTGCTAGGTAACCAGTGTGAATGAGTTGCTAAGTAACCAAAGAGCGAGTGAGTTGCTAAGTAACCAAAGAGTTTAGCTAGCTGTTACGGTTGAGAGGCTAAAGCCGTTCCTCTGCCTACATCTCCCAGAATGCTGTGCAGTTCTAGATCAGGGTTCTAGATCTAGTTCTAGATCAGTGAAATTATTTAACATTTTATCAGACATATGATGCATTTATCCTGATGCAGATTGTTAATGATTTATTGCCCAGCCTTACCTCAGACACGGCGAGTCAGGAGTTTGAATAGTGAGTGTGAAAAGTCATGAGAGGTTTCCGGAAAGTCGCTAAATAAAGCGACAAAGTTTATAAGTAAGCAACAGTGATTCTTTTGTATCGCGTCCCCAGACGTGACCACATCCCTCAGTGTCTGTTTGCTCCGCCCACTTTGCTGACATTTTTCAGGGGGTGAGGTTATGCTTTCACAAGGGAGATAGTTACACTTTAAGAACAAATTCTTATTTACAATAACTGAACAAGACAATGGAGCTCTAACTTTAAAAAATTTAGTTAATTTGTAACCTGTAATCATTTGTTTAGTTGTGCATGATTGGCCTAGACCAGTGGTTCCCAAACTTTTTCTTCTGCGCCCCCCCAGTGGTTTCCAAACATTTTCTGCACCCCCCCCTATGGATTACAAATGGCTGTATGGTTGAAACGACGCGTGTGACGGGGGGGGGAGGAAATCGACTTTTTTGGGGACAAAATGAATGTACGTAGCTGAAAATAGACACCAACATCGGTAGCCTACAAGGTACTTGTTAAGCTTAAGGTTCTGTATTGATATTAGCTAGTCATCCTTTAGCTAACATTACCTGCATCCAACATCTTTACTCAACTCAGTCGGTTAGTTTGGAGGGAAAAACTGTGAAAAGTTCTTTGCGTTTTGCTGGTTTGCTGCCGTGATTCTAACACAAACCTACGTAGCTCCGCCCAGCAGCAGCAGGTCTCCTTCACAGGTGGAAACCCAGCGCGAGCGTCGTAGCGCTCATGTTGCGTTTAAAGGCGGCTCGGAAAAACAGGTTACAACATGTTAACAACGGATTAAACAGTTTTAACTGCTGATAAAAGTGACAGAGGTCACAGATATGGGAAGTGTGGAAGCCTCTACTGTATCAAATTGACATAGGAATAACAGAGAGTTGGCCATTATAAGGTAAAAACCCAGCGCATACAGTGTTCATGTTTTGTTTTGTTTTTTCATCCAGACGGCTTCCCGCGCCCCCCCTGCAATGACACGGCGCCCCCCCTAGGGGGCGCGCCCCACAGTTTGGGAACCTCTGGCCTAGACTAACCTGAATGAGGTGTTTGGTTTCCACGGGAACAGGTCTTCGCTCTCTCATGCTGTCGGTGAACCAGCTGATGTCAAGCACGTTTACTGTGGAAAGATCCGACAACGAGTGACTTTTAAGCCACGCCCAGAGAGAAGACGACTGGCTGTCCTCCGACACCACATGGGTGACCGCATCGCTGTGAAGAGAGGAACAAATTCAGTCAGAGCTTCTTCAGGTTCTCTACATGTCATT
Source organism: Poecilia mexicana (assembly GCF_051168715.1). Lineage (NCBI taxonomy): Eukaryota > Metazoa > Chordata > Actinopteri > Cyprinodontiformes > Poeciliidae > Poecilia > Poecilia mexicana. The sequence goes on from NW_028263384.1 coordinate 29,075,567, forward strand.
TCAGATGCTAAAAACATTCTGCATAAAATCCTTTAAAGTTATAACATCATAACAACTGGTTGGAGATCAACAAAAAACCCAAACTGTTAAAAGTCCATAGGTAAGGGATGGCCAAGTCCAATCCTCCAGAGTGGCTGTATTATTTTCCAGGCACATAATGACATTTTATAGCACAGTCAAGTCAGTTGTGATAAAAATGCTGTAAACGTCAAGAATAACTTAAAATAAGTTTGACTTTGTAATCTGACGACTGGAAGTTTAGACCTGTGTCCCTTTAAGAATCACCTCGTCTTTCCAACACTCTGCCTCACAATACTTCTCCATGATACTGTTTGTAACCATTATTAATGTAGCTGGACTCAGAAGTCGTTTGTATGCTAAGCTCAGCAGATGTTTGCTAATTGCTGCTGCCGCTAGACTGGAGGAGCTGAGTGGGGAAACGACACTCCAGGTGTGTTTTTGACAAGGGACAGACTTTAAAACATGATATAAGTTGATTTTGAATAAAACCTCCCCTTTAATTTTAGCTGATGTGGAAAATAATATGATGTGTTTTGACCTCAACACAAATTTGAGCCAGACTAGAAAATTAGCCTCAATATAAACAAATATTACAAAAAACACTCAAGTTTAAGCTATTAAAGTCAAAATGAAGACAAAAAGTTTCTGAAATGTTCTTAATTATAACTCAAAACTAGTTTATTTTACCAGGTGTTTATGTTTCTTTTTTGTTTTTCAAAAAAATCCCATTAATTTGATATTCTTGACCCAGCAATAAAAACAAAGGACACAGCTTCTCTCACACACACTGAGTTGACTGGGTTGGTCCCAGTATAACCCAGTTGGGTTCAATGATCTATCATCACTCTTACTTAGCTCGCTCCCACAGAACCAAACACACCACCCCAGACGGCGCCTCTTTTGATATCGACGTCATCATTATCCGGATGGTCGGTATCAGTATCACTGGGAACAACATGCTAAATGAAAGCATTAATTTCAACATGATCCTCTGCATAAGCACCACCAGAACCCCGTGTGCACATCGGACAAAAACACATGATTATCTTGTTTACCAGAATGACATAGCTGTTGTTAGTTTTGATTTAAATGGGTCTACCCTCTGACTGGAGGAAAACTTATTAAATTACAAAAGAATAAAAACATTTCATCTGAAGGAGTTAAAAACTTTGGATCAGATTTGGCCCATGACTTCCTTAAGGTACACTGCAAAAACACTAAATCTTACCAAGTACTTTTTGGTCTGGTTTCTAGTGTAAAAATATTAATACACTTGAAATAAGACAAATCTAATTTACAAGTAACTTTTCAGTAAGAAATACGTCAATAATTTCATACATGATGAATAAGTCGCTATAAGTCAATCTGCAAATGGAACATTGATCACATATTGTTAGTTATAGCATATTTTCCTCATTTTAACACCAAGTGTATCTCCATCATGGTCTCAGCAGAGTGAAAGAATACTTTTTAAATGCAGTTCAGGTCTTTGTGTGCGTTGTTTGGGAGATCCACTCTGGGTAAATAAGAATCAGCTCAGTGAATCCCTTCATACTTTGGTTTTGAAGTTATTGAACCGCTGCCCTCTTCATCTCACGAGACTTTTTTTTCCTGCTTCCTGATTCTGATCTGTTTCAAGTGCCGCACCCAATCAAGGCGTTCAGTCATGCATAATTACCCCAAGCATGAGCCTCCTCCTCCTCTCTTCTGACCCCCCGGAGTAATTGGAGAGACTTTAGGCTGCGCCTTGATTTTACCAAAGCTAATCCTCTTTCTGATCAACAATCAACTATTTTTCCTGAAGTAGTCGAATTTATTAAAATCTCAAAATGTTTGTTTATTGGTCAGATTTTGGAAATTGTTTTTGATTAGTTCAACATTTCTTGATTATCTTCAGCATGGCTAGTTTTAAAGCTCTTTTAAGAGTCTCTAAAATATTTTGCTGAGTTTTGATAAGGTGGAGGTTTGTCTTCATATTAGACTCAATAATCCTTTTCTGCAGTTTAGGTCTTCTTCCATTTCTTTTGCCTCAAGTGTACCACAAGTTCCTGCTTTGGGCCCTTTATAGTTCTATGATATTTCCTTCCTCTTTCGCACAATGTGCTCAAAGACATTTATTATTAATCATATGTAGATAATATTAAGCTATATCTCTTTAAAGCCCCATGATGCTTCAAAGCAATAACTTTCTTTGTTGATTGTTGATCCACTTTTTTCCTCTTTTTTCAGTAAAACACGGAATAAACATGAAAATAACGTTTATCTTTCTTTCTATTTGAACGGCTGGAAATCATTACTGATATAAATTTGTTATAAAAGTATTACTGATTGCATGTTCTCCGTGTGCATGCGTGGGTTCTCTCAGGGCGCTCCGCACCTGCTTTACTGATAATCTGTCAGAGTTGGTGTGTAGGTCACCATTTTTATTTTTTATTTTGTAACTGAGCGGAACCGAAACACACCGAATTCCTCATCACACCTACATTTTCAGGTTGTCAAAGTAGAGCAAGCATACCTCCCTTGTTATTTTTCCTTCTTAAAACTTTTTCCTTGCCTTGATATCTAGTTGCCGTAGTGTTGACAAATAGTGGCAAAGCACCGTGTCCCTGTATGTCACGCATTATGTTGACAACTTAACAGCTAAAATCAATAGTTGGCTAAAAAAAAAAAGACTACATCCCGGACTAATTTCACCTATTTTCTATTGTACATAATCCCCTTCATCTTATGAGACTCACTGTAAGTACCGTAAATGTTAATACTAATAAATCAACATGGGATTATTACTTAATTTTCTCCATTACACTTGCTTTGATGCCTCGCCAAAGGAATTGAATCATAAAAGAGAAACAGTAGGAAGTAGCTGGTGAGAGTCTGGCTAACGGCTCCATTTAAGAGCAGTAGAAGCTGCAATTTATTTCCTAATGAAGTGACTAATCTAGGTCTCCTTACATTAGATTTGTCTCAAGACTTATTTCAGTGTACAATCTGGTTTGCATGTTCCAACTATTTAAACGAGTAGGATTTTGAATAATGTAGGGGCAATTTGGAGAGACCAATTAACCTCATGTTTTTGGACTGCGGGAGGAAACTGGAGTATCCATGCATGCACAGGGAGAACATACAAACTCCATGCAGAAAGACCGGGGCTGGGAATCGAACCCAGAACCTTCTTGCTGCAAGGCAACAGCTCTACCAACTGTGCCACTGTGCAGCCCAGGCACAATATCATTAATTTAAATAAGTTTTCTCTCTTAATTGTGGTTATGCTTGTAGATAATAGTTTTATTCATTGCCATGAGCGAATCCAAGAGATACAGAGGAACTTAATATGTTCACGGTTCAGTATTCGCAAATTCATAAATTTTTCTGTAGAATGTAACTAAAAATTCACAAAAAAACTGGCTCGTTATGGATTTTTTTATAGAGCATTTTTTAATATTTGAAAGAAAGTGCCTAAATCAAATAGCACAAACACCTCATTAAGACGTCATTTATGGCAGAATCAAGTGACTGTTACATTCAGCTCTTATAAATGTTTCATTTATCAAAAATTACTTCAAAGAAATGTAAAACCTTGACATTGGATCTCTGTTTAAAAACTCTGCCTTCAGGAAGTCAAAACAACATGGCTCCTCTGTTAACCCTTTAACCATGTTTTAACCAGTGTTACTCAGAGAAGTTTGCTAATTGTGGCTGGCTAGTCTGTAGGAGCTGAGTCGGAAGCTCAGAAGCTTGGAAACTGAAGTTCAGAGGAGGAGCTGCGTCTTGAAGGCGGGGCTAGGTCCAACCAGGCATTTTGAACAGCTGAATGGTTGCCATGGTGACTAAATAATTTCTCACACACACATTTCTCAAACTTTCCAGGTATATTTTTGATAAGGGAATGACATTGTGACATGAGGTAAAGCTCAAAAGGTTGCTTTTATATAAATTCAATATTTAAATTATTATTCCATAATCCTGGAGCAAAATCCATTTCCAGATAATCTTTATGTTGGAAGAAATCTGTTTTCTCCTTCTGTTAACGGCATTATTTCTGTTTTACAGCAAGTAAACATACATCCATTTGACATAACAGGGTTTTATTTTTACAATACAGTATTATAGATGTGAAATTCGTCAAAAAATTTTCCCTTGAATTTATTTTGTTTGGTAAACAAGCTGTTTTAAGTTTTGTCCTGCTGCTCTGACAGTTGGTGGTTACCATAGCAACCGGTAACTGACAGCTCCTCCCCCTTTTTTCTGTTGGTCTGCAACTGTGGTACATGTTACTGTGTTTTCTTGACCAGTATTATATTTTAACATATATTTTAGACAAATTTAATAAAACACAGTTTCTTCAGTAATTTTGCTATGTTTTGTAAACATTTTTAGCTGTTATTAATGTCCATTCTAGCTGTTTAACTGGTGCTAACTGAAGCTATCGCTCTGTAGTTTGCTTAGGGTTATTTATTGTATTTTATTTAATGTATAGGGGCAGAAGCTGCTGGACTGATGTTAACCACCAACTTGAATAAATAAAATTTGTTAGGATAAATACAGAGAGTCTTAATGTGTCAGTCAGGAAGTCGACCTACTGGACCTGAGACCAACATAGAAGGGTTATAAATACTGTATGTTCCAGGTAAAAAGGTTTTTTTAATCCTAGAAAGAAAGAAATCTGTCTACATCCGTAGAGCAACAGGCTTCACAGATTCAGCCTCACCATCCGTGTGTGGTGGTGCCATATCTTTTATGTTGGCTGACACAAAAAGTATTTTTAGTCCAGAAAATGTGAAAAAAAAAAAAAACTTTTTCATTTTGAAAAACAACAATAATAATAATAATAAAGACAATACATAGAATATAAATACACAGATTATCTCAAATTAGTAGCAAAATGTGAATTCTTCTTATTGTTTTAGTTTAGTACGACTGCTGGCACATGACACCAAAACAGCATGTGTGAACATTTGGGTTACTCCCATTTCTGAAGCAGCCTATCAGTCAACCAGGAAAAACATGTCGATATTTGGACGGACGTTCATGTGCATCGGACCTGAAAGCCAGACCAGCGGGGAGACGTGTGTGTCTGCTGCTGGAGTCTGCGAGCGTGTCAGGCCATATGCTCCAGGCTGTCTGCCTGCAACGCGCACAGGACCAGACATGGGAGGTGCTGCTATCAAACTGCAGCTGATATCAGTTTGGTGAGCTTGCAGGATTAATGTCAGTTTGAGGCAGGCGGGCTCCACTTCCTGTCGTTGGTTTCAGACGAGTGTGTCAAGCCAAGTGTAACCGTAGGAACGCTCAAGCTGTGTTTCTGGGAATGCTGCCACGGCCAGGCTGGCAGGAACGCTAAGAAACGTGTTCAAACAATCTCTTACTCACACATGCACTTTTAATGTAGCACTGTATAAATGTCTGGACGCTTTAACTGAGCCCATTTTCATTCATTTTTATCCCCTCCCTCTTAAATGAAAGCGAAGCTGCGAAAGCTAAAACCTGAAGTGTCGGCTTTACAAAACTGTCGATATTTTAAAAAAGCGAGGTGGCTGCATCCAGAGTATCAACCAGCCTCAAAGGAAAGCGACTCTGAAACGCGGCTGATTTCAAGCAGAGGACTTCTGCTGCGCTCACAGTCTGTGATTTGAAGACACTTTCATTCAGAGACGGAAGAAACAAACGGGGCATGCTGCTCCCATAATTACCACACAATGGAGGATTCATCGCTCCAAGGAGCAGGCACACAAAGCTTTTGTTCTTAAGTGTGACTTGGCATAAAAATGTGTTACCAAAGTCATTAAAAAAGTTTTTTTTTTGCGCTTTGTTACCTCTGTTGTGCTGTTTTCTTACTGCCAGCAATCTGCAGATGGTCGAGTCAATTTCTACTTTCTTTTTGAGCAAAGTGTTACGGCTCTATGAAAATATATCAAAGTTTTAACCAGCTGCACTTTCAAACCAGATGCAACTTTTGCTTTAAAGTTCTTTACATGCAAAGTTTCAGAGTTTTTCTGTGGTTGAAAAAGAGCAAAGCTCCAAATGTAATGGGGATAATGCACATTTCATCCCAAAGTAATGAAGAAAAAAAGATAATCACATCTGTTATTGATTTGTAGAAAGGAAGGAAAATTGGATTGTTTCCTTTAATAACTCAGACTTAATGTAAAATGTGTTTAATGTGATTGCAGTTCTCTGCATTACAAAGTTTAAACTCAGGAAGCTCTTTATTATGAATATTAAGGTTTTTACTCTGAATAAAGGCCTTTCTTTCCCCTCCCAGTTCTTCTGTTTTTAGACAGACATGCAGATTTTCGTCTCTATTTTTGGTATTTCTCTCAGACTCGTGTCTGTCTACCTTTCTGCTTCTTTTCTTCCCTCTGCAGAAAGCAGGAAGTCAGCGAGCTCCTGTTGTGATATGGCGACTAATATAAGGCTAAAAAAAGCTGCACCAGCTCACATGGCTTTCTGTAAATATTTGTAAACATGCTGTTACATTTTTATTTTTTAATCTGTCAAAATCCAATAATCGTGGGTCAGTTTAAGATTTCATGTCTGTAAAGAAATGCACTTTATCGGGATAGTAAAAGTGCTTATGTTAATACACTAGAGTGGCATTTCTTTTGCTTTTGAGTTTTTCTCAAATATTCACTGCTTCAAGCATTTCTCATAATTACTAAATTCAGCATTTAAATACTCACTGAGGTTTATACGGAAGACAATTAGGGCCATCGGAGAAAAAAAAGAGTCTTAGTAGTCAAAGTTTTTACTCAAAATTTTGACTTTACTTGACAGGAAAAGTTTGAGAAAAACAAACTCATAACTTTTATTTTAAAAAGTCAAAATTCCGAGAAAAAAAATCTAAATAGTGTGAAAATAGTCAATTTTTAGAAAAAAAAAAAAGCCAAAATTCTGAGAAAGTTTGAATAAAAAAATTTAAATTCTGAGAAAAAAAAGTCTGAATTTTTAGAAAATGTCCAAATTATGACCCAAAAAAAGTCTGAATTTTAGGTAAAAAGTTTGAATAAAAATAAATAACAATTCTGAAGAAAACAGTAAATTTTGAGATTAAAGTCAAAATTTAAAGAAAAAAAGTCAAAATTCTGAGAAAAGTCTTTTTTTTTCTAATCCTCTTGGAGGTTTATATTAGAAAAATATAAATATCTGTAGAGAATTATGAGGGGTTTTTGTAATTTCTGTGATAATGCCGTAGTTTTGCTCAAGGTTATCATACAGTGAGAATATCATAATGCACCATGATTCCATAATCCTTCATAATTAGATCTTCATGAGGCATCAGTGGCGCTGTGACTGGCTAATTAGATAAAAACGACACAAAAGCAGAAGCTTGTGACAAAAGATAAGCCCTAATTTAGCATCTCCATAAGCCTGCCTGCTGGACCGACTGAAGGAGGCCTTTAAATTATTTCTTCAAGGTTAGGAAATGCCATGGAAATCCATCAGAACCTTTTTAGAAAAGCATCACTCTAAGAAAAAGCTTTTAGGGCCCAACATGAACAATAAAATCTTTTTTTTTTCCAACCTGAGAATGTCTTCCACAACAAAGCCCTTTGACCTGGCCAGCTGGGTCAGAAAGCTTCTCCGGCTGCGGCCCATTTTCCGCTCTACCAGGAATATTCTAACATCCTGGAACGTCGCTTCTTCACGCCTGGAGACACTGTCCTCTCCTGGTTTCGACCTCTTCCTCGGACGGGGTGCGGCGGGAGCGTGAAACATGTCTTTGGAGATGAGCTGCACCTCTGGGAATTCCTGCAGTTGTCTGGTTGTTGTGTGCAGCTTCTGTCGGGGAATAACGCCCATCCGTGGCACAGTTGGTTATTTATGTCTCACTGCTCTCTGGGACGACGTTTCAGTTGAAACAAAGCTGCTCAGAGCCAGGCTGAAAAAGCTTCTGGCAACAGGTGTTGAGGATTTGGTGTTTACCAAAAAACCACCTGCCAAGATTGACTGATTATTCATACCAGAGGGGAAGAAAACATAAAAACACTCTGCTGGTATGAAGTCGTTCATATCCAGTAAAAGCTGTTTGGTGGGGAACAATGCCATGAAAAACTAAGTGTTTTTGGTCATTTGTCAAACTTAAAGGTTCAGTATGTAACTTTTCTTAAAATAAACAGCTCTGTAAAACATAAAGAGACCATTTAAAATGATCAGTTTCTCTCATTTTACTTTTTATAGGTATATATTTGAGTAAAATGAACATTGTTCTCTTACTCTATGAACTACTGACAACATGTCTCCGAAATTCCAAGCAAAAATGTAGTATTTATTAGCAGAAAACGAGAAAAGGTCAGAGTAACGAAAAAGAGCACAAATAATGCAAAGAAAACAAGTTCATATTCATTTGGAAACAACAATACTGATGTTTTACCTCAGGAAGAGTTCAGATCCAATATACGGTGGAATAACCAGGTTTTCAATGGGGTTCAGTGCAGTAGGCTCTTCATTTTTTCCAGAGCTCTATATTTTTTACATATTTGTTCAAATTGTCAACATGTCATGATAGTTACAGATATTCTGTAAATTTCCACTTCTTCCCTGAGTCACTAGTGCCATGTGAATAAATTCAGAAATGCAAAACTTAATTTGTTACAAGTAACCAAGTCAAGTTTATCCAAGTGAAAATGCTTTCCACCTGCATATTTAGCCAAATTCAGAAAATTAAATAAAAGCTGATTTTGGACAGTAAAAATCTCTGGGTGAATGTGGTTATTAAACAAACTTGCTTATGAAAACACAAATATTTCAGCTATACCTAACTTTTTCCATTATTATAGCATGATGTTGGTCGTAATTTCACCATGATTTAAAAGTAAAGACAATTTGGATGGGCCAAATCTCTATCATTCTCAGACTGCTGTTGGGGGGCCACAAAAACTCAGTCAAAGGGCCACAAATGGCCCCCGGGCCACATTTTGGACACCCCTGATCTAAACACCAAACCTGTGGGCTGGGTGAAGAGCAAAGAGATAACCTAGGGCTCTACTTGAAGCATGGAAATTGTGCCAAGAGGTCAAAGGTCCCTCTATGGACTCCTTGCATCTCCCTGCTGGAGGGCAAAAAGCTACTTGCTAATGATGACTAGCATTGGTTTTAGCCCTTAAGTTGTCAATATAATGTGCTAAATCTTAAATGTATGCCTGATATACAAAATAAAAAGGGATGCAGTGCTTTGCTACTGATTGTCCACACTACCACAACGAGATAAGGTCAGGAGAAAGTTTTAATTATGAACAAAAATAGTGAGTGAGATGGAAGTAGTTATGCTAGCTTGACTATGACAACCTAACATGTAGACGCTCTGTGGAATTCTGTGTTTCGGTTCAGTTAAAAAAATAAGGCAAGCTGAATACCAACTCTGACAGATCACCAGTAGAGCAGGTGTTTAAATTAGCTAATTAACTACAGCTGCCTTAGCTCAGCTAAAAGCAGCGCTAGCTAAACTACCACAACGATCACTTATTTAAAATCGCAGACTAATCGTCAAGCCTTAAAACATAAAACTGTAACAAACTGAATGTTCAGTTATTTTTGTGGGAAATGTCTGAGTGTTTTTTTGGTGTTGAATCCTGAAACATTTTGTGACGTTGTCAGTTGCTATGGCAACAAGTCTGCGCCGTTATCATAGCCAGCAAAGAGAGCGAGAAAAAAGTGGTTTTGAGTTGTTCTTCAACAGTTTTTCTGCGCCATTTTTCCCCTCTGCTGTGACGCACTGCACTAAATTAATAATAGCTACATCTCCAGGTTTCATTTATGGATTGTCCTTCTGCATTGTGCACATGTGCGACGTTTCCAGATGTAAACAACAACATGAAGGGGGTTCATATGCATTTTTCAACCTAATGTTAGAGCACTCTTGCGCTGGCTATTGGCACCAATCAGGTGCAGAAATCTTTTGCAGAGATAGCTGCATTCTTCTGAAAGATTGCAGAATTTCCTTGGTTTCATTTTTGGATAGGGGCCAGCACCCTCATCTACTGCTGACTGATTGAAGGGGTAAACAGTCCACCAATTAGTCGTGTCTGTCCTCTGACATCCATTAACCCCCGGCACTCCGCACTAATGAGAGTCGTGTAATAATTCCCGTCAGAGGAAAGCAAGGTGTGCTTATTAGGGTGAGGACGAGAACAAGGCTGTCCTAATTGGATGAAGAATCAAGGTCTGCAAAGGTTTTATTCAGTGCCAAAATAAACAACTCATTTCCACGTGTGCATCTGAAGCATTTTGTGCATAATTACAGCTGAAGCAAATTAAGACCTTTTCTTTTTTTGTATCGTCGTTCTCTGCAGCAGAATGCCTCTTGTTGTAATTACCTCTTTGGAAATTAAAACGATCAATGGGTCTTGCATCTCGAATCTATTTTCAGTCTGCGTTCCTGACCAAAGCGCATGCAGTCATATTCCCGCCGGTAAATGCTACTAATCATCAACAGCTTGCACACGCAGTACCTGTATGTGTGCAAAGGCCGTATGTGAGCGGCGGAGCCCTCTGGGGAAACGCACACAAAGACTTTCATTTTAGGAGGCGAGCTAATTAAAGCTGGAGAGCAGATGGTGCCGACTTGGTCCGGACATAATGAGACGGTGAGTGGCGGGACGAACCGGACATGGCAGGACAGCTGCGATGGGGTTCGCCAGGTGACCGGGATTCAGCCGCTTCCCTGGAGGGAAGCTAAATCCTGCCAGGAAAGGTTTTCAAAACTCTGAGAAAACTTCTGTGGTCTGGCTTTTTGGCCACAGCTAAATGTTTCAGATTAATAACGACATGAATTAATACTAAATGCAGTTTTTGAATAATATTTGTGTTTATCCAAGTTAATCTGCCTCTGAGTGAAAAACTGTTTCAATTCAGACAAACTCAAAATACAGAAAGGAGATTGTTAATGCAATTTTCAAGGTTTCTAGGGTTTGTAGAAAACAACATGGCCGACAGCATCGCGGACACGCCCAACACATGAAGTTGTTTCCAATTTACTGGGAAAACATCAACATCAGTCTTACTTTCACCTAAAGCTCTCCTTTAGGGTTGTTTTTGCACCTGAAAGTCCAGTAGACTCGGTTCAAAATTGAACCGGCTGCTGTGGTTCTCTTTCTCACGAGTCAAACTAAACCATGTGAAAACCTGTTCCCCTCCTCGTCTGTGGGGGCGCTGCACCAAAACCACTGAAGGTAGAGACACAAAAACCTCTGAAGAAGACACTGAGCACAATTTCTTTCTTCATGAAATTCAAACAGAAATAGACTGGCTTCAGATTTTTGCGGTTGTATGATTTCTCTTTTGTTTTTGGTAGAAGACCATTAGTCATTCCTCCTTTTAGCGCCAAACTAGCACTTTTGTTTTGGTTGCATTTACCCAGAAGGCCCTGCGTTGTAGTCCGCTTCCTGATTTGGGAGCAGTTTCCAGTCGTTTGGTGTTCACATTTGCGTTCAAACCAGTTCACTTTAACTGAACTGAGACGGAGGTTTGTAGGCGGACCAGAGTTTGACTTTTCTGGTCCGAATTAAAATTTGATTGCACATTCACACCTCCCCAAACAAAACGGGCTTTCTAGACTGTATTGTGATACTCAGAGGTACTTTAAAGAAAAGTATGCATTTGTTTTCTGTTGATTTACTGATTTACTGCCCCCTTGTGGCCGGACTGGAGTTCGGTTTTGTTTTAGTTAAAAGTCAGTCCATCATGGTTGCCTACAACTTTTCCAGCGTTTTTCCTTAACGTGGGATTATATTTCCCCTCTGAATAGATGTTCGTAAATTAAAGTTCAGTATGTATGTTTCTTTGTATTTTCTGTGGAAAATAATATTATTCCAATAAAAGTGTATTTAAAAATGTTTGCAAACTTTACTGGAGGTACTAATTATTCATATTTTAAATCCTGGTCCTCCAAAAGAATACTTTTATTTCTGTTTTTGCTGTAAAGTAGAAAACTAATTGAACCCTGGTGATTCCCCGAAGTCAGTTTGTATTTCAATTTCATAGTAATGAAATATGAAAATGTTAAACTTTTAGGCTTTTTCAAAAATGAGAGAAAATGAATTTAGTACTCAGTATTTTCAGGCATTTCTTTTGCTAAAAAGTGACATAAAATCTTAACCTTAATGCTTCTGACAACCCCCTTTTTCAGAAGGTTATGTTTTAAAAGTCAACCAAAAAGTCAGTCTCAAAAGGCTTTATGTATTGAACAAAAACACAAATATCAGGAGGTTGGAAAAATTTCTTCTGTGAAAGCTTTACTACTGAGGTCTCTTGCTAAAATGTCACTTTTGTAGTTTCATTAATATTTCAGAGTGAGATTGTTCAAATGACAAACAGCAGTAAGAAATAAAAAATGTACTTTTTGTTTCTTTGCAACTAATTTACAAGCAATAAATAGGCAGGTTTTTGGTTTAATTCTGTTAATCTGCACATTTGACCTCTTTGTTAGATTTACTAGCGGTGTGTTTAATGTACAAAAAAAAAGCTTTTCAAAACATAAACAGATATAAACAGATTAAAAGTTGTTTCTAACTGGTAAAGACAACTTTTTATGTCTTTCATTAACTTTTAAGAACAGAAAAAATGTCTGCAGTTACACTGGAAACCAGAAATTTACAATCATAAGTTCTGCTTTTTTCTCATCTTTTGACATTAAATCAAACAAAATATCTTCTGTTTTTGGTCAGTCAGGTTAACAAAAACTATTTGTATGCCAGAATAGTAACATAGAAAAGTCTCTAAAGTTTTGTTTTGCTTTCCACTTTATTTAAATTGAATATTTTCTTATAATAACGCGGGTCCTTTTACAGGTTTCTCATAAGTTTGGATTTTGGCCCATTCCTCATAACAGATGTGGTTAAACTGAGTCAGTTCTGGTCTCAGATGCTGTGAAAACAATACACATTTCCCAAAAACATTTCTGTATCATTTTCACAAGAGACAGAAATGTGGGTAATAGATAACACAAATATATAGTAATTATAAATGAGTGACTTTTACTTCTTCTTCCTCCTCGAACATTAAGATTATGTGTTTTGTGTTTTTTATGTCTGTTATTTTATACTGCTATCATGTTCAAAACAAACAAAAACACCAAGTTAACCTCTGGAGGACATAATCTGTTCTGCTTTCCGAGGACAGCGATGCTTTACGTTTCCATGACGTTTCTACTTCAGCATATTGTTTCCTCAGATGAACCAATCATCTTCAGGCATCTGTAAACGTCCAGAAGTTGGACAACTGCCCTCTAGTGACAATCTTATGCAAATATTAAAGAAAAAAATCCTTCTTATTTAAATAATTATCTGTTACTTTGGTAATGCTTATGGCTGTCTTCACTTTTAGGACTTTAGGCCGTTAATGTGTTGAAATAAAATAAAGAAACGGTTTGTGCTGGTGTGTAATATTTGAAATATTTTGTGTCAAACATTTTTGTCCTGTAAATGAGAATCACACATATTAAAAACAAAATTCATTGTTCTCTTTTACTTTGTTGTAGATAGTCTGTTGGATTTTTTTTACATTTATTTTCCTACTCAGATGCACATATGTTTTAATTTGAGTTTTATCCTCACTGTACTGCCTGTTATCCTTATTTTTCTGTTCATATATACACATACATTTACTTTTTTAAATCTTGGTTTTCATTTTTCCCTTCACCTTTAATTTGTTGTTTGTACATGTGAATTTACTCACCGTGGGACAACAAACGATATTTCTATTCTAGTCTGACGAGAAATAAGTTGTTGTTCCGCTGCAGAAAGAGTTCAGCTAGAGTGCATTTACTTGTTTTTATATTTTTTATTTTATTATTCATGGAGAAAATTTGGCCTGACAACCTTTGGGCATGAAGAGCATTTTGTTTCTGTTTTTTTGCAAAGAGCAGCACTCAAAAACAAGAAAGACTCCCAAAGCAGTTGGAAAGTAAAAATAAACAACTTTTATAAATCAAGAGTAAAGGGAAAAAACGTGATGCTGAGGCAGGAAGTTCAAAACGAGAGACGACTCAAACATCAGGCTGACATGGTACGAACAAAAGAGCGACACGAGCGAAGGATCTGCAAACAAAATGGAAAAACTCTCTACACAAGGGAACATGAGGAGTAAAACTAAGCCAAATATTCAACAAAACCTGAGGAAGTTGAGATAAAATTCAATCTGCATTAACTTCTCACACAGTTCTACAGGCAAACTGGGCTGTTTGGGTTGCAAAAGGAGAAAAATATATCAGTTATGCCAAACAATGATGTTGATAAATGGAGCCGTTACATTACCTCTAAATGAACCTTTACAAGTTTCCACATCACGTTCAGGTAGTTAGACAGCAAAAATGCTTTTGAGCTTCTGCTTTAAAAGGGTATTATTAAAATAATAAAAGGTTTACCTGAAATAATATAGCAATAAAATAAAACAATTGAATTTCTACAAACAACTTTGCCCCCAAGAAAAGTTGGGTGGCAACTAATTACTTTTACTTGAGTAACTTTATTTTGAATAAAATGACTTTCAGGAGTGGTTTTACCAGTTTGTACTTTTTTCTTTTACTTGAGTAATTTTACTATGAAGTATTTCTACTCTTACTTGAGTAAAATTTCTGGATTTTCTACCCACTGAATGAAAAACAATAATTCACCAGACACAGACACACACCTTTAGTTTTTGTTAAAGTTTCATCAGATTTATATTGAAAGAAACTTATTTGGGAAAATTTTCTTTTGGCTGATTTTTTTTTGTTTTTTTTTTTGTTATTTATATGAATTATTTTAATTGTGGTCCCTAACATATAAACATTTCCACTTAACTTTATATTTAGATCCATCTGATGATGTAAATTTTAAATGAATCATTTCATCAGTTACTCAGTATTTGAGTAGACTTTTTTTATCAAATACTTTTTTACTCAACTAATTTCTACTACTTTTTACATTTGAGTCAAGCTATGTTGAGGTAGTGCTAATCTTACTTGAGTATAATTTTTGGCTACTCTTCCACCTCTGATCATAAGTAACTATTCAGGAAGAAATAGGAGCTTATTTTAAGTGAACAATTCCTTAATATAGACGAGAAAATACTAGTTTCATAGGCAAAATTGTTACAAGTGAAATAATCTGCCGGTGGAACTCGAACTGCGTTGCCAGGCAACAGGCTGGGCTTGGCTGGCGTTGCTAGGTAACGTCGCAGAGCTTGTTGATAGTGAAATAATATACCAAAGAACTAGAACTTTTTAACTAATAATAATATTTTGATCAGTTACTTGAGTAGACTTTTTACCAAATACTTTTTTACTCTTACTCGAGTAATTTCTTGGACGGCTACTTTTACTTTTACTTGAGTAAAAATATTTTGAAGTACTGCTACTTTTACTTGAGTATAATTTTTGGCTACTCTGCCCGCCTGTGTAGCTAAAGTGCTCACTAAAATCTTTGTGTCTCATAAATACTTCTCCATAAATACAGCTTGCATATTCCTGTAGAAAAGACACAATTATATGCAATGTCACGTTTCTGAATTAAAAATGTTTTTTTATTCGCTTGATGTAATATTCTAATCTTAACTGTTGTGTTTTAATTAGCTGTAAGCAGAAAATCATCATAATTACTTCAGTCTGTCTAATTAATCAAGATAATGTTTTTCACTGTGTGAATTGTGCAACTGAAATAATGAATTTTTTAATAATATTCACATTTGTTTTAGTGGACGTGACAGAACAGTCTCTTTTGGTTTAAAAAATAAAAGTCTGCTTTGCGAAACAATAAAAAAAGCTGAATTTGATTCAGATTTTTCAGTTTTAGTTTGTTTTTCCGGCACTAAAATATTCATATTCAGAGTAAACACTCCTTTAGTTTCACCTGCCACAGGAGCAGAGCTTCTTGTCGGTTTCTAAGTTTGTACTCCCTTTACTCACTGCTTATGCATTATTTGCAATTATTGCTGCAATTAACAGCATGTTGTCGTTTGTTTCTCCTTGCCAAGTGCTTCTGTGTTTAGTTGTATCTCTCTTAGACAAAGTTATTAATGAAGCTGCTGCCATTAATGTTGTGTAGTCTGTTTGTTTTTCTTTGCCCTCAGCCGGTCTTGGTAGGCGGCCCAAACTGGTTCTGCAGGACTATTCTTCCACTTAAAAGATGTGGAATGACAGCAAAACACAAGAATTCAAACCACTGATTATAAAATATTAGTGCAAATTAGCATTTTAGCCTCAAATAAGACTTGGACTCCAATTGGATCTAAATAAAACCATTTGATAAAATCGCATGACTTCCTTTTTATCATTTGAGGTCATCTTGTAAAGTATTTTGAGATTTTTCTTGCTGATAAAATGCCAGTCTTTGCCGCCCCTCTATATTTATCTTTAACATTGTCTGCCAATATTTCTGTAATTCCTCCACATCCCCATTCCTCCCATTTATAACTTTTCATTTGCATGAGTGGAACAGACCAAACCGGAAGTCCACTTGAGCCGGAGAGTTAGCTTAGTGGCTGAGCATAACCACTGAATTAGTTACTAATTTCAAATCTTAAAACTTCAACAATCACCTAAAAGTGATGCACACATGGTCAAACTGTGTGGTTGAAGTAAAATTTGAGGAAGGTACTTCCTCTAGATTATTTTTGTGCTACCATTTGTTAAGTACAAGCAGATTTTTCTCTTTAAGATGAGAAATGAAGCGAGTGCATCTGATGCCGATTCTCAAAAGGAGCTACGATCAACCATAGTTCAGCCTTTTAGAGATGGAAGATGGAGGTGTAGAGCTAAAATATTATATTTTCATATGGCCTTATAGGTGACCTATTATGCTTTATTAATCTGATCTATCATTCTTAGATAATGAGATTTTAGTCTGGTCAGTTTCAGAATGGCCTGTTTTAGGGCATCCTGTCTCTTTAAATTTAAATAAGCTGTTGCTGGCCACGCCCCCGGAACTCAGCGTTTACACTCTCATATTAAAATGGCTGAAAACAGATGTACAGTTAATCAACCATACATCTTTGAAAAGCAGAAGTAGAGCCTCCTGCACAATGACCAAGAATGCAGCAAGAGGTTTCTGGATGGTAAGTCAACAATAAAACATTAGTCTTTTCCAGCAGCCATTGTACAAATTCAACAAGCAATGTGCTGCTAGGTAGCAGCACATTGCTTGTTGAATGTCTCTTAACAATCAGGAGGTTTTTGAAACCATAAAACACCAAAAATCATTAACTTATTGCCAAAAAACAGATGAGTATTTTTAATGCTTGGTTTGTCTTAACAGTTTAGGCTCATGTGGAAGTATAAAATGTGCAAATTGTGGAAATCCTTGAGAATTCTTGCATAATGGATCCCCTGTAAGCAACAATTCTCAAGGATTTCCACATTTTGTACATTTTTTTCTTTCTCTCTTTAAACCTAGAGAAAATGTAGGCATGCCGATGTACATTACAAAATAACAAACTTTATGGTGTAAAGTTTGAGTGTGTTGTGAGATTTCACTGCTAAAACTAAATATTATCAAGTATTTTTGTTTAGTTTCTAGTGCAAGTATCTTAGTATCTTAGTACACTGATAAAACTAACTTACAAGTAACTTTCAAACAAGATATAGGAGCTTATTTTCAGTCAATGATTCTTGGATATTGAAGACAGTATTAGGCTTCTAATCAAAAAACGTCTTGTTTTCTATTTTTATTTTACGTGTTTTGAGATGTAAACAAAGCCAGGTTTTAACTTGTTTCTTTAGGGTTTTGCAAAATCTGCAGAAATGTCCATTCAGTGCTGATTAGCAGTATAATGAGCACGCTTAAAATAAAAACTCCCATTCCCTAACAGTAAACACTATTGTGACACATTTGGTTTCTTGCAGTTTTAATATAGAATATTTTTTCAGGAAGTTCCAGCTTCCCTTTCGTTGATGCCGTAAGACCGTCAATGGGGAAATGTTCATTTGTGTTTTAGTTACAGTTCCAGGACATTTGATATTTATGTATGATGAGGAATGAAACCGGGCATGTATTTTTACTCTAAGGTGACCTCGGAGCCTGTACTTCTTCAAGCTGAATCAGCGGTGCACCCTCAGTGTGTGAAAACTTCCTCTGGAGCCCCACGGTCAAGAGTTAGAGGCTCCCAGCGACGGCAGACATGAACCTGCCGACCAGAGAAGAGTGTGAAGGGTGGGACCACATGAAAGTGGCGCTTTTTATGTGCAAGGTGGGTTTAAGAGGAATTACAAAAAGTTTTACAGCTGATGGCGGGGATCTATTTCCCTCAACATTTGAAGAATTAAACTGTGACTGACAGGATGAGCTACCGATAACGTTTCTCTGTGATTACCATCAGAATAACATGCAAGACTGCGCCGGGACTGTGACCAGATTAAAGATCGACGGACTCAGGCTTCTGGTGAGTCTGCTTTTTACCAGTATTATTATTCTTACATTAGTTTTGCAGAAAAAAAAAGTTTTATCTCAAACTACATTTAGTTGTCCTCACTTTGTTTTAACATTAAAATCAACAAATCCTTTTTATGTGGCACAAATACAACCTTTATGTGCTTAAATATTATTTTATTAATCAAATCAAAGTGTTTTTTATCTGTTTACTTGTCAAATTACATTAATCAATATGTCTAATTTCACTGTGATCATGGAAATTAATGCAAAATCAACAAATTGCATCTTTTTTTTGTCAAAAACATTGTTCTTGAAATGATGCCAACTCCCACCAGAAGGTGGCAGTGTATTTTACTTCTACACTTCTGCCTTGAGCTTAATTATTTCAAGTTCTAGTCTGCGATTGATTATTCACTTGAAATAAAAAGTCAGATTTATCATCATACCTAAGCGCAAATATTTAAACATTCCTTGCAAATGTTTCTAAATTGGCATCAGAAAAGTTTTGATTTTCATAGAAAAAAAAAAAAAAAAAAAAAAAATTGTGAAATTCTGTAAGGACCGATCGGTGTGAAAAGATGCTCAATATTATTTTAAATTTTTTTAAACAGTTCCAACCGTTGGTTTATCAGGTTTATCAATACTTTCTGGCCCTTTAAGAACATTCATGATCTTAACGTGGCCCAAACTGAAATTGAAAATGTTTGACTTCCCTACTGTAAATTATAAAAATAGGGATTTCGGTATTAAGTCAGTAAAAATAACAAACTCACTCTGTACCATTTTCATTCAGCGTTTTTTTTTTTATGTGCATTTTTCTATTTCTGCAAACGCGTGGGACAACAGACAGGGCAGCGAGCGGCTTGAACCATGACGGATCCAAACACAGTCGCTTGCATTACTTCCCACAATTTGCCCTTCCTCTTACAGAAGTCAGTAAAACTGTTGCAACTTCTGCTTTGAGAGTCACTTTCATCGCTTTGGCTGCGTTTGTCTTCACTGTACGTTTGTGTTGTTTCCCAGAAATGATGATTTCAGCTGAAACAACTGAAAGAAATTTAATTTGACATCAACTAACTAGGATATTCTAGTTTTCCACAGCTGTGAAAATATGTATTTCTATTCACTGTTAGCATTAATCAAATAGCAATTAATCAAATTAATGTCCATTAATGACTTTGTGTGATAGACTATCACAATGTTTTGTAAAGATTTAATAGTTTTTGAAATAGAAAATATATAAAGTGTGGCATGCTTTTATTTTCATAACCTTTCTTGATACAGATTCTAATTTGGACTTAGGTCTGCGCTTGGACTAGGCCATCCTTACACATGAATATGTTTTGATCTAAACTGCTCCACTCTGGTTGCTGGTCACTGCCATCTAAAGTCTTTTTTGGCTTCCCATCAAATCTGAACAGACTTCCTTTGTTAAAGACAAGCATTTCCACAGCATAATGCTGCCACTACCATGTTTTATATTGAAAATTGTGTAGGTTAGATTCCAGCTTTCTCATGCCACATATATCCTCTTTCAATAAGCAATTAATTAATTTATTTAGGAGTATCAGAATAAAAGGGGAGGATGGTCAAATAGGCAACCATTTTTTCCCAAAATCTTTTTCTCTCCCATAAAATGTGAAAAAATTCACTGATCTTTATGGTTGTGCCCTTATAAAATGAACAAGTTCAGGGTAATGTATACATCCTGCCTGTCACGCTCCACATGACAGCAGTATTATTTTTTCATATTATTTACTCACCTTGAGCTGCGCCTTATGTCTCACAGGCTTATTTCCCCTAAAGGAGACTCAACAGGAAATATGATCAGTCAAAAAATGATGAATGTTTCAGAGCGGAGGCTTTGATGAGCAAGGTGCCAGGGCAGAGCTGAAAATACATAAACAGAGATACTGACTGATGGATCCCACAGAGAGAGAGATTCAGCCCTATTAGGCTAACAAACACTGCACTGCGGCTCACTCTAACTTTAACGCTACCAAGTATTTCACCGTTGGCGCTCTAAGGCTGCGTTCACACCGAGCGCATTTCGTGCTCCAAAAACGAGTCCAACACTTCCAGTTCAATGCGTTTGCACTTTGAAGTCAGACGCTTGGCATTATAGATAAGTGGAAATCGCATGAAAATCTCTCTGTAAGTGCGTTGGGACGAAAAAGGAAGAAACTTTGCTAAACTGCTATCTGGTTACATAAAAACATCTCAGTACGTATGATTAGTTACCAAAACAAAATGCTATAAGGAAGTGAACTGTTGGTAAAGAATCAATCGGCAGGTTAGACCAATAATTGTGCCGTCAGTCTTAAGGCTGTCCCAATAGTCAATACATCAATTAATTACATGATAAATTAAAATAAGCTCAATAATGTCTTTCTTTCTACCAAGAACTTGATAAAAGTCTCAGTCTGATGCTCTGGTCTCAACTAGCCAATATTTTTTAGGACAATTTTATTTAGAGACTTCATAATTCATTTTATTTGTCGTTTCTGTTTATTTATTTGGGGTATTTAAATTGACTTCCAGTTCCAGTGCTAAATGTTCATTAGAATTGCATGTTCATTGATCTTTGAGAATGTATTTTTTGCATTGATATTATGCCTTTGCCATTTTAATACTTGAAAATCGTCTCAAAATGGCAATATTATAGTATATCGCAATAACTTCTGGGACAATTTATCATTCAGCAAAATGTGTTATTATGACAGGCCTAATGCCTTTTTAACACCCCTTTTTCTTCACATAAGATATTTACTTTGATTAGAATCTGAATTTATAAATGAAATTATACAATTGAAATAAAAGATTCCTTTATTTTAAGACTTAACTAGAAGGACCAATAACTATGTAATACCACTATATGAGCCTATTTCAACAACATAGACAGACAACAATACTATAATTTACTAAATTACTTACCCAAATGACAGTAATGATCTCCTGCTTTGGTCAAACATCTCTGGAGAAACAAAGTCCCCGCTGATATTCAGCAACATGGAGGTGCTGTTTGCTCTGTGGTGACACAGCATGCTGATTTTGGCATGAAACTCAAACCACTGCTGTGCTGGAGCGCAGCTTGACAGAACCTGCCATGTGACAATGTTGTGTATATTTTCTGATACCTCATTCATTCAGCCTAGAGTAAAGGAGAGATACACCAAAACTATCTCCATTTGCCTTTAAATGAACAGAGATTTGATATAACAGTAATTCTTGAGAATAGAGACAAAACAGGTCCTATGGATAAAGCACAACATTTGAATAAAATATACACAAAATAACATTTTTTCAAATATCTGACTAAACTAACCTGGGTCATGTGAGCACAACAATGTATATTCAACTCCGTTGAAATTTGTCCCTAGTTTTTGTCAACACTGTCAGAAATGAAAAGAATGTAAAAAAATCAGGCATTATTGGGGGGCACCAGAACTTCTGAGGACCCCACGATCTCTTCCTTTGCTAGGAGGGCTAGTTAGCTCTGGTTAGCTTATGTTATTCTTTAGTTTTTTCTTCTGTTTTATTCCTAAGTTGCTCGTCACAACCATGATGTGTCAACTCCATAACTGACAATTTACAAAACTTTGATGAAATTTTGCGAAATAAAAGCTTAATTTTGGTAAACTGTAAAGATTTAATGGACCTGATGAGCTACAATATGGCCTCCTTCAGAATAACATCATATAAATTGAGGTAGTTTGGCTTTTTGTCAACTCCGTCAGATGTCAACTCCATCAGAGTTTTTGTGATTCTTTCAGTGAAATTGTTGTCAAATCTCACTAAATGTGCAGTTAATTCATTTTAATGTATTTTACATGAATTGCATTACTTCACATGTACCAAGTTTTTCATTTTATTCACTAGTTTGTCACCAACTTCAGTTCTGTCAACTCCGTCAGATGGACTTTTTGTTGTTTTTTGTTTTAAATAATACTTCTTTTGTTTCTTGAGAAGCATTGTCTGTAAAATGAGTAAAAATATCACTAATAGGGTATTTTAAAAATCATTTTATATTTATTTTTGTCAGATGGTGATGAAAAAGTTCTGGGTCAGGTCGATTAAAAATGTAATTTAAAAAAAAAATTGCAACGAGGAGCCTGTACCTTAGCATCCCTACATTTCCAAAACATTATTTGTCATATTTGCATACATAAGGTTGAGAAATAATAAAAAAATAAATAAATAAATAAAAAAATAAAAAATATATATATATATATATATATATATATATATATATATATATGGGAAAATTAAAACCCATTTTGTCCCTATTCTCAAGAATCACTGATTAACAAATTATGTGCTTATTGCAAATCAATGTTTATTAAGTTCTCCTTCATTCTTATGCATTTAAATTTATTTGAATGTAATTCTAAACACTTGCCTTTATTTACAGATTCTGAAAGTGTGGATTTCAAGCTAAATTTAAAAAAGTTTGTTCTTTATTAGAGTGTTAATAACATTTAGGACTATTTATGCTTTAGAAGCACAATGAAAGAAAAATGGACTCGAGTTGCTTAGAAACAAAAAACCTCTTCTGCACTATTAAGTGTTAAATTATCCACTAATTTCTATCAATTGTATTTATCTTTTATGACTTGACTTCTTCTGATCATATCAGTAATAATCCTAGCCTTGTTTTCTTCCCATCAGTGTCTTCAGTTTTTCTTTTGAGAGACCTGATTTTAAGCCATTTATCCACTATTATTTATTTTACCACAATCCTTTGCTAAGCTAGCTGTGGCGTGAGCTGACGTCACGGCAAATAAACGGTCGTTTACATGCAGTACGTCACGGACCACTAGGGGCGCCCACGGACCACCAGTGGCCCAGAGACGACAGTTTGGGAAAGATTTTTTAAAAAGCCGATTTTATGTTAGAAAATATAACTGATTGTTTCACTCTGTTATAAATCACATATTATTGTACAGAAGTATAAATATTGCAGTAAAATAATTTAAAATAATTTATAAGCTATATTTCCGCTTGATGAGTTGTTGTAAAATACACTTGGTTTCAAGGCACATAGTTCTTTTTCTAATTTGGACCAGCAGAATTTTCCTCTGGCAGTGAAATGTCTGTTCCTTTATTTTTGCAAAAACATTCTGGCAGGATTCTGTTACATCTGCGAAAATCTAACAACGGCCCAGAACGGACGTGTGATGTAGAAAAATCCTGAGACATTCCAACTTCATGTTTTGTTTGAGGAAGAGATATAGCGAGAATATTTCTACATGTTTCCACAGACATGTTTTATTCCATCTCCAATATCAGACAGCTCCAATCATGCATAATTAGGAAGGCTTCAAGTTTTAACCAATGTAAAGTAGCTGGGTGCTCAGCAAAGGGAGATTTCAGGAGAAAAGCAAAAAGAAACATTTATGAGTTTTGTTGGATTAATTGGGAGCTCGGGTGATTTTTAAAATGTACCCTCAAAGATATAAAAACATGAATCTGATGCACTGCAGTTTTAAATGTCATAGTTTTTCACTGATCCAACCACAATCAGTATGTTAATGTCTCTTGGCAAGAAACTCAACACCTTTTAAAGGCATAAATAAGATGGAGTTCAGTAAATCTGATTGGTTTTAACCTAGTTTTCAGCACAGTCCATAGAAATACTATTTCAGAATCAGATGTAATGTTTGTTTTGGATCACTATCCTGTTGCAGCATCCATTTGTGTCCCAGTTTCAACCATCTGACCCAAACAGTCCCGTTGAGATTAGAGGAAACGTCTCATAATGTCAAAGACTTCCCAAAGCTAACGCTGTGCTGACAAGGAAAGATGCTGCAAAATCAGCACCTTCAAGCTGAATTGAGGCCGTCCACTTGGACAGGACAAACGCCTTCTGGAGAAATGTTTTATAATTAGATGAGGGACAGCGAGTAGCATGCTTAGGGAAATTCAATTAAAGTCCAAACTGAAGGGTTTCATCTTAATTATAAGGTTTTGTTCTGAACTTTAGGTCTGTTTGTGTTGGTTTAGGTTCTGTTTTAAGCTATAGTTTTGTCTTTTTAATCTTAGTAAACTAGTTGCAGTGAGTTTTATTTACATTTTGCTTTTCATTTAACATCTGTTCCTGAGCTTTTTTGTCATATTTGATGTTGCATCTCTTGATACTTTGGCTTGATACTCATGTTGTCTTCATATTTTGCCATTTTTTCACTCAGCTAGCTCAGTTTATGATTCCAAACAGATATTCAATTAATCAGTCTCACTTCCTGTTTCTAAACATTCTATGCTGGACTCTACTGTTAAGTTTGGAATTACCTTTCATTAAATCATTTCTGATATAGACCTGTCTGTTCCCTGTTCCTCTGAAGCAAACATACATGTTTGCTAAGAAAGTTTGGTTCGTTTGGAGAAGTGTGAATGCATAATCAGACTCTGATTCGGATCAAAAAAATGAAAACTCTGGTTGCCTGAAAACCTCAGTCGCAGTTTGGTTGAAGTAAAGTCTGGCGCAGTTTCCAGAAGCAGAAAGCAGACTACAGCGCAGGGCATTCTGGGTAAATACAACCGAAACAAACGTGCTAGCCTAGCGCTAGTGGGAGAAATGGGTCGTGGTTTTTTGGCAAAGACAAAAAGATAATCCTACAACCACTAAAATCTGATACTACTCCATTTTTGTTTACGTTTTGTGAAGAAGGAAGTTGCGCTCAATGTCTTCTTCAGAGGTTTTTGTGTCATTTCCTTCAGTGATTCTTGTTACAGCGCCTCCACAGGCAAAAGGGGAACAGGTTTTCAAAATGTTGAGGTTCGTTTGACACAGTGCAGTGTGAAACCAACAAATGAAACAAATTTGAGCAACTTTGGTCCCCAATCAAACCGTGTCTACCTGACTAACTCCCTCAGTATGGTGGTGGTAGCTTCATAAAAAAGTTTCTGTTTTTCTGCTCACTGCAAAATGTGTGAAACATGAAGGGTTTCTCATCCCCTCCCCTCACACCAAACAGGCTTAAGGTAGGCAGAGTTGAATGGTTGTTGAGTGGACGAAGTAGGCCAACATTAAGCCTCTGGCCCAGAAATGAACCCTATTTAAAATTTATGGACTATCCTTAATAGCCTCGTCTTTCCAAGGAAACCAGCTAGCTTCACTCTACTCTTACCTTTACTCTACTATTTGAGCCAAGAAGAGTACATAAGGGATGTCCGTGTCTCGGTGGGTCTCGGTAAAACAGTTCTAACAGTGCGTTAGAACTGTTTTGCAACTCTGTAACATGTCGATGTGCCCCTGGGTTCAGTAGCGCCTGCAGCTGCACGCACTGTGCATACCTTCAGATTTTCCTTCAAGTTAAAAAGAATAGTTATTGGATCTTTTTTATTATCTAACTCTCTTTATTATTAACAAAACTCTGGAGAAAAAAGATATTTCGTGTGAAAACATCTTGTACATAGGCTTGTACTGGGAGGGTCACATGTCCGTCTTAAAAGTAAATGTTTTAGTTTTAGCATAGTTCTAAGAGGGGTGAGTGGATCCCACCTAAGCTTTTTACCAAGTATGCCGGTCTGGTGGATGGGGGTCGGCTTTCTTTTGTGGTTTTGCAAACTGAAGAGCTAATGATTCACCCGGTTGGCCGACCGTAACATCTGCCGCGCTTTTATTGAGCGTTGCACTAAGATTGTGCTCTTGTGGGTCAGGTGCAGTGATAGTTTTGGGCGTACCATCCGATAATATGCTGAAGGCACCCCTGCCTGGGTTAACACATTAAAGCGCTGTGGCTTTAGTGCGTTAACTTTTACGGTCATAATAACCGTAAAAGTGAACCTATAAGTTCAGTCCATTCATCTGTGTACACCATAATCTCTTTGAGTTCCACCTTGAAAAAAGAAACTGTTCC
Organism: Poecilia mexicana; assembly: GCF_051168715.1. Lineage (NCBI taxonomy): Eukaryota > Metazoa > Chordata > Actinopteri > Cyprinodontiformes > Poeciliidae > Poecilia > Poecilia mexicana. Next base: position 29,101,788 of record NW_028263384.1, read on the forward strand.
AATAAGTAATAAAATGTCCAAAATTATTCCAAAATTCCTGCTGATTATTGTATACAAACACCTAAAAGACACCGCAGATTGTTAGCTTATGATGACAGCCGGCTCTGTCATGGAAAATATTCAAAGTTAGCCTCTTACTTTCCCCGTCAGTTTATCAGATAGAATGAAAGGTGTGAAAAATACAGTCTAATTCAGAGTACTACAGCAGGGCTGAGGATGACAGCCAGTCAGCACAGTGAAGATAAAGGTAATCTCTCTTTTTGAAGTCAGATTTGCTCACACAGGTAGACAAGGTAAGAAGAAAATACATGTAGCAGATCAAAGAAGTGTCACGCTGTATCTCTGGGAGGCTGCCTGTTTGGCAGCTTTGTAAGGAAGTTTCTTTTAGCTTTTGTGTATCACATCAACACTACAAACAAAGGCCAGTCACAGAGGACGGCCCGTCGATGGCAACACATTAAATAAACGCATTACAGCGTCCAGGTTAAGAGACGGGCTTCACATCAGACATTTTCAAAACGTAAACGTCCGTTAAAAGAAGCTTGGATTAGATCAGGGGTGTTTTTATTTTATTCTTTAGATTTTCATCAGAAAATTTAAACAAAAATGTAGAAAATTTTCTTAGAAATTTTCTAAAAAAAAATTTTCAAAAGTTTTCTAGAAAATGTCTGAGATTAATCACAAAATGTCTGAATTTTTGGTGGAAATTTACTCCTTTTATTCTGTCTACAATGGACCAAAAAAAAAAAGTTTTGGCACCCCTGGATTAGATGTTGCTAGAATCTAATTTTATCCTCATTTTGATTTGAAATATGATGGAAAAAACTGCAAAAACAGACCCAGTGTTTTGGTGATGAAGGAAGGGGAAATAAAACCCTTGTCCCTGGAATTAGCTTGTCACGTTTGTGATTCTGGAGCGTTTAAAGCCGCCCTGTGAACATGTTGGGGTCAGGAGACATCATGCAGCGGCGGTGAAAGAAACAGAGGTAATATCATGAGCATGTAGCTGTGAAACTGTTCTGTCTGCTGCAAAATTAACCTCATTTTTACCAAAAACAAAAAAAAAACAGCTTGAACAAACCTGTGAACAGCAGTGTTACTTGCTGGGTTGACATTTCACCAGCAAACCACATGTACAGAAACAATGGCCGCATTCCTCGTGCCTGCTTTTGGCTGAAACCGAGATTTCACTCCTACAAAAGCTTTTTCTTTTCTTTCCACTTCTGATCAACTGTAATCAGAAGAGAAACAGGAGTCTTTTAAATTCCTGTTGTAAACCATCACTACCAGCAATCCAGGTTTTCATTGTTTTAGTTTGGTGTTTAAGCTGCATAATACCAGCTGAGGTGTTTGTATTTGGAAATGTTTGTGGTTGCAGTAGCTGTTGGGTTGTTTATGTTAATATTAACATAAACATTGATCAGCATATTTGATGTTTGATTTTGATGAAATGTTTATTGTTTGCTTCACAATTGATGATTTTTATGACAAACTTTGAACTGTGTTGTCAGTAGGGCTGTTGTAAACGATTATTTTAGTAATTGAGTATTATATTATTCTGATGATTAATCGAGTAATTGAATAAAAATTTGATCAAATAAAACACTGGTCAATTCCACCATAACGCAGTATGACTACTGGATATCAACATCAGTCCAATTTTTCATATTTGAGCTCCCATAACAATAACTTTTCTGTAGTTTAGAAAATTAACCTGTAACAATAATAGGCTCACTGTCTAAGTTAACCTGAAGAAAAGTTATACAAAACTCTGAAATTATATTTAATTTAATAAAGAACCAAGCTCACAAAGACACTTCTATAAATATGTCTATACTCCAGTCTTAAGTTTATCTATTCATCTTCTTTGAACTTGAAAATTGGACCTGAGCTTTCGTCAGCAACTCATAGGTGGAAGTGAGAGCGCTGCGCAACATAATCAATCACTCGGCAGTAAAACGGTTCTCTAAATAATAAAACATAATTTTACGAAGCTTTGAGACATAATTTTCCTCCAGGAATTTTTAATAATAAAGGCACTCAAGTCATTCGAGAAATCGTTACTGCCCTATTTGTCACTCAATTGACTTAATCTAATAAGTCAAAACCAAATTCACCTCTGGTTAATTTATCATCGAATCAGAAGAACGTATAATCAGTTTGTGTTTAAGGTTAGGATTTGGGATTCGTGTGCTTTTCCCTCATCAACATTCCTACATCGCTATTAGTCTGACCAGAACCCTGAGGCCAGGTTGCCATTCCAGAAACCTTGAAGTTTCTCACAACGTAAACCAAGAAGGCGTTCTTCAACAACATCCAAGAATTCAAGCTGTGAAGGGCCACACAGACATGTTTTCTGGTCACGTTGTGGACTGGATGTAACCTGAAAAAGCACTTGGGGAATAAAAATGAAGCTGAACGTGAAAACTGCAGGTCTGTAGAGCCAAAAAAAAAAAGTGTCTGCTGTGTCTCATTTAAAACAAGCACAGACACTCCTATAAATAATTCACGCTGGGAGTAGTACCTGAGTATCCACTGGGGTTGACTATTTGATATTTTATTCTGTGTCAAAAGGCTAAGTCTGATTTTATACAGATGCTTTTTGCTCTGCTGTGAGCCAGAATGATGATTAAGTGTTTCTCTGAGGCCAAGGTTCAGTTCTTTGAAGGAGGTAAAGCCTTTCGTATTAAGTGATCTCTCTCTCTGATTTACAAATGATTAAATCACAAGCTTTGCCTAAAGGGCTCCCAGCTATGCTATGGGCGTATTCCTAGACGTAATACAGCCCAGAGTTGCCAGATCTGACGGACTGTTTCCAGCCAAAAAACAACGTAAAAAAATAACAGTTTTAATGTAACTCAGATATAAAATCTTCTGTCCCAGACATCATAGACTTGTGACAATTCACAACATTTTGTTGGTCCTTCATTGTATTCTGACTGGAACCAGATGCAATTGGGACTGCAAAGATTTGACTCGTTGAACACAGTAGGCGCTTTTCCACTGGCAAGTCGCGCTCTAACCGGTTGATGTTCGGTTCTACACCAGGCAGTGATCTGTGATCTTTGGGCAGGACCTGAGCAGCAGCAGCTGTGGTCAACTCAGCAATGGGGAGGGTTCTGGTTCTGATGGACTAAAATAAACCCAGATATTTCATTTTGTCTTACAGAAATTCATAGGTGGCCCAGACATGATGATAAAGGCTCAGATCAGCTGATTATTTCACTATAATTACATTCTGGCACTTTATTTTTTAAAATATGCAACCTTTTGGATTTAAGTAATGCAGACAAAAGATGTAAACAAATAGCCACGCATAAACTTTATTATTTTTAATCCAAATGAAAAATTTAATTAACATCACAATATTATTTAGTTCCAGTGTTTCACACAGTTTCACACAAAACAGCAGCTCAATCAGAAAGCTGACCACAGCTGCACCATTTCTCTCTTTATTAGCTTCAGAGCAGCTAGCTGCTAGCATCGCTGCTAACTCACGGTCATTCTGATGCTAAAGTTACCGCCTGTGTTCACATGTTCCTGCTGCTGCTCTTGATTAAACTCATAATTTAACTCCTAAGTACTGAGCAGCTCTGACAGCGGCCCACAGCTAAATGCTAAACGCTGTTTTCAGAACGAGCCAATCAATGAATGCTGTCAGCTGCCAAAGAAAATAAAACCTGGGATAATAAAGGAAATGGCGCCCCCTTCATTTCCGGAGTGGTCTGCCAGGTGGTCCGCCCCTTACTGCTTGTTCATTTAATACTCGGCTCATATTGGCCCATTTCTACATCATTGATACCTACTTTGTACTTAATTTGTAACTTAGCATAACCATCCGAAGACAAACTTTTCTGTCGTTGCTCATCCCTCAGACTTCAATGCGAAGGCTTTCAGAAATCTGCTGCCATGGGTCTTCATCACATTACAGCCACTTTGGAAACTGAAGCGACTTAGAGCGAATAACGGCCTGGAGCCATGAATTATGAATGAAGAGGGGAATACATAATTTAGCAGGTTTTGTTGCATATTTTATGCTGATCATTTTTCCTTTCATTTAGGAGTGTCAATTACCTTTCTGCAACAACACACATGTTGAAATATGACAAAATAAAATACAATGCATCAGGCAGGTACATTAATTATTCAATGTTTGATCATTTTGGTTATGTTTTTATTTGAATATTTATCATCATTAATTAAAATGGACAGCCAATTAATTTTTTTTACATGTTTTTATTTATTTGTTTGGCATTTTGTTCCTTTTGTGGTGGTTTTTTAGCCATTTCAGCTTCCAATTTGTGTAAATCTAGTCCACAAAAGAATAATATGATTGTTGAAAATTTAATATATTAATGTAATGTTTGCAAGTGTCTCTGATCTGCAGGCTTCACAATTCAAATGAGCTTTCAATAAACGCATTAAATGTTTAACTGAGCTCTGTTTGTGAATAGCCTTCAGAGATATGCTGCCATCTGCTGTTATTAAGCAGATATTGCATTCACTGTTCACCTTAAATTAGTTTAACTTCTAATGTCAAGCTCAATACATAAGAATATCTATAAAATTATACCCATTTCTTTATTTTGATTCAAAAAGTGAGTAAAATTCACAAAGAGTCATCATAAAAGAAGCTGGACGCTCAAAGACGGCTGTATCCAAGAATATCAGTGGAAAGTTGAGTGGAAGGAAAAGGTTTGGTAGCAGCTGGGATAGGAGAGGATTGTGAAACAAACCCATTTAGGAGTCTTCTTGTGTTAAGATGTTCCTTAAGCAGGGATGTCAGAAACATTACTTGGACTAATGAGAAAATTTTTTGTTGAAATTTAAAATAGAGATCCCAGAGTCTGAAAGAAGAGCAGAGAAGATCTTTTATCAAGTCCAAAGTCCCTCCAACCATCTACCAGAAAATCTTAGAGCTCTATCAGAGATAATTTACTGAAATAAATTCCCTTTGTGATGATTTTCTAATTGAGATTCACCTTTAAATTCTGTTTTTCTTTTTATTTCATGTTTTGACAGAATCTCACTGAGAACGACATCAGAAAGTTCAGCCTCCTTCAGCAGCCGTAAGTAAGCCCCAACTTACTTTTTTATTTATGCAGAAAACAAATTTATGAAAATGACTGAGTACTACAGAATCATACTAAACAAGTTGAGGCTCTACTGAGGTAAAAACATTTTAAAAATTAACTTAGAATATTTGAAGTGACGTGACATTCGGGACTGGCCATCAATTTGTCACAAAAAATTTGTTTTAATGCATTTAAAAGGGAGAATCCAAAACTTAATCGGTTCAGAGCAGTCCAGCTCTTATGACACATTTTTTAGTATTTTCATTTGCATACACGAAACAAACTGCTCTATGAGCGAGTCGTTCCATTTTCATGACCACTACGTTCTCTAATTTTTACTGCCAAAATAAAAGACTACATTTTGTGAAAATGTGCAAGTAAAACTGACTCGAGAGTGTTTATTTAAAAAGGTCTTGTGTCTAAATAAAATTAACTTCTTCAAGTGAAAATTATAAAGAGTCTGTAAGCGTGTAAACTTTTCTAGCTTTTTCTCACACTGTAAAACATTTTAAGATGGTTTAACTTGAAAATGCAACTTACCCACATTATCAAGTTAAAACAACTATTTATTTTACTTTAGATTAATTTAAATTCTTGTTTCAAATTGCATGAATAAAATAATAAGTAATATCAATGTAACGCACTTCCATCTCAGGATACAAAAACATGCCGCTAAGCATTCTGGGAAGTAATTCCCACTCCTGTCTTTTTCCTCTTTCATTTTTTTTAAAGTGCTAACTTAAAAACTCTTGCAGGTTTGACAAAATTAATAAAAAGTTAACACAACTTACTGTTGTAAGTTTATCTTTCACAATCTCACATTTAGGTTCGAAATCTAGAACTTGCCAAACAGAAGATAGTACACACAACTCGGTATCGCTCAGAAAAACTGTTTTAATTCCTGATAATTTCCTATGAAATGAACCAAAGATAAATGCTGCTAACAGACATGAAATCACATACTTGCTGTGATTCTCAGAGCGCTTTAAGTTAGAAACTCGGCCCATCCCACTAAAGCTATGAGTTCTCTGGAAATACTGTGGTAAGAGCAAACGTTGTGTTTGTGTTTACAGCTGTGTGCAGCAGCTGGTTTGATTATATAGATGGGAAGAGGCAGACAGAAGAGATTTGGTTATGCCTGACTGCATATGCATTTTCGTCTGAAATGTTCATTTCCTCTTTATTTATGGGTTATGTAACCTTTTTCCAACCTGAAACAAATTCCCCTTTTAGAGGTGCCAGCTCTGCTGAATAAGAATTTCTGTTCAGATTAATAGAAAAGATTTACATATGTTCTCTTTGTTAAAAAGAAGTTCTTGGATTCCTGGTTTTATGTTTAAATAACAAGGTAATGGAAATGTACTTCCTTATTTTGTTAATTTATTGTAAAAGTTGCCGTTTTAGAAGAATATGTAATTTCATATTTAAATTTTTAGTGCTTTAATGGGATCCACTGTTAGTTGAACATGTTGCCTAAATATGTTGTAATTTGCCTATTACCTTTAAAAAAAATGCTGTTTGTGATACGTCAAAACACATAATTGCTTCAAAACATAAGGCCAAAAGGTGTCACTGTTGGCTGTAATTTAAAAAAATAATAAGTTAGGTGAATCTGCATCTCTTCCTACATGGAAAAAAAGAGCGCAGGGGAAAATTGACGGAAACAACTTAAGAACTTGTTTGTGCTCTCAACATTTTTCTCCAGAAGACATTGAGTCATCTGTTCGAGCAAAACTGTTGAAGGCTCAAATAGATGGTCGTTACCTTAGCGAGAAAAAAAAATAAATGCAGTGCCACAGTTTTTATCCACAAAGCACCTGAACCCCACTGCCGGTGTTACGTCGATCCGCGTTTGTAACACCTGCTGGGGAGCAAAAACCGCTGACAGAAAAAGCTCTTACTATCTAACTGTGTTTTAGATGTTAACGCAGTTTACTGCTACTACGAACGGAGCTAATTGCTTCTGTCGCCAGTACTGAATGTGAAACCACAACCGACACTGGACCCTAAGCAGCCGTTACCAGAACGGACTTACAGAACTACTTACCGGCCGGATCGCAGTCCGACCAGAGGCAGCAACACAAACACTTGCAGCTTCTCGGACCACTTTTCCTCTTCCTCCACTTGGTCCCCCTCATCTTCATTACTCCTTGTGATTTATACATTCCAATTGATTCCCGTTCAAATTGAAAGGGCTTAATGACATTACCCATCGCCAAAACAAACTCTTCTTCTTTTTGTATTTTATTGGCGGATGACCAACTTAAGGTGCATTTACTGCGGTTCAACTTAAATGTGGAACCACAGTGTGGAAAAATGACTCGCAAAAGAATGTCAGGCAGACTACGTCACTGTCTGTTTTTAAATCGCTTCTTTAAGCTTTTTATAGAGACAAAAACAACGTAAGAAGAACCTGTGTGTGCTCTCAACATTTCTCTCCAGAAGACTTTGAGTCATCATCTCACCATGTGAGATGTTGGTTTGAGATGGTGCTTTTTTTTATTTTAGTTTAGGTTTTTTTCTTTTTGCATGGCAAGCTACGAGTTACTTTGTATTTTAGTAGTGTAACGTAAAGTCATTTATAATTTCTTATGTGTTTTTATGTATTATGATGTTCTACAGATAGTAAACTTTATCAAAATGCACACAGAGATGGTGTATTTAGAGATACACCACCTCTGTGACCACAATGAGAACAATAGTGAATGCAAAGCATCATGAACACCAAACACAGCAGACAGGCCAGGAAGAAAGTTCAGGAGAGATTTAAAGGGGCGATAAATTGGCTTTTTTAGCTTTATGTCATGTTATAAAGTTATTTCCTCATCAAAAACATACCTGGAGTGTTGCCTCAATTCTTTCACGCATGTTTGAGAAACCCTTGAATCTCCCATTGAAACCATTCAGCTGTTGAGATGAGTTCCTGAAGGCGGAGTTTCAAATTTATTTTAATTTCTTTCTATAACAACTAGACATAACATAGTTACTGGATTGTGCTAGAAAATACATAATACTGCCTCTTTAAACCATTTTGAGGTGATAAATTGTCAAAAATGTAAAGGGCAAGGTAAAAATACAAGCCGAACAAGAAATGCTATAGTCAAATGGACAGTTAGCATGGCACAATTTGGGGTTTTGTGGAAAAGTAGTAAGAAGAAAACCATTTTTAAAAGAAGATCTCCCATTTGGAGTTACACAAGCTTTTTGGGACAAACATTTTTTGAAGGTTCTCTGGTCAGATGAGGCATAAATTGATGTTTTTGGTCTACAAGTACAACAATTTCTGCAGAGAAAAAGGTTAAGGTTTTCTTAAATATAGTAGATTTTTAGACTTCCAAAAGAAATTATTGTTCCGACCAACCACTTAACATTTCCATTTTCAGTATTACTGTGGTTCATTGTGCACATGTTGAACCAGGAAATTAAGTTTTAAAGCAACATAGCATGTCATGACCTGTCTTTTTATTGAGCTGTGGTATTCTGTGCAGCCGCTAAACTTAACAACCACTCAAATTATTCCTCTGATAATTTTAGTATGCACCTGTGTGTTTCAGGTGCATACTAAATAAAGTTTATTATAATGAGACATGAAAAACAAAAACCGTAGACAGAGTTAGCTGCAGAACCGTGATGTTGCAACATTTTCCACTGGGCGTAAATATATCAGAATCTTCTCTGTAATGACTAATATTTCATGTAAAATCAAGTTCCAATCCAAATAAATAATCTCTTTGCAATTATATTGGCACAATGTGACACAATAACTGCAGCTGAGCATGTATTGCCTGTTGGTTTAAAAAAAGTTATCTTTAAAGTAAACATCCTGTGTAGACATCTGGTGACACTGGAGAGGAACCACTCCCTTCAAACAGGAAGAAACCTCCAGCAGAACCAGGCTGAGTATGACCATCTGCCGCAACCAACGGGAGGTTGGAAGGACAGGAAGTAGACAAAAAAAAAAAAGCCCCAGACCAGGTGCATGTTTGACAAACAAAGACTGCACAGGTATTGGCAGAAATAGTGCTAATTATCGCTATCAGGGAAAAAAGAGTGGGAACAGAAACACTGAGCCAGGAATACTTTCCATTACAAATGTGCATAAAACTTTGTCAATATTCCGTTAATTTCGCAAAAAATAAATTTTGCAATTGTGGTGTTTAACTACAACTTAATTTAAATCCATGTGTATAAGCTTATTCATGCAATAAGTAATAAAAAAAAAATCATGGAGCACCATGACCCTCCAACTACTTCCTGTCATCGTCTTCATTGTGGTTTCTGCCAGTGGCAACATCCTGTTAAGAACTCCGGTCGTCGTGTGAAAACAGTTTTTCCATAGCAATTTTGCGAAATAAACCAATTTTGATACAGCAAAAAAAAAATAAAAAAAATAAAAACTTCATCCTAGCGCCAAAACTTTTTATCCAAAAACTTGAGTTTTTTCAAAATTGCCGTGTTTCCATGAAGCTAATTTATTTTCAAAATGTTAAATAGTATATGTAATCATACAATGGAAACAATACAGGAATGAGATTCAGCTAAACATGGATTCTAGTTTCTATTTTAACCTGTAAAGAAAAATGGCGACATATATGTTTCAGGTGCACACTAAATAAAGTCTATTATTAAGAAACATGAAAAACAAAAATCGTAGAGAGTTAACTGCAGCATTAGCGCTGTCCAAGCTTTGTTCATGGAAGAAACAAAACCTAGAAAACATAAACATGCTGGCCTGGGTGTATTAATCAGCTTGAGTAAATGCATTGTCCAGGAAATAGTCTCATCCCAACACAGAAGTACTTTAGCAGAAATAAAAGGCAATCAGAGAACTGAAGGCTAAAAAAGGGAAATACAAGCAAATGATGCCAAAATGGAGAGAGAAAAAAACTAAACTTATGGCAGGATAATATAATCAAAAAAGTAAAGTTCTGGTCTCAAAAGTAAATATGCTGTCATTCTTACAGATAAAAAAAAACTTTTAAAGTTTGTTCCACAGAACCAGGTGTCTAAAAACTCTACACTCTTTCTGCTTTTATTAAAAAGTTAATCTGCAGTCTGAACATTTAGAGCTTCACACAAACAAAGTGACAATTTAAAATTAGACTCTGGATTTAAAAATAACGAGAAGCTAATTTTGAAGATGATATCTCCTTTTATTTTTTTTGTTGTTTCTTTTTTTACGTGGAGGCTTTAACACTTATTCCCTTAGGAAATGAAGTCACAGGATGTCAAAATTTACTCACTTCACAGAAAAACCACGTGAAGTTTCTTGTTCTTTTTCAAATCTAAAGTCCATTTTTCTGCCATGATTCTTAAACATCCAGAGGCCTGGTCAGTGAATGATGTCGACGTTTCACAAAAACCGCTTCCTGTTTTTCTGATCATGTGCTGTGACAGCAATTATTTTGGCAAATTAAAATAAGTGTTCAAAAAGAATCGCCATGGCAACCACGCATGTGGTAATCTTCATGACAGGAAAGGCTGCAGACTCATTTTCTTTAGGCTGCTATATATAGCAAAACCTTGGGATTGCAACACGGTGTTTTCCATGACATGACCCCACTTAAATTAGATAAAGTTACATCTTTATTACTCTACTGAATGCTCTAAAGCTTATATAATATTTTACCAAAGCATCAATACATTTGAATGGGTTATTATTTGATACATTAATAGATCGTTTTGTAATTGCTACACTGCAAAAACACAAAATCTTACCAAGTTTCTAGTGCAAATATCTTAGTTACACACTTGTTAAAAGTAACTTTAGCATGATATAGATATAATATTTAATTTTTTAGCAAGATATATTTTCATATTAGACGTTAATTTAAGTTAACAAGCAAGCAAAAAGTATTTTGTCATCAATATTAAGGAATTATTTACTTAAAAAAAGCTCCCACATCATGCTAGAAAGTTACTTTAACTTAGTCTTATTTCAAGTGTAGAAATTAGACCAAACATACTTTTTTCAGATTTTGTGTTTTTACAGTGTTCAATACATTTCTGTCAAAGTTGTCTTTTTAATACATATTGTCTTATGAAGGTGTTAAAAGGGCAACTTCTGCTGCTGGAAAAAGGGCGACATTGAAGAAAATCACAAAGCAACATGTGATGCAAGAAAGTGTGGTCAAAAACAAGAAGTGATTTTTTTCAGACTCAGGCAGCTGGAACAAAAGCACTCCCTTTTTTCTCAAGACTGACAGTCATGCAGAGCGTTCGTTTGCTAACCTGCTAATAGCGCGGCAGCACAGTCCAAACCTATCAGAGGAATAAAGCTCGGAAAATGTCAACTCTTGGGTTAAATGTAAATATGGATACGTTGAATAAACTTGCAGCGCCTGCAACAGCAAAGATTCGGTAAGAAGTTGATTTTAAATGTTTAATAGTTGATCCTGATCATTTTTGTTGCTCAGTAAGCTGTGAGCACAAATTTATCGGGTTTCTCTAATAGATATTGAAGGTTTTTCTAAATAAAAGTGGGGAAAAAATCTATTTGTGAAGAGGAATTCGTGTTCTGAGGACATATTTCTGAATGGCAGTGTTGTGTCTTTCAGGCAACTTCAGAAAATGGTTCAAGACATCAAGAAAAATGACGGCAGTCTGCTGAATAAAATCAGAAGGTCAGTGTCTGAAACATCCTGTCGTCTTGGTAATAAAGCTGCTTTTATAACATCTTCCATTTGTGACTTAGTCAAGGCGATTTCATTTGTAGAGCAAAAAGGCAATTCAAAGTAGTTTAAAAGATTAGACAGAAAATAAATCAACAAGCAAAAAAGAAAACATTTAATTACATTGGCAGAGTAAGGAAAAACAATAACTGGTCACTTTATGATGTTCCCATTGTTATTAATCAAAGGCAGTAAATCTAAGCAAATTGATTTATAGTCTTGATGTAAGGGAACTTAGCGTTTCAGCAGTTTTACAGTTTTCTGGAAGTTTGCTCCAGAGCAGAGGAACTTAAAAACCAGAAAACCTGAGTCGCCTGATAACTTCTTACCACAACAGATCCTTATTATATAACCATTCAGTGATTTTATTTGAATTTATTTGAGTAACTGTAGAGCTGTGTTGCACACTGTAAAACATTTGACGGTGGTTTAACTTGAAAATGAAAGTACACCTGCTGCCTTGAAAATGCAGTTTAAGTCAACAGGAAAAAATTTTTTTGCTTAAAACTCAGAAATTAAAGTTAATGAAATTGATTTACCAACAAGAAACAAACTGTCTAAAAGTTGTTTTGTTTTTTAAGTTCATTAATCTGGAATTGTGAGTTTTAACTTAATGCTGGAATTTAAACCAATATTAATTATTTCACAATATGCAAGAAAAAAAAACTGCCTTCGCCCAGTTAAAGAGCATTTCTGCATTATTTCCACACATTGTCGAGTTAAAATAACTGTTTATTTTACTTTAGAAAAATTAAAATTCATGTTTCAAACTGCATGAACAAAATTTCTGATCTGACAATGAATTTTATTAAACATCACAGTAAATTCTGCTCAAAAACATTTAGTGAGAACAGGACATAAAATGAACATTTGCCTTAATAAAACACCAGAGTCAGATCAATGTAACGCACTTCCATCTCAGGATGCAGGAACATGCCGCTAAGCATTCTGGGAAATAGTTCCCACTCCTTCCTTTTTCTTCTTTCAGTTTTTTAAGTGCTAGCCTAAAAAGTCTTGGAGGTTTGATAAAATTAATAAAAAGTTAACACAACTTACTACTGTAAGTTTATCTTCCACAAACTCACACTGAGGTTCGAAATCTAAAACTTGCTGAATTTACTTAAAAAAGCAGGCACAACTACATGCGACTGAAATGTTTCACAGTGCAGTAGCGTCTTCACTAAAACTAAAACATGTTGTTCAACATTTGCTCAGTACTTCTGTCACTTGCATATAGCTATTCTGTCCACTTGTCTGTTTTATGTAGGAGGAATTTATTTTTCGAAGTCGGCTGATCTAAAAATTCTCCGTGCGGTTTGCGTACAGTACATGCTTCGCTGGACAATGCCAATTCCTCTTTCACAAACGTTGGAAAGAGAGAGCGGCGCATAGACCAAAAATACCTAAAACAGATGGCCGTTCTCTCACTTTCCTTTCCTGAAATGAGTCTGTTTGTTCTCACATTGCTTTGCAAATATCTGATTAATTTCAGTAATTTGGTTCAAAAAGTAAGACTCCAGTTTTATTACACACAGAATGGTTTATTCTAAGCTTTTATTTCTGATAAATGCAATAATTACGGCAATGATTAGCAGTCAATATCGAAAACAAAAAACTGGAAAACAATGTCTGATGGGAGTGAGGAGAGACGAACTTAAGGAAACCCAGAATATAATATTGAAAAAGATCAATGACTAATCAGTTTTTATAGAGAAGTCTTCTGATATTATCTAAGGAATAAGGGGGTGTCAGCAGTCAAGCAGACAACTTGAGAATCTTAATGCTCACTTTGTTTCACATACAAGCATATTAATGGAAAGTTTACTGGAAGAAAAAAGTGTGGGAGACTAAATGTGTTCCAGTGGCTAAAGAGCCACAGTACAAACACAGTTCAACAGACATGTCCAGTGGTCCAAAGTCCCTTTTTCAGATGAAGTAAAGTTAAAACAACTTGGGCTGGACGCCATACAGATTGTTTAGTATACTGACATGTTTTTATTGGTCTTCTATCTGGCTGGATGGTATGGCTGAAAAACTTATAACAATATAAGCGTTTCATATCAGTCGATACCAATAGTTATTGATTTGTTTTTGTTTTAAATGTCTGAAATACGGCCGTACTGGTGACGTGACCTACCTTTAATGATTTACCTGCAATTTTAACTCCACTCCATTGTTTTTCATTTTAAAGCAGTTATGAGTGAAGGTGGCGGAACCTTAAACTACTGCTGCGCTGACAGGTTGTTGCTAGGTAACCAAAGAATGAGTGAGTTGCTAGGTAACCAAAGAGAGAGTGAGTCGATTCCACCAACCTGGCTTTGCTATCTCAGAGGATGAGGGGCTAACATCTTTCCTCTGCCTACATCTCCCAGAATGCTCTGCGGAGTTCAATGAATATTCTACATATTTAATATCGAACATTCTATCTGACATATTATCTAGTGATGTTGATTATGTGTCTATCGCAAGATATGTTGTCAATTTATTGTCCAACAAATTAATACAATAAATAAGCTTTCAGAATTGTATTTTTTCTTTCTGAGTGGTTATTGTAGATGATTGATTCTTGTAAAGTCTCACAGCCGAGACTTTACAAAGAAAAAATCTTCACAGATGTGAGTTCAATAAATTGATAATCATAAATAATTATTCCTGTTCTTATTGTTTTATTTACGACAGACTGAAAAGACCACCTCGTCCAAACGTTCCTGTCAGAGACTACAGAGGTAAGAATTCAGCGATAACAGCTCAATATAGGTCCAAAATAATATTAATAACAAAAAAATGATTATACTGAATGACTGTATTAATTAAACATAACAAATATGAAAGGACAGCTTTCAATTAAGACAATCAAAATGTTCTTATCAGGTCTTTTTTCACAGATTAGGACGTTTGTTGAATGCAGTTTCACTTCCTCAGCTCTCGCCTGAGTGAATTTATGAGCTAAATTATTGCAGTTTCTGTTTAAATGCATCATAAATCCGTTTGGTTGAAGTTCGTTTTGGGGTTTGGGAGGTGAGGCAACACGCTCTGCTTTTCCCCACAACAGGATGGTGCACTCAAAGCCCAGGCATCTTCCTAAAAATAGACAAAGAGCTCCAGCACCTGCACATTACCTATGACTGTTTGGGGGTTTTTAAGTATACTGCGAATTTAAAGAGTTTCAGTTTCCATTTATGATGAAATGAATTTCTGTTTGCAGATTTCAGAGACAACGATCAGTGCTCTGATCCAGAATACGTAAGTTGCTTTAAATGAATTCAAAACCAGTCATTTTGGTTTCAGATATTCCTTTGAAGAGTTACAAATGTGTTGTTTCCAGAACGAGCCATGCGATGACCCGCCTGAAGATGACAACTATGAGCCTCCTCCGGTCCACAGAGAGTTCACCAGAAGTCCCTTCACTTCCTTACCAAAGGGGGAGTATCTCGGTCAGTACTGCAACCAGAACATATCCGATACATTGACTAATTTCTTCCACAAGATACGAGTCATTTTCAAGTGTTTTCTTTTTCCAGTAAATTGCAAAATAATCAGAAAAACATTTTCATAGATTAATACGTTTTCACACTTATGTTTCACTAGCCCTAATCCTTGGTTTAGCTTCACTTTTAGCAACTTAGCTTTTAGCCATTAGCATTAATTTTGGCAAACAAAGCAGCAGGACTAATTGAAAACCAATTGTCTTAAGTTGGGCCCATTTGAAATTCATTAGCAAATGTTAGCATGCTAAAATTTAATGCTACACAGATTAACAAATAAATGTCAGTGTTCACACATGGTAGCATTTGTGCATGCTAGCATTTACAATTTAGCATTTATAGCTAGCGACCATCACAAATAAGTCTTGTTGCTTATCAGTAAAATAATTTAACCTGAAAAAGAAATGTTTACATTTCTGGGACACAGAGGAGATTTTGTCTATTACTAGTGCACTGAACTAAATACTTGAACAAATAATTTACTTTTTATTTTATCTATTTTTTACAAATACCTTGATGTCTTGTTTCTTGTCTTTGTTCTTCTTTCCAGACAGCTGTCTTGCCCGACCAAGCCGACCTCCCAGGAAGCCCGTCCGTCCTGTTAAAGCCTCCAAACAACTTCCTCCTGAACCGTCACATCCATGGAGCGACAAAGAAGTGCAGCAGCTTTCTTTACCTCGCTTAAAGCTTTATTAAGCGCCTACCTTTATTAAAACTTTCTTTTCTTGTTTTGCAGGAAGACTACATAGACCCAGATGCTAATGGTGAGGACGACTACATAGAACCCACAGAGAATTCATCTCCAAGTAAGTAGATATTATGCAAAAGAAACATATGGTTACAATTGGCAGAAAATGTGAATTTATATATGAAATGTTAATAATTTGTCAAATGTTTATCTTGCCTTTCCTTACACTCTACATTAGAAGGTGGAAACAGAAGTGACTATCCCATTTTGCCTCCAGCTTTACCAGATCGTCCATCCAGTCCGGAAGGTGAGTTTATTTAATATGCTGATCATATGAAACCTTTCTTTAAACGTTGCTAAGTACATCTTGAATCACTTATTTTCACTTTGTCAACTTAGGGTGTTTTCTGGTAGACTTGGTTCAATTGGAAACCAAAATTGCAAATTGTTTGTTTTCACGCTGCACTGACTCAGATGATCCAAACTAATTGAAAAACCTGTTCCCCT
Organism: Poecilia mexicana; assembly: GCF_051168715.1. NCBI lineage: Eukaryota > Metazoa > Chordata > Actinopteri > Cyprinodontiformes > Poeciliidae > Poecilia > Poecilia mexicana. Next base: position 29,118,214 of record NW_028263384.1, read on the forward strand.
CCTGGCCTGTGGCGGTGCTGCACCAAGAACCACTGAACAAATGACATGAAAACACTGAGCACAATTTCCTTCGTAAAATATTTTAAAAATGGAGTAGCATCAGATTTTAGTGGTTGTAGGATTTCTGTTTTGTCGTTGGTAAAAAACCATGATCCATTTCTCCCGCTAGTGCCAGACTCACTCGTTTGAGTTGGTTGTATTTACCCAGAATGCCCTGTGCTGTAATGAACTTCCTGTTTTTGGACATATGCATTTGAGCCGCACCCCAGTTCACGTCAACTAAACCGAGACCGAGGCTTAGGCGGACCAGAGTTCGCATCAGAAACAAACCAGACTTTCTAGCTAAATAAACTAAAGTTTGATTCAAGCAGACTAAACAGGGTTGGTGTGAATGCACCCTTAAATACAACTACCTGTATGTAGTGCTTCAAAAAAGACAACAAATATATAAATCAGCATAATGGAAAAGTTGGAAAAATTGAAGCAGCTCTGCCTGAAAACAGTGCAAAGTGCTAGAAAAAGAAAAAAAAAAGATTCTCTCTTCTGCAGCATTACTAGGTGACATCACATATACAAGCTACAAATAACTTAAGGACATGCAGCATTAAGTTCACAAGAAATTCAAATGTGAATATGCACTGTAAACAGGCGGGAAAAACTAGTTTGTGCCACAAAATAACTAACTCACAACTAATACCTTAAGTTTCTGCAGCATTTTCTGTGAATAACAGATTTGCAAAAGGTTGTTAGATGTACAGTGGCTTGTAAAGAAAAATATTTTTAAAAATAGTTGTATCACAAGGAATAATTTGCCAAACAACATTTTATTGGCCAAGCGCAATGTAGTCTTCCTCTGAGAACCATTTTAGTTTTAATAATTTTTAATGTCATAAAAAAATATATTCCTTTCTAATTTGTAGTCAACAAGCAGGATGTTGTTCAAAATAATTTGTAAAAAAAATAAAAAATAAATTCTTTGTGCAGTGATTTAGCTTAGTGAATCAGTAACACATTGACAAAATCTCTTCTGCATCATTTTAATTGCAGTTAGAAACATCCCAGAAATGAAACATTTCTTTTTCAGGGTAAACTAATTTTACAGATAATAAATAAGACAAGGTAACATTTGCTATTGGATTTTAAAAAGGCCCAACTTAAGACTAACAGTTTTTAAATAGTCCTACCGGGTTGTTTGGCAAAACTAATGCTAATAGCTAAAAGCTAAGTTGTTAAAGGTGAAACTAAGGCAATTAGCAAAGGAATAGGGCTGGTGAAACATGTTGTTAGGAGCTCGTATGTGTGAAATAGAAATGAAAATATCAGATTATTGATTTAGTTGCAAAAGTGACTTTTCTGCTACGTGACTGATTCTCCCCTTGTTTTGTTTTTTTTGTTTTGTTTTTTTTGACAGATTTGTATGAAGAACCTGAGAAAGAGGCAAGTTGCTGTAACTTCACTATTTTTCTATGAATAATAATTACTCAATAGGAACAGTAATATGTGGAACATGCTGTAGTTTACCTATATTTTTTGTCACTTTTACAGGAACCATCTACGCCTCCACAGAGAAACACGTCAGTTTTAGACTTTATTACAGCATATTTCCACATAATTTGTTACATTTTATGCTTTATGTGTAATCCTAAAGTTGGCAGAATTGAATACAATTAAGACTGGATGTGGACAATGTCCATAAAGATACAAATTCGTAGTTGTATTTAAGTTGGAATTTAAATAGGAAACAATTTTATTTAACGTCTACATTTAAGAATTATTAATGCTTTTGACAGAAGAAAATTCTTGCAATATTTCCTTTAAATCATTCTGAAATAGTCAAATTTAAAGAGCTAAACCCCAAAACGTTGCACAAAAATCTAAATGTACCTTTAGAAAAGTATTTCTAATACCAGAATTTCTAATTTATCTGGTCACAAGTCTGAGAAATATTAATTGATTTAAGACAGCTGCAGAAAATATATGTTTATAATGAATTATTATAATTATCACTAATTATAAAATCTTGGTTGCATGGTGATGAAACAGTGTATAATACTTGTTATTTCAGTCAGTTCTTAATAGTGATCTGTTGTTTTATACAGCATTATTTCCATTAATATCCCTCACTTTGCCTTGTTACAGCCAGAAATATCTGTGTTTTATTTGGATTACATGAGAATAGTGCATAATTGTGGAGTAGAAGGAAAATAATAATTTTACATAATATAATTATTTCCCATTACAGCAAGACAAGATCGGTAAACTTGCAGCCAAAACTACAACAGAATGGTTTGATCACAGCATTTTCATATATTACAATGGCCCAGTCAAAGTTCTGACCTATATTCTATTGAGAAAAACACTTCAAAATGTATCTTCACAAACAGTTTTCATCCATTCTAACCAAGAATAATCAAAAACTTAAGATGTGTAAAGCCGGTAGAAACATACTTGCTGCTGTAATAGTGAATCAGCACACACGCTTTTCAGATTTTTAGAAGAAAAAAAATAATAATAATGTTAAATTTTCCTTTAATATCAGAATTATGCTTTAATTTATGTTGGTTTAACACTTAAAATCCCAGTGAGATACATTAAAGATTGTGGTTTTAACAAGAAAAAAACGCAGAAAGCTTGAGCCGTATAAAAAATGTTGTACAGTATTTGCTTTTCAGTAAATTATTAGAATATTCCCCCTCTTTTATTTTATGATTATGAAAAACTTTATAAATACATCTAGCATCATTTTTTTTTTCTTCATAGATTTTGTCCACCTCCTTCCAAACCGGGACCTTCTTTACCAAAACCAACACCCAGGTAGGAACCAAACCTATGCTAAATCACTAAATTGTTTGAGTCGCCATGAAATTGTTTTTGCCAGTTTATTCCTGGCTTCCACTTGTTTGAGACAAGCTAATTTGTCAATGTGCGTTCACACTGCAGCCTAAAGTGACCCAATTCCGATTTTTTTGACGTAATGCGACCTGTATCCGATCTTGTCATGGCAGTGTGAACAGCACAGGTCAGATTCTTTTTCGAATGTGACCCATATCCGATACGTATCCGATTCAAATGCGACCTAACGTTCAGGTCGCATTCATCCGAACAGAACGTCACTGATTCTCAACAAATCTCACTATTCTGCGTCCTGATACGCGCAAGCGGGAAGAAAAACAAAAACCATGACGGACAATATGAGGATTAAGTTGTTAATATGCTGCTCCGACTGGACAACAACGTCAAATATGTAAGCTAAGCTCCACCGTTAGCCTCCATGTTTACTTCCGCAAACACTGAGCACTTCTTCTTTTTATGGCGGTTGGCAGAACACTGAGAACGCTGACGCTATTGCGCCCTCTACTGCGCATGCGGGACACTTCCAGGTCGTTTGCCCGTTCGGACTGCAGAACGCATACAGGTCGCCATTACTGGCAGTGTGAACGCCCCCGGCAAAAAAATCGGAGTTGCCAAAAAATCGGAATTGGGTCACTTCAGGCTGCAGTGTGAACGCACCATAGGGTAGGTAAGTTTTACCTTACAAAGGTAAAACTTTGTGAAAGTAACACACCTGGTAGGAGCTCATAGAGGCCGTATATACAAAATAGCTGAAGTAGTTAGCTTAGAAACCGACCCCTCCTCCCTTCTAACATATTGATCAAATTACCGACTTTTCCTGAATTCAAACCACATGTTTTATATCATTATGTCATAAACAGAGTTTGCCGTTAAACGGAAGCAGCATTGAAAAGGCACAACAGACGAGATGCTAACCAGTTTTTTTTCCCAAACATGCTAGGCTCCATGACGGTGCGGCACTGTCTCCATGGTTACTAACGGTTATACACATACCTTTTCCATAATGCGATATTTGATATCTTTCTAATCATACATACTATAAGAACGTTAATCTTCTTACCTTTTAAAAAGTGTTCGCTGCCAATCCACGGTTACACTGAGGGCTGACAGTCATTGTGATTGACGGCTGGTATCCATCCCTGCTGTATCTTTACTAATTAAAAGTTAAAAGTGAAATGCAAAAGTTTGCTTTACATCCTTTTCTGATTGTGAAGCCGACCGCATAGTATATTATGAGCATTTTAAAGTGAAATGAACTAAATAGAAGCGATATTAGGTCTTCTTTCTTGTTGTTTTGTTTTGTTTTTTATGGCATTGATGTGCATTACCGCCATCTACTGGAGTGGAGTGTGGACGAGATGCTAAATGTATATTTTACCACACCCAAAACAAAACAAAAAAATTAAAAAAGAAAAAAAAAAAATAGGTTACAGATGTCTGTTTTTTGACTAGCATTAAAGGAAAGCATTGGTTGTTTTGACGTCTGTAATGGCGGAGTGGGCGGAGTTTTTCAGGAAGTGATGTGAAAAGGGTCAGTAGCTCAAACTAAAGCTATTGTTTTGCTAACACTTTACTGATACCAATCTGTTTTTCCAGGCTGAATAAATGGGGACCCACGCCTCCTGTAAGTGCCATCAGATGATGAACAGTAGATTTAAAATTGTTGACTCAGCTGAACTTGGACATCTTTTTCAGGTCCAGCAACCCACAGATAATGATGAATATGAACTCTGTGATCAAGATAATAGTGAGTATTAGTTCATTATTATTATGAGTTTTTAAAAAATGGCCTTTTTGTAAACAATACGCAACTTGTGTAAACTAGAACAGAAAATGATATTTTAAGTTGCACTGCTTGCCCGCTCACAGGTTCCAGTCGTGAACCTCCAGGCGGTCCTCCCCCTCGCCTACCTAAACCTGTACAGAGAGAGTAAGCATTACTCACCCTGGAAACACATCTTTCACTTGATGACAAGGTTAAAATTGTATCTGATCTGTTTACAGGAGGCCACAAAAGCCGCCTCTATTGCCGGTAAGAATATGTTGGTAAATTAGTAACATAATAAAGTTTTGGTATTAGGGCCAAAAATGTCAAGATGAGAGTACTTGAGACATTTATTATTTTTATCTCTTCAATAATATTCTAAAATACACTAGCAAAGTAGTTAAATTTTTGGAGATCATTGTCAATCCAAAATATTTACACAGTCTTGGACAGTTGCTGTTTTAAATGACAGGTAAATATTTTTTAAAACTTTTTGGGGGATTTATTGTCCTCAATATCTATATAAAATAAAACAAAGACATCCTTTATATTGTTTTAAGATTTTATTTTCTGTAAAAACCTCAAATTAATCACAAATTTGCTAGGTTCTTGAATTATGGACCGAGAGCCCAAACCAAAGGGGGCCGCAAATGGCCCCCGGGCCACAGTTTGGACATCCCTGTTGCAGACAATGCTTTTTCTTTTTGACTTGATTTCCACCTTATGTTGCCAACCACTAATAATGTTTCTTATTGCAGAGACAAGACATGAAACCAAGACCATTTGAAAGTAAGTGAATTCAACTGAAAGATTATTAGTGCTATGTTTATTTCTGTCTCTCAAAGGTTAGGCAGGAGTACATTTATTTTGACTTTTGTCAGCTGTGTACAGTGTAAATCATCAACAGCTTAAAGATTTTTTTCAGAGCTAAATTATCTTATCTTAAACAACATTTAAGATATGTTATCAGATCACAACTACAAACTTAAACACATTCAGATCAGTTAAAAAATTATCTATTTATCCCAAAGGGAAGTAAAATTTTGTTGTATCTCCTATCAACAAGTATCATTGTGAGCTGGAAGGATTTCCAGTAGCAGTCTGTCTTGCAGCTAATCTGAAGAGGCCTCTGACTGAAGACACTGTTACTGACCGTCCTGACATGCTAATTTAATTAAATCCAAATTCAAAAATACTTTATTAATTTCAAAGGGAAATAAATTTTAAACAACTCAGTTAGCAGCAATATTTCACAATGTTACACTGCTAACCCACCACATTTACTATTGAAAATTTATATCTGTAAAGTAGTAAAGAAAATTTGTCATTATGTGCTTTTCTTTCATTCAACCTCATTAATAAAGCCCACACACACACACACACACACACACACACACACACACATAAAAATCATGCATCATTCTCCTTCTATTTTACAATTATTAATGAGTGTTTTCAATTTTTTTATTAATAAATGCTAAAAAGTGAGTTCAGCTCACTTTTATCATGAAACTGCAATATTAAGTCCAGTCCAAAGAAGTGAAAAAAACTGAAAAACATGCATCATTTTCCTACTGCTTCAGATTCATGAGCGACTTTGTGTTAGATAAAATCTAAATAAATTATGACGATGTTTCATATCCCACACTTAAAAATATAATATATTGTTTTAATCTTTCAATGGCCAACATGTAGTCAAAAATGATTAGCCATTGTGGCTAATTGTGCACCATTTCAGTGAGCCACATGGATAGCTGCACTGCAAAAATACAAAATATCACAAAGTTTTTTTGGTCTAGTTTCTAGTGCAAATATCTTCTTACGCTTGAAATAAGAAAACTAACTTTTCAGCAAGATATATCAGCTTGTTTTAAGTAAATACATAATTAATTGAAATGAAAAAGTACTATTTCCACTGGCAGATTTCACTCAAAACAAGGCAAAACTGTCTTGTTATGAATGAAATAATCGGCCAATGGAACTAGAACTGGGTTGCTAGGTAACAGCTCAGAGCTTGGCTGGCGTTGCTAGGTAACAATTGTTATTAAGTGAAATAATTTCCCAGTGCAACTAAACATTTTCCATCAATATTAAGGGATTATTTACTTAAAACAAGACTCTATAGCTTAATCAAAAGTTAAGTAAGTTAATTTTCTTATTTCAAGTGTTTTTGCAGTAGATTTTATGATTTTGTAGGGTAATTAGCAACAGAATTGAGCCAAAAACAATTTACATAAAAACAGAAACTGAACCTAAATGCAATAACTTAAAATAAAAACATTACCCTGCATTTATGTGTGAATAAAAACTAGAAACAAGCATCAAAGAACAAACGTTAAGCATGTAAAAAATTTAAGTTTGTGGATCTGTTACAAATGTATTCCTCTTGGTTCTAGCATTGCAAAATGTGAAAAGTTGAAAGTGTGTGAATAGTTCTGCAAAGAACTGCAGATGTTTATTTTTGGAAACCGTCATTACGCTAATAACTAAGTAGAAAGGCAGCTGATTTCAGGATGTCTGTGTTTTCAAAGGCGCCTCCCTGCCTGTGATGCACGCAGAACAGAAACCGTCTCCTAAAGCTTTCTCACTGGATCTAAAACGACCAAAGTAAGGCGCGCAACACTCAACATTTTACAATGCGACACATTTATACTTCACTGATAATGAATTGTCTTTAATCGCAGCTTCTATCTGTGTATTCACTTCATTTTGCTGTTTACTTCCTTGCAGAATCCCCTTGCCACTGTTTACACCACCCAGTAAGTTCTGCTCTGTTTGTTCGCAACCATTCACACAAAATTTCTGTTTTTCCAAATCAAGTGATGCAACTTATTGTTCCAGAACCAGCTGAGCGGGGATGCATTGCTGCTGAAAATGGGTCAACAGACCAGGACAAGGTGTGCTTTTACATCTACTTTTATATAAAGAGTGTGGATTTTAAATGTTTCAGCTCTGTAACTGCTTTTATTTCAGGATGCAGATGTTTATCACAAACCCTGGTTTGCCAGCCGGTGTGACCGCAAAACAGCAGATGACGCTTTACTGCGATCAAATAAGGTCTGAATGGATGAGAGCGCGTATGAAAGTGTCTGTCCGTGAAAGCCGTAGGGGTTGACTGGGAGTGTTTTCTGTTTCAGGACGGTGCGTTCATGGTGAGAAAGAGCTCGGGTCAGGATGTGCAGCAGCCTTACACGTTAGTGGTGTTTTACAACGGCAGAGTCTACAACATCCCGATCCGCTTCGTGCCGAGCACCAAGCAGTACGCGCTGGGGAGAGAGAAGAAGGGAGAGGAGGTACAGCGCCTTCATTTGGGCTGCAGACACTTTTGTCTTGAAGATGAATGTCATATTAATTATGCAAAATTCACATTTTGCACGTTTTGTGCTTCCATTTGGATTTCAAATAAAAAAAACATTAATATTTTTTGGTGTCTGAAAATGAGCATTTTCAAAAGCATCTGGGGAAAAAGAAGGTCACAAATTTGCAAGAACTGCCTGTTACCTAGTAACTCCAGCAAAGCTCAGCCCGTTACCTAGCAACCCAAGCTGAACTTCAGCACATTTGGTCAGCTGGTTTTACCGCTGTATGTGCTGTACAATGGCTGCTGGAGAAAACAAATGTTTAGTTCTTGGCTTTCCATCCAGAATCCACCTGGTGCATTCTTGTTGGTTGTGCAGGAGGCTCTACTTTTGCTCTTCAAAGGTGTACAGATGTTTTATGGAACAAAGAAAATTCAAAATGACTCAAACTTGTCCATTTCTTTCTTTCCTTTACAATTAATTTAAACTTTTTGAACGCCTCAACAATAAATATGTTGAATAAATTAAACTTTATGCAGATGACAAGTTTGCATTTAAATGTCCTAATATAGATAGATGGGAATATTTTTTTCGCTAAGCATCACAGCATTCAGGCTTTAACATATTTAGGTCAAACTAATAAGCCGGCTGTTTTTCTCTGTGTTTTTACCCTTCAGTTCTTCAGCAGTGTCTCTAGCATCATAGAGAACCACCAGAAGAACCTGCTGGTTCTGATCGACAGCCAGAGCAACACCAAAGATGCCACCAAGCTGTTTTTTCCTGTAAAGCCGTAGATGACCGTCTCAGTTCTTTCACTTTGCATCTTTACGTTTTCAACTTGTTTCCAAGTACAACACAGAGCTGCAGGTGATGGTAGTTTGAAACCGGCCAAGAACTGCTCAGGAGCTTCCTGCAGGATTCCACTGCCGTCCTGGTTTTTCCACATGGAGACATTTACAGTAACAGGAAGGTTTTAAAGTAATATCCTGGATGCAACTTCTTCTTCTTGTGGCTTTATGTGGAGTTTTAGTTTTTCAACATTACATTTTCCTTACTTCCAGCTGTCCTCTCCCACATTGTGACCATTATCTTGCAACTTGCATGCTTCACTGAGGGAGTTTTTGCATTTGTAGCACATCCTGCTCTCTCTCTGTGATCATGCTTGGTGAGTTTTTGCTCATAGATTTTGTTTCTTTTTAAGCGGTAGCTTATTGTTGTTCACTCTTCCAGTAAAGATCCTTCTTGTAAAGTGTACAGTTTATTGCTTTTCTTACCGCCACCTGTTTTATCATTACCAGTTTCCATGGTTCTCTAAATGAAAAACATCTACACAGTATGACACTGCCTCTATCCTTCCTGCGCTTTAGAGCGCTTTGGAGGTAATTATAGTTTTTGCATTTTTACCACCAATAGTTTTCTTTAATCAGGAACTTTACTTAACAATAGATGTTCATTATTTCATTACAGATCATTTTTGTAAAATGTATGAAGTTCATTTGTAGATATACTCAGTAAGACCTTTTGCCCAAAGGTTTGTTCTGGTGCTGTTTTTGTTTTCTCGTATTGTAATAAATTCTCCTGTTCGTTTTCTGGTGCTATGGAGCGAGTTTTTATGTTTTCTTCCAATAATGATTGATATGCATTTCTTATATTAAGCTTTAAAATTTCTGCATTTTTTCTGAAGTTCATACTTACTCTGAAAGTACTTGGACGGTAGCTGGGTTTGTGATTCAGAAATCATTAAGCAACATAAAGCTTGATTCTGAATCAGTATCATTTTGAAGGGCTGGTAGTTTTTTTTGCTAGTTGTTTTTGAATCTGGGTGAGACTGACTAAAAGACATACGGACGATGGAAGAGTCAGTATGTCAGACAGACCAAAATATAAAGTTAAGTGTAAATTCTGGTATTTTAAGGACAAAAATGACAATAATTCATACAAGTAACAAAAAATAACAAAAGCAGACAAAAGAAAATGTTTCCTAATCAGTTTATTTCAACAAAAAATCTGATGAAACTAACAAAAACTGCAGGTGTTTATCTGGTGAATTTAAAACATGTTTGTTTTTCATTCAGTGGGTAGAAAATACAGAAATTTTACTCAAGAACATAAATACTTCATAATAAAATAACTCAAGTAAAAAGTGCAGCTTAGTAAAAAATACTCCTAAAAGTAATTTTTTTCAAAAAAGTTACCCAAGTAAATGTAACTAATCACTACACAACTCTGGATATATAACAGAGATTTTTCTTAGGCTAAATCTCTCTTCTTCAAAGCACATTGATATCTGTATTATTGCAATTTGCAACAAACTATGAAAAAGACAAGGCAGCATCATGCTGTGGGGATGCACAGCAGAAACGGTCTTATTCAATAAATTAGAATATGCATTCGGTACTTTATGAAAATTGACAACATTAAAGCAGATATTAACCAGACTTTTCAGTAAGGCTACATTCATGTATTTAAAATGTGAAGTTATGTGAAGTCAGGTTTATTTGTTTTGCACATTTCAGCAACACGTTTTAAGTTCATAAAAATATCTGTCACCAATTATGAAACAAGCAATAAACTTTACATTTTCTCAAACTCAAAATCATCAATACATCTCAAATATATTGATCAATGTTCCAGTTTTTATTAATCAAAAGCAGCTCTAAACAGGAGGGCTTTTAGTCAATTTTTCTGTTTTTCAGTTTTCTTAAAGTTTGTGGCTAAATTCTGCTTCTTCATGTTTGGTTCTGGTTCTGGGGATGCAGAGCAGCCCAGAACCAGAAGAAATTAGTGCTTTGATATAACAACAGATGTAATATTATGCAAAATTTTGAATGTCTTATTTTTATAGGTTGAAAATTGTCATAGTTAAAAAATAAAGGCTTTCAAACGTCCATCAGTGTGTAATTAATCAATGTAATGTAAATAAATGAGACCTTTTAATAACTTTCTAATTTATTGGATTAGAATATTGTTTAGGAAATAATATCTACAGCTTTCAACCATGTTATGTTTTCTCTACAATTTTTGTGGTCAAGATGAGAACGTTTATGGTGTGTAAACACTTTCACAGGCTCTGCGTGTTTAACTCTGATCTTAATCTGCTTTCTATAAGCGACAGCTGTTGCAGTGTTGTCTCTTTAAACAACCCAAATGACTCAACGTGTGAAACCAGCAATGATATGCAGTTAAAAATGTGTTGCCTGCAGGTGCGCTACAACTAGGAGGAAGTAAGAAAAGTTTACAACCCGTACCCAAACGTCAGCTGTCTTGTTATTTCATGCTTCCCAAAAGCTAGCAGGCAGAACCAAAGCAGCAGATGGACTCAGAAGAGTTTTTAACTCGTGTTTTATTAGGATTTTTCATGCTCAGTCAGGAAACAATCCGTTGAAATCAATGAGGAATGAGACAGTGTTGCTGCAGCAAAAGGGAGCTGGACTTCTTACTTCAACAGTTACTGTAAAAATTTAAATAAAAATGTTTCGACTAGTATCATCGCCACTCAAAAACAGCATGTTTCATTCGTAATGCTATCACACCCATGCAGTTTTATTGCATAGTCATAATTTCCAGGCACTTGGTGAATATTCTCAGGTTATTTATTTTTACAGTACCTATAGCAGATTATATACAAGGCTAATCTATTTAAATTTAAAAAGAAATAATTGAAAACAGGGATTTTTGCACACATTTCCCATTTAAATAAGGGGCAGTGGCTACATTAGGGAAACAAAGAGCCACAGCAGGATTGTCAAAGGCTAAGGCCTAGAAAGGTGAGGTAAAGGGCGGGGAAATATGTTTTATAGTGCAATTCAACGATTAGCATCATTTCAAGTCCTCAAACCTCAAATATTCAAGAAATAAAACAAAAATCTAATCTGTTAAGTCTTTTTTATCTCTTTTTCTAAATCAATTTTGAAAGAAAATAATAAAAAATTGTGACCAGGGATATTAACACCCACATGCATACATGCATGAAAAATAGAGCTCTCACAGTAAATAATATATTTTCTGAACATGATTCAAAGTTTATACAAAAGAATTTAGAAATACACAGATTCCTTAGAAATAATGCATAAAAGAAGCATAAAAATACTAAATCTAAGCAGGATAAATAAATGTTGAATAAAACAGCTTATTGTACTTTTTTGTTATTTTTATACACACATTTGGTATATCTGAGTAACTTACAGCGTTCTGCCTCCAATAACATAAATATGACAGCTACCACACTGTGTAGTCTACCCGTACATAATCTGATCCAAAAACAGACAGTATGGCAAATTAACAGATTACAGTGTTTATATAAAATAATCCACATGACAGTATACCTAAATCACCTTAAATAAAAACTTTTTGGAGGCAAAAAGACTCATAAAAATAAACTAAGCTCTCTGTATTAAGCTTTACTGGAAGAGAAACAAAAGGTAACTGTTTACCCTGAGAATGTGAACCTTCCATGAAGCATCATCAATTTATTTATAAAATAAAACAAAAAAATCACAAGACAGATATAAAACAATAATTTCACTACAGAAAACTAAATCTTACCGAGTATTTTTGCTCTAGTTTCTAGTACAAATATCTTGGTATTCTTGAAATAAGACAAAACTAACAAGTAACTTTTTAGCAAAATACAGAGGATTGTTTTAAGTAAATAATTCCTTAATATTGATGACAAAGGGTGAGTTCTACAGGAGTCGTTACCTAGCAACGCCAGCCAGGCCCAGCCCGTTACCAAGCAACGCCAGCCAGGCCCAGCCCGTTACCTAGCAACCCAGTTCGAGTTCCACTGGCAGATTATTTCACTTATACCAAGATATGTTCCCATTCTGTAAGTGCCAATGAAACTAGTACTTTTTCATCAATATTAAGGAATTACTGACTCAAACTAACTAAAAGGTTATCTATTCGTTAGTTCTGTCTTATTTAAAGTGTAGTACGATATTTAAAAAGAGAAACTAAACCAAAAATATTTGGTGAGATTGTGTTTTTTTCCAGATTTAATTTTCCTTCCTGCCCGCTCCATCCAGTGTGTGACGTTTAAGACTTTTCACAGTTTGGCTTCCTCCAGTCCATCAGGTGGCGCTGCCGGTGGAGCATCATCTCCTCCTGGCTGGCGAACACCCGGCCGCAGAACCAGCAGGAGACCCTCGACGAGGTGTCCCGGCCGGGCGACGCCACGCCCACGATTTCGTACTTTTTCCTGCTCACCCTGCGGAACTTCAGCCTCAGGGTGAACCTCTCCTGCACAGAGTTCTCGCCCTGATTGTCCGTCAGATCGTTCGTCATCGCTGCCGCCCCGCAACCACTCAGAACCGATAGAGCCCTGAGAGTCTGCCGGGAGAGCAGGACTCTCCGCACCTGCCTGTACTTGTTGACGACCTCCATGATGCGGGCCACCTGGGGGATGTCGGCGTCCGGGTGGTTCAGCACCACGACGGGCTGGTCTCCCGCCGGACGTTTGACCGGCTGGGACGGATTTACGGCGACTAACCTCAGCGTTCTCGGCTGATGTTTTGGAACCATCTGCCACTGAGGCCTCGCCGCTCCCGCTGACGGCTCCTGCTGACTCGCTTCAGCTTCAGGTGACCGGACGCCGCTCAGGAGATGCTGGTTGAAATCTGTCGACGGCCCTTCGCTTCTTGACCCTTGATCACTTTCCTCTGCTGGACGTTCAACGCAGGAGTCCAAATTTGCCTCCACTGTAAAAATAAAGACGATTAATAAAGGAGAAATTTACAGCAATATTATTCAGCTAGGTCTGTCACAAATAGCAGTAAATCAATTAATAGCAGGATAAATTAAAAGAAGCTTGATAATTTCCAATCATTAAAGAGGTTGTCCCATTTGATATCATTGAAAAGCCGCCACTTTTTTATGTTGGTTGGTTATTAACATGCCTGTTACTTTTGCCTGTTTTCCCTGTTTAAGCTAAATTGATCAATATTTTTTTAAATGACATAATCCATTTCAATTATTATTGTTTTGTTTCTTATTTTGGATGTTTAAAATGTTTTCCAGTTCCAGTGTTAAATATTTAGAAATTAAACTTTTTTTGATCTTTGAGTACAGTACTTGCATTCATATGTCATTTTTATCATTATTATCTGAGAATGTTCTCAAACTGACAATATTATCGTTTATCTCAATATCATCACACCTATGTACAACTTTGTGATAAGAATGGGATCCAAAATATTCAGAACAGTTGTAGCTGAATCTGTCAAGATAAATAAGGAAGAAATTATTGCAATAAACAATAATATTTTTGTTTTGATAATTTTAAAGTAATACAATGCTAGGGTTTAAATGATTAATCGTTATTGTGATACTTTGTGTTCTTGTGGTTAACAGGAAATTAAATATCTATTTCTGAATTAATTTTGTTTTGCGTTTTTTTCAGCTTTGTGTTTTTTTCTTTTTTGACTCAACTGAAGAAAATATCGCGATAAAAAGTCCATATCGCTGTCTGTACTCTCTCTTCGCAGAAAGCGGTTTTCCGGTACTCATTTCAAGCCTGCAGAGTTTGAACAATAAATTACCGTCTTACCATGTGGCAAAGCAGCAGCAGGACTTCTCTTCTCCTCCGTCTCCTCGTTGGATTTTTGTAGCGCCGGCTCTTCGTTTGGCGTCCCCACGTCGGTCACTGATGCAGCCACGGGATTCGTCTCGCTTGTTCCTTCAGCAGATCCGCTTTTGTCAGAGAAATCCTGCGACTCCTCCACGTCATCCTGAATCTCTCGATGTTCATTTTCCATCGTAGGGTCTTCAGTTGGTCGTACAGAGTCACAGATTGCAGTTCGTCTAGACAGATCAGGAAGGTCCGCCGGAGAACCTTTGACGGAGTTTTGCTGAGGATATGGCTGCTCCACATGACCATCGATCTCAACGTGTTTTGGAGATGAAGAGCTTTGAGAAACCCACTGCTTCCCCTTCACCAGATTCTTCTTTATGACGATCTTTAAGACCTTTCCTTCTGGTTTTCTTAGCAATTTTTTAAACCTGGGTTTTCTTCTCCGCCGTTGTTTTTTCATCTTCCCCTCACTCTCATTCGGCAACTTTAAATCACTCGACTTGCAGATCCCCACGTCGTCTGCAGGCTCTTCCAGTTTTTCACCGTTTTCCTGGATCTCTGAATCAGTCTTTAATTTGCGGTTCTCCCGGTTTTCCTGCGTTCCAGCGCCAGACGACGAGAAGTCACTGCGCGGTTTGTTTTCAGTCAAACAAGGCGCCTGATTTTTCAGATTTGGATTAAATCCGTTCTGGTCACTTGCACACAAAGAGTCGCCATCGGCGCTTTCAGGACAGGTAGGTTCCTTATCTGCGGAGGCCATTTTCAACCTTTTCGCATAAGAAGCACCGTTCTGAGCTAGCGTTATTTTGTTCTTGACCGTGAGGACGGCGAGATCTGATGTGTTGGGCGCAATGCCGTTTTCTGAGTTTTTCTGAGGGACGTTTGACAGAACGGATTTGAGAGCCTTGGTCCACTTCTGGTCGTCGGTTTCCCCGGCAACAGATTGCATCAAAAACTGCTGAGTCTCTTCTAACGTTGTCTGTGGGTCAGAAAGATGGCAGTATTTATCCAGAAACTCCTTCCCGGGAAGCGACAGACAGTCCTGCGTCAACCAGCAGGTGTCTCTGACTGTGCTTCTCGTTAACCTCGCCTTCGCTCTGGGGATCCGCTCGCTTGGCTTCATTGCTATGGAATGAACTCGCCTCCCATCTTTCCTCTGGTTGCCATTCTGGCAAACACGAGCAGTTTTAACGCTCTTATTGAGCAACCATTTCTCAGGAGCCTCGCCGCCGCAGAACTGACGACCACCAACTTCTTTTTCTTCAACGGTTAAATTATGCTTATATATGTGGTCTAGAAACACCCGAAAGTCACACGTTGAGAATTTCTTACACGTTTCGCATGAATACTTCCCGTCTGAGCAGTGATACATAGTCAGGTGTGCACTAAACTCAGGCCAGGTGCGCTGAACGTTGTCGTTGCACATGCTGCAGGTAGAAAAAGTGTCTTTGTGGCTTAGCAGGTGAACCTGAAGGTAGGAGAATTCATGGGTGCTAAAGGTGCACATATGGCATGAAAAAACGGGCGGACTGCCTCCGTGTTTTTCCACAAAGTGCCTTGCCAGGTCTTTGGGGGCATAATCCGAGTTGTCCCCACATTGAGAGCAGGGAAACCTGAGCGTACTGCCGCCGTCGTTTGTGACGCGGGCTTCCCGGGGAGGCTCCTTCGATGGAGGCCACACGCTGGTCTGCTCCCACTTCTTCGCTATCTTCTTTGGCCCATTCTTATCTTGGCTTTGCATAGCTGGGGGCTGAACGACAGTTTTCCTGAGGTGGAGCCGTCTGTGCCAGCTTCTATTCTTCTTGCTGACGCGCCGTTTTCTGTGGCCCGTTGAGGTGGCTGTGCAAACATCCATGTTTCTTCTGGTTTCTGGTGCAGAAAATATGCAGCAGTTAATAAAAACAGCATTGTTTGGAAGTTTAAAAAAAAGACATTTTGAACAAGAGATGTAATTTTACTTGAATTTAATTATCATAATTAAATGTAAGCCCCTAAAACAAGCTTGTAATTCTTAAACAGGTCCACCTGTTGCCTGGCCCAGGTCCAAATTACCCCACTGTGGGCATTAGTGTGTCACAAACAACAAACACGGATATTTATCAACATGCAGAAAATTGCAATAGCTTCACCTGCAAGATTCATAACCAGTTTTTAAAAGAAACACACGAAATAAATGTTAAAAACCCATCATTTTTTACGACTTGTTAAAAGGAAAACCAAAACAAGAAACGCTTAAAACTTAAAACGACCGAGCACAAACAGCCAGGGGGTCGTTGGTCCATTGTTTAGTTAAAGTTAACCACAACAAAGCGATAAAGACTCGCTTTGCAACGCGCAGAGAAGACATAGAAACACAAGTTAGAGGGAAAGAGAGCGGCTGAGCGCCTCTGTTTATATCTGAACACACATTTAGTGGCGTTAACTGCGGTTTGAATTAACGCGACGCTTAAGAAGAGGAGCTTACAAAGACGAAATAACTTATAGAGCACAAAGCGCGACGATAAAGTTCCCGCACACCACCGCGTTTTCACGCCGACTCGACTTATTACCGCAGACAAAGCTGTCGGGTGGGATAAATTCATAGTAAATGTGGAGTTGTCTCGGGTGTTTGGTGTATTTTTTTTCTCTTTACCTTTTTCTTTTGTGGAGAGCTTGACAGCTCAGCGAGTGGCAGCCATGATGGTTTCATCCGGGGATTACAGCCTGTGAGCAGCTTTAGCCGTTAGCTTCCTCGCTGCTGCTGCTGCTGCTGTCCCAGGCCTGCAGCTCCACACAAACACTCAGCTGTTCCTCTGCCTCCATTGCTTTCACTCCGCTTTGCTGGGTTATTCACTCCTGTGGAGCTTGTTGTATAGTTTCACACGTTACAGCCGCAAAATATAGTGTATTTAATCAATATTTAATGTGAAATGCACAACTGTGACGTTTAAGGAATGAACGGTTTTCTGTTTGTTTTCTTGCAGCTACTAAACTGAAAGGTGGGGCATTCATCAGCCTCTTTTACTCTAACCATAAATAAATAAAGTAAATCAGAAGTCACTTAATAGTAAACAGGACCCACTTGAAGTTTAATCTCAGTGTAGTCATGTTTTTGGGTAAAGTACCCAAAAATTTAACTCAAGTAAAAGTAGCACTACTAAGAAATGACTCAAGAGTAAAAAGGTCTGTTCAAGTACTGAATAACATCAAATAACATAATCCAGACAAGCCAATATATAAAATTAAGTGGAAATTGTGGTATTTCAATGACCAAAATGACAATAATTTACATATGCAGCAAAAAATAAAAGAACATATTTTAAAATCAGCTGCTTTCAATAAAAAACTTATAAAATATTAACAGAATCTGCAGGCGTGTTTCTGCATCTGGTGAATTTTTGGTTAAAACATGTTTGTTTTTTATTCAGTGGGAAGAAAATCCAGAAATTTTACTCAAGAATAGAGATACTTCATAATTACTCTAGTAAAAGTAAAAAGTACAACATAGTAAAAATACTCCTAAAAGTAAATTTTTCCAAGTTACTCAAGTAAATGTAATTGAGTATGTAACTAGTTACAACCCAACTTTGGCCACGTTGAGTGAACTGATTACGCTGGTTTATTAGATTTTGTTTGAAAATAACCTTTTTTTAAAATACTTTTGATTATAACATCAAATAAGTTTTCGTAAGCAAAAAGAAAAACAAAGGAGAGGCCTGAAAACATCAGGTAATAAATCCATATAATGTGTTTTACCTAGTTACTGGAATAATTGAACTTTTCAACTGAATTGTTTTGTTTTCACACCAAACATCCTACATCAGAAATCAATAATCAATGAGCCACTTCTGCTCTGTGGCTATATTTTATTCACAGAAAAAAGAAGTCCAACATGCAAAAGCTGCAAGGTTGCATTTTACGGTTTATTTCTCCACTCTGGTAAGCAATAAATGCAAATTTATCTTTCTATTGTTTCCTTCCTCTCCCCCTGCTTAAAAAAAACAAAACATAAGCCCACCCGGTGCATGCTGGTCCTGTTTCTATACTTATAGAAAATGGCCCCACAGCTCTTCCTGTCTGACTTACAAAGGCAAAACAAAAAAACAAACAAACAAAAAAGGTTGTTAACCTACAAATGAACCCCAAGATATACAGTAAACCAAGAACAAATTCAAACAAAATTAATAAACATAAACACAGATATTTCCAATGGGATAATGTATATTAATGAACATGTAATTTTATCATAAATACACAGTATTGAGTGAGATGCTCATTTAGTGTCTTTTCATGTTTACAAAACTATATTTGTCATAAAACAGTAACTGAAACAGGAAGTTTCTAATAAGGTAAACGGTGAAATAATCGGAGCGCTGATTACAGACCAACCATGCTGTAGGTTGCATCCTAAAGGTGAGATAGGTGGAGCTTTATTGAAATTATTGAGCAGAGAGGTCAGGGGTCAATCAGGGGTTCTTTTTAACTCTGAAGTCCGATTACCCAAGTTCCTACTCAAAAAAAAAGAAATATCCTTTATTGACAGTAGGGAAATTTAGCAGCAGGTTACAGGAAAATGGAAGATGCCTATTCAGCCAAGATAAACATATAAAAACCAGTTCTGAAGGCAACTCTGTACCAGCCAGGTGTACCTAATAAAGTGGCCGGTGAGTGTATGTTCATCAAAGAAGTGAGGCTTGCAGGAACATGGAGGCTCTAGACTGGTTTGTCTCCTTTTAGATCAAGCGGTCCCTGATAGTTTGCCATTAGGCAGCAGACGACCCACAGCTGATTGACTGAACCGACCAGAGAAAGAGGAACAAGACCGTCCCAGATATGGTACTCCTTCACCCTTCGTATGGCCCTCTCCACCAAAATCCTCAGTCCAGCAACAGCCTGGGTCTTTACTGGTGGTTTACTGGTGGGTTTTTTTAGTGGAGGGACGATGAGTGTTGCCCCGACCTCTGACAGAATCTTCTCAATCTGGAAACCCTCGTCGGCCACTACTCCGTCTCCGGGCTGAAGCAGCGCTAAGATCTCTGATTTCCCAGTTATTTCTACATCTGAGATGGAGCCTCTGTACAGTTTGGATACAAAAGTGATGATCCCACATGGAGCGATGCCAATCAGACCTTTAAAGGTGGTGTGGTTTTTGGAGCGTGCCGTTTCACAGCGGATCTCCGTGCAGGCCACTGCCACTCTCACCTGGGGGCAGCACTGCTTGAGCTTGTCAGGCATGGTGGCCTGAACTTGCTCTCTTGTCATCCACAACGGCAGCGAGCCAAGAACCTGGTAAAGGTAGCTAGTCCACGTTAAGATGATGCGACTCACTGTGGGCAAACTGACCTCAAAGATGGACGACAGAGTCTTCTCCTGAAGTCCGGCTGCAACACGACAAAGAAACATGAACAGTTCGTCGATGAGCGGAGGTTTTCGCTGAGGACTAGGCGTTTCTTCTGCAGACCGCTGTGCCTTGGACCAGTACACCAGCCTTGAAGCAGAAGGGTTAACTGACTCCCAAAACACAGCGAAGATCTCCTTCGAGTTGAATTTTGTGTAGTAACGAAAATCTTCATCTGTGACACAAAACCTGAAAATCAGTGGCAGCTTCTTCTTAAGAGTCAGCTGCTGGATTTGCATTTCCAATGACAAAACCTGGAGCTCCAACTCTTCAATTCTCCGAGTGGCAGTGTCCAGTTTACCTGAGCGAAAAGAGAAAACATACACCTTAAGAGACGTCACTCAACTTTCACTGTCCTCATCACTGGAGTCTTTAAACTAGAGGTGTCAAACACATTTTGGGCCATATCAAAGTCTGGATGTCCTTAAAGGGCCAGCTGTGTCAGAATGTATTGGTAAAACCCATCAAACTGTTCAAATATCAATAAAGAGCTGTTTGTTTCAGTAAATGTTTCCTTAAATTAAATAATATAATTGAACATCTTTTCACACTTGTCAGCCCATCTGGGATTTCGTGATTGTTTTTGTGGTTTATTTGCAATCAAAATCACAGATTTTGTGGTGCTAATTTAGAAATATTTGTAAGGATTTTTTACGATGTTTACGCTAATGTGTAGTGTTAAACATGACTTTTTATTAATTGCCTTATCGGTCACGGACTATGACTTGACATCAAGTGAGGCTGAGGCAGCGGTAACTTAACCTTAATGTTTTTGGCCAATTTTGAGAGAAATATTGCAGTGAAATCAGAATAAAATGTGAGGATTTGTTGATTTATTGTGAGTTTTGTGCATTTGTGAAAAACTGGAGGGACTAATTGATATAATTTGGAGTCTAAAGGGCCACATAAAAAGCTACAAAGGGCCAGATTTGGCCCCCGACCTTGAGTTTGACACATGTACTTTAAACGCTCACTGGTTGCCATGGTTACCTGCTTTTATCCTGCTCTTTTAACATTAGCTAGCATGTTGTTGGCATACTACAACTGTTTATCACAGCATCATAAAATAAATTGTGCTGCCAAATGGACATTAGCGAATGAGAAGCATCTTAATGACCCATTCAATGCAGGCGAGTCGATAAATAATGAGAGAAAATATTACTAGTTAGTAAAGAGTTTCTTCACGGTAAGATCATCGGCTCTCAATGAGATATGTTGAGTTGCTCTAATTAAGACAAACATCTACACAGTGAACAATAAGGGCACCACAATAGGGTTTTTATTTAATCAAAAAACACACAGGACAGATGAAATACAATAATTTCTTCCTAGTTTAGTCACAATTAGAGGGAAAATGAAGATGTAGCTGCATCCATCAAAGAAGGTGATAAACTAATGCAAAAATTGAAAATGCAGTGGACTGAACGGGACATAGGTTGAGGTACAGAGACAATGAGCTAAAAATTAAACCTCCGACATCTGCAGACGCCGATTAAAGAGAAGTGATCTGGGCTGGCGGCAAGTTGTAGATTATTTTATTAGCCTAATTGTAAATAGTTTAGAATAATGTATTATTGCTTGTGTTCTTTCTGAAGGCCCACTGCACTGAACCCCATTGAAAACCTCCTGGTTATTCAACCAAACACTGATTTCTGAACTCTTCCTGAGTTAAAACATTAGTACTGATGTTTCTAAATGAATATGAACTTGTTTTCTTTGCATTATTTCACGTCTGAAAGCACTCCTTCTGTTTTGTTATTTTGACCATTTCTCATTGTCTGTAAATAAATACTCTGAAATTGCTGCTTGGAATTTCAGATACATGTTGTCAGTAGTTCACAGAATAAAAGAACAATGTTCATTTTACTCAAACATATACATATAAAGAGTAAAATCAGAAAAACTGATATTTCTGCAGTGGTCTCTTAATATGTTCCAGAGCTGTGTATATAATATACACAAGGCACACATGCCGTGTTGCTGCTATACAGATAAACTTGACTTGAGTTTTTATAAATATAAAACTTATTCAAAGGGAAAACCACAAAATATGCAATATTTTCTATAGATGGATAGCAAAGCTGCTCCTCCTCACTCAAATGTATTTACTAACAATCTTCCCACCAGTTAGCAAGTCTGAAATGTTCTTGAGATGGTTACAATGTCATTCACTGCCATGTGTTTTTTGTACAAGACACTTTCTGTAATACTAACCAGGAAGACTGCAGGCATAGTCATGATCTTTTGCCACTACACTTGCAAGCAATCCCTCCTCTGTGCAGTCCCCAGGGTCAGGCATCTTCTGGAAGTCATCCTGGCCAGCAGCACCAAAACGCTTTTTGGTTAGAATGAAAACAGACTCAGGAGCTTGTGAGCTTCTCCCTAAACGTGGGAAATATGTTGAGACACTTCACAGTTAGGACACATTTTTGTTAATATTTTAAAAAATGTTGAACCCTGTCATCCTCGCTTTACCCACAATCATTCCAGTGAAATCTAGAAGGCACCACTCCTTGTCTAATCCGAATTCTTCCACTGGCAGATGTGCTGAGGTCCTCCGGGGCAAAGTGCTGGCTGCAGACAAAAGTGCTCCCACGGATGATTTGAAAACTTGGTCCCTCATCTCTCCTGATTGCTCTCACCCAAGAGGCACGTATATTTGGGTCCACGGGAAAATCATGGAAACTCAAATATGGGTTTTTTTGTTTGTTGCTAGAACAGCGTGGTACGCTGCAATAGCAACGTCTTGATGATTGTGCCATGTTTGTTAGGTGGGTTGCTGCTGAGAAAGATGGACACAACAAAACAAGAAATTATGAATCATATCAGAATATGTAAATGATTTAATATTTACAACACTATTCTAAGCAACAGTGTTGGACAATGTCCGTGATTTTACATTAATATAGGAAGTAAACCTTTGAACTTTACAGCACTGACAGGCAGCGGTGTATATTTTTAGCTAGCTGTTGCTAAAGCTGCTGCTAGCTAGCGGAATTTAAAATTGTAGGATGTTTACCTTTTACGCTGTAAGAAAACTGTAACTTAACAATGATGGATAACATTGACATGACTAACTAACAGATAAATATTGTTTTTATTAACGTCGACAGAAAAAGTAAACCTTTTAACGTTACAGTACTGACATGAAGCGGTGTATATTTTAGCTACATTTGGCTAACGCTAATGCTAGCTCGCTTACCGTCTAATCAGATGCTGTTTCCCTTATACACTGTAAGAAAATTGTAAATTAACAATAATGGATCACGTTGCCATGGCTTATTAGCACGTCATTATTGTTTTATTAACCTCACCTTTCGCTTTATCCTAAAGATGAGTATAGTACATTTTCCAGACAGGTTTCGAGGCAAAAGCACGCTGGAAGTACAGCTACACCGCAACGAGTCAGAAAGGAAGTCATCTGACGTATTTGTGAAAATGGCCTGCCCAAATGATGAATGTTTTTGACATTGCGGTTCACAATGCAAGAAATGTGACAAAAATTTTTCGAGCTTATTCAAATTTCAAATATGTAGTAGCTTTGTATGCATATCTTGATCATAAATATCTGTTTTTGTGGTGAAAATAATACGTGGGACGAAACATTTGAGGTGTATAGAAGAAACAGCGCCTCCTACAGTCAGAGTATAAAATAATATAACACTTGCGGGGTGCCGTTTCTAAAGTTATACGGTGAAAAATTAACGGCAGTAATTGTGATTATTTAGCCTATCATAAGAGAAAAAATATATAAATCTAACAGTTTCAAACTAATATTTAAGTATTAAATATTAGCTGCAAATTCGCTTGCTAATAACCGGAAGTAAACCCTCAAAGTAAAAGCTGGGTCTTGCGAACTTCCACATCAACCCCTGCTGGTGAGCCCATTGATAAAAGTCTGAATTACCATTTAAATGGCTCACTATTTTAAGCTGAGATGCACATGTCGAGAAGAGAAGGAACAATAAAGAAGAAGAGACATGAGCAACAACTGAAGTGAAAAGTTTATATTATACAAGTTCACCAGACTCTTATTTTGGTAGTCTACTCCTGCTTATTAGTAAGTAAAATTACATGTAATCATTCAATGTGTTTATTAGCTAACTATTTAGCTTAAAGTTAAATATTTAATTCCAAAGTATAGTTTCAAGCTAAATATTAGCTTATATGTAGATATTTAGTTGTGAAAGCTGCTAATGATAGGTTGTAGCTTTCAGTAGCTACTAATGAAACTAGTAGCTAAATGAAAGCTGAATACTTAGCTACTAGCTAAATATTTTTAGATAATTGATTAGCTATAACTGTTTAGTTTGAAACTAAATCTTTAGCCTCAAGCTAAATATTAATAATTGCTAACTAAAGGTTTAGATAAAGCTGATTATTTAGTAGACGATATAATTATTTAGGCTCAAAGTAAATATTTAATTTGGTAATTAAATATTTAGTTTGAAACTATGTCATTTATTATTACATTAAGAACATGGTGAAAATATCAGTTTGAATAATGAACCATATTTTGTTTTTCCCTTATGACAGTAATCCATATTTCTTCTGGTAATTTTGAACAATGTAACTTTACACCCCATAAACGCCCAATTACAAAACTACCCAGTAATTTATGGGCCCGTAGTTGGTAGTGATGCTTTCAAGTGCTGAATAAAATGTAAAGATGCCACAATCAAATAACGGGCATAAAAACATGAAGATGAGCGATGGATAACTTTAAAAATGTCTCATTCACATTTTGAAGCTTATTTCACTTTCCGAACCCCATTTCTCTGGTGTCATGGCGTCTTTCTGGTTGGTTGTTCTGATTGACAGTCTTGGAGCGTGGCGTTTTTTCGAGCAGCACTTGAACGCACCTGTGTAGTTTGAATAACTCGTGTTGCTGCTGCCTGCGAGCCTAAAACAACGGGACCAAGCAAAGCATGATCGGCTAGTCTAAGCTGCACTTTTACTCCAGTGAACCTGCGCATTGGGTGAGTCTGCACCGATCATTAATTTCCACGTCACGGATTGGAAAAGCCGATTATGACACCCACGGGATCGCTAATCGATGCGTGTTGTTGAAATCCTGCGTGCAAACGTTGCGTTTTAAACGTTGGGAGCGCATCTTCAGCGCCCAGTATGAGTGTGCTAATAACTTTTACTTTGCTTTGACTTCCAGAGGTTTCCAAAGCACTGTCTTAAATGGAGCTAGAGGACCAATGGTGGAAGGGACAACTTGCTGCAGATATTTACCAGGCGCTCAGATGCAAAGTGAGGGCGATTGACCATCAAATGGAGCCACAATGGAGAAAAATAATTAACAATTTCAGTGCATCTATATTGTTTTTGATAGCTTGTGTTCATCCTGCACGTTACTGATGTTTTACCAGTCAGGAATGCCAATATGACCACATCCCTGCAGCAGGTAGCAACAGTTTCACTCAACATATTTTTACTCAAGTAAAAGTAAAAGGTAGCAGTCCAAGACATTATTCAAGAGTAAAAAGTATTTGGTAAAAAGTTTACTCAAGTAGTGAGTAACTGATGAAATTGTCAATCATCTAGTATTTAAAAATTAGATAATCAGACTGACCAAAATATAAATTGAGTGGAAATTTTGGTATTTGAAGGACCAAAATGACAATAATTTATATAACTAACAAAAAATGACAAAATCAGGCTAAATAAAATGTTTCCAAATCAGTTTATTTCAATGTAAAACTTATGAAGCTTTAACAAAGACTGCAGGTCTGGGAAATTTTAGGTTAAAACATGTTTGTTTTTCACTCAGTGGGTAGGACATCCAGAAATTTTACTCAAGTAAGAGTAGAGATAATTCACAATAAAACTACTCAAGTAAAAGTTTAAAAAAAAAAATTCAGCTAAAATTAAACGTTTTCAAAAAAGTTATCAAGTAAATGCAATTAAATTACATTTACCCAACTCTGCCTGTTAGCTGTGTTTCTGCCCTGACTTGTTTGTTTGCAAACTAAGCTAGAATACATTTATTATATCAGTGAGTTTTGCACCATTGCTTCCTTTAGGTCTTGGACAGTTCATACCAGGATCCCACCAACAAGCTTTGGAGATGCATCGAATCATTTTCCACCACTGTTTGGTTCTTGTCCATCTATCTTAAATTTTTATGCCTTCCTGTTTTTATGTTTTTAATTATTGGTGGGACTTGATTCAATTTTTTTTAATTAACCAGGGTTAATTAATCAAACTGTGTATCAACAAACTAACCTACATTTTCAATTCAATAATAATTTTTGCTGGTAAATTATTGAATAAATAGACATAGGAGCTCAACAACAAAAATATTTATTGTCTTCAGAATTCGGTAGTAACTCGTTACATTTACACAATTACATTTATTTTATTTTTAAAGTACTTTTAGGAATATTTTTACTATGCTTTACTTTTACGTGAGTAATTTTATTATGAAGTATTTCTACTTTTACTGGAGTAAAATTTCTGGATTCTCTACCAACTGAATGAAAAACAAACATGTTTGTAGACACAGACACACACCTGACGTTTTTGTTAAAGTTTCACAAGTTTTTTATTGAAAGAAACTGATTCGGAAGAAGTAAATTTTGCCCGATTTTGTTATTTTTTTATTACTTATATGAATTACTGTCATTTCCACTTAACTTTATATTTTGGTTTGTCTGATGTCATTTTTAAATATTTAATGTTTGATCATTTGATCAGTTACTCGGTACTTGACTACCATTTATTTTTTTTTTACCAAATATTTTCTTACTCTTACTTGAGTAAAATTTCTGGATTTTTTACCCATTGAATGAAACATGTTTTAACCAAAAATTCACCAGACACAAACGCACACCAACAGTTTTTGTTAAAGTTTAAGTTTTTTTATTGAAAGAAACCTTTTTTTGCCTGATTTAGTTAATTTTTATTTATTGCCATTTTGTCCTTAAAATACCAAAATTGATTGATTAAACGATTGATAATTTGACCAGTTATTCAGTACTTGAGTAGACTTTTTACCAAATACTTTCTTTACTTCAATGGCAACTTTTTACTTTTACTTGAGTAAAAATATGTTGAAGCCATTCTACTCTTATTTAAGTAATTTTTTTGGGAACTCTACCCACCTCTGTTTTAAAAATCTGCTATTTAGGTTATCCATCCATAAGATTGGTGCAAAGTGCCATTAACTTGGAACTTATTCTGAAATTTGAACTCTGGATGTTAACATTTAGCCTTGATGACGACTGTGTTGCTGCAACATGTTTAGCACTGAGATGGAAATTTAGGGTTTAATAGCTTGATAGGATAACTCCTGTTGGCACAAAATAGTCTTTCCTGTTTTTTAAAGCAAAAACGAATCCCCAGTGGATGAAGAGAAGCAACTGTCTTCCATTGATGTTGTTTACAGAAGTCGCATGTGCATCAGATATGCAGATGTACCAGAAACACATTAATATAAAAGGTTCAGCTGAAACTTTTGTATGTTAAAAAAAACAACTTTAACGCATCATCTTTGTGGAAGAAATTGCCCACTTGTTGTTTAATAAATGATTTTTTATCTTTTCTTTGTACTTTAAATAAGAAAATCTTACTTAAAAAATAAGTTCTAGACTTTAAGTTTACTCATGACAAGTAATATTTTTTTAATATCAAGCTTTAATATCTTACTGAAATAATTAACTACGAAAACACAAAATATTTTAACATTAAACCTCTTTGTGACAAAAATGATCTACTCAGAAAGAAAACAAGCATAAATATCCTTAGTTTAAGATATTTAATCTTACTTAAATTTCAGTTTTTGCAGTGTGCAATCTACAAACATCTGCAGTTATGCAATTTAAAGGTCAGTGGTCATAATGTTATGCCAGATTTCTATGAATTATTAGTGTTTTACTTTGTGTTTTAAATGTTATTATTATATTGCATGTCCATTTTGGTGACTGGTTAAGGCGCTACAGATGCGAACAGCACATATTTATATTTGAGTTGTACATCGTGCCTGTGTTGTACAGTTTATTATTGTTGTGATTCTGGAACAGGAGCTCAAACTGCCGTCCTACAAAGGCCAGTCCCCTCAGCTGAACCTCAGGCGATACTTTGCAGACCTCATCGCCATCATCTGCAACCGCTTCTGCCTTTGCCCCGCGGCCAGACACCTGGCCGTCTACCTGCTCGACCTCTTCATGGACCGCTATGACGTCACCATGCAGCAGCTTCACATAGTCTCTCTGTCCTGTCTCCTTCTGGCAAGTATGTGTATCTGTGACCTCTCAGTTCAGATGCTGTCAGATCGCCATAGGCGCAGCAAAAACTAACGGCTATATCTGTCAGACAAGTATGCGCTGTCATTTTATTTAATCAGCAACATGACGTAGATGTTAGAGCATAAACTTTATTAGCAGCTGTATGACTGCCAAACTTAGCGGTTAGCTAGTCAGACCATCATCAGGTTTTATACGGCGCGTTTTGTAGTTGACTGTATCTGGAGCTGCTTTAAACACTTTGAAACCATGACACTGCATATATATCCATCTAGTTATCATTGAAACAATTTATTAGCTTTTTTGTTGTTGTATCTTGTCGAGTATGCCGAACTGACAGCTCCTTTAAATGCCGCGGAAGCTTATTCCGCACGCATGCGTACTCAGGCAGTTGAGCGATTTTTTTTCTAATAAACTTTATTTACAAATAAAGAATATACAATTGTAGACGGTGTTCTCGAGGTGCTGGTGTAACAAATCCATAGGACTCGATGAGGAAAAAATAACAGGTTACAAATGAAATTCATCACTTTACTTGGCCTTAAGTGATGAATGGCTTTAGAGTGGTGCACAATTTTAAAGACTCCAAAAAAACATCTCAAATAAGCTCTAAAACAGTGAGCTCAGGTTTGTTTTTAGCAAATTTGCAGGCATGTATGTGGAACTTGGCCAACAGAATAAGAACGTTTATAATATGTTGAGCGGTTTGTTGATGCGGCTAACTTTTCTTCCGGTTTACCTGACGCAGGTAAATTTGAGGAAAGGGAGGACCGCGTGCCGAAGCTGGAGACCCTGAACAGCCTGGGGTGCATGAGCTCCATGAACCTGGTCCTGACCAAGCAGGGTTTGCTCCACATGGAGCTGCTGCTGCTGGAAACCTTCAGCTGGAACCTGTACCTTCCCACTGCAGCTCACTTCATTGATTACTATTTGTCCGTCGGCGTCCTGGACGGAGATCTGCACGACGGCTGGCCCATGGCGAGCCTGGAGAAGACCAAGCTGTACATGGCCAAGTACGCAGACTACTTCCTGGAAGTCTCCTTGCAAGGTGCGCTGGTGAAGGTTAGGCCGAGGAAATCAGAGGACTCGTCTCTGTGTGTTGAAGATTTATTTTAGGGAAGAATGGAACAAGTTTCTTTCTCTGTTTTTCTCTCTGTCTTTCTTTATGTCTCTTTCCTTTCTTCCCTCCTTGTTTCCTTCCTTCTTTTCTTCCTTCCATCTTTCCTTCATTGCTTACTTCCTTTTCCTCTTCCTTCTTTGCTTCCTTTTTTCATTCCTTCCTTCCTTCCCTCTCTCTTTTCTTTGCTTTCTTCCATCCTTCCTCTCTCCCTTTCTCCCTTCCTCATTTCCTTCCTTCCTTCCTTCCTTCCTATCTTCATTCTTTTTTTTCTTTTCTTACCTCCTTCATTTATTCCTTCCTTCCTTCCTTGGTGCCTTCCTTTTCCTCTTCCTTCCTTCATGTGTCCATGCTTTCATGCTTCCTTCCTTCCTTTCCTCTCATTTTTTCCATCCTTCCTGTATACTCTTCCTTCTTTCCTTTTGTTTTTCCTTCCTCTTTTTGTCCATGTTTCCTTCCTTCCATCCTTCCTCCTTCCCTTCTCCAAGTATCTCCTCTGAATTCTGTATTTATATTTTTAAATATAAATACAAATAAAACTGAAATTTTTAGTCTGGAGAAAATTATTGACATAAAAGGTTTAATATTAGACATCTTTGTTTTATCAGCTGGATTCCTCCCTCTGATCTGTGTTTTGTTTTTATTTAATTTTTCATAGATCACATCTTTTTGTGCTTTGCTCCGTCGCTGGTGGCGGCCGCCTGCGTGGCGGCGTCCCGCCTCATCCTCCATCTTTCCCCCAGCTGGCCGGCCCGCCTGCAGCGCCTCACCGGCTATGCCTGGGAGAATCTCACACCCTGCGCGGAGAAGCTGCTCATGTGAGAGAGGCCAAGACAAAGTAGTGAATAAATGAAAACATACGAGGGTTTCCATTGAAAATTTGAGCGGTGAAGGATTAATTTGTATTCTGCAGGCTCACCTGAGCAGGAGTTCACATCTTGATGGAAATTAACTTGGGATATTTTTAACTCCTTATGTAGATAAACCGTTGGGAAAAAGTATACGCGGAAAACAGAAAATTTACCCGTTATCTAAAGAAAACCATCGGAAAATGAATTTGTTATCTCGAGAAAACTATCGAGAGAATGTACTGGTGGAAAAAGTGAAATTACCTCGTTGTCTAAAGAGAAAATGTTTTTACAAAAAATGGGAAGTTAACTTGTTATCTCGAGAAAAAAAGAGTATTTGTGGAAAACTGGAAAATTTACTAGTCATCTTGAAAATCATCTGGAATTTTACTAGTTAGCTCAGGAAAACAATCAGAAAATGAATTTATCTTGAAAACTATGAGGAAGAAGTATATAAAGAAAGCAAAAAAATTACTAGTTTTCTTCAGAAAACCAGGAAAAACATAATTTCTTTATTTCAAGAAAACCCTTGAGGTTTGGGGATAAAAGTATATGTGGAAAACGGGAAATTAACTCGTCTAGAAAATAATCTGGAAAATGTTTATACCAAAAAGTGAAAATTAATTTATAGCGAGATAACCATCGGAAATGAATTTATTTATTTTGAGAAAACCTTCAGGAAAAGAGTTTATGTTGACAACGTAAAATGTACTTATCTTAAAAACAGTCTGGAGAATAACATATTTAGAGAAACTATTGGGAAAAAGTATAAACTGAAAAAGGGAAGTTAACTCATTATCTCTAGAAACGTTATCTCTAAATAAAGAAAATTAATTTCTTTATTTCGAGAAAACCTTCATGAAAAAGTATATGTGGACAACAGGAAATTTACTCCTTCTCTCAAGAAAACCATTGGGAAATGAATTTATCTCCAGAAAATTATCTGGAAGAAATGTATGCAGAAAATGTCCTTTCTCAGCTTCTGTAGTTTATACAAAATTAAACTACTCACTCAAGGATTTTATTTATGCAGTTAAAGGATTATAAATATGACATTGTTTTTTTTCCAGTGCACATGACAGTGATGTGAAAGAGGCCAATAAGCAGCAGTGCCTTCAGCAGCAGCAGAGCCAGGCGCTGCTCCACAGCTCAGGCCAGCCAGCCGCTGCGTCGCAGTTCCTGCAGCTGCCCTCCATGCAGTTCCCTCAGAAAGCCCTGCAGGCAGGCCCGGCCGCCGGCCACAGGTCTGCATCCTACCTGCAGGGCCCCGCCGGCCCCCAGCAGAGCGACACACAAGCCTCCGCCGCCTGTCTGGACCCGAAGCCCGGCGTTCCCAGCCGGGCGTACCCGGTTAGCATGCACTACAGCTACCAGGCGCCGTGCTTCGACAGATGATCGTCATTTTGGTGGAGAGCCAGACGTGATCGTTTGAACGTACAGAATGTTGTTTTTAATTTCCAGAGACTTGATAAGATTTATGCAGCACTTTGAGCCGTTCAGTGTGCAATACATGAGGATGTTTCTTTTCTTAATGTTTGAGATACAGAGTGAATGTCAATGCGCTGTTTTGCACCAATCTCTGCTAGACCAAAAAGCTTTGTGTTCATTTTATGCCAACCTGAAGTATTAATTACCCTGTGTTGAAAGTTAAGACAGCAAGAGCCAAAAGGGGGGATTTTTGTCAAAGTTTGTGGTTTAACTTAAGAGTTTTTGTTGCGTTGTTCTTATTTTAATTTTTTTCTCTCTAGTTGTTAGGGCAAATGTCAAGAACGAAGATGGTAGATGCTGCAGCACGTGAAAATTATCCCCCGAGTTTCAGTCAGCTTCTACAGTCCTTTTAAATAAAACGCAAACCTGTGTTGATGATGATCCTGTTCGGGGGGGAAACATTACAACTTGAAATTCTGTCGGTTTCACTGTATAACAATCCTTAAAAATGGATGACTGCAACACGGAGTCTGTTTCTTTATTTCCAAAAATAAAAAAACTAAAATCAAGCAAACAAAGTAGATTGATATTTATTATAGATCCAAAACTTGAAAGTTTTTTTTTTTACAATGGTGTATTAGGGCCATTGTAGATGGAATAAAAGGAGAAAATGTCTGCCAATAATTTTGATTAATCAGAAATTTTCTTAAAAAACTTTGAAAACTTATAGAAAAAGTTTTAAAGAAAATGTTAGACATTTGAAGTTAAAATAATTAAAAGTTTTTTGTAGAAAATTTCTGATAATATAAAAATTACATTTTTTTCTTGCAAATGTTCTTGTTTTTCTAGAAAATATCTGAGTTTTTCTGAAATTATCTGCATGTTTATTAAACAAACATGGGCGGGGGGGAAATAAAGCATGGTTGTTTTTTCCCACCACCTAAAATTTCCAATAACGTAACAAATGTGGAAAGTAATGGAAACCTGCATGTTTTGCATGCGAGGTGAGGTTACAGCTGACAGCCAGCAGAGGGCAGCATCTGTCTTGTCTGTTTGCTAAGAAATCTTCCTCGTCAGCTCAGACGTAAAAATGAGAAATAAAAAAACTCAACCTTCCGTCTTCTTAATCATTCTGCAGATTTTCCTGAGAAAAATGTCAGAATATATTTCTTTGGAACTTCTCAAAAGAAACTTCAGCTCTGAAGACGTAAAAAAAGACCGATAATTTAAAGTTCAGCTAAAGCAAATACATTTGCTTTTCTTTAAGGCGTGAACCACACGCTGTCATTTTTTCAGACTCTTAGTCAGTTTGTTTTTGAATAGACTGCTTATTTCTGAATGAAAATCTCAAAGGGGACTGAACTGAAATGACTTCCCGTCACTAAAACAATGTGGTGAGTAAAAACCTCTAATGGGTTTCTGGTTCCTCCATGTTATAATGGGATGGAGTTTCCTGTGCAGAGAAAAGCAGAAGGAAGCAGATTTAACGCATTGCTTTACCATATTTACCCTCTATATTTGGTTTTGTACAGTTTTAGAGTACCCAAAAATTGTGCTTTAGTGCGAGCAGCACTACTTCAAAATATTTTTACTCAAGTACAAAACATGTTTCATTCAGTGGGTAGAAAATCCAGAATTTTTACTTAATTAAGAGTAAGTAAAATTTCTACTTCATAATAAAATTACTCGAGTAAAAACAAAAAGTACAGTGTAGTAAAAAATACTCCTAAAAGTTTTTTTTAATTTTTTAATTTTATTTTTTATTTTTTCAAAAAAAATCACTCAAGTAAATGTAATTGACTAAATGTAACTAGTTACCACCTAACTCTGACTCGTGGTAAAGAGATATGTAAATAAAAACTGATATTGTACTATAGTAGCATAATTTCCCACTTTAACTTAAACAAATCAAAATCTTTAAGTTAAATACTAGTATTCAGTGGGAACTGAACTGAACTTTTGTATTTTTCACATTTTTAACACAATCAGACTGTTTAAAAACTTTTATTCAGTAAACTGTGGCTTCCCGTTTCTCCTGGGGTGTAAATATGAAGTGACGGGCTGGGCTTAGCTGGCGTTGCTAGGTGACGGGCTGGGCTTGG
Organism: Poecilia mexicana; assembly: GCF_051168715.1. NCBI lineage: Eukaryota > Metazoa > Chordata > Actinopteri > Cyprinodontiformes > Poeciliidae > Poecilia > Poecilia mexicana. Next base: position 29,151,826 of record NW_028263384.1, read on the forward strand.
CTGGCGTTGCTAGGTGACGGGCTAGCTTAGCTGGCGTTGCTAGGTGACGGGCTGGGCTTAGCTGGCGTTGCTAGGTGATGGGCTGGGCTTGGCAGGCGTTGCTAGGTGACGGGCTGGGCTTAGCTGACGTTGTTAGGTGACGGGCTGGGCTTGGCTGTTGCTAAGTCACGGGCTAAGCTTGGCTGGCGTTGCTAGGTAACGGCGCCAATAGAACTAGCACTTTTTCATCAATATTAAGGAGTTATTTACTTAAAACAAGCCTCTATACATTACTAAAAAGTTACTTGTAAGTTAGTTTTGTCTTATTTCAAGTATAGTGAGATATTTGCACTACACTGGACCAAAAATACTTGGTAAGAGTTTTTGTTTTTGCATTGTCTGAAGTTAGAAGGCCTTCTTACCTAATCTTTAGCTTCCTCCATTGATTCTTTGTTGGGTTCATGTCAGGACTCTGGCTGGGCCGTTACAAATCGTTAATTTGTTTTCCAGTCAGAACAAAACCAAGTCGGTAAAAATAAAATACGGCGACATTTTTAATAAAAGTCAGGTGGTATCTAAGGAAAAACAGAAAATGGGTCAACTTTCGCTCTATTAGTAGGGAAACTTAACCAAAAATATGGTCAGGAAAAAAACAAAACATCCTTTTTTTGAGTTTCCAGATCTAAATGCTACAGAAACCCTGTAAATATCAAGAACACAGGAGGAATAGTTTGTATGCTTCAACCTTGTGAAATGATTAGGTTTAAGTCCTGCAAAAATTTATCAAAATGTTAAACTTTGACCTGAAATATAAATATATTGTGATCACCAGATAATTACCAGAGAAGATTCAGGAGTGAGGAAGTAAAAAAAATAACGACAGTCAGTGACTTCCTCTTAATTTTTTATTTCTGCCCCGTTGTTCTGTGTGGAAAAACCCAGCAGCCCACTCACCCATCTGTTTCTCTGCGTGAGCAAAAACAACCAGAGCTTTTTTAACTAAATCTATAATAACATGAGTCCTGCATGGTTGTGCCTTTCATTATCAGCAAAAAATAAAACCCAGAAAATATTTTTCTGGTTTCAACTCTGGACCCACAAAACAGCAGGCCATGGTGGCATGAACTTTAAAGAGAAAAAACAAAACACACTCTTAGGTCAAATATGAACAAAAAAATGACCAGAACAATAATATAAAAAATATATTGAAATAAATCAAAATATAATAATTGCCTGTATTCTCCTTGTTTTCCCTGATTTAATCTCAGAACAAGAATCAGAAAGGTTTCTACTTGGTTATATGATAAATATCAGACAAAAATGTAAATAGATACAAGTAGCAGCTTTCAAGTAATGATTCATTTTATCAAGGGGAAAAAAGGAATCAAAACCCAAACTATGGTTGCCTGTCATGTTAAATTACCACATTGTTGGTTTAGTCTTTGTTTTAATGTCACTATTTTCAGAAAGACTTAATTAGAATATCTGACAACATGAAGCAGCAATAAAGATCTTAAAGCAACATGTCGTATCCAGAGCTAAAGAATGGAAAAAATCAAAACATAAACAATATATCAGTTTGTTTTTATACCTTGTTTAGTTTATGGCTGCTATAAAAGAATTACAAAAACAACAAAACTTTAGATTTGTTCTTTTTGAGTGGATGTCGGAGGTCAGATGGAAACAAAAATTAAAATCAAAGTATATTAGAAAATAATTATTTCACGTGTGAAATATTTATTTAATGCTGTCACTGACTTTATGTTTTCTCTGTTTTTAACTCGTTCTGATTGCTTGTGTAGATTTTCTGTGTATATTTGTTTTTGTTCTCTTACTATATTCTTTTTGACTGACTTGATTGAATTCATGTGAATTTTATTCAACTGACACAAAACCTTGAGATGCTACTAATTATGAATTGGTCCTACATAAATAAGCTGCAATGCATTTAACTAAATTAGACTGAAGAGACACAGAATGAAAAAAGACAAATCTGTTTGTGACTGTGGTGTTTAAAAGAGTGTCACAAAAAGTTTCATAACAAATCAAAAATACAAAAAAGGACACATTTAGAGTAGATGAAATTAAATAGTATTTACTGACATTTACATGTGTGGACACATGCTGTTTTAATCCAAACTACCCTGCCCTGAGCTCATTTTAGAGATTGCATAACAATGTTTCATAAGCAAAAATGCCGAATACAGACAGGATGTTCGTAATGTGATAAAATCCTTTCAGACCGCAGGAACTCTGTTCTGTTGGACTGAATGTTCCTGCAGTGAATCTTAATACTTCGGAGGATTTGCAGATCTGAAACTGCAGCTAAAAGGACTGAAACCAAGAAAAGCCTGGTTGACATGGCAACAATTTGAAAACACTCACATCATGAAGAGGGAAAACGTTCAAAGTGTTGCCTTTGGAAGAGCTCAAACAGAGAAATTGACAGAATTGTAAAAGGTGGCTAAAAATAGTTTTGCTGCAAAAGAAACTGTAAATGCTTTCCACATATTCAGCTGATACGAAATATCATAATCATATCACAGATTTAGGGAAAACAATGAGTATATTTTAAAATAATTATAAATTCTGTTGATGTCTTCTAATATAAAACTCTAAAATATCAGTTTAAGTCATTAATTTGTATAAAACCAAAAAGTGCAGCTTCTGTTCACTGAATATACATGTTTCTTCATCACTCTCAAATAAATTTGTAAAGATGATTTTTTTTTTAAATCAAAAATATATTCTCCAAAGACATAAAAAGGATTCCTCTGTTCTGTGGACTACAATGGAATACCTGTAAAATAAATAAAATTATTGACATTATCTCTATTTGACTCTTATAAATAAAAGTGTCTTCAGTCAGAGGATTCCTTAAATTTCTTGTAAATACAGACTGTTAAAGGTGGGTAAAATCTTAAATTGGTCAGCATCTACAACAACTCTTAGAAGAAAAATTCACAATATGAGTTAAAGCAACTTTTAGATTCCATCTGGGAATAATAAAGCATATTTGATTTTGAAATAAATGTGAAATACAAAAGGCTTTCTGAAAAGGTTTCTGAGAAGTCCCCTTATATGATGTCAGACGGATGTGTACACGGATGCTTATTCATCGGTGGTTAGATTTTATCTTGAATTTATGACGATTTATCAAAGAAAAAAATATATAGAAAAGCACAAAGAAAAACTGACTTGTCCAAAAGGTGAACTACATATTAGTGAGTTTACAGAAAAAACATGGCTGATCGTTTTAAATTATTTCAGGACCATGGCCAGTTCAAGTCTTAATAGGTAGGCATTTCAGTAAATGTTTTAAAAGAGCGTGATTTAAAAATATATACATATATAATAAATATTGTTAATTTAAAGTAATTTTTTATGTCATATAATGATGGCTATTTGTAATTATACATACACAAAAACTGCTAACGCAGTTTTGTAGCGAATGCATGCGTGGAGAGTGGAAACGTACACGCTGCTCCACGCTTAGGAAGAAAAAAGTATGAAGTGTTTTCTTTCTCTTTTTGACATATATTCTTTTCTTCTTTTAACACGCATTCTGATTGGCTCTCCCAAACGCTTGTAGCCAATCAGCCCTCGCCTGCCATGGAGGAAGGAATAAATGCAAGATGGCTCCTCATATAAAAACAGTCTTCTTGGTCGTCCTCAGTGTGCAACAAAATAACTCTCTAATCCTTATTAGGTTAAAATATTTATCCGCGACGAGTTCTGAAGGATAAACTGAGCTTTTGCTTGGCGACGTTAGGCTGTATTTTGTGGAAATATAAAGTATAAGGACAACAGGGACGGCTTTGAAGACATGGTTGTGAGAGCTCCGAGTCTTCGTGAACCGTTGGGCTGCTGAGGATCGCACAGCCCCAGCAGGGCCTTAGTTAGCAGCTAACTAGCTAATGACTTCGCCCACTATCCTCTACCGTTTTGGAACCCTCAAAGACAAGAAGGAATACAACCAATGCTGAATGTGGGAAGTTGAAGCTCCTGTAACAAATGATCATGGCTGTATCAAGGTAAGTTGTCCCTGTACCGCGTCTGTTATGTTCGACCGAGTTTTCTTAACAATTAGCTAGCTGGTGTGCTAACGCTTGCTAGCTTTAAATTGGCAGCGGAATAGCGTGGCGATGGCCGACTAAACCGGTACTCTTGTTACCTCAATTTGGTTCCAAACGATTTGATCACTTTACTGAAATTCACAACTGGTGGCAAACGTTTATTGGACTTGATTTCTGTCCTGACGTGGGTTTATGTTTAGTATTACAAGAACTGTTGTTATGAAGTTGGGTGATTAAATGGGATTTGCAAACGCAGCACACGCTCATTAATTAATTTATCCCCACATTTGTAACCGAAGGGTTGTTATACGACGTATTAAAAACTAATCTAAGCCCATTTAATGGTGACGTTGTTACAGTTGCCTAACTTGTTCTGGTTTAAGTATTCACCTCTGTTTATTTTTTTTTATTGTACTCTTTTGCATATGACAGAAGTAAAAGTATCTACCTATAGAAAACGATATGTGCACAGTGGAGCACCAAAGCTGTTATAACCTGTTTAAATCCACTTTGTTACTGCTGTACATTTGCAGTAGTATGTGTGCTGGCAGCATTTCTAAAAGCACTGCATATTTAAACAACCTATATCTGGGAAAAAACACAATATTATAACTTTTGATAGAGCTTCTTACTTAAAAATGAGACATTTTGGTAGAAAGTATTTCATAAATTAGCCTTTTTTAAATTGATCTTGATGTGCTGTTTTAGAGCTACAATAAATGTCTTAGCTCAAAGGTTTATTACTGTAGAAATTGGGGGTTTTCTGCCTTCAAATGTAAAAGTCTTCATTCAATTTTTAGAGCAAAGACTAAAGTAATTGTGGAATAGAGTTAAAAAATAATCCAGTTTTAATGGAAACTGTAGCATGGATCTTACGTTTCTTATTTGTATATCTTAAAATGAACTTTGCAATTTCAAAATATTTCTAATCCTTGATTTGTTTTAGTTTTCCTCTAGTATTAATATCTATGTACTTTTGGTTGATATAATGCATTCTAGTCATCTTCATTTGAATTAAACACAATTTACTTGCATCAAAACTATGCAAATAGAAATTGGATGAGAAAAGGATAATATATGTAATTTTACTAAAACTGTAACCTGCTACAGGAAAATAAAAATCTGTTTTAGGAAGTAATAATCGCCAGGGAAGCATCAGCGAAGCCACAAACTCGCTGATGGAACATGCATGCTTGCAGCCTTTAACGGTTTATTGATCTGGATTCTTATCTTGCTAACTTCTCCTAGACTTGACCGTTTGTTTATCTTGCTCGACACTGGAACCACCCCAGTAACCAGGAAGGCAGCAGCCCAGCAGCTTGGAGAAGTGGTGAAACTTCACCCACATGAACTCAACAACCTCCTGTCAAAGGTGAGGATTTTCTAATTCATGTGTAGATAAACTGGTATTCTGGTGACTACAGGATGTATTTTTCAATATTGTGCAATCCTCCTGAGCAGATTAGAGTTTTTGCCATCATCTCTTTATGGCTGATGTCATTACAGTTCCTTGTGAAAGTATCAGTATGACTTGAACTTGTTCATATTTTTGTTATGTTAAAACCACAAACTGCACTAAGATTTTAAGGAATAGACCAACACAAAGTAGAGGATAGTTGAAGTGGAAGAGGGGAAAAAATATATTGCTAAAAAAATAAATGACAAAAACAAAAAAATGTAGAAAGTGTCAGGTTTTTATATGTAGATCTTAAAATTGTTGCCCATCAACAGCTAAAGCTCAGACCACTAGATTTAGAGCATCTGTAATCATCAGTTTTTCAAATTTTGCAATAGTTTCTCAATTTTCAGCATTTCAACTGCATTTGATACTAAGAAAAATACTCAATAGCATATCCTTTAACATTTTTTGAAGGCTTACTGTCAGAAACATGCAGAATTACAATATGAAAATATTTTTAGCTTGTGTGCAATTTAAAAATATCACTTTCCTGTTTGTCAGAACAGAAAACAAACACTGCATGTGTCCTGGTAGGTTTTTATTTGTCCAGTATGTCCATCTTTAGGTGATGGAATGACCTTTTCAAAATGTTATATTTTGTTTTGTAACCTAATTCTGCTTTAAGCTGCTTCACAGCTTTATCCTTAAGCTGTCTGCTGTGTTCCCGGGTCTTCATGATGCCGTTTGTTCACTAATGTTCTCAAACAAACCGCTAAAGTCTCCGCAGAACAGCCGGATATATCCAGAGATTAAATTACACTCTCTTACTGATTAGGTAACTTCTGGATGCGATTGGTTGCACAAAATTTTGTGGTCTCAGGATGAGGGCGGGCAGAAAGCAACACCACACTTTTTTTTTTACTTTTTATTTAAGCAGTATGTAATTTTGATTACATTTCATAATTATGCACCACTTTTTAAATGCTTCTTATTGGAACTGTTGCAGATATGTTGGCTAACAAGCTAAAATCCCAATAAAATAGATTTTAATCTGCTATTTTTAACTAGAAAAAGAGTAAAAAAAAATGTGTGTAGCAAGACACTGCACATGCTTTTTATGTTGGTACTAAATTAATTTAAATTATTGTCCCAAGGTGCTTACCTATCTACGGAGTCCCAGCTGGGACACTCGAATTGCAGCCGGCCAAGCTGTGGAAGCCATTGTGAAAAATATTCCTGAGTGGAACCCGGCTCCGAAGCCAAAGGAAGGTGAGAATTCAACCATATGATTCAGAATGACACCATTTGATTTTCATACACGTAGTTAATGCACATGTCACGGTAACCAATGGTGTAGTTGGAAAATGGTGGTGCAGCAGTACAGCCAGTTTGTTGATCACAAATTTAATTTGTTTGAGTCTTATGTGGCCTTCGAGACTCCAAATTACATTAATAAGTCACAAATCTGCAAAACTCACACAAAATCAACAGATTCTCACATTTTTACAGATTTTTACTGCAAATTTCTCTCAAAATTGGCCAGAAACTTTGGGTCTAAGTCTCAACCTCACTTGATGTTAAGTCATAGTTTGTGATCGATACGGCACAGACTATGACTGTGCTGTATTGATGTGTGTTTAACATCGCACATTAGCACGAATATTGTAAAGATTCCTTAAACGTATTTCTAAAATAGCACCACAAAATCTGTGATTTGGATTGGGAAAAACACAAAAAGTCACAAAATCCCAGAGGACTGACCAGTGTGAAAAGATGTTCAATTATGTTATTTAATTTAAAGAAACTCTTACTGAATGCTGAAACAAACAGCTATTTATTGATATTTTAACAGTTTACTAGGTTTTATCAATGCATTCTGTCACAACCGGCCCTTTAGGAACATTCAGATTTTTGATTTGGCCCAAAATGAGTTCAACACCCCTGCTATACAACAGACCGTTTGTCATTTCCAAAGCGTTAATCCAAAGATTTCCAGGTGTTTATGAAGCCGTTGTGGTTTCTGGACTCTTTGCTTCCCTCTAGAGTCCCGTGACGACCTGTCTCCGGAGGACTCGTCCTGTGACCGGTTAAATTTTTACCATTTTGACATCTCCCGCCTGCTCAGGCATGGAGCGTCGCTGCTCGGATCCGCAGGAGCCGAGTTTGAGCTGCAGGAAGACAAAACTGGTTTGTACAAACATGTTGGTAACTGCTCTGAGTTTCATGTGCCGCTTCCATCTTGGTTTTCCTTCCCTAAAGCCACGCCTGTCCTGTTTTTCCTTTTTTAATCTTAATCTTAAACGTTTGTTTTCTGAAATGTGACACCATTCCTGTAGAGAAAACGATCGTTTTTTATCTGTCAGTGACCAACCGGGCCCTCTGCTGCGTTTGAATGTGATTTGAATAGGAAAAGCTGCTCCTATCTCGTACCGAACCTTTTGCTTTTCCTTCTTGTCTGCTGGTTGTTTTGGTTTTTTGGTTTTTTTTTTTAATGTGTCCTGTTTGACAGTGTCACTAAATTGTTTGAAACTCAACAGATTCATCTTCAGGTGGAGCGTTACAGCTTTCACTATGATTCAGCAGTGCTGCATTAATACAAAGATAATGATTTATTATAAAGCAATTTATGACTTTTATATTTACACTTTGCCTAAAGGGTTTTGTGTTCCTGTCACAATAACCAATTTTGTTATTGTTCCAGAAATTATTGCAATAAACGATAAAATTGTCATTTTTTGATAATTTTGAAGTAATAGATTGATAATGGCATAAAAATACAAAGTGGCTCTTCTCTCTCTTTAATTTTGCACTCAACACTGGAACTGGAAGATATTTGAAATAAAACACAACAACCAAAAACAATAAATAAAACAAAAATAAAAACAGGAAACTGAAACCATAAAAAATTATTTTGTTGTCTCTAAACAAAATTACATCAGAGTGGAAATGATAAAGTACATTTTTATCACGTGATTGATTGATTAATTGCGTATTGCGCCAGGCTAAGTTTAAATGTGTATTTATATATTTTTTCTTCAAACTATTGATTTTCATTCAAAGCTTTTGTCAACATGTTAAATTTAAACTTTAAGTAAATGAAATAATAATAAAAAAGATGCTCTGTAATGGGGGAAAAACAGAAAGTTGGGGAAAAAAGGAGAGAAGAGTTTAATTTTGTTCAGTCATCTACCGTTTCCTTTGGATCACATTTCCTGTAGAAAACCTTCAGGTAGACATTACCTGCATCCATGGTGTTCCTTCTGAACGATCCATTGTTTCTTTAAAATCTGTCAGGTGAGATGGATCCTAAGGAACGTCTGGCTCGTCAGAGGAAGCTGCTCCAGAAGAAGCTAGGTCTGGATATGGGAGCTGCGATAGGAATGGACACAGACGAGCTGTTCAACGACGAGGACCTGGACTATTCCTGCCATCCCAGCGGCTTTAAAGCCCAGGGATCCAGAGCTACAGCTGGCTGCAGCTCCCGCAACCACGTGGTGAGTGTTTGGGTCAAATGTAGATCATTTGACCCATTTGGAACTTTCACATAGAATGCTTTTTAATTATTTTATTTATTGGTCAACTACACTGCAAGTCGTACTGTTAATTCTGCAGTGAGTTCTTAATAAAACTGTCTTGGAGTTAATCTTCTTCTTAATGGCTCAGAACAAGAATTGGTTTTTGGAAAATGATGGAACCTCTCAGCTTCTGCGTTCACAATGAACTCCTTTTGTGCGTCAGAAACAGTCCGACGCTTCAAGTTCGACTCTTGTGCACTTTGTATACAGACACTCGACATTTTGCTAAAGACTCGTCAAATTCTCACTAGGCAGCAATAAAGAATCTGTCTTTCACACAACAGACCAAGAAAACTCTTTTCATCTGACTTCTCACAGTCCTTCTGCTTTCAGGACTTGGACTCTGGTGTCAGGTTTCCCCCTGACAAAGAACAAACCCAAAAGTTTTCTTTCCTTCGCATACGTGTCCCTCAAACTCTTCCACCGTCTCCTGAAAATTTTGCCTAAATAAATGTCTATTCATCGTTTTTGCTGGACAGATTTGTATATCTCAAATGAGGGGAAATATTTTCAAATGGTAAAAGTTATAAGTTACTTGACATTCCAACTTCCTCGCTGATCCTCTTCCAAGCAAGGTCTTTTCTGTTCCTGTTTCTGCAGTCATATCTTGATTATACGCCACATAGCAGATTCTTTCTGATTGGTTGACGCTCCGTGTTGAGCAGCGAAACTTCAGATTTTCCAACTTCAGCACAGGACACTCGAAGCTCTTCAAATCGCCTGAAATGCGCCTCGTGATGCCATTCCTGAAAATTGAAGAAACAGTATTGAGATTGTAATTAACTCAAATTTCTCCAGAAACTTGGCTTTATTTTTTATCACACAATGTCTCCCACGTGAGCGTTGAGGGCATTTGGTTTCCATCCAACCAGCCAAATATATTATTGATATGCAAAGCAGGAATACCTGACACTGGAAATACTGCATGAAATGTTTATTTCAAGCTGCTCTTTAAGGTCGAGATATATTATCTGTCTGAGTCCATGTGATGATTTTGCCATCAGGGCATTTTTTCTAATTTTATGTGCTGCTAATTTGCATATTTTCAAAGTCAATCTTTACCAGCTGTTTCTATATTTACTCATTATTTACTTTCTCACACATGATGAAAATATAGTGGGCCTCCTGCAGCCGCAGGAGTTGAGGACTTAAATCTGCTTAAATCTATCCATTTTAATCATTCAAACATCAAATATACCATAATATGCATTAATGTGCGCAATGGAAATCATCTTAGCTCTACTGCCGAAGATAAATCCAGTTTTCCTCATCTCTGCCAGCCAATAGTTTGGCAAGTAGCTTCTCCAGCTGCATTTTCTTTCAAATAATTTTGATTTTCTTTACCAAATAAACCCATGAATAGTTTTCAGTAAAGAATTTGGAGTTTCAATTAAGAGAAAAAAGCAGGCATCTGCTGTATTTCTTTTAAACTTGGTCATCTTTACCAGCATTTTTAATTTTTTTAGTAGAGCAACATAAACATTAAACCACCCATAATATCAGTGGCACATAATTCAGTTGTAAACCAGTCATGAAATCATTGTTCTTTTATCGTTTTCTGCTTATGTTCTAACATCCAGCACATTTTTTATTTTGTTTTCTGTGGGGGTTTCAGACTATTCAAGCTGCTGAATTGATCGACTCGGAGTTCCGGCCCGGCATGAGCAGCCGTCAGAAAAACAAAGCCAAAAGATTGGCTAAACTCGTGGCAAAACAAAAATCCAGAGACGTGGATCCTAACGAGAAGAGGTGGGATTAGCCGCACATTCATGCTTCTGTTCTGTTGATCCACAACACACCTCTGTGGGTGTATTTCATTTAAGATTTTACCCAGCTGGTGATGAGCGTCTGTACTACTTTATTCAATGTTAGCAATGACAGCGTAGAAGGTGAACCTGAGGAGAAACGGAGGAAAACGACCAACGTCGTAATCGACCAGCCGGCAACAGAACATAAGGTCTTAATTGACAACGTTCCAGACAACTCTGGTCTTTTAGAGGAGGTATGAAGGATAAACACCTTTATGAATCCTAACTCTTTACTCTAAACGTGACGTTTAAATACTTTGTTTTCAGTCACACGAGTGGCCGTTGGAGAGCTTCTGTGAAGAGCTTTGTAACGACCTCTTCAACCCGTCGTGGGAGGTAAAGTTTGAAAAGGTTTTAACATGTAGAAAGTTACAGTTTCTGAACTTCAGTATGTTGTGTGATAAAAATGGTCAAATGGAAGGAAAGTGATGCAGTGTTTTATATTTAGTTTCCTTTACTCTAATTAAAGTAGAACCGGTTGTCTGGAGCTTTTTGGAGAATATCAGTGAGCATGAAAACATCAGATGAGCAAAATCAACGTCTTTCAGCTTCATGTAAAATATGTTTTTTTAGTTTTTCTTCAGAGTAGTGTAGTTGATGTCTGAATATTCTTTATATGGGACTACACTTATCATTTTTTACATTTATGCAAAAAGCCTTGACAAACATGCAGCATCTCATAGATTCCCAAAATAAATGCACAAAATAACACAGCTGTAACAGCAAAAAGAGAAACTTCAAGTAGTGTGAAAACTTAGAAAGGTATTTTAGTAGAACTAAGAAGAAAAATCTATTTCTAACTTAAAATTGGTTTTAAATGCGACTTTAAAATAAGAAGTTGTTTTGTGTGGTTGTCAGGTTCGTCACGGTGCGGGCACAGGCCTCAGAGAAATCCTGAAGTCTCACGGTTCTGGTGGTGGGAAGCTGGTTGGAAGCACTGCAGAACAGGTGAGTTTTAATCTGACATGAAGCTTTTATTTTCTCCCTCCCAAACAGAAAATAGTTACATTATTAGTGATTTTTGTTTTGGATCAGATGTCGCGACAGCATCAGGAGTGGATCGAGGATCTGGTCATCCGGCTCCTCTGTGTGTTTGCTTTGGACCGCTTTGGGGACTTTGTATCTGATGAGGTAATAGTTTCATGCAGCATTCATGCTCTGCAAAAACAATAAATATTAGTTTTGATCTAGTTTGTAGTGGAAATTAGGCTTGTTGCTATGATAATTGCATTATTAACTAAAACAAGCTCAATAATTTCCATTTGCATCATTTTCGTTTTTCTCTTTTCTCTCTTTTCTACCAAAAACTGGATGATGGTCTTCAGTCCGGTGCATTAAATTTAACCAATGCCGTTTTTGAAGGACAGTGCGGAGACTTCATAATTCAACTTATTTTGTTTGAGATATTTGAGATATCTGTTCCAGTCCTAAATGTTCATTAGAATTTAAAGCTTATGGATTTATGAAAATGTGTTTTTGCGTTTTCATCTTGCCGTTACCATTTCAGTTCTTAAAATTGGTTTCAAAACAACAATATTGTCGCTTATTGCAATAACTTCTGGGGCAATTTATTATCCAGCAAAATTTGTTATCATGACGGGGATAATGCAAATTTCTTAGTCCACTTGAAACAGTAACTTTTCAGTAAAATATGGGAGTTTTTTTTTAGTTAATAATGCCTTAATATTGACAAAAAATACTTGTTCCTTTAGCAGATTTTTCTACTTATAGCATGGGAAAAATAAGTTAAATAATCCATCAGTAAAACTAGAACTTTTATGTCTTGTTAAAAGGTTAGTTTTGCCTCGTATTAATTTATTTTCTCTAGAAACTAGACCAACATATCTTGGTAAGATGTTGTGTTTTCGCCGTGTTCACCTGCTGACGTGCAGCTCGTCGTGTTTGCTTGTTTTGGCGTGTCTGTGCAGGTGGTGGCTCCAGTCAGAGAGACGTGCGCCCAGACGCTCGGCGTCGCTCTTCTTCACATGAGTGAAAACAGCGTTGCCATGACGGTGGACGTCCTGCTGAAGCTGCTGAAGGAGGACCAGTGGGAGGTCCGGCATGGAGGCCTGTTGGGGATCAAATATGCCTTGGCTGTCCGACAGGTACCAAAGCTTTTTTTATTTTCTGTGATTCCTTTGCTTGTGCATAACATGAATCTACCAGCAGACCTTCTGTTTTCATACCTTTTTATATTCTGTTCTGTTTTCTCCTCGTGTTTCCAGGACCTCATCTCCGTCCTGCTTCCCCGGGTGCTGCCTGCGATAACCGAAGGTCTGCAGGACCTGGATGATGATGTCAGGGCGGTGGCTGCTGCTGCTCTCATCCCAGTGGTGGAAGGGTTGATCCAGCTCCTGCCCAACAAGGTAGTCCTCTTGTCTGCAGTTGTACAAGCAGAGAAAAACAACAAATCACCTCATTCCTCTGCAGACTGCATCCCCTTGTTGTTTGCTGTTCTGCTGGGTGTAAATATTTATTGATTGATTTCTAAATTTAGGACTCATTTGAGCATTGAGTAGTTATTCCCACCATATTCCTGGATGCAAACTATAGATGTGATGAAATCTTAAGTCCTTCAATTTTACATATTCAGTCTTTAACTTCAATAATTAACTCGGCATGCTCGTAAATTTGAGCAGACGTCCTTTTAGCTGTAAAGCCATTAATTTAGAGCTGTTGGGTAATGCAGAATTGCACCATTTCTGTTAAACTGTGCACAATCTTTTCCGGTAGTGATGTTTGAAAGAGATGAACAGCTCTTACACAACTGGAGCATCTGTGGTTTATTCTCTAAAATCGGGTTTTTAGACTTGCTGTTCAAAAGTGATGAAAGTTTGAGGTTTTACCACAACATTGAAATTTTAAGCAGCTGCACTAAAAATAGACCCAACCAAAAAAACCAAACCAAGATTAACATTTAGCCAGGAAGTCCAAAGATCTTTTTCACCAAAAAAGGGACGATGTTGCAAGACGTTTGACAAGAATGTAAAAGTACATGAAGAAATAAATCGTCAAAGTGAAGCAGGTGCAAGTTCCCGTTTAAGAGTAAGAGTGAAAGAAAACAACTCTCAGCTTTAATGAATGCCTTGGATTTTAAGGTTGTTTATTTTCAAACCTGATCGTAGATCTAACAGGTTTGGCCGTACAGTTTGTGGCAATGAGCCACACGGACAGTTTTCACTCGCCAACATTCAAACCTCTGACTGGAAATTTCACAAAACACGAGTTCAGAGTAAACAAACATGTCCGACGAGGAAGAAGCGGCGGCGATAGTTTGTGGACTATTTTTAACTGAGGGGAAAACGAAACAAAAAGACGCCTCTGACGTCTGACGGACTTTCTGGGTTGCCTGGGCAGTCGTTTTGTCGTCTGTGATTTATATTCCCCTCCATGTTTCCGTTTCGCTTCCTTTCCACATGTTGTGATACCAAAACAATCCAACATGCTGAATAAATTTCTCCAATTTGAGATCAGATCAGTCCTGATGTCCTTCCAGGTGAACTAGATCAGTCTCAACCAGACTGGGATAGTAACTAGTTACATTTACCTTAGCAACGATTTAGAAAAAAATGTACTAGAGTATTTTTACTGCGCTGTATTTTTACTGAAGTAATTTTATTATGAAGTATCGCTACTCTGGATTAAAATTTCTAGATATACTTCACTGAATGAATAAACTTGTTTTAAGCAAAACGTCTCCAGAATTTATTTCAGTGAATTTCTTACACTTAAAGAAATTCATATGCAAAAATGTTTCTTTTCTCTTATTTTTCTATTTTATAATGTCTATATGAATAATTTTCATTTTGATCTGTAAAATACCAAAATTTCCACACAGCTTTAGATTTTGGTCTGTTTAATTTTTAAATATTAAATTATTGACGTTTTGATCAGTTACTTTACAATTTGTCCGCCTTTTTACCAAATACTCCCCCCCCTCCCGAGTAATATTCTTAAATGGCTACTTATTACTTTACTTGAGTAAAAGTGTGTTAAGGCAGTGCTGCTCTTAACACTACAGCTATCATGATAATCAAAACATCCTTAAGATCGTCATTACTGGAAAATCTGCTTAATTATCTTGCTGTGTGAACAAGGCAAAATAAATGTCACCATAATAAATGCTAAAAAATGAAGTTTGCTATTTTTTTTTCCTCATTTAAGACATTTTCATCCCAAGTGAACTTTCAGCTTTCATCCAACCAAATCCCAAATATTTGTAGGACAATTTCTCAATAAGATCTACTTTATGGTAGAAAGGCTAACAGTGATGGAGAAGCAAGTCAAAGCCATGAAGTGACATCATCATCATCATCCTGGCTCAGAGCAGAGCGTCGTAAAGCTGCATTTCACCTGCAGCCATTTGTCCCAGCAGGGTCTGAGCTGAAGGCCCTGGTAGCATTAGTCTTTGTGATGTTTTGATGCACCGCTGCTGTCATGCAGGTTCCTTTTATTGTAAACACACTATGGGATGCACTCCTGGACCTGGACGACCTCACCGCTTCCACCAACAGCATTATGACGCTGCTGTCTTTGCTGCTGACCTTTCCTCACGTCCGGCAGTGCAGGTCAGCTTCTCATATCGGCATCTCAAATGCAGCTGACTGTTGGCTTGTGACCAGTTCATCCCTTCCTGCTTGGTTTCTATTAAGACAGTCTATTTCCTGTTTTTGCTGCAGCATGGAGCAGTCACTGACTGTCCTGGTTCCTCGCGTCTGGCCGTTTTTAAGACACACCATATCATCCGTAAGAAAGGCGGCGCTGGAAACGCTTTTCACGCTGCTGTCTAAAGCTGACGAGGTAACTGCATCCACAAACTATCAGAACTAGAACTGATTAATCATGATGGATCGATTAATCGTTAACTGGAACATGCAGCCTAAAGAAAGTCATTTGCTGAAGTGAAAACATACCAGAGCAGTTATTAAGCTAAAAATGTATAAATAATATATAAAGTTTGCATTTAACATAAAAAATAAATTCATCTGTAAATATTTTCTACCCAGATCTACTGAATTATTTTATTTTTTTGTTTATCTGCAGGTGCATCATTTTCTACAAATGATTGACATGTTGCTGCATTTTAGGCAATAAAATGTATTTTATTTAAATAAATAATTTATTAAATTGTTTAATGTATAAAAACGGCTTACATGGTTAAATGAAAAAGCTGCAAACTGTGTCCATTTTTTCATTTTCATCAGATGAATCTACTATACTAATTGATTAATAATAGAAACATTTATTAATGAAATGGCTAGTTCAGCCCTAATCAGAAAAAGGGATGTAAATGTAAAACAGCCCACTGGAGTTAAAATAGAATGATTTGATAAGTTATTGATAACATTATTTTTTCCTTTTTCTGTCCCTTCAGAGTTGTGCGATTTGGATAAACCCCATTTTACAAGATATGTTGCGGCACATCTTCCAGTCCTGCATACTGGAGAGCAACGACGAAATACTGGAGCTCATTCAGAAGGTTAGCTGCAATAGCTAAAGGCGTACTCTTCTTTTCAGAAAAGAAATATATTTAACATGTGCAGTGAGGATTTTTCAGTACCCCTGATATCTCTTCTAATCCATACTGATTAAAACTGAAGCTGGTAAAATTGAATTGAACTCTTAATTTGCCTGTAAAGCTCACAACACCTCTGAACCACCTGGTAAATTCAAACCATCGCCCAACGACAACATCCTGTTGATTTCAGTAAATAAAACCCAGATAATCTCAATATTTCATTTGCTGCTGTTCAAAGTAACAAGGAGAAACTGCGCATCGTGCTGTTATTGTCGTAATTGTTGTTTGATCAGTAGAAACTGAACACAAAATGTTCAGCAAAGACGTCTGAGCCTCTGTTTTGATCACTACGTAATATTTTGGTGTCACTCTCTCAATTTCATCCGCCATTGTACAAACAGACCAGCAACAGAAAACAACGGCTCCTCCCAAAGTGCGTCTAGAGCAATTTGCACAAGCTTCCAACTTCCAACATGTTTTTGATTCGCGAAACGCGTTTTTTGTGAACGCAGCATTAAATATTGAAAGTACTGATGCCTGAATTTGAGAATCGGTCTTAAAGCATAGAGGTTTGGTTCTGGAAGTACCGTTATGTGACCTGTGTGCAGGTGTGGATGGAGCTGCTGTCTCAGGTCCCCCAGCAGTTCGTGGTGGCAGCCAGCTGTCCTTGGATGGGCGCCTGGCTCTGCCTGATGATGCAGGCCTCTCACATCCCCATAGACCTGAACATGCTGCTGGAGGTGAAGGCCCGCTCCAAGGTAACGCGCTTTTCATCTGCTCTCCTTCCATCCGTCTCCTACACAGAGCTGTGGGCGGACGTGATTCATTCCTTGTGCTGGATATTTGGGAGAGTTTCTGGCCATTTCTAAAAAATCAGATGATGCTGATTTATTTATTGGGACTAAGGTTGATATGTTTGACCTGAAGGTGCAGCAATAAACTTCAGTGGTTGCTAGGTGACAAACAAATTACTTGAATTGAATGGGAAATGTGGTCTGTGTATTCAAACCAAAGGAGCTGCCAGTTTAAAATGATTCCAGCCGGTCTGAAAACATCAACTTGTAATGTTCATAGAAGTGGTGTGTGTGTTTACATATATTTTTTTCATTTATAATTAGTTTTTGTGTGTGTGGAACAATTCAACAACATGACTTCAGTCTTACTACTACAGCTAATGTTGGTGATACTCTTGCCTATAAATGAATATACTGCATTAATCAAGAATCTGAAAGTTGACTGAAGATTTACTGATAACTTATTTATTACCGTATTTTCCGCACTATAAGGCGCACCTAAAAACCTTCAATTTCCTCAAAGGCTGACGGTGCACCTTATAATACGGTGCGCCTTATAATACGGTGCGCCTTATAATACGGTGCACCTTATAATACGGTGCACCTTATAATACGGTGCGCCTTGTATATGGACCAATATTGAGCCACAACAGGTCTAGTAACTACGGTAAGCAGCCGCCGACTTCATTTTCACCCGTAGAAGCGCGTGGTGCATGCTGGGATAGCTGTCAGAACGCTGGTTTGTTAATAAAGTTTGACTGACCTATCTACCTACCGACCGTCTATAATCAGGTCGTCTGCAGGTCATTTAGCACCACGTTCTCCACCAACATGCTGTGCGCGAACGGAGAAGGGTGACCATCGTCCGGCCACGCCCCGGCCCAGGAAGGCTCTCCTCGCCGACCGGAGTCGGACTGTTTTGTTGACATTCTTTATGTCAACAAAGTGGCTTTAGACATTCATCCGTGGTGCTTTGGCTAGGGTTACCAAGGAACCAGCCCCTATACATTTAAAGCCGGGGGGAGAGACAGAGACTGCGGCGGCAGTGTGTCGGTTGGTCTGTGGTTACCCAGAATGCAGTTGGGCACAATATCGCAACACCAACACTGTGAGTGAAACAATGACTGGGGCAGCCTACTATATAAAGTACTCTGGGACCAGATGTTTATTATTACACATCCACATTTGTAGAGTACGGAACAAATCACGTTCAATGTGCCTTATAATACGGAAAATACGGTATATAGGATTACATCATAATGGTACCCCCTCCTTTAAACCTTTATTTATTGCAGTAATGCATAGGGTTAGGGTAACCCTAACCCTAAACATTCAGTAAACTTTGAAAACACAAATCTTTTTTAAGATCATAAGTGTATGCTTCTGAAAGTTCATCCTCAACATTTGTGGCCTGATGTAGTTTTTTATTTATTCTGTAAGGTAAAGCTGTGTATTTATATTGATGCTTCAGGATAAGACTGGAGCAAAGGCTCGGCTAGGAAACAATCAGGTGAAGGAAACGGTCCAGCAGTACATCGCCGGGGCTGAGACTGTAGCAGACGATCCGTTGACCAGGGATTACGTGGTGGTCCGTGCCAGACTCATGGCCGCCAGGTACGTTTTAAAAGCTTTATTTGGATCTTCAGATTGACTTTTGACTTTCTTCTTAGAGTTATTCATGTTGTTCTATGTTAGGTTGCTGGGAGCTCTGTGTAGGTGCATCTGTGACCCTCAGCTTAACGGCGCATCCCAGGAGATCCGGCCAGCCGAGTCTTTGGGCCAGCTGTTGCTCTTCCACCTCAACTCCAAATCAGCCCTGCAACGGATAGCTGTGGCTCTGGTTCTCTGTGAGTGGGCTGCACTGCAGAAGGTAAATGTCCAGCATTTCAGAGCAGCTGATTCAGACTAAAACCAGGAACATGCAGCACATCATGCCAACTTTTAGGTCTTTCCTCCGGCTCCCAGTAGCTCAGAGAACAGACTTTGAAATACTGTTAGTTTATAAATCACTGATCGGGTTAAAGATCTGCTGCTGTTTTAACAACCTCAGCATTCAGCTTCTCTGCACCACAAAGCTGGAACACTGCAAAAACACCAAATCTTACCAAGTATTTTTAGACTTGTTTTTAGTTCAAATGTCTTAGTAAACTTGAATTAAGATATTTGCACCAGAAACTAGACAAAAAATACTTGGTAAGATTTTGTGTTTTTGCAGGGAACAAACTTCCAGAAAACTGAAAACAGCCGAAACAGAGTTCCTTTAAATCTAGACTAAAAAACCACCTGTTTAGAGTTGCTGTTGAACCATAATAAATAAAACAATCAACATTTCGATGTGTGATGACAGCATTTGACAAAATGTAATCCTTCAATTGTTGACTGCATGTTCTTAAACTTTATGTTTTTATGATGTAAAGCACTTTGTACTATACAAATAAACTTTATTGGTCGACCTTGATTGATTGGAGCCAGTTAGACTTGACCTCAAACTGTGTCTGAATCTTCCCAGGATTGCCAGATAGTGTCGTCCATGGTGCAGCCGCGGCTTCTGGCCGTCCTCACCGAGCAGCTGTACTACGACGAGATCGCCATTCCTTTCACGCGCATGCAGAACGAATGCAAGCAGCTCATTTCGTTGCTTGCTGAAGTTCACATAGACCTTCAAGATCGCCTCAACAGCAGCGTTTTCACCATAGACCAAGCCAACGAACTGGTAAACCTGCATTTAACGTCTCCTTCATGCAGAAACCTGAGAGACTCCTGAACCAAATTACACACAGTTCATCAGGAGTTGGAAAACATTCAGTTAGTCATTATAAAATCACTAAGCTTTTGCTGTTTTGTGTCTGAAATATTCCAGATATTAATTCTTCTCTTCACTCCGGTAATTTTCCACAAGCCCTGAAAACGGAAGTAATAAAATTTTCTGGTTTTGTTGTAAATTAGTTCAGATTTCTGCAGACGAGTTATTTTTGTGATTACAAATTTGGGCAAAAAAAAAAAAAAAAAATCATGCCTCATGTTCCTCAAGGCTCCATTTTTTATTTAACATCTTCCTCTTTTTAAATATGCTGATGAGGGTGTTTAAAAATATCATTATGTGTGTGAGGGTCAGAATTTTCTTTTGCTCAATGCAGAAAAATAGCCTTTGCCACATGGCTTAGGATTGTCAAAGTGACTCGTATCTCATTATAATCAATACTAAAAGATACTAATTTGCATAAAAATTTGTATCAAATGATCCATTCTTATTTGCACAAATTGCAGTTGAATTTCTTCTGGCAGCAGCGCCGCTATAACAAACTCAACTCCTTCATTCTCCAATGAGCAGCTGCTGTACGGTTGAAGCTCTGCTAACACGGCGAGACAAGACAGAAAAAAAGCTTCATTTCTATCATCAGATGAAAATAAATCAGTTTTTGACGTGTATCTTTAGCTGACAAGTTAAAACCAAAAGCCTTATTCCCAGTTGGTCTGTCTATGAGGCTTGGAAATGTCAAATGATGCCACATGCTAGTTATGCTAAAGCTACAAGCTAACGGTGTGACACTGTTGTAGCCATTTTTGTTAAGCTTTTATGCTAATGATTCTTTTCCTTTTTGATGTTTGGTTTTATGTTTTATGGGGGTTTTTTTATTACTAATTTTCCTGCAAATCTCTTAAATTTCCAATGTATGAAGGTGCTAACCAAATAGATTAGCCAAGCAGCTCAGTTAGCTTTGATAATCATGTTAACTCTGTTTTGTGGATAGAAAGTGCTACATTAATCCAGTTTGTCTCTGTGAAAATAAAACTTCGTCTTTCTCGTTGCCTAGGTTACCACCATCTTCACTGAGACGACGGCAGGTCTGAACGTGAAGTCCAAGCAGTGGCTGGCGCTGGAGAGCAAACGACAGCAAGCCCAGTCTACGGTGATGGAGACCAACACGGAGTGGCAGCAGCTGCATCTGCGCGTCCACATGTTCACCGCCTGCGCCGCCATCAACCTGGAAGTGCTTCCCGACAAGCTCAACCCTCTGGTGCGGCCGCTCATGGAGACGGTCAAGAAGGAGGAGAACACCCTGATCCAGAGTTACGCCGCTTCGTTCATAGCCAAGCTGCTGCAGCAGTGCGCCGTACGCTCGCCGTGCCCCAACCCAAAGATCATCAAAAACCTCTGCGCTTCGGCGTGCATGGACCCCTCGGCCACGCCCTCGTCCGCTTGTCCCGTACCCACAGCGCAGGAACAGGCTAAAGGTTTGGAGAGATCAACTACAATAATCGGAACATTAAAGCTGCAGTATGGGACCTTTATAAAGAACATGTTTTTGTTAAAACTGTCACCATGTTGCAACAGTTTAACCCTTTCAATCATAGTTTCAAATCTCCAGTTGGATATTTTTGCTTATTTTAATTGTACAAAGTTCTTTAAACATTCTGTGAGTAAATATATTTGTCCATTTTTTTTCATAACTGGAACGCTCAATATCTAGAAAGTTATTTATGCCATTTACTGTCTATTAAAAGCATGCCCCTCAGATTAATTTCACTCCCTGCTACGGTGGGAGTGAAATTACTTCAACAACCAGATATCAGCTGCGCAACGTCTCCCCTTTCAGAAAACGTTTGAATTTTTTTGATAGCGCAAAGTGTGGCAGAGCTATGGTATTAAAATTTGGCTGTGTTGTCACTGACGGGCTGGAAGGGTTAATATGAACCAGATAATCTGGGAAAATATCGATCTCTTCCACATCCCCCTTCCTATTGCTGTCTGCTCCTGACCAAAATCAACCAATCAGAGCCAGGAGGAGGAGCTTAGTGCTGTCAATCATCCTCATGTACACATGGTTACAGGAAAACTGCTTATCTGCTGCCATTAGTGGCTATGCTAACTAGTCTTAGCATTCACAACAAGTTCTGCAGAGATCAGCGCCACATGGAGGATGATTGACAGCGCTAAGACCCACCTCCTGGATATAATTAGTTCTTTTTTTAAAACATTTTTTATTTGAATAGTAATACATTTGTTATATTCTTAATAATAGAGAGATAATTCACACACATACAGTCCAAGTTTGCCTGGATTCTAATGGTACGTAAATGAATGAACATTTGATTCAAACATTTAGATCAGAAGTAAATGACCAAACGGATAAGAAGACTAACAAAAAGAGGAAAAAACACAATTTCATTTCCACACACCAAGTTTTCTTCAATCTTATTTTCCAGAGTCGCATATCTATATTTAATTTTCTTCATCTGAATTTTGTATCTTTAACAAATGAATAAAACAAAAACCAAACCTCTACAAATTTTTATCGATTCCCCTTCTGTCGCTAACATTTGTCTAATCCCAAATGCGGCATTCAGACTATCTGAACAAAAGATTTTTTCTGGCATCCAAGAGACTCATTGATTGGTTATTTCTAGTTAGCACTGGGAGATTATCAGAGATTAAATGTCTCATAAATATCATTTCTTTTATAAAAGTTACCTACTTCAGCTTTAATGTGCAGCATTTCCTTGTCTCAATGTCTAAGGAGGTGGGCTGGAAAGAGATGGCATGCATCACGTAGTGAACAAAACCCAGGGCATCATCACTCTGTACCGCCACCAACGGGCCGCGTTTGCAATTACAAGCAAAAGAGGTCCGACACCGAAGGCGCCAAAAGCCCCGGTGATGGAGCTTCCTCCTGGCAGCACGATAAGCTCCGATAACGACGAGGTAAAGATGGACGCACGTTTCCTCACACGCTTCTTCGGCAGCAGATTCCCTGTGAACAGTTTTTTTCTTCTCTTCTTAAAGAGCAAGAAGCAGTTTCTTGTTCAAAGACGGGGAGCGGAGTTTGCCCTAACGACCGTTGCTAAGCACTTTGGTGCGGACCTCAACAGGAGTCTGCCGTACCTCTGGGAAAACACGGTGGGACCGTTGAAGGCGGTCACCAAGGAGAACTTCTGCATCGGTACGTCGGCCATTTGCAATAGAGTTATTGCAATAAACTTATATATTAGTAATATGTTGGTAACTTCATAATAATGCAAGTTCCAGATTTTAGGCCTTCAGGAAGTAAATCCTCTGTTTTGTTTTGTCCAGTTTTCAGCAGTAAACTCCAGGTTGTTTCAGTATTTGTGCTTCTGAACCAGTGTGTGTGTGTCCTGCGTGTGTTTTAGACAGGCAGGCCCAGCTGGAGAGAGGCGATGCGGCAGCTCAGGAATTGGTCCACTCTCTGCAAGTTCTGGAAGTCATGGCTGGAGCCATGGCGGCCGAACTTCGACCTTTGGTAAGACCGATGGTTCATTCTCTCTCCTGTAGTGGCTTCGTGATGCTACCGAGCCCCTTCTGCGCTTGAACCGGTTCTTCCCAAAACTTTAACTCAACGGAAAATTAGCAAAACAGTCACAAAAATTAATTAAGTGGAAGCTAAGTGCGCTGAATGTTTTCAAAGTTGGAAAAAGCGCCAAGTAAGAAATTAGCGCATTAGCAGAAGCGTGCCGTCCACCAGGAAGCAGACTGGATTCATTGATCCGGCCTGTGGATCTACAGCCCAACCAGAACCATCATTAACCGGTTAAAGAGAGAACAGGCTGTAGTCAGAACCTGCCTGCAATCCCAGTTACATGCTGCTGTTTTTGACCCAAATATCTCCAAACACTCACCTCTCCTCTCTTGTTCCTCCTAGTTACTGGAACACCTACCTCATTTGTTTACATGCCTGCAGCACCCGTACACGGCGGTGCGGCACATGGCCGCGCGCTGCGTGGGCGTGCTCAGTAAGATAGCCACACTGGAGACCATGAACAGTTTCCTGGAGTCTGTGCTCCACTGGTTAGCTGCTATCGACGACTGCACGAAGCAGGAGGGCGCCATCGAAGCGCTGGCTTGTATCCTTCAGTTTATCCATCAACCACATTTACAACAACCCCTGCTTACTAAAATATAAACCTTTTCATACCTGATTCGATTTTAATCAAATTTTTTTTTTATTTCTTTCCCAATAATTAAATTATAAATATTTTCAGAAAGTTGGTTTTATTCCAATCATCATAAGTTGGATTGCGAAGCATCAGGGCCAGACTCAGGATTTTTGTTTAATTACGAGAATATAGTCATAATATTAGCAGAATAAAGACACAATTTTACCAGATGCATGTCTTAAAATTAAACATAGGCCTCTCACAATAAGCCATAAATCAGTTAATGACAGGGTCATTAAAATGAGCTCAATAATTTACATTTGCATGATTTTTTTTCTGTCTTTCTACCAAAAATTGGATGAGAAAAGTCTTCAGTCTGCTGCTTCGCTCTCAAAATTGTCCTTTGTTTGTTGGACAATTTTGTTTACAGAGACTTTATAATTAGTTCTATTTATTTTGGATATTTAAAATGTCTTTCTTTTTAAATGTTCATTAAAATTTTAAGTTTATTTATATTCATTTATGTTACTTAAAACTTTCCTCTAAACAATTTTATCGTTTATCGCGATAACTTCTGGGGCAATTTATCGTCCAGAAAAATTTACTGTGACACACTGATGTCACGATGTTACTCTGGTGGTAATCTGACTTTATTCTTTTTATTTTAACTTTGTCTTAAATAATAAAAAAATCTTTGTCCACATAAATGGAAGCTGTCAAACACTCTTATCAAACAAGATGGCCGCCGTGGTGCACTGACGTCACTGAACTATGGAAACCTAACATTGGTGAAAAAAGTCCAGATTCTTCAAAAATAAAACCTTGAAAAAACAAACATTGGATTAATCAATAAAATCGGATTCACACCAACCTTTAATCGCAGTGTTGACGTTTGTTTCGGAAACGTTTGTTCCCTTAACCAACGCGCTCCAGGTGTGATGGAGCAGCTGGACGTCGACATCGTTCCCTACATCGTGCTGCTGGTCGTTCCCGTTCTGGGCCGCATGAGCGACCCCAGTGACAGCATTCGTTTTATGGCCACTCAGTGCTTCGCTACGTTAATCCGCCTGCTGCCTCTAGAGGTTTGTTCTCCCGTTTTATCAGTTTAAATATTTACTGTTGGCAAAAGAACTGAAAACTATGACATTACTTCATCGATCTGCAGGCAGGAATACCAGACCCGCCGGCCATGTCGGCCAACTTGATCCAGCAGAAAGCGAGAGAGCGTCAGTTTCTGGAGCAGCTGCTGGATGGCAGGAAGTTGGAGAACTATAAGATCCCCGTGCCGATTAAAGCCGAGCTCAGGAAGTACCAGCAGGTGAGCTGTTGGCCAGCCGTCTGAGCAGCAGATGAAAAATGAAATGGTTTGAAATGAATACAAATATAAAATAAAAAGTAAAAACAGGAAAAAAGTGATTTCTTACTCACTTAGATAAGAAATAAAACGGACAGTGTTCAGGAGCTTCAACTACAAATGTCATTTTCCAAAATTAGCTTTGTTGTTAGTTTCCAGTACCGTTAGCATTACTACAGTTATTCAGCTATTGATGAAATGTATGGAGCATCATAAAAGTAAAAAAAATGCATATTTTTCTCACTCTACTACAGTTTTACCTTCCACTAAACTTTCCCTAAATATTTGTGGATATTATATATTGAACCTTGTGTTTGTTTTTTCTTATCAAATTCATGCTTTATTTAAAAATAGAAGCTGAATAGAAACCGAATGAAATCTACGTTACTTTGTGATCTGAGTTTTACATTTTAGACTAAGTGAGATTAACTTTTTGTAGATCAGGTTGTTTGGAGATTACGCCTCTCTGATACTGACACAAACTCGCTGCTGTGTCCTGCAGGATGGTGTGAACTGGCTGGCGTTCCTGAACAAATACAAGCTGCACGGGATCCTCTGTGACGATATGGGCCTGGGGAAGACACTGCAGTCCATCTGCATTCTGGCAGGAGATCAGTACCTCAGGTGCTCACTTCAGGTTCATTTAATCAAGGACAGCAGTTAAACAACGTTACACGATAAAGTAACTGTTGCTCTGAACAAAGGTTTGGTTGCAAAGAAAACAAAGTTAGAATTAAAGTCTCCCGTCACACTTTCTCTGAATTACTACAGCTTCTACCAAGCTAGTTTGATTAAACACTCAAGTTCACCTGAACCTTGTAAACAAAACATCCAACTCCTGTTTCCATGGCTACAAATTCCCATAAAGGTCCGAGCTTTGTAACGGCTCTGAAATGTAACTTCATTCATTTATGAAAAATGCTTCTTGTGTCTGTTTTTGAAGCTCTGATGCCAACTCTGTACTTTTCAGGGCTCAGGAATATGCGAAGACCAAGGCAGCAGACTGCAGCCCCCTGCCCTCGCTGGTGGTGTGTCCGCCCACGCTGACGGGCCACTGGGTGGACGAAGTGGCCAAGTTCTGCTCCAAAGAGTTCCTCAACCCGCTGCACTACACCGGGCCCCCCACGGAGCGAATGCGGTGAGCATCAGTCAGCTAGCCGCAGGAGCGTGACTCAGACGTACCCTGCAGGACTGAACTAGCAAAGAAAGCGTTTCTGTTTTTTCATAAAGCCTATAAACACTTGGATGACTAACTGAGGTTCTGCGTTTCAGGTTGCAGCATCAAGTGAAAAAACACAACCTGGTAGTCGCTTCCTATGATGTCGTGCGGAACGACATCGACTTTTTTAGGTGAGGATCCGCCGAGTCTGTTCTTTACGTACAGCAGGAGTGTCCAAACTTTTTGCCAAAATTGTAGATTCAAAGGAAATTGCAGGTTAAAACAAACAGCCTAAAATCAAGCAGATAAAGTAGAGAGATATTTATTGTAGAGCAAAAACTTTAAAGGGATTTTTAAATACTTTTAAAATCCCTTTAAAATAAAAGGAGTAAATTTTACTCAGACATTTTCTTCTTTTTTCTAGAAAATTTCTGAGATTACTCTCAAAATTTATTTTTTGGCTTAAATTTACAACTTCTTCTAATTTAGCATGTTTGGTGTATTAAATGCATCTATTTTTCAGTTTCTTTTGGGTTTGAATAAATTTCAGTACTAATAACAGGATTTGAGTCACTTTCTATCACGTTTGCTTCTATCAAGTTTAAGAAAGAATAAAAGATGATTTATAGCAAAGTTGGCTTTTAAGGAAAAGTTCCGTTTGGTTTAAACTTGGTTATAAAAGGATAAATACTTTGTCGTACTTTACATTTTCCTGTGTATGAAAATTGTCAATTTTTACCCTGATTACAAACTAAAGTCTCCGTCTGAATCTAAATTTGTATAATTTTTAAACTGCAGTTTGGGCCGCAGAAAATAGTCTAAGGGCCACAAATGGCCCCTGAGCCGCATTTTGGACACCCCTGGCTTAGTTCCATTATAACAAAATTTCTGTTTTTTATTTTTTAACAGAAATATAAAATTTAATTACTGCATCCTGGATGAGGGTCATGTGATCAAGAATGGGAAAACCAAACTGTCCAAAGCCATCAAGCAGCTGGCGGCCAACTTCAGGGTCATCCTGTCGGGAACGCCCATCCAGGTGAGTCCTTAGAGGAAGCGTCGGCTCCCCCTGGTGGATCCGCTGAAACCCTACGCTTCCTCTGCAGAACAACGTCCTGGAGCTCTGGTCGCTCTTCGACTTCCTGATGCCCGGCTTCCTGGGAACAGAACGCCAGTTCGCCGCTCGCTACGGGAAACCCATCCTGGCCAGCCGTGACGCCAAGAGCTCGTCCAGAGAACAGGAAGCTGGTACGTCGTGTTCCCAGAATGCAACGGTCCAACACAGCCTGGAATAATGATTCAGGTTGAATGAAATGACTGAAGGGTTGGAGAGGAGAACAGGAAACGTCTAAACATGCCAGGATGCCTTCCGGCCTTCCTTCTTTACTTCCTTCCCTCCCTTGTTTCCTTAACTTTCTTCCCTCCCTCCCTCCCTCCCTCCCTCCCTCCCTCCCTCCCTCCCTTCCTTCCTTCCTTCCTTCCTTCCTTCCTTCCTTCCTTCCTTCCTTCCTTCCTTCCTTCCTTCCTTCCTTCCTTCCTTCCTTCCTTCTGTTTTATTCTTTAGAAACTGAATTTGTTTATAAATGTTTAATGTAGAAATTGTGAATGACGTCATGCATGTTGTAGTTAAACTCTTAAGTTTGTCTTTTCAGAGTAAAATTGAACTTTATTTTCTCCGTTTTAATCTGCTTATGCGCGTCTCCTCCTGCCAGGCGTCCTCGCCATGGAGGCTCTTCATCGGCAGGTCCTGCCGTTCCTTCTGAGGAGGATGAAGGAGGATGTGCTCCAAGACCTTCCTCCTAAAATAATCCAGGACTATTACTGCACTCTCAGCCCTCTGCAGGTACATCAGCTCTCTCCGTTGGTTATTCACTTTTAAATACTTATAGAATCAATTACAGACGTCCGACATGTTGCACTACCGTTCTAGATGATAGCAGGAGCTGAAATGTGTAAAATAGCAGTGGGTGGGATTTGGGGACCTCTTCAGGCCAGACTGAGGATTTCAGTGAACAGAAAACTGCTTTTTGCCCCATTTGGGGCAAAAATTCTCAGATCAGCTAGAAAAACACCTGGAAGTTAAATATGAATTAGTTCTCAGGTTGTTTCCAGCAGGGAAACGAAATCGTCCTGCACGTCTTTACACGTCTCGGATTTAAAGAAGTCAGCTGCTTGCTTTCCTTCCTTTCTTTCTACTGTCCTTCCTTCCTTTTTTTTGCTTTCCTTCCTTTCTGACTTCCTTCCTTCTGTCTTTTTGTCCTTCCTTCTGACTAACCTTCTTTCCTTCTTGCCTTCCTTATTTCTTTCCTTCTGTCCTTCCTTTCTTTGTCCTTCCTTTTTTTGCAGGAATCAGGACTGAAGGATGCGTTCAGATGTCTGGCTCTTCTTAACAGACTAACATTTCTTCACCTGGATTTGTTTTCAGTCGTTTTCTCTGAACTGTTGCTGTCTAAATGCTCAACATGTAACATTTTTCTTTTTTGTTCTCTTCTTGTCTGATCTGTTAAAAACCTGAATGCTCTATCAGGTTCAGCTCTACGAAGACTTTGCAAAGTCTCGAGCCAAGGCCAGCGTGGAGGACAGCATCTCTGCAGCCTCCAGTGAGGAAGAGGAGAAGCCCAAGCTGAAGGCCACGGGTCACGTCTTCCAGGTACCAACACTTTTTATGCAAACTTCGGTTTGTTTATCGTAATAGACATGTGATCAATATCAATAGAAAGAAACGTTTTTATTGAATTTGATCATTTCGCTGGAGTCTGATCCAGAACCGCACAGCATTCTGGGGGATGTAGGCAGAGGAAACATTGGAGTAGAAGTTCACCAACCTGAATATAAACTTGAAAACATTTTTGAATGCGAGAGTGGTCTAGTCAAAGTCCAGATTTAAATTTAATTAAGAATTTGAACTTTGATGTTCAAGTCTTGCAGCGTCAGACACTCTTTGACTGATTCTTTCCATTCGTTTTCTTGCAAAGACTTTCATGCTTTTCAGATCATTACTCTGCAAAACTTGTCATTTTCTTTTAAGTTTGGGAATTAATCGTATTTATAATTTATTGTCATGAAAATTTTGATTTATTGCTTTCACAATAAATTCCAGTTAATGTTTGAAACTTCAAATTTACTATTTTATCCAGTGAAAGTATTAATAAATTTGTCAATATGTGATTAGTGATCCAAATCAATTATTTTTGTGATTGGTGTCCTGAAGAAGTGGGAATATTTTTCAAGTGCAGTGTTTGTGTGACTACAGTTGCTGTCATGCAGCCATAAAAAACAAATAAAATAAAATGAAAAACAGCCTAAAAAATAAGCAGTAATTGGTTATCGTCACGTTTATTATACCATAAAATATTCCAGTAAAATTTTCAATGCAAATCGCCATCATTATTTTCCTTCTGCTCCAGATTTGACTTGGCCGCTGCATTGTGTTGCTTTCTGTTGTGACTGCGCTGTAACCTGACCTCCTGTCCTTCAGGCGCTGCAGTACCTGCGGAAGCTCTGCAACCACCCGAACCTGGTTCTGACGCCGCAGCATCCGGAGTACAAACGCATCACGGAGCAGCTGGCGTGTCAGAACTCCAACCTGCGCGACATTCAGCACGCGCCGAAGCTCTCTGCTCTCAAACAGGTAGCGTGCTGAGGCGCCGTTGCCTGTTCTTTTTTTATGCTGGTGTGGTTCTGACGTGCTCTCGCTCTCCAGCTGCTGCTGGATTGTGGTCTTGGTGGCGGCGGAGGAGCGGAAGGCGGGACGGAGGCGGTGGTGGCGCAGCATCGCGTCCTCATCTTCTGTCAGCTGAAGAGCATGCTGGACATCGTGGAGCACGACCTGCTGAAGCCCAAACTGCCCACCGTCACCTACCTGCGGCTGGACGGCAGCGTACCGGCCGGCCAGCGCCACTCCATCGTCTCCAGGTACGCCACTGTGTCAAACATGAGGCTCTGGGGCCAAATCTGGCCCGCAGCAGCTTTTTATGTGACCTTTTTATCATTCAGTGCCTCCAGTTTTTCACAATTCTGCAAAAATCCAAACAAAATCAACACAGATTTCCCTTAAAAATTGTCAAGCATCATGTTTAAGTGATTCTAACTCCCACCTGCAGGTGGCAGTATTTCTTACTTTTACAACACTGCTGCCTCAGCATTACATCCGTGATCGATGTGGCGACTAACAAAAAGTCACATTTAACATCATATAGAAGTGCAAATATTTCTAAATTAGCACCAGAAAATTAGATTTTCATTGCAAAAAATTAGGGATGTGACCCAAAATGAAAATAAGTTTGACACACATTTGATGCTAAATTACATCAATAGAAGTAGAAGAACCCATCCTCTGTTTGTTGATGGGTTTGTAACTAAGGCTGATCTTCGTCTTTTCTGTTCCTCAGGTTTAACAACGATCCCTCCATTGATGTGCTGCTGCTCACCACCCATGTCGGTGGTCTGGGTTTGAACCTCACCGGCGCAGACACTGTGGTGTTTGTGGAGCACGACTGGAACCCCATGAGGGACCTGCAGGCCATGGACCGCGCCCATAGAATAGGACAGGTACTGCTGCGGGACGCTTTATGACCTCTCATGGAAAATCAGGAAGGGGAGAGACGTGGCATTTGTACTTCCAATTCTGTTTTTACTGCTTCTAAAAAACCCCTAAGCTCTTAAAAAAACACCCAGCTGTTTTTTTAACAATAAGTTAATGTTGCCTTGCAACAAAAGCTGAGCTCCAGTATGTTTGGTCAGCTGGTTTTACCGCAGTATGCGATGTACAGTGGCTGCTGGAAAAGACAAGTGTTACCATTCAGAGCCACTTGCTGAAGTCTTATTTGTGCAGGAGGCTCCACTTCTGCTTTTCACGGTTGTATGGTTGTATAATTTCATATGTTTGCAGAGATTTTTAGGTGTAAGTGTAAATGTTGAGTCAGGAGGCGTGGCCAGTAGCAGCTTATTTGGATTTAAAGTGACAAGATGCCCTAAAACAGCTAAAATCTCATAATCTAAGATTGATTTTGTGCAGAAATTGTAAAGAACATGTTTTGTTTTGCCCTTTGACCTGTCCTGACCTGATGATGGGTCACCTCTAAGGCTCACCTTCCACTTCCTGTCGCCTGTCTTGTGCAGAAACGGGTGGTGAACGTTTACAGGTTGATCACTCGAGGCACGCTGGAGGAGAAGATCATGGGACTGCAGAAATTCAAGATGAGCATCGCCAACACCGTCATCAACCAGGAGAACACCAACCTGCAGAGCATGGGCACAGACCAGCTGCTCAACCTCTTCACTCTGGACAAGGTGACTGGAGACGGAAACACATTTGCTGAATTAGTTCTGATGTGATGTAGCGAATCACAGTCCAAACCTCCGGTGCGGAGGGGAGGCCTGTCAGCCTGGAGCGGCCGGTCGCTCCAGGCTGGGATGGGACCGGTACAATGCTGCCATCCACTGGTGGTGGTCTGTGCCTTACCACAGGCATGAAGATCTAAATTTCTTGGTCTGACCCTCTAGCTTGGAGAAGATGACTCCATTTTTCTGAGATGTATACTCCTCTACTTTGTTTATTACAGCCATGCGTAGCACCAACAGCTGAAGAAATCGAGTTGATTTCTTACACAAGAATAGAAAGTGAGACTTTTGACTCGTCTCTGCAGAGCCCGCATATTCTGGACATGAACTGTTTCGACTTTTACCATTCAGATAGATGCTACAGAAACTGTTTGCAAAAACAAGTCAGTTTCTTTCCCCAGTTTGTCTCTCTGTGTGTCCAGATGAATATCGTCTAGTTATTTGGACTAATTCATCCTTTTGGTTTTGTTTCTGGATGATTTCAGGATGACAAGAGTGACAAAGGCGAGCAGTCGTCATCGACCTCAGGAAAGGCGTCCATAAAGTCGGTGTTGGACGGACTTGGGGAGCTGTGGGACCAGCAGCAGTACGACTCGGAGTACAACCTGGACAGCTTCATGAACTCATTGCACTAGCACTGTTAGGACTCCGTTCAGCCATCTGCAGGCCAAGCAGGACCTGGCCAGGAGGGGAAAATAATAAAAATGGATCAGGGTTACAGTAGAAGGCAAACACAACCAGATCAGGAACTGTTCGTACATTTTAATGCTCTTAATTTGAAAGGTCTGGAGGAACAGAGCTTCTCCAAGGCTCGGTCCTCTTCCAGAACTTTTTTTTTTTTTTACGTTGACCGTCACAGACCAGTAAACCAGAGCAAGCGACAAACATCTCCAGTGTTGAATTGCGTCGTCAGTGGGTGCCGCTCTCACCTTTCAAGCACATGTATAATAATTATAGCTCTAATTTATATCCGTGGCAGCAGGAGCTCGCTCTCTTCGCACTTCACCTTCCAGAGGATATTCAGTGTTAGCTGCTTGTGCAACATGTCACAAAGTCTTAAACTGAGCCCTGCCTGTCAGCGCTTCTCTGACGGATGGAAACCCACACGGTTTGGATCACAAAGGGAACCCAGGTGGCTGTGACGAGCCGTGGCGCCGAGCCCAGACTGGTACCTGAAAACTTGGCCCAAAGTGTTTTAAAAAGGAACTGTAGACTTGTACATATTTCTCTAACTGCTGCTTTTTCTTTATGATAGTGGAATTGTAATAAATTCTGAAAACCTTGAATGTTGACCTTCTTTTCTGTTTGTGAGTGCCATGTCAAACTCGAGGCCCGCGGGCCAAATGCGGCCCGCCAGAAGTTTTCATGTGGTCTTTTACAGAGATTATAGATGTGCTTAAATATTACCTTACTAAAACATAGCCACAAGTTTCTTCTTTGAGGAAATATCAGCAACATTGTTGCAGATTTTATTGTTTTCTTTGTAACACTGAGCGCAGGCATGTCACCACTTGTCCTCTGTCTACATTCATTGGGCTTACACCATTCACTGCAGTTGCGCTGCAATGGTCGCTAGATGGCAGTGTTGCACATTTGAGAACATGATCATATCAGAAATTTGTACTGGAAGTGAACGTAGCAATCAAAATAATAGAAAATAGATAAATTTGTTAAGCTTTAAGCAGTAGAAAATAAGATCCAGGTTTAACTTTTGTGGCCAAATTTTGTCATATGTATTTATGATTAATTATAGTGTTAGGTTTTTTTTTAAATTTGGAAAACTAGGTGTAATTTTTTTTTCAGATTTAATTAGGGTTTTTTGTAGACTTTTTTTCCTTTTTATTCCCTACAGTCTTGGATGACATCCAGCTGGAAATATATATATTTTAACTTTTGTACAACTACGATGCAAAAGCAAATGAGGTGGATTAGCAGAGCTAGACAACAACAGATGACATCATTCAGGACATGACACTATAGAAATGTAATCTGAGCTGCCCAGATATCTAGCACATCATGATGGTCATGACATCATGTGATAGTAGGGTCTACCAGTAAAGTAGACCCTACTATCACTACAAACATCAGTTATAAAGCTTTAGCTCCTTCATTAACTCTGTGTCACACAGCAACAATCTTCAGTCAGAGGCCTCTTCAGACTTGTTGCAGGACTGACTGCTACTGGAGTTCCAACATCATTGACTTTTTGAAGATATTTGGATATTAGTTACAACAGCATTTAATTTCCCTTTGGCATAAATATTTGTTGAATTATGCTGCGTTAAACAATGAACATTGACTCATTGTACAAATATATTTGCAGGTAAATTCAGCAAACTACAAACTGATGCGGTTAAAAAAAAAGATAGATTTAAAGATGTGAAATTATTCTCTGAATTTATGTTTTAACATTTAAGGAATTTGATTACATAATTCTATATTTTAGTTTTTGTAACATTAGCAACATTTTTTATTTGTACTTCAGTATTGCTTTATTCAATTACAGCACAAATATTTACTTTCTGCCAGTTTTCCTTTATTGCCCATTCATTCATTTACATTATAAACCACTAATACATCACCAGCCACCAATCTCTTCCTTTAAATTTTTTTGTTTTACTTTTGTAGATCATTTTCACACTAATGTAAGCAACATCAGCAAGTTAACACATAAAGCTCAGCATTTCAAGAAACAAGACAGTTTAGTAACAATAATACAAAGGGATTTTTCAGCTTCCCAAAAAAAATAAAATTAAGAATTAGCATAATAAAATTAATTTATTCAAAGTAAAAATACAAAATAATATTAATGACATGACCAGATATGAAGTTTGTAAAGAAATATATGAAATAAAAAAAATGTAAATATGTTTGAATTCCTTTTTTTTTCTGCAAAACTCTTAAAAAAAGAAAAAGAAAATTTCTCAGTACAAAGGCTACATTACTACTGGAAGGTACTAGCAGGTAGAGTAGGTAAATACACAGTAGAAAATGATTTTAGTGGATCACAACGCTTGCAATGAAAATAATTTCGCAATAAGATTTTATGCCTCTTTTTCTCATTTTCTTCTTTTCTACAAACGGTACAAACAGAGTATTGCACATTACGACAAAGAATCAAGGTTGTTAGCCTTAAAAAGGAGGAAGGGGGCGGGGCTAATTCAAGTCTCGCGTGAACAGAAAGGCCACCAGTCAAATTGATGCACCTTGGGGGCTTTCAATCAAGCTACAGGTGAAAACATTTGTGTGTTTAGTGTTAAAAATAACATTCTTCTCTTTTTCTGTGTCCAGTGACTTTCAGAAGTCTTTTTGTTTCTCCCAACTACGTCAGGACAGCAAATCAATTCTTTCTTTTTTTTTTGCTATTTTTTTTTTATTTATTCTCTTCTATTTTTATTTTTTTTACAAAACAAAAAGAAAAAAACGAGAGCACATACTTTTAGGAAACATAAAAAACTTCTCTTAAAAAAAAATAACGAACAGAAGATCTCTTTCACAACTCTGGTCAGCATAGATGATTGGTTATAAATATAAAAAAGGTTGGGAATCTGCTTTAATTTCTTCTCAGAGCACCTGATATTTGAGCTTTCTGCTCTCTCAACCAATTAAACCAGTGGGAATCCTGCTTCTAAACCAGTAAAGTAGAGCCTACTATCACTACAAACATCATTATATTAGTTATAAAGCTTTAGCTCCTTCATTAACTCTTTAAAAAAAATAAATTCTTAAAATAAAAACATAAAAAATCATCTCTCTTGAAGAATTAAATTAATATATATTTGTCCATCTGAATAAACTTAGAAAATATGTTTCTCTCCTAATATATGTCAAAACTGAGGTATTGCAAAGGATTTTTTTTAAATCAGTCTTTCAAAAAAAAAAAAAAACTGCTGACTGTTGCAAACTGTTTTCAGATACAAAGTGTAGTGCACAACAAATACAGAAAAAATAATAAAAATAATCATAAAGAATAGAAAACTGGGTAAAAAGGGGGCAAAGAAATGTTTGAAAAAATAAAAACTCTCCCCAGAATTCACTCATTATTCATCAGGAATAATATCTCTTCTGCTCAGGTCCAATTAGTTTTTCTTAAACAGAAACACAAAAGCAGGAAAAACAGTTTACGACTGAAAACAGTTACACACACACACAGTTTCCGTCACCATCATCATTTTTTTCAGCTTTTAATAGAACCCAAAAATATATAATGTCCACCTTTATTTTTATTTCATTTATTTAGCAGGTCCGGTACTTCAAGCTTTGCAGGAGACAAAAAAAAAAACTATTAAAAATCTGGTGATTGCGTCACACATCTTCATCTCCGCCATTTTTCCCATTTTTAAAAAAATATATCAGCATGTGTAAGGGCTCAGTTTATCAATCTCAGATCTCCAGTAGCTTTATGGGGTTTTTTCTGCTTAATCACTCTCCAAAATAAAAATAAAAAAGACAAACAAGTGAGCTCTTTGGTTGCGTTGTGACGTAAAAACGCTTTTGTCAAGAGTTGGAACGAACAATAAAGTTTTGCGTGCGTGAACAATATAGTTTTACGTGTTCGTTTTTTTTTTTATTTAACCCCGCTCACATTTTTGTCTTTTCTTCAGGTCAGATTCGACGTTTTTGGCCTGAAAACCTTCCGTCCCAGGTGTGTGTTCGTGTGTATCCAGACGTGAATCAGTGAGAATATTTTACATTTATATAACCAACGGATATACGTGTGCATATGCTAGCTAGTTTATGAAGTTTCACAGGACTTCTATGTCGGACACTGATGACAGTTAAAGCGAATCACAGTTCTAGGCAGATCTAACTACGTACAGTATAAAAAAAGTAAAAAGAAAGAAAATTGCACAATTATAATCAACAATCACCGCAAATAAAGTACTTCACCTATTACAGGTTTTAATTGTAGTCCTACACTTCATTTGTGAGTAATAGTTTAAAAACCGCCGTCGTCCTGATCTGCTCGCGCGGCGTTGCTATGGTTACCTGTTCCCGTCCAGTTTAAACGTACAGCGTCGTGCGAAAAGTATTCACAGCGCTTTAACTTTTTTCATATTTTCCTTGCACCAAAATCACGCACTTTAATGTGTTTTAATGGGATTTTTATGTGATTGATCAACAGAAAGTACCGCAAGCTGAAGCGGGAAGAAAGTTTTAGAACAAACGTCGCCATCTTTACTTTGATTTCCCTGAATAAAATCCAGTTTTACCTAAATATTAGCATCCAGCTGTTTGTAATTTTATTTCAGGCCTCAAATTAATTAAACATATTGATATCGGCTCAATAAATTAAAAAAAGTTGATATTTATTTTCATCTTACTGACATTTGGTTTTGGCTATTTTTTTTTA
This sequence comes from Poecilia mexicana, assembly GCF_051168715.1. Lineage (NCBI taxonomy): Eukaryota > Metazoa > Chordata > Actinopteri > Cyprinodontiformes > Poeciliidae > Poecilia > Poecilia mexicana. The sequence goes on from NW_028263384.1 coordinate 29,189,078, forward strand.
CTGGTGTCAAAACGGTAGAGAAATATTTATGATGTAATATCATAAATATTGGTCCAATAACCAGTGGTAAATATTGGTTACTGGACATAAATCCAATATTAATTTTGATATCGCTATCAATCCATTTTTTTTATTTCAGTGCAGTGCAAGTGTTCAATCTAAATGTGAAAATCTGAGAGATGCACTAAAAAGTAGCACACTGCAACACCACCAAATCTTGCCAAGTATTTTTGCTCCAGTTTCTAGTGACAAAATATAATTTACAAGTAATTTTTCAACAAGATATAGAGACTTGTTTAAAGTAAATAATTCCTTAATATTGGTCAAAAAGTGCTAGTTATATTGGCAGATTATTTGACTAACAACGGCCCCTGCACCGTTACCTAGCAACGCCAGCCAAGCCCAGCCCGTTACCTAGCAACCCAGTTCTAGTTCCACTGGCAGATTGTTTCACTTTTAACGAGAAAAATGTCTTGTTGTGGAAAAAAAAAATCCAACATTCCTCATCAATATTAATGTATATTTATTTAAAACAAGACCCTGTTTATTGTTTAAAAGTTACTTGTAAGTTTTTTTTTTCTTATTTTAAGTAAGACCAAAAATACTTGGTAAGATTTTCTGTTTCTGCAAAAAGAAATATTCAGATATCTGGGGGCCGGAGTATATTCCATTGTTCACCTATTGAGATTTTTAATTTGCAAATTTCCTCTACTACATAAATTACTTTCCATTGCTCTAATTTTATAAAATCCCAGTAAAACACCATCAAATTTTCAGTGATCTGATGTGCGAGTCCTTCAGCAGGGTGTAACACGGCTTGCAGTGCGTTGTGCAAAACATGGCCAGAATCAAAATAAAAACAAAAACCTGCAGACATGATACTGAAAAAGTGTTTTGCATGCAGTAGCCTGACTAGAACATGCAGTTAGGGGCGACCCCTGACCTCAAAACGTCGGCCATCATTGCCTGAGACAACTCGTCGTCCTGAAACACCGGCTGCTTCTGAATTCCTCGCTGGGAAAATAAAATAAAGTACTTAAGTTATCTGTTCATACCATGGGATTTAGCAGCAAAGCTCCCGCAGCAGTTACATTTACATTACACAAAAAAAATTATGTTATTATAAAAATAAAGACCTAGATATCGAACGCAAACTAATCTGATTGTGAGGTATGAACATTTACAGAGAATATATCAGTTGTCTTCAGAGCTGGTAATTGTTGCTACATCTGATGCCGCCTAACTTCTGCATTTATTCAATTAGCCTTTGGTAGTTTTTTTATTTATTTATTCTTCTTTATGATTTTAACTAGGGGCGACGTAACTACAGTTGTTTCAAAGTAAGTGCATGCTCCTTTTGCATAAAATTTAAACCATCTATTTAACGTCTAGATAAGTACAAAAAAAATAGAGCTATGTGTATTTTTAAATACGTGAGCGGTCCCGAGGGGGGACATACCGAACCGTCCCGTGTGTGTGTACGTGTGTATGTGTGTGTTTTATAGTGAGACTTTGTGCCAAAGTGCAAATTGTAAGCTGGTGGAGTTTTTCCTCCCCACAAAGCTTTGACAACGAGTTCAGAACCGAGAATCTGATCCGTTTCGCATTTTTTCCATGTCGGGTGAAGCCGGCGGGAGCTGTTGTCATTTCTTCTTCTTCGTCTGGGTTGAGGATAGTGCAGATCCGTGACCCCCCGCTGACCCCGCTGGCCCGCCGCCCTCAGCTCCAGCGGAAGGAGACGTGTCGAGGGCGGTCGCCGCCCTCCTTCACCAGCGGCTTGTGGAACTCGCGGCCGGCCCGGGAGTGGATGCTGGCCCAGCAGAACTCGCAGTAGTACTGCAGGCAGGTGACGTTGGCACAGAAGAACGGGGCGAACTTGCCGCCGCAGCGCGCGCCCTGGCACTCGTCGCACATCTGGTCGTCCAGGACGTACGGCTTCACCTCCACCTGTAGGGGGAGACGCAGAGAGGTCATCAAGAGTTCAACAAGTCCTGGCAAAATCAACAAAAAAATAAAAATTATGGTCACAAGATTACTGCAAAAATACAAAATATTATCAAGTAATTTTGGCCCAACTTACTACATTTTAAATCAGAGAAAAATAACTTACAAGATAGCAAGATATAAGAGCTTTTATTCTTTTTCGAACATGATAGCAGGATAAAATTACTCACATGAACAAGGAAAAGACACATTTTCAATCAATTATAAGGAATTGCTGATTTAAAACAAGTTCCCATCTCTTGCTGAAAAGCTGCTTTTCAGTTACTTTTGTCTTATTTATCTGCGATAGAATCCAGACCAAAAACACATGATCAGATGTCGTGTTTTGGCAGTTTTCTCCCCTAATTGCTGTTATTGTGCAAGACTTGTGTTCATAATAAAGCCCTTGCCGCCCCCAACTGAAGATAAACGACGTTAGCTGAGGTGGGCTGGACCCGACTGGACTGGGCCGGCCCGCCCTCCTGGCTGACGCCCAGTCTGTCTCGGTCTCAATCGGCCGGTGCGCCTAAAATAAGGGAGCTGTGGCGCAGCTGGACATTCACGCATGGGGAACTACTATAATTAAACCGGCTCTATGTGTCTGCAACCTGAAACATCTGTTGAGATGCAGAGTGATTACACAGCCGGGCCGGGCCTTCCGGTTCTGTAGGCTGCAGAGAAGCTTCTGGCAGAGCAGGAAATAAATATACTTAACAGAGTATTTGGTAAAAAATCTACTCAAGTACTGAGTAACTGATCAAATTATCAATCATACATCATCAGACGGACCAAAATTTAAAGTGGAAATGTTGATATTTTAAAATTACAATAATTCATATAAGTAACAAAAAATAACAAAATCAGGCAAAAAAAATATTTTTTCCAAATCAGTTTCTCACTAAAATCATGAAACTGCAGGTGTGATAGAAATACTTCATAATCACAATTGCGTAGTAACTAGTTAAGCACATTTTTTCAAAAAAAGTTACTCAAGTAACTGAGTAAATGTAACCAGTTACTCTGGCAGCGCTAACGTCTCTCTCTCTGGTGAACTCGCTCACCCTTTTGTCGATGTCGTTGTGCTGCAGCTGGACAAAGCGGGCGCTGATGGCGGCGATGTAGCTCTGCTGGTTGGAGAACGCCACGCGCCCGGCTCCCTTCGGATATTTCAGCTCCGGGTCCGTGTCGATGCCGGCGTAGCAAACGCCTCCATACAGCCGATCCATTATCATCGCTAGCTCCACTGGAAGACGAGAGGAAAACACGGAGCCAAAAATAAGACTGGGTTTCTTCTACAATACACTGCAAAAATACTAAAAATCTGTATTACAAATACTTTTAGAGCTTCAGCCAAAACATGCAAGCGTACACTGTAAAAACAAAAATCTGGCCAAATATTTTTGGTCTAGTTTCAAGTGCAAATATCTTATTACACTTAAAATGAGAGAAATCAAACTTACAAGTAACTTTTCAGCGAAATAGAGGAGCTTTTCTAAGTCAATAATTCCTTAATATTGATTGGAAAAAAAAAAAATTCTACCAGCAGATTATTTAACTTACAACATGACAAAAATGTGTTTTAAGTGAAAAAAAAACAACCATTCCTTATTTTAAGTTTTTATTTTTCATGTAGGAGTAATTACAAAATTACTACATAATTCTCCTAATGTTACTGCTTTATTCTTGTATTATTTCGACTTTATTTTCATAATATTCTGGGTTGATCCACACGTTCTGGCTTATATCTCATGATATTAAACTTTATTCTGATATTATCAAGAGTTTGGTTTTACATATTTGTTAAAACTGTCTCCATGTCTTGACAGTTTAATAAGAAACAGACCAAACCAAAAACAACCAATCAGAGCCAGGAGGCGGGGCTTATCGCTGCCAATCAACCTCAGATCCTGGACTTGTTAAATGTGGTAATGGCGGAGAAACCACTTAATGTTGCAGGAAAACGGTTTATCTGCTGTCATCAGTAGGCTAACTAGCCTTAGCATTTATGACAGGGGCTCGGGTGATGATTGACAGCACTAAGACCCGCCTTCTGGCTCTGATTGGTTGCTTCTAGTTTGGACTCTCATATTAAACTGTCACAATATGGTGACAGTTTCAACAAAACTATTTTGTAGAAGTTAGGCAATGCAGCTTTAATGATTAAGAGGGACAAAAACATCCAGTTTTATTATTAGTAGTTGACTGATTTCCTCTTTCTAAAATTTAACAAAATTTCCCACCCTGTCTCCCACTAACAGCAGCAGCAGCAGTTTCAACCTGCTGGGGGTAATTATCTGGGGGTCAGATTGCAGACAAGCTAGCGATGCTAATCCCGCTAAGAGAAAGGCTCAACCTTCCATTAGCTCATGAATTCCTAACGCGTTGACCTCTGGGTCGCCCTCCTGGGAACCCAAGACAAGGATTGCTTTCTCACCGGGAGATGCTTCATTACCGCCTCCGGCTGCGGTTCACCTTATGAAGCGCATTTGGAGGCTTTAAGGGGCAGAAGCTGCAGGATTCATAACGGAGGGCTACCTGCACGCAGGGGCCGGGGAACCCCTCCAACGAAGATGGTTTTGCGCGGATCCAGAGGCTGGGAGCCGTCCATGACGAAGTCGCTGTCGCTCAGGTTCCAGGGACGGATCTGGACCTGCAGAAAAACAAGAAAAAAATAAACAAAATGGAAAATATTTCAGCTAAAGCTGAAATATAGGCGAGGAAAAGCGCTACAGAGTTAGCATGAAGCTGTGTGATACGGAGAAAATGGGCAGGAAGTGAATATTTAATCTGTTAACGAATCAGCCTCAGATTATCATCAGTACACTGCAAAAACAAAAATCTTACCAAGTATTTATCGTTTTCTTTCTAGTACAAATTTCTTAGTACGCTTGAAACTAGAAATTAGACCAGGGGAGTCCAAAGTGTGGCCTGGGGGCCATTTGTGGCCCTTGAAATCATTTTGTTTGGCCCCTGATCACAAGAATGTCAGAAAACAATCGACGCCCCAAAAATGTGAAAATTGTCTTTTATCTTTTTAATAAGGCCACAGTTTGAAGCCCTGTTTACTTTTTAAATAATATATAGATTTCATAAAATTATAGTTTATTGTTGAATAAAAAACAAAACTGAACTAATTTTTGCATTTTTAATTTAACAAATTTTGTGAACCACCAGTAGCTTAAATTTGCAAGTTTTGGTCCCCAGTTCAAAAACTTAACACCAGTAAATTAGACAAAACTAATTTAACTGCTCAGTTTAAGTCAACAATTCCTTAATATTGGTGAAAAATATTTGTTCCCCAGGCAGATTAACAACTAGGAAAAAATGTCTTGTTGCAGGTGAAATAATCTGCCAGAGAACCAGTAACACTCACTGGTTTGTCCTTGATGGTGGGACTGGACACACACAGGTAGAGCTTCCCGTCCTCCTCAATGCAGGCGTCGATCAGCGCCTGGACTGAAGCCTCTTCCTGGAAAAGCAGGAAGGCGTAACCTGGAAGAAATTGATTTTCAGGAAATATGACCTCCAGAGGAAATAAAAATAATCATATATTCAAACAATTTAACAGTTCCAGCGAATAAGTGCAGGCAAAAACATAAAGTCTAGTTTCTAGAGCAAATACACTTGAAATAAGACAAAACTAATTTAGAAGTAAACTTTGAGTTTAAGTAAATAATTCCTTAATATTGATGAAAAAGTTTAGATCCACTGGCAGATTATTTCACTTTTAACATTGGAAAAATGTCTTGTTATAAAATAAATAATCTGCCATTCCTTATTTTAAATTAGTATTTTTCATGTAGGAGTTATAATAAAATTACTACTTATTTCTGCTAATTTTACAGCTTTACTCTGACTGTCATACGACTTTATTCTCATATCATCATGACTTTTTGTTGTACACTTTTATTCTCGTATTATTACAATTTATTCTGATAATTTGCCTTGTTGTACGATTTTATTCTTGAAGAACTATGACTTTATTCTCACGAGATTAGGGACTTTATTCTTATATTACAACTTAATTCTTGTGATATGAATATTTTCTTGTATTACAACTTTATACTCATTACTTTTTGTAGTACAAATTTATTCTTGTAATATTACAACTTTTTTGTATTATTACAACTTTATACTAGTAATATTATGACTTTATTCTCATAATAATGTGACTTCTATGACTATTCTTGTGTTATTAGGACTTTATTCTAGTATTACTGTGACTTAATTCATGTAACAACAACTTTCTTCTGGTATTATTGCAACAGTCTGATAACATGACTTTATTCTCGCTTTATTTTGACTTGGTGTAAGGGTACCAGCACTTTTTTCATCCATCTTAAGGAATTAATGGCAGTAAATACATTCCTATATTGTGCTGAAAAGTTACTTTTAAGTTAGTTTTGTCTCATTTCATGTGTTGTAAGATATTTTCACTAGACCAAAAGCACACAGTCATGTTTTGTGTTTTGCTCCTCAGGGGAACCGTTCAATATTTAGCAGCCTAACGCACTGAGTGACGGGGTTTTGTGCAGGAAAGAAAAAAGAGAAACTTTCTCAGACTTTCTGCATCATTTAATGCCGAGAGCAGAGACCTCCTTCAAGGTCAGAGCGACAGAAAACCGATTCAACATCCATCTAACGAATTAGAGGCACCAAAAAAAGACAAAGATTCAGCTGAGATGTAAACATCAGTGGAAATGGATAAAAACTAAACATTTATATCTTCCGCTTCTTTTATTCACAATGTCATTTTGTTCCTCTTCATTAAAATTGGTAAATTACCATCTAATCTCCTCCTGACCCATGTCTAGTTTATAGTATATTTTCTCAATTTCATCCTAATCCAGAACTAGAAAAACTGAAAACCACATTTTTACATCGTCAGCAGGGTTCGTACTTTATCCACAGTAAAATTCAGCATTTATGAAGCAAGTTTTCACATTTTTCCATCAAAAACAATACAAATGAACTAAAAACTGTTTAAATTCACAATTACATGATACCATTTATTAATTAACGTTTTGTGTTTCTATTCTACATTCAACAGTAGGAATAAAGCAAACTAAATTAAAACAACAATTAAGTAATCGATTAATAGTCAACTGGAGTATAGAGACTCAAAAAAAGCCAGTTTGCTGAAAGAGCAACACAATCAGAGCAGGAATTAAACCAAAACTGCAAAAAACAAACAAATGTTGCATTTAAGATAAAAAAAAACAAAAAAAAACCTTTGTCTGTATTTATGTTTAGCCAAATCTACTTTTAGGCACCTTTTACTGACCGACTATTAATTAGTTTATCCAAAAATAGTAAGCAGATGTATTTCTAATATTGCATGAAAAAGGCAAAAATAAAAACTGCTGATGATTAACTGATTAATTATCAAGATACATGATAATAAAAATAAACGGTAGTCGTAGCTGTGAAAATAATCTGGTTTCTACTGTAAAAGCTTTACAAATTTAGGCTTTTAATCAAATGTTACATTGAATTTTATTACAAAATTTCAGTTAGAATATCAAGGACTTTCCAAACCTTGAAAAATTTTAAGGATTTTAAGCACTTAAATGAACCCTGAAACTGATCTGGTTAAAGAGCAGCAGCTGTTGGTGCGTCAGCTGTTCTTTCCCGTTGGCGTTTATGTGTCACGGGAATAAGAAGTGATCTTATTGGCTGATCCCGGCGTGTCGCCCGGCGGCCAGAGGACGGACGGACGGACGGACGGACACACACAGAATGTGCAAAAATGGAGGAGCTTAAAAATGATGCTGTCTTTTTTTTTTATCATTTATTTTTGATTTCATCCCTTCCTGAGTGGAGCTGCTAACGTTGAGACGAACAGAGAAAAGGAGGCGACAAAAAGAAATGGCTGACTCAGCAGAAAGCGAGAAAAAAAAAAGAAGTGAGGCGAGAAAAGAAAAAGAGCGGAGAAAACATTCAGATTCAGAAAGGAAGGAAATACAAAAAGAAAAGGGAGGGAGGAAGAAAGGAGGATAGGAAAGAATGAAAGAAGACAGGAAGGGAGGACAAAAGGACACGAGAAGGATGGAAGAAATGAATGACAGATTTGAATAAAAAGGAAGGAAGGAAGCATGAATACACGAAGGAGTAAAGGAAGGAAGGATGGCAGAAAGAAAGGAAGTGAAGAAGAAAGGAAATTAGATTTCTACATCTGACAGAATCTGATATTTAATTGAATTATTTCTGTACATATCCAGAACTTTAAGGACAATCCTCAGCTCTATTAAACGTTTACAATAATCCAAAAGGATCTAATTAATTAAAACCATTATTTACACAGCAGGGCTAAAACACAAACCGCTACCAGCTGCTTTAAACATCCAAATAATCCCTCTGCTAATTGGGTTCACACACCGGAAAGCTGCCTCATCATCGGCCGGCTGACGCTTACGTAAGGACGGGATGTCATTCGGATAAATCTGAGCTTTAGGACAACATCATCGCCCCTCAGAGAGAGAGAGAGAGAGAGGAGGGGAAAAACCTAAACGGGGTAAAAATAAGGCATGAAAAGGCAGAGCTAGCCAGCAGCTCTTCCAGTCTGAGAGAGAACAACATGTTCTGTGACTCGGAGGGGGAGGGAGGAGATGGAAAACAGAGTAAAACAGGAAAGGAAAGGTGGGAAGAGAATGAATGAGGCTTTACAAGCTGAACGTTCAGAAATAGGCTCTGGTGAGCAGGAGCCTTTCAGGAAGTGGAGAAAAGACGCTGAAGGTGAAACAAAATCCCGATTTCAACTGAACTAAGCCACCGACTGAAACTAGGCTGCTTTAACGAGACAATATTTGCACTTTTCTTGGCTTAGAAACGGGACTTGGTACGTAAAAATTTCCATTTTGAACAGTTTTGTGCTTCATTTGGGTCTCAACTGCTTCGACCAACAGACTAAGAGCTCTAAAAGAAACAACTAATCGTTTCTGGGAATAAGTTCATGTTTTTAGGTGTCTGGAAAATTAAAAAACATTCAGATTGTAACGTCACAAACCTGCAGGCTCTGCCTCTAGCAACCCCAGTCCGTTACCTAGCAACCCAAGTGGAGCTCCAGCACGTTTGGTCAGCTGGATTTAAAGCTGCTAGGAAAGACATTCTTGTTGGTTGTGTAGAATTCTTCACTTCTGCTTTTCAAAGATGTACGGTTGCATAATTGCGCATTGGTTTGCAGCCATTTTCACGTGCGAGTATAAATGTTGAGTTGGGCATCGTGGCAGCTACAACTGCCAAAAAAACAGCTCATTCTGAAAGGAGCTCAAAACTGGCAGAAGCGAGCAGACTGCCTAATTGTGGATTACATTATTTTGCACAAAATAATTCTAAGATATCAAGATTTCAACCATTCATCTTTGAAAAGCAGAAGTGAAGCCTCCTGCACAACCAACAAGGAGCAGGTGGTTTCTGGATGGTGAGTCAACAACAAAAACATATCTTCTCCAGCAGCCATTGCTCAGCAAATACACCGGTAAAACCAGCTGACCAAAGGTGCTGGAGCTCCGCTTGGGTTGCTAGGTAACGGGTTAGGCTTGGCCGGTGTTGCTAGGTAACGGTGCTGTGCCCCCAGAGTGTGGCTTAATCAGGAGGTTTTTGAGCTGGATCATTTTCTAGTCACCAAAAGATACGAACTTGTTGGCTGAATGTTTTTTTCAAGCGCTTTAAATCATCATTTGAATGTATTTTCTATTTGTTGGGGGTATTTCTCCAAGATGTAATGGCTTTGTTTGATTATCTAAAAAACACCTAAGTGAGAAACGTCAGAAGGAATAGATCAGTAATGGTGAGTGTGGACAGGGGTTCTTTATAGCAGCTTGTCAATGTGTAGGAAATATTAGCATTTCTCCAAATCAATGTGACCCACTTCATCATCTTTAATCTGAGCTGATATTCAGTCCAGTTGCTGCTGAGGATGTGTCTGCCTCCGTCAGCCTGGCGCAGTGCGGAGGCTTATGCCACGGGAGGAGAGCGGAGAGCCGCAGTGGCTCGTGCCTGCGATTTAGAAAGCTTTCCTCCTGAGCTCTCGGCACCGTCTGCTAAGTAAGGCGATCTGTACACCATGAAAGAGCAAAGAGCTGGACGGATACTTTCCTGAATCATGGGGAGGCGACATTGTCACATTACCAGAAGACGTCACTCTCAGCAGACCCTTCATTAGTCTTGATGTGTTCAGAAGTAACTTAATGTTCATTATTTAACGGTTTCTTTCCATGTTGCAGCAACAATAGAGCAACAGTAATGAATTTTACCAACAAACCCTTTGCGTGCGATTACACCAAAGTGGGTGGAGCCAAGAGAGACTGAGGGAATGAGTGAAGAATTAAACAAATTTACATGAAATGTACAATTGAAATAAATCACTAAAGTCTCTAAACTAATATAATATTCAGACTCTAAGATGAGTAAATTTGAACTCCACGTCCAGGCAGTCAGGTCACCCCCCACCCCCCTTGGTGGTCAATTAAATCTTTTGTTCATTTTTATTTTTTAAATGAAGTGTTTTTGAATGAAGTTTTTAAGTTTAGGTAGATTATTCTGCTGCTCCCCTCCTACTCCACATGGCTCAGTCGGTGCAAACGACACCCAAGTCACCAAGGGGTCAGTCACTTAGCAGAGCGCAAGCATCTTTCCACTGGCACATCAAAGCCCGAGATCGAAATCCAAGTCTTCCCGCTACCTCATCAAGTGAAAGTTATGTTGACTTTGCGGAAATCTAATCCAATGATGACCAGATACGGCGACTGACCGAGTCATGCTGCTGGCTTCTCCGGCTTAAATGGTGACATTTAAGTCCAGGGTTATCTCAGCAGCTGAGACGTGTCTGCGGATTGGTTCCCAACGAGCACAAGGCCCGCCGAAAGCGCCCAACCTTCAGAAATAACGCCACCTGAACAACACGCTTCTACATACTATGATTTTTTTAAAGGGGACCCATTAAGTTAAAATTCACATTTTCCACATTTTTGTACTTCCATTTGTGCCTCTAATCATTCCTAAAAAAAAAAAAAAAAAAAACACACCACCCCTAGACGCTTTTTTGGTGTCTGGAAAGTGAGTTGTTTCAAAAACCTTCCGAATGTAACGTCACAAATCAGCCCAGCCGGTTACCTAGCAACTCCAGTGGAATTCCGCCCGTTACCTAGCAACCCAAGCGGAGTTCCAGTGCATTTGGTCAGCTGGTTTTGCCGCTGTATAATGGCTGCTGGAAAAGACAAGTGTTTTGTTATTGACTTAACATCCAGAAACAACTTGTTGCATTCTTGTTGGTTGTGCAGGAGGCTCTACTTCTGCTTTTCAAAGATGTATGGCTGATTTCTGCAAAAAATGTGACAAACATGTTTTGAATAGCCCATAGACTTATTCTAACCTTTAAGTTTTACTTTATTGGAGACAGAATAACCTTGAAGAAAGAGAGAGAGTGAGAGGATGAGAAAAACCTCAAAGGCTTAGAAAAACTGGAAAGTACTTGAGGATAAAGCAGAGAAATCAAGCATTGCTAATCATCTCAATTTGAAGCAGTCACTCAGAGTGTAATCCCAACACAACGGGGGAAAAGATAAATCAAGGCCTGGGTAATGGAGGAAGATTTAGCACTGAAACTGGGGCACTTCTCTCTATTCAAAGAGACATAACAGTACACAGAACAGACCTCTGCGCTGAATGACTCATGCTGTGATAAAAACTAAATTATAAAACGCTGATCATGACCATCTGCAGGCAAAGGACACTGCAGTTGTAACCTTTTCAAGGTACGGTTATTGCTGTGTGACGCAAGCGTTTTTCAGGAGTTTACAGCTTCCACAGTTCAAACGACGCTGTACAACACAACGAAACCTTCAACCCTCCTCCTCCTTTTGCCCCAAGTCACAGACCAGAATAGCTCTCTCACATTTGAAGCTCATCGCCAACAATAGCAATGAGTGTTTGGATGATGGGAGGCAGTTTGAGCGACGGCGGCACGGCGACTACAGACTCTCACTTGTACTTTAAAGGAATCGGTTTTGAGCATCAGTGGCTACAGCTCGGCTTCAGTGGGTTTCCAATGTCTTTCCTTTTGATGGGTTTTTAACTTTATGAACTCATTGCTTTGTAGAAAGTATTCCCAATCTGGTTATTCTGTGTTTCACTGTCTCTTTTCCAGATTGAGTCATTGGTTCTGTTTCCATTACAAATTTTTGTTTATATTCTGCCAACATCAGGGGGGGAAAAAAAACACAATTTCACAATTGCAGTGTTTCCATTAAAAATTAAATCAAATTAAAATCACATGTGAATAAGCTTGTTCACGGTAGCGATGGATGTCACAGTCGCATGAGATGAATTCATAATTCAGCCATCAGAGGAGCCGTTGGCATCTTATTCAGGCGTTGGAGCGATAAACGGAAGAGCTTTAGATTCAACACATTCGAATGACAACTTTCTATGAACTACGAGACGCTGTGAACTGCAGGTTGTCCAACAAAAAAAACAAAGACAAACCATCATCCTCCGACCACTTCCTGTCGTCTTGTTTGTCGTTTCTGCCAGCAGTAATACCTGGTTGTTGATTGTGTGACTCATGTGATGCGAAACGTGTTTTTTTTTTTTTCTTTTGCGCAATTTTGCAAAATAAATCCATTTCAAAACCAACTCAACCTAACGTCTTACAGAAAAACAAGTTTTTTGGAAATTGGGTTGTTCCCAATTTCTCTCTGTACTCTCTGTGAAATTAAGCACATTTTACAGAGAGTACGCCTGGTCCAATGCCACTTTGTCTCTATTCTGGATTGAGACTGATGAAGCTATTAGTGGCAATTTTTCCAGATAAACTTCTAACACTAATTTATATGACTGTCTGGTAAACTTTCAGCTGAATAAACGGTTAATTCTTTAGGTAGCCAAATGTTTCTGTTCATGCTCTTATTTTGAAGTGGTTTAAAACAGTTTACGCAGCAGTTCTGTTTCCTGCTCTCATGTTTTCTATTGGTTTTGATGCATTGTGGGTATCAACATGGTTAAATTGATGGCGTTAGCAATTTAGCATTAGCTTTTGCTAAATGCTATGTTGGTTTAGCGGAACAAATATTTATGATTAGCGCTTTAGCACAGCTAATCGTTTAGCTAGCGGCCATGAATTCTGCTGTACATATAATGTAGGATGAATCAAACATGTTGGTGCTACATTAATAAACTAAACGGCTCATTATTTGCTTGGTTTGGAGTCGCGGCCTTGAACTGCAAACGAAATGAAACTCGATGTTTACTCTCATTTTAAGTTTCATCTGGCTCTCCACCTACTGCTGTATTTTTAAGAGCTGCTTGTTGCTCCAACCAGCAGCTAAATTTGTTGTTGCCTCCAGCAAACAGTAGTCCTCTAACGCTGCTTTTTTTTAATGCCGCAGGGCAGCTTGTTGTGTCTGTAAACAGAAGTGATGGATGTCAGGGAACGAAGGGCTGGGCAAACAACATGAGCCTGCAGACATTTTGAGTTAAATAATAAAAGGATTTTGGGTTTCTGAACAGAACGCTGCATTTAAACTTCCTGCAATTATAAAAGAACCATTTTATCTGAACAAAACGACAGAACATTCATCTCCTGTTCACTTCTCAGTTCAACCATCAGAACAATCTTTTCTTACATATAATTAGCTCTGCATTAAATGGATCTACATCAGAGCAACACTTTTTTATTACATCTTTTGATCCATTACTGGAGGGCGAGACAATATTAGCAGAAAGAAGAAGCTGAGAGGAAAACAATCCTGCCTTGGCATCAACTTCCTGTCTCTGCCTGACCTTCATCCCAAACACCAAACAGTCCAGGCCCGGCCCCCGGAGCCAGACCGAGCCACACTATGAGTCACCGCTGAACAAAAAACACTTTCATAACGGCACAGGCGCACGCTGCTGGCAGTTTAATGAGGAGCAGGGTGGAAAGTGACGGTTATCTTCCATTCGGTCAAGCCTGGATGGATGCTCAACAGGCTCTGGACGCACATCCTGCAGAACGAAACGGTTCCCTCCTGTTCGCTTTCTGTTTTCACTTCTTGTCACATTTAAATGTTTCAGTCTTTTTTTCTTTTTTTTTTGCCAAAATCATCTTTTGGCAAAGAGTGGAGATTTTTTTATTTGATTTATTGTTTGTTCCTGTCCCTATGTGAAAAAGTAATTTCTATCTTAATATGGCAATTTACGGAAGAGGATTACGGACATTCAGACTTTTTTCCTCAAATTTCAAATTTTTCAAAATTCTCCTTTTTTCCCCCGATAATTTATTTTTTCTCTGAATTCCCATGGTTCCCATGTTTCTGACTTTTTCCTCAGAATCATCAGAAATTGTTTAGCATGTTTATGGAAAATCTAGTCTTAAAATTCAAATCTACCAAACAAATTCGGGGCAGTCTTTCAATCTGGATAAAGTTCACATTTATAAATCCAATGAGATTTAGGGAAGAAACGTATGTGACCATTTTCATACACTAACAACATAATTGTAGAATGTTTGATTATTTGGATTTTGACATAAATTTACACAGAATTAGAAACTTTAAAGTCAAAATTACTATTGTTTTTTTATTGGCTCTAATCCTCTTCTGTAGAAATTAGCTGCGATTATCCATGTTTTTTGGTTTATTGTCACAAACCACACTGGCTTGATTATCTTAATCAAACAATATTTCTCCATCATAAGGTGGGCAGAAATATGTTAAAATCGATCCATAGGTGGCGCCGTTATTACATCCGTAAACAGAGCGTTGAAGTGTGACATCTACGTTCTTCTTCTGCGCAGCGAAGTTTGATTACAGTTGAATTTAACCAGTAGTATAAACAACCAAGCAAAAAAATAAAAATAAAACATCCAGTATTGAGAATTAAGACCAGTTGGTCGAACCAAATCTGAGCTCTTTCCGTTGCTTTGACATGTCAAATTGCGTTTTGGGCCACCTTGTTATGATGACCCAACCCAGTAATGCACTGACCCATCTGGAAAGGGTTATCAAGCCATTTCTCAGAGGCTTCAGCAAACCACAACAGGGGCCATTATCCAGTAATGGAGAAAACATGGAACAGTCGTGGACCTTTTAAGGAACGGCAGGCAAAACCAGTAACCCATCACAAATTAACCCAGAACAAAAACTATAAGAACTCCAGGCCTCAGTTAGGATCAGCAATCATGATTCAACAATAACAGAAAAAAATAATCAGTGTGAGGCAAAACCACCTCTAACCAAAAAGAACATGAAGTCCCATCTCACAGTTTCCACAACACATCTTATGAAATATTCATATGGAGTAAAACTATCAGCAGTTCAGAAGGAGAATGCTACGTTGACAGTCATCACACATTCAACGGTGCAGCAAACGGAAAAATGAGCTCCAAACACATGAACAATACAAAAAAAAAAAAAAAAGCAACAGAAAAACACTGCAAAAAAAAAAAAAACAGAAGTCCTCCAGACCACTAGGGGGAGTCAACCACCAAATCAAGTGGGACTCTCGGTCAAGACGGGATGTCAAGATTTAACGGGACGTACAGGAAGAAAGAGCGTTGCACTGCAGTGTTTTACAGCATTATAGAACACCAACATGTTTACAGAAGTAGTTTTACTCCCCCTAGTGGTCTGGAGGATTTCTGTTTTCAAGTTTGCAGTTTTTGCTTCTTGTGGAATTTCCATTTATTTTTTGTTCACAGCATTTTCTGTTGCATTTGATTTTTGAATTTGTTTGTTTTGGAGTTATGAGTTGGTTTGCTTTGCATTTCCCACTTGTTGGCTACCGTATCAACACGATGCCGAAATAACTGAAATCAAATATTATCTGGTTTTGATGGGGTTTTTTAAACGGTGACGGAAAAAATCCGACAGCCATCTGTCATTTTGACAGACTACACACACCTGACGACTCGATGCAGTCACACAGTTTCAGCTTTACGCAACATTGCGGAGCTCACTAAAATCAGTCAACATAACAAAAATTCCCATCAGAGAGACGATGGCAGGATTATTCTTCCATAAAGGGGAGTGTTTGCTGGATCAGGCAATGTTCACAGAGTCTTGCCAACTTCTGATCATTTGGTGAAATGTTACCCGATTTCAAAACTTCATCACTGCAGAGAAAATCTGAATGAATTCAACTTAATGATGACACAATGTGGATTATCTGTTCTGCTTGTTGAATAATAATTAAACAAATTGAAAATGAAATGTCAGATTTTAAAAATAACTTATTTTTCACTGTTGCTCAAATTGACAGACAAATGAAGAAGTTCACCTCGATCTCTGACGGGGTTTTTTTTTTTGCTTCGTTAAGATAAAGATCAAACAAAAAAAGTGGCCTAATCAAAGTTGGATTCAACTCTGACTAAGATACGACCTAAAACTGGTCATTCAAGCTCAAAACAAGAGACATTTTAGTGAGCCAAAATTCCTCTATGGCGACGTAAACGACTGTGGATCCAATACTGGATGGCAGTTTAAACAAAACGATTTGGATCGGCTGTTTCCTTTAGAAAAGCAGCCATTATTTAAAAACTGCTTCTTTTTACTTTGTCACAACACGGTGAAAACAGATGAAATCAGTTAAGGGGTCAGACATGTTTTCACAGCTCGGTATTTCTCAGTCCCACAGGCGTTGGACACACTTTGCTCTAAATCCCGAAGCCATGAGCTGCAAGGCTTCTGTCACCTTTCCAAGATGGCTGGCCGGACAAAACGGAGAGCGAGACACTAAACGGGAAGCTTCAGAAGTGAGAGATGAACACTGCACAGATGAGCCTCCTCCCTTACATGGCGGCGTCTTCCAGCTGCCATGAACTCATTCATTCCCCTAAAAGGATGCCGCAGTCCCCCCCTCTTGGATTACGAGAGGCGATTCAGAATAATCCCTCTGAGAATGAAATTTAAAAAAAGAGGTAAAAATAGTGGGGAGAGGAAAATCTGGCAGATATTCACAGGTCCTCCAGACGCAGCGTATTACTATCTGCCTATGGAATGACAATTATTTCCAGAGTAGATTCATAATGACACAAACTGCAGCTCCACGCAAAAAGGAGCAGCACAGAAACTGAGAGAGAGCGCCAATAATGACGCCGTATTTGGGCCACAGCAAACAGAAAAGGAGCAAATTTCAACCAAGACACTCAGAAATGTTTAGATCAATCTCAGGAATTTTCTAGAGAAACAGAAATTTATGGCATCCAAAAGTTGAAAATTTATGACAAAAGAAAAAAAATCTGAAATTCTGAGGTTAGTCTCAGAAACTTTCCATGAAAAATCTTTGAAATTATGAGCTCCAAAAATTGCTAGAAAAAATTAGAAATTATAATAATCTGAGAAATTTTCTAGAAAAAAGGTGGAAATTTCTAAATTTGAAAGGTTGAAAATTTGCTGAAAGAAAATTCTGAAATTTTGAGATTAATTTCACAAATTTTCTAGAATTTTTTTTTAAATGTCTGAGTTTGAAAGGTTAAAAACTTACCCCAGAAAATTCAGAAATTTCACAAATTTTCTAGAAAAGAACGTGGAAATTTCTGAGTTCAACGGGTCAAAAATCTTCGACTTTTGAAGCTCAGAAAATTTCCGAATGTCAAAAATTTTAAACTTGAAACCATATTTTTTTTTCTAGAAAATCTCTGACAATCACAATAAAGGAGAAATAAATTTCCTCCTGTTAAGCACATTTTTGACTTTTTATAAATGTCCTTGCTTTTTCTAGAAAATTTATCAGATTAAGCTAAAATTTTCTGCATCTTTTTGCTGGATATTTGCTCTTTTTTTTATATCTACAATGAGCCCAATACTCCATCATAGCAAAAAAACAAACACAATCTCAACGTAAAAGAAAAAAATAATTTCCCAACTCCTCAGGAAACAGATCCTGAATCCAAACTCCAGCTGTATAGTTAAATCCTACAGAAGTGATTCCTCTAGGAAACAGAAACCTGCATCGCTGCCCAGCTTGAGCGGAGCACAGCTGAGCAATATGAGTCTCTGCAAACGATACAGCCACAGCGATATTTATTGACACATATTTCCATGATGAGCGAAAGGCGGGACAGCCTGCTGTTACCTTTAGGTGGGAAGTAGGATTTGCTTTCAGCTTTGTGGGGCCAATCCACCACCAGGTGCCCGTAGCGGCGGAAACTGTTGGTGATTTCATCTGTGGGGGAAAAACAAGGAGAAGAAAGGGTGAAATGCGATGAGTTTTCTCATATGGTAGTGAAAGCAAGAACTCGATGTGGAGCGAAACGCCACATTGAGAGGATTGTTTTTCTTTTTTCCCCAGTTGTTGAGGCAAGCAGCCGCTGCATTAAACATGAAATGGAGTGAATTGGGCTGTGGAGACGCCACAGAGCACGTAATGCGCCTTTACTCAGTAGAGCATGCTCTTAAAACATATGAAAGTAAACGGGCTTCTTAAATTAAACAGCTCCGGATGGAAGGTGACGAACTGCAAAAACACAAAATCTCACAAAGTATTTTAATATAGTTTCTATTGCAAATATCTAAATAGACTTGAAATAAGACAAAACTAACTTATAAGTAACTTTTCAGCAAAATATAAAGGCCTGTTTTAAGAAAATAATTCCTAAACATTGAAGAAAAAGTTCTAGTTCCACTGGCAGATTATTTCACAACCGTTTCCTAGCAACGCCAGCCAAGCCCAGCCCGTTACCTAGCAACCCAGTTCTAGTTCCACTGGCAGATTATTTCACAACCGTTTCCTAGCAACGCCAGCCAAGCCCAGCCCGTTACCTAGCAACCCAGTTCTAGTTTCACTGGCAGATTATTTCACTTATAACAAAACATTTTCCCCAAATTATATGCAAGTAATCTGTGAATAGAAATAGTTATTTTTCATCAATTATAAGGAATTATTTACTTAAAATAAACTCCTATAATTTGCTGAAAAGTTACTGAGCGCCGATTGTACACATTATGTACCATCATCCATATTGAATATAACAGATTATTGTACAAGGATCTATAAGTACAATTAGTAACAACTACAAATTAGAAGTTGATTATTTGACAAAAATTATCCAATTTTTAAAGTGCAGAAACCAATTTGAGATGTGGCTCTTATGTAGAAAACTAATGTTGCTGGTTTGCCTACACTGTAAAAACACAACATTCATTTAGTTTTAGTGCAAATATCTTAGTACACTTGAAAAAAAGACCAAATAAACTATTTAACAAGAAATGGAAGCTTTTTTTAGGTCAATATTTCTTGAATATTGATCAGATGTACTAGTTACATGTAAAAATGTTTTGTTTTTTTGTATTTTTAACTTGTTTCAGGAGGGTATTTTTTTTGCAGTTTAGTGTCAATGTGCCCGCAAATGGAGTTGATAAATGTCAGCGTGACTGTAACAGGCAAAAAGTCAAAACTACAGCGGGTTCTGGGAAGTTTCCAACTGGGAAAAATGAGCATAATACGTATCAGGGTGAAACTTGCTGCAAAAAATGAAAATAAAAAGTAAGAAAAAAATTTCCTTTACCTTCATCTATATCGGGAGGAAGACCTCCGACGAACACTTTCCTGGAGTAGCGCTCCATCCTCTCGCCGTTCTGACAGCGGGTCGGCGAGTTCAGGCCCGGGGTCAGGGAGGGGTCACCGTGGCCGTCGTCAAGGAAACCATCCTCAAAGGGGAAGAGACAAGAGCGACCTGGACGGGGGCGGAAAGGTGAAAAGAACAGCAGAAAAGATGGAGAGAGAGGAGGAAGGAGAGGAATGGGAAGATAAAGAGAGCGTGACGTCAGAGTGTGAAGAGACGGTGAGTTTTTCCTGCAGATTCATGCCTAAAGCTCAGAAACTACAACTTTATTTCTAATTATCACTGTGCAGGGTTTCTTTCCACAAAAGTAATCGCAAAAAACAAAGAGGCATGAAAAGAGAAGCTGTGAATGAATAAAAAAGGTAAAATATATATATAAGTAAATCAACACCTGGAGAAAATTTTGTATTTTCACTGCAGTCACTATGGCTTTGTACTATTAGTACTTGTTATTAAAAGGCTAAGTTTTATAATTTTAGCACCAGTTAAATACAGATTTGAAGGGGAAATGATGACATCAAGGAGTTATTTTGTCATTTCAGCAGCTTTTTAAATTATAATATTTACAGTGGATCTAATAGGAGCACAAACTCTAAAAGCAAATTCCGGAGCTAATTTCTAAAATGCTAACCCGTTTTATTTAATTCTCCAGCTGAAATCAATCTTTGGTGGATTTGACTTTTACATTTAGACATTTAAACAGACTTTATTGTCACCAATTGTACGTTTAAAATGTTTAATTCTGTTTCACATAAGGACTTTTTGTGGAGAGCAACTGAAGCCAGACATTATTTGCTGCAAAGCTCGAATCCCTGCAGGGTGGAAATGTTGCATCACACAGCAGCTTTTCCTTCACAAAAAGCACATCAAGCCACCGACGAGCCAAACTGGAAGATCCCTTAAGATCATTTCTTATTTTCACATTTTTGGAATCAGTCCAAACAAAAAGATTACAAGATTAAGAGTTTAGTTTGTCATTGTCTCCATTTTAAAGCTGACTCAAAGGGAATAGATTCATTCCCCCCACTCAGCGCCCAACACAGGATTAATTCAAGCAGAACCGATGACCTTTCACCCCCTCCCTGATTAAAATCACAAGATGGAAAACAAAGCATCAAAATTAGCATGATTCCATTCAACCACAGCACAGATGAAAGCCACGAAGTGACACCACAATTAGACACCCCAAAAACAAATCAGCCTCTTTGCAATAAAACAAAAAAACATGGCCGGCTCGGGAAGCAGAACACGTTACCTCGTCGGCGGCCAAAGCTCCGGCCTGCTTGACAGCGCCATGGAGGGGAGGGGGAGCAGGGGAGGGAAGAAATACAGACACATGGGTATCGTTGAACTAAACCAAACTAGCAACATCGCTAAGCTAACAGTGGCGAGCCGCACCTAAACGTCGGCAACAGGACAAGAGATCATTACAGCCAAGGGGAAGAGGATATGGAAGAGGGTTAATGCCACTAAAAATAGTAATTAAAAAAAATTCTGACTTTTTTCTCAGAATTCTGAGAAATTTATCCGAAATCCTGTGAGATGAAAAGTCAAAATTCTGAGAAAAAAGTCAAAATTTTGAGAAATACATCAAAATTCTGAAAAAATGTCAGAATTCTTCATAAAAAAGGATAAATTCAGAGAAAAGCATCAGAATTCTCAGAAAATAATCTGAAATCTTCTGAGATCAAAAGTTAGAATTCTGAGAAAAGTGAAAAAAAATATTTTTCTTCAGTGGCTCAAGTCCTCTTCGGTCCGTATATGGAGGACCAATCCTGCCATATTCAGGAATAATACGGAAATAAAGAAATGATTCATTAATATAACTAATCAGATATTAATATCTGTATCGGTGCCTATATTGAAAAAAAGTTCTAGATCAGGTATCAGTGACAATGTGCCCAGTCCAGATCTATTCAGTCTAGTTCTATGGTTTAATGTTTATTTTGCAATATATTTAGAATTCCTAATTGCACTTAGAAATCATTTGAAAGGTTTGTTGCAGTTTATTTTTTACATGTTTGACTAAGGTAGACAACCTATTGATTTTGTCAGTTTCAGTTTATTTATTATTTATTTTTTGCATTAGCTGTTATACTCTTAATTGCACTTACTGGACAAATTAAAGTTGTTTTTACATGTTTGACCAATAGCTTGTGCAGCTATTGGTGTATTTAAGTGTAGCAATAAAATTGTAATTCAGTACATTTATTTCTGTGTTTTTTTAAGAAACATTTTAGTAGAGCACTGTTTTTCTGTATGCATTCTGTTATTCTGTTTACACTAACACCAGATATCGGTAGTGACAAAAGTGGCTCGGTGCGTCCCTAGTTACAACCGTTTCAAACAAATTCTATAGGATCAAAATTTTTAAATTCATTAAAAATGGCAGGATTGGTCCTCTGTAAACCTGCTGCACCTGCCTTGGCAACAGAGGCGCAGCAGCATTATGCACGGCCGCACAGCGCCAGTGATTATGATCTGGGTTTAATGAACCTGCAATAGCTGCACTTCCTGCTAATCTTCTGTGAATATTCACAAATGAGGCCATAAAGAGGCGTGCTGCTGGGCCGGTTAGTCATTACCATTGCTCTGGTGAAATATTAAGATTTGGGCGACGGGTCGGATGGAGCAGACCAGGTGAGAGTGGAAACTTCCCGACGGTGTATGAATGTGGCCGGCTGATAGTAAGGCACAAGCGGAGAGTTTGAACCAAATGTGACCCCATCATGACCTTTAGCAGTCACATACCAGATGATTTCATTGCTTTGACTTGGCAATATGAATAAAATAAAAAAAATATATCAACTGTAACTTCAAATTAGTGTTTTGTAGCTCACTCTGGGGATTCAAATGATCGGTTACACTGTAAAAACACAAAATCTTACCAAGTATTTTAAGTCTAGTTTCTACTGCAAATATCTAATTATCCTTGAAATGAGACAAACTTAAAACATGTTAAGTAAATAATAAAAATTTACTAGTTCAGTTGGCAGATAAATTTACTGATAACATGATAATTTCCCCATGTAACAAGTGAAATAATCTGCCAGTGGAACTAAAACTGGGTTGCTGGCATTGCTAGGTAACAATTGTGAAATAAGTTAAGTCAATGGGATAACTAATTTTTCATCAATATCAAGGAATTATTAATTAAAAATAAGCTTCTACATCTTGCTGATAAGTTACTTTTAAGATGGTACACTTGAATTAAGACAAAACTAAGATATTTCCAATAGAAATGAGACAAAAGGTAATTAGTAAGGTTTTGTGTTTTTGTAGTGTAACGACTTAATCTGAAGTTGATTGATCTTATTGGTCGGCTGACGATTAATTAATGTGCACCAACCATAACATAATATAAACATAACAGGAATGGTTACATTTTGTGTAATATTTTTAATTTTGCACATTTTGTGTTTCTACTGCTTCTAAAAACAGTCCAAGCACTTTAAAAAAAAACATCCAGATGACTTTTAGCAATAAGTAAATTTTTTTTTATGTCTGGAAAATTAGCCGTTTCAAAAACCTTCAGAATGTAAAGTCAAAATCATCAGCCACTGTTACCTAGCAACCCCAGCAGAGTTCTGTTCATCACCTAGCAACACAAATGGAACTCCAGTACTTTTGGTCAGCTGGTTTTACCACTGCATGTGGTATTTACAATGGCAGCTGGAATTTTTTTTCATATATATTTAACCTTTATATGCAAGGGAATGGAACTGACTGGTTTCATGGAAAGAGTCTTTGCTTGTCTTGTTAATGCACTATACAAGTCTGATGTCATTTAATTTCATTTAATTTATTTAATTAGTAGAACAAACTCTCATTTTTGACAACAACCTAATCAGAAAAAGTTAAAAGTGTTCCGTTATTGACTTTTCAAAGCTGTACAGTTGTATAATTGTTCATCTCTTTGGCTTTTCACACCGAGTTGAAAATGCAAAGCAGCAGCTTATTTGGATTTAACGTGACAAAAGTCTCTAAAACATCTGATAGGCAGAATTAACCAGACTAAAATCTCATCATCCAAGAGTGACTTTGTGCAAAAATATGTAATGAACATGTTCTGCATCGCCAATGGAGCAATCCTAACCTGTTCAAGAAGACATAATAGATCACCTTTAGAGATAAAATCCTGCTGTTTGAACATTGAAGCGCAGAAGAAGTTAAATGCCAGCAAACAGCAGGGGGAGCAGATCCTCCCGTACCCCTTAACTCATCGGCCACAATAGCAGACTTGTCTCCTCAAAAACCAATAAGCGCCTTGGCATTGTCAGACCACCGCTATCCGACTGCATTGTCTCTTCTGCCTGGCTAAGTTTTCATTAGAGAAACCTGGGAAGTCTCTGCAGCGTCGCCCTTTCACCGCCTGGCCTCAGCAAAAACAAAGTCGCCTAGCAACCAGGCAGAAACGGAGAGCGCTCCGGGCTGGGAAAGCATTAGATGCCTCAGCGGCGGAGACAATGCAAGCCACGAGGGAGAGGGGTTAGGAATAAGCACTAACTTCTAACTGTGTGCTGCCTGGGAGGGAGAGGAAATCTGGGTGATCCCTCCTGGGTGCCGCGGGTTTGAAGTCAGAGACGAACCGCAGCAACAAAAAACCTCAGAGAGGAGGACCTGAGCCTGCTTTCTTCTTCTCTTCGGAAGAAACGAGCGCACCGTCCCCGGAGATTCTCTCACAGTGTGACGCCTCGGCGCTAACGGGAGGAAATGAAGCAGGAATTCCTAAAAGCTGACGCTGAAGTTCATCCCCGACACGTTTAGAAGATCTTGAGTGGATAAAAGAGAAAATGGGGCCCAGAAAACCAAAACCCCAACTGGACAAGCCCAAAGTAGAAACTAGAGCAAAGCTGTCCAAACTTTTTCCCCCGGGGGCCACAACGGGAAAATTTAAACTACTGGAGGGCAACAAAATTCATTAAATTAAAAAAATTATTAGAAAAAAATAAACTAGTTTGGATCCAGCCGGGTTTCCCTCCTGGCTCTGGTTGGGTCACAGGGGGGCAAACTAGTTTTACATGTGGGGGTATTTTTGGAGGAGCCATTCCCAGAGTCAAGTGTGGTTCCCACAGCGATCCGAGGTCTGTCCTCCGACGTTTATGGCAGGGGTGTCCAAACTTTTTATCACATGGGCCAAAAAATATATAACTTACCTGCTAAACAATAAACTAAGCTTACAATAATTAAAAGAAGACTTTTGTTAAAATTATTGTGTAAATCAATCAACGTATCCCCAAAAATTTAAAGAAAGGCATCCAAATTGTCTGTTTTGGGGAAAAAAATACTAAAAGTAAAACATTCTCAGCTTTAAAAAGCGGATTCTTGTCACTTTTTGTATGAAATTTTGATATATTTAGCCGGGTTTAATAAATTAAAGGCAGATTTTCATGCACCAAAGTCTGATTTTGAGTACAAGTCACTAAGTAGATGTGCAAAAACAGAATGCAAAACAAACATTTTTAATTTATTTGTAACTAAAACAAAAAATCTCCTTCTGCATTAACTACCTGTGCTGGCAGGACAAACTTGTGTAATTATTGAATTGTGGTAGCAGGGCCACACAAAATCTTCCCAGGGGCCACATTTGGCCCTTGGGCCGTACTTTAAATACCCCTGATTTATGGTGATAGGGAATCCAAAACACAGGATAGGCTCTCATTACTCGGTTTAACTTTAACTCAGAATCACCAGTAAAACTAACCAACTAAAACTGAAGAAAATGTTATTTTCTCACAAAAACAGGACTTACTATTCAGGGGCAATATGTGTTCTGCTCCAGGATGGTGAAAGTTGAGTCCAATCCGTCCTGTTAAAGAAACATAAGAAACTGTTACAATCTTCATTTGATCCTCAATTACGAAAAACGTGCAGAAACGAACCGACATGGAGCGAATTAACCAATCGCAGACAAGAGAAACAGGAAACCCTGGTGTCCCATATCCGATACGCTCACCCAGACAAAAGCAGGTAAAGGATAGGATCTGACCAGGGACAATGTCCCCGTCTCACATGGACACATCTGTCAGCGCTTTCATGGAAAGCAGCTGGTGTAAGATGTCTAAACGGAAGACCTTCCTGATTATCTGTCTGTGACGTTACATTTGGAAAACGGCAAGAAAAAAAACACCTGGAACCTGGTTTAGGAGAGAATCAGCCTGCTTACACTGCACTGCTGAGTTTCCACCTCAACATTTACACTCGCAGATGAAATAAGTTGCAGCCAGATGAGCATTTATACAACCATACATCTTTGCAAAGTAGAAGCGTCGCCTCCTGCACAACAAACAATAATGGAGCAAGTGGTTTCTGGATGGAAAGTCAGCAACAAAATCCCTGTCTTTTCCAGCAGCCATTGTACAGCAGTAAAACCAGATGCCAAATGTGCACGAGTTCTGCGTGGGTTGCTAGGCAACGGTGGAGTGCCCGTCAATTGTGACTCAACCTTCGTGAAGCTCATTTTCCAGACATCAGAAAATATCAATTTATTACCACAAACTAAAAAACGCCTGGGTGGTTTTCTGAAAAGCGCTAGGGCTGTTTTTAGAATCAGCTGATACAGCACAACTGCTTTAAAGTTTTCAACTTTTATAATACCAGGTTTTAATATACTTGTATTTAAAACTATATCACGCCGTAGTTACAACAAAAATCTCCCCTCCAACCGGCAATGAATCTTGGGATATGGTGGGCTGCGAAGGACACTAAGCTAGTCTGGAGGGGTCTTTAGGTATTTTAAGGACCAAAATGACAACAATTTATACAAAAAACAACAAAATCAGGCTAAATAAAATTTTTCCAAATCAGTTTCTATCAATAAAAAACTTATGAAACTTTAACAAAAACTGTAGTTGTGTGTCTGTCTGGTGAATTTTTGGTTAAAACATGTTTGTTTTTCAGAAAGTCCATCAATTTTACTCAAGAGCAGAAATACTTAATGAAATTACTTAAGTAAAAGTAAAAGGTACACCACAGTAAAACACTAATTAACATACACCTTTTCACTCAAGTAAATGTAATTGAGTAAATGTAACTAGTTACTACTGAACTCTGCAATAATGAAACTTGCAGTTAGAGCTGCCTGACACCAGGTGAGCTCCCAGCAGCTCCACCTGTTTCCAGCCCCATAATCCAGGCTAGTGAAGGCAGACAAGCCTCCACCTGCAGCACCGGCTCCTACAAATGCATGGATGTGTCCACACAGAAACTTGTGTCACACTTTTTCTGAATCAGAAAGACGTAAACACCGCATGACAAAAACACCACATGATGCGTGTTATTCATCTCTCCAGAAGGCTCTCCAGCCAGCCGATCCCGTCCCGTTTCACCAGCCCGACGTCTGCGGGTCGCACCAGGCCGCTGTCAGAGTTCAACAGCCCCGGGAAGCAGCAGAGCAGAACCACGCATTGGTAAACGTGTGGGTGGTCTGTTTGTTTCAGCTCAAAACATCTGAGCGGCTGGAGAGAATCAGCGCAGGTTGTAAACTTTGACCCAACGCCACTGCATTCAAAACAGAAGACTGCTTTGATCAGTGGAGTGGCGATTGTCCCAACAACACAAGGCTTGCCTTTCTGTCTGCATTAGTCATGTTGGGTGACACAGGGAGACAGTTGCCTTCCTGAAGGCTTTAAATAACTCTGGGCTTGTGCCATCTGCTTCCCCTGAGGAGTTGATTGGCTGGGTGAGGGGATGCTGCTGCTGCAGTGACATTTCCTCTGTGAGCTATTCTCAACATCTCCAGCAGCGGCGGCTCAAGGGATGCCATCCATGTCCTTGTTGACTCAACAGCTTCCCCATCAGGCACCCAGTTGGATCTGAGGGTGGCTGTCCTGGTTCTTTTTACTTTTTAAAGAGGACATATTAGGCTAAATTTACATTTTTGTACTTCCATTTGGATCTCTACTGATCCAGCCTCTCGTTTTTTTGGCATCAAGTTCATGTCATTTGGTGTCTGGAAAATGAGCCGTTTCAAAAACCTCCGGATTGTAACATCACAAATCAGCAAGGGCCGACCGTAACTTAGCAACCCCAGAAGTGTTCCGCCCGTTACCTAGCAACCCAGCTTGAGTTCCAACACACTTGGTCAGCTGGTTTTACCGCAGTAGGCTTGTCTAGAGAAGACAAGCATTTTGTTGTTGACTTAGCATCCAGAAACCACTTGCTGCATTCTTGTTGGTTGAGCAGGAGGCTCTACTGATGCTTTTCAAAGATGTACGTTTGGATTATTGTGCAACTGTTTGCAGCCATTTTCACATGCGAGTAGCTTTATGAACTACTTCATAGTTTCATAGTTGTGAAGTACTTTATAACTATGAACTACGTCTTAGTTATGAAACAATGAAATGTTGCAAACTCGCTCCATCAACCAGAAGTTCTCCTGTAGACCTGTAGAGGGAGCTGACCAACAAATCTTATGATACATTAGCTTCAGTAAAGATCAGATAAACATGGCTGCCATGTGCATAAAAGTAGTGGAAACAGAGCTGTCCAATATATGTTCATATTCATCTCTTTTAGAGTCCGAATGCCTAAAATATGCAGGCAAATGTTATTGTCATCAGCAAGTGTCGCTAATAATAGTTAGCCTGGATGAAGGTTAAGCTGGGTGTGAAAGCTCTCTGAAATCCAACTTCATTATGCAGATTAAACCGCCCTATTAACATCTCTGAAGGAAAATCCCAGTTGCAGTTACGGGTGTGTCGAGAGCAAGGTGTGGAAATAAATAATAGCCGTGTTTAGCAGGAGACAAAAATAAAAACCTCCTGTCAATGCTCTTATGTCAACGCAGAAAAGTGCAGCCAAGCCGTCTGAATAAACAAGAACACAGATCGCAAAGAGGCACACAAGTACAAACAATGGGCAAAAAGCATCTTAAGAGCTCAAAATCAACTCAACAAGTTGCCTCAAAATATTTACAAGCACACTTAAAGGCATTTTAAAGATTAAGGTAATGCAAAGAAAATTAGATAAATTCCCTAATTGTGCCAGATCAACTGTATATCCAGTTCTCACATAAAGCATTCTTACGTATTTTCTAAATAAAAAGAAAGGCTGTCATGAATCCAGCTTAAAAGCTTTTAAATGCATTTATGTTGTGAAATCTGGATGAACATAATTTCAAACATACATAAACAAGCCCAGACTTGTTTTTAAACTGGATAAGCTAAGTCATGCTAACAGCAGCTACTCACTGAGAGGAAGCTTTCAACCTTTAACACAGCCAATAAATGCATCATCTTATCTCTGTGAAGTCATTACAGGCAGTTTAAAGTACACGAAATCGTTGTTAATTATGTCAGCTAAAAAGTTTAAGGGGTCAAATCCAACCTGTCGATTGAACATTGACCCTTGGGAATGAGGATCCATTTTCTGAATCGAGACGCTGGTTTCCCTGCAGTGACCCTGTAGTGGAACATCCAGCTGTTACCACGCGCTGCTTAAACAGGTCGTTACTCATGCGGCTGCTGCTGTGCATGAAATTCATGTTTTCCGTTGATCAACAGCCACACCGAGCCAGTGTCGCCGTTTGCTTTTCCCCCCCAACAACTCGCTTAAGTTGTGACTCAGTTCATCCAAAAACAAGATGTTATCCAGCCCGCAACTGCAGTTCAAAACTGATAAAAATTTGGCCTGTTGATGTTGATGCGCAATTATGCAACCACACATCTTTGAAAAGCATTAGTAGAGACTCCTGCACAACCAAAATGTTTCTGTGGTTTCTGGATGGTAAGTCCACTTGTCTTTTCCAGTAGCCATTGTACACCGCACACAGCAGTAAAACCAGTTGACCAAACATTCTGGAACTTAAGTGGGGTTGCTAGGTAACGGGCCGGGCCTTGCTGGGGTTGCTAGGTAACGGGCCGTGCTTTGCTGGGGTTGCTAGGTAACAGACAGCCCCTGCTGAGTTGTAACGTTACATTGCGGAGGTTTTTGAAACGGCTCATTATCCAGACATAAAAAAAAAACAACTTATTGCCAAAAAATAGCTGTGTGTTTTTTTTTTTTTAATAATCGGGTTGTTTTTAGAAGCAGTTGAGCCCCAAATTAAAGTACAAAAACATGCAAAATATGAGTTTTGCGTAATACATCCTGTTTAGCCAAAGACTTTGAAAAACTACCTTACTGAAAAAAACAATCTGCAGCAAACTTAAGGTTAACGTTAAGCTCCTCTTTCAATACGTGTGAGTCAGAGCAGAGCTACCTGCTCATTAACGGAGGCAGCTGCCTCACGTTGTTCGTGACAGCAGGCTGCGCTGAGAGACGCACCGTCACACATCTGCTGACTGGACAGCCTGAGATAAGAGGCGCGTGTGTGTGTGTGTGTGTGTGTGTGTGTGTGTGTGTGTGTGTGTGTGTGTGTGTGTGTGTGTGCTGGAGTTAAAAGGGCTGTTTGTTCACATACCCACAACCCAAACTGGGAGCTTCAGAAAGTCTCAAAGATCAGATGCAACACAATGCGCCTCTCATAATCAGCACAAGTCGATTCAGAAACACTTTATTTGACGATGAATAACATGACGTCGTCATAAACAGTTTTCATAAAGTTTATGGCTGCTGTCATAGCAGCTGGCCAGAGTACACAAAAACTGTACCAAAGTAAGAGCAGCACTACTTCAACATATTTTTAATTAACTTTATATTTTGGTCTGTCTGGTGATGTTATTTTTAAATATCAAATGGTTGAAAATGTACATTTATTTTACCGAATACCTTTTTAATCTTACTAGAGTAATTTAATGGACGACTACTTTTTACTTTTACTTAAGTGGAAATTTGTATATTTTGAGACAGTAATTCATATAAGTAACAAAAAAATAGCAAAATTAGGCTAAAGAAAATGTTTCCAAATCAGTTTCTTTCAATAAAAAAAAAACTTTAATAAAACCTGCAGATGTGTGTCTGTCTGGTGGATTTCTGATTAAAAAATGTTTTTCATTCAGTGGATAGAAAATACAGAAATTTTAATCAAATAAGAATAGAAATACTTCCTAATAAAATTACTCAAGTAAAAGTAAAAAGTACAGCATACTAAAAGTACTTCTTTCAAAATAAATACTCAAGTGAATGTAAATGAGTAAATATAATTAGTTACAACTCAATCCTGATTGCCATGAAGTGTCATTTGGTGAATAATGACATTTTTAGTTCAAAGTTGCATTAATTCTCGCATTAAAAGTCAATTAAAATGTCAACTTTGCCCTAAACGTGGTATTATTTAATGTCGGACACTTCAGTCAAACATTTACAAAGACAGGTGTTATAACATGATTATAACAGAGTGTGGTCAGTATTATTATGCACAGCCCTTCAAATACAGAGTTACCATCGATTCTTCTCCTGGGGGGACAGAAGAACTGAGGCAGATGAAGAAGACCGACTGATTTTTACTCGTATCACAGCTCAGGTGTGTTTTCATCTTTTAAAACCCGCCTCCCTCGCCCTCTCCGTCTCTCTCTCTCTTTCTCCGACTCATAAAACACGAAAGGAAGAGCAGCTATTCCAGGCACAATGAGAAGTATGTGAGAAATGTCAGCGATGGGATGGAGGTGGGTGGTAACCATTCAGTTAGGAATGTAAAACCGGGTCTATTGCATTAATTGGTTTTGACTGGCGGTTTCCAGCCTGTGAGCCGTTTCAGCAGCAACTCAACCCTAAAGGTTGGAGGAAAGTCTCTGGAAAACTACCAGGATTTTATCACTGGTATCATTAGCTACAACTCAGACCATGATGAGCATGTATGTCATTCATTTTGGGCTTTAAAGTAAATTTTGAGTAGGTCAAACCCTTTACCTTAACGTTAGAGCTAGATTACAGTTGTTTAATCTATGGATTAGCTATACATAATCTATACATAGTTAATTACATAGTACAATTATTTACATTTCTACAACAATCACAGATTTTTCTATTAATGTTTCATTACTGACCTTGTTCCCAAATCGACTGAAGCTAAAATTGAATTTCTTTTTATCCTTTGTTTTTTTTTGCCATTAACCTTCTCAGGTAGAATTGCACTCTGTTACCATAGTTACCTCAACAAGAAACCTACCAAAATAAAAGCATGGTTAATGGTAGTTAAAATACACAAAGGTAACTTTACAAAAGGATGTATGTAATTGTAGAGTAGTGTGATTTACGGCCAAAATTATACATACAGGCCTAAAGAAGAGTACGCTAACATCTGTTGAAATTAGGGCTGAAGATGTGCTTTTGTCATGATATTAGTGTTTCATACCAGTCGATATTGATGATTATCAGTTTATTTCAATAAAAAAATATCTATGAAACTTTAACAAAAACTGCAGATGTGTGTCTGATGAACCTGTGGTTGAAACTGTTTGTTTTTCATTCAGTGGGTAGAAAATACAGAAATTTTACTCAAATAAAAGTAGGAATACTTTATAATAAAATTATTTAAGTAATAGTAAAAACGTGTTTGGTAAAAAGTCTACTCAAGTACTGAGTAACTGATCAAATTAGTCATTTAATATTTAAAAATGACATCAGACAGACCAAAATATAAAGGTAAATGGAAATTTTGGTGTTTTAAGGACCAAAATAACAATAATTCATAACAAAAAATAACAAAATCAGGCAAAAAAATGTTTCCAAATGATTTTCTTTCAATAAAAAAAACTTATGAAACTTTAACAAAAATGGCATAATCCAGAAATTTTTCTCAAGAGTAGCAATACTTCATAATAAAATTACTCAAGTAAAACTAAAAAGTACTAAATGTAACTAGTTAACTGATTATTTCTCACTGAAAATCCAGCTGCCTTTAGGAACAACTGAAGTGATTATTTTCTGAATTCCCATAAAATCGACCAGCTTTACTTTAACAGTATAAATTCGCCATAAGGCCCTGATGTTTCCTGCGTGGTGGAAACCGGGCCCAACTCGAACAGCGAGCGGTTCTGCCAGCAGGGTGGAGGAGCTTTCTGCAGCACCTTCATTCTGCATTATGACAACACAGCAAAGCATGCAGGGAACGCTCGGCTCATGGTAAAACGCCAAGCCTGCCTGGCTTTCCTCATATCTCCCTCTGTGTTTGTCGTGCTTCGACAAACACGGCGGACGCCCTGCGGGACGTTACGACACAGTGAAGCAGATAGCAGGGGCCCCGAAGATCACTCTGTCCCAACAATGTTCGCTCAGTGCAGGACTGGAAATAACGCAGCCTGTGAACGGGAAGAACACGCGCACACCCCTCCCACCTTCACTGCTCCATTGTTAGGGTGGGAGCGAAACGCCAACCTCACAAGGCCTCATCCTGGGTCGTACAATGGACAGCAGAGCTGGCACAACAATGAGTTCGCCCCAAGACCGAAGACAGATTCTTGTTTTTGGGATGAAACAGATTGTTCAAGTGTGGAAACAGTCATAAAAATCAGCCTGTTCAGCCCTGAGCTTTTCCCATTAGCCACTTAAATTTCATGATGGCCGCCATTTGAGTCGTTTAAACAACTATTGAAACAAATGTGACCCATTTCCACGACTTGCATGAACTTTATGTCACATATGTTTTCTACTTTGCTAATCATGTTCATGGATCTTCAAATCAATAATATCTAGAAAAGTCAGAAACTGAGGACTTTGCTGTTTGTAAGTTTCACACCAGATGTTTTGTGTTTAGCAGTTTAGCATTAGCTTCTGCTAATTTTTGTGGTTAGCAGTTTAGCATTAGCTTCTGCTATTTAACTAGCATTCAGTAGCTTCTGCTAATTTTTATTGATGAGCCAAGATTCCTGTTTAGCGAATTAGTGGTTAGTGAACCTAGCTTGTTGGTTAGCTGTGCCCACCACTGGAAATAATAACTACTGTCTATTTTAGTGCGAATGTTTATTTTCAATGACAGCCATGGCTGCCATCTTGGAAAATGTCCACCAGAAACAGGAAAAACAAGAACAAGAAAAATATATCTGATTCTTAAAGTTATAGATATGAAGTCTATGATGGCGGCCATCTTCAATTTTTCAAAGCAAGCCTTTGGGAACATCTGTGCCAAATTAGGTTCTTGTATTTTGCTGAAATATTCAATTATCTCCTGCAGTAGAAAGACAAAAAAGGCTTGAAAATGTTCTACAGAGCAGATCACAAAGGAATAATTTTAAATTTTGCAGGGCAGGCTCCATGTCTCAACTGATTAAAAAGTCATTTTAGGCCATGAAGCAAACAAACATGTGACAGCAATAGATGAGTGAATATTCCTAACCTGCAAAATGATTCCTCCATATAATGTCAGCGATGGTCAATGGGGGGCCACCAGCCGGGTGTGGTTTACCTTTGTCATGGTCAGCCTTTATCATATCCATTAAGGGATTCTCCAAAGAGTTCAAGTTAAAAGGATCAAAGGGCCGATTCCGGTCCTGGAAAACAGCAAAAACATGCAGACGCCTGGAATTAGTCATGAAAATGAACAACAAGACAATAAATCCATATCACAATAGACTGGATGTAATATTAGACAAGACTGCAGTTATTCAGTATATTTGTGTCTGTGTTTTTAAAAGAAAGAAATATTTAAGTCAGTTCAGTACCCAGCATTCACTGCAGTATAGAAAACCTCTAAAAATGTCCAGCTAAAGGAGGATTTGGTGAAAATAACGGGACGCCGAGTCTGTGGTTGGGGGTGAAATGACTGAATTTCCCTCGTTTGTTGACGCTTTCATCTGAGAAACATGAGAGAAAAAACACCCGACCAGAGCTGGGAGGCTGCGGTCTTGGCAGCTGTGTCCTGTGTCCGCTACGCGAGCCGGGAAGCCGCATTGTTTGGACACCGCAGCTATTGTTGCTGCCCCGTTCGGCTGAGCATTCAAAAGTGTTGCCCCCCCTTCGCCACCCAGGACCCGACAGCGCCGCCACACAGATAAAAATCTGCCCACTTGGTACAAACGGTAAACACTTAAACCGCTGAGCTGTTCAGTTTTTCCTTTCCCTGATGGGACGCAGCTGGCGTTTACGAGCTCAGACTCCGAGTTTGAACACATCACGTTAGTGGAGGAACGCAGGTTGGCCCATTTTATCAGCTCATCTTTCCTCATGACGCGCGAATAAGCAAAGGAGAATTTAATGCAGGCAGAAATTAATCAAGATGAGAAAAAATAAAGCAAAAAAATGGTTCTGGACGGGTAAAGGTGTGATATTTCTGTTCAGATTGGAACAAGTAGCTCTAAGTAAACCAAATTTTAATTATGTGTAAAAATGTAACTGATGGATTGGTATGCTCATTTGTAAGGCACCTATTTAACAACTTTCCCCAGATTAGCAGGTAAATTACTTAAACATTAGATCATTAAATGCGTCACAGCAGATGAAAATGGTTTCAATATGGACCAAAAAATAACAAATTCAGCAATTTAATCAAAAATAATAAAAGTCTTACGCATTTATTACACTAAGAGATATAATTTAACATTCTTTCTATTAATTATGAGGATAAAACAAAACCCAATGTTCAGTTTCTCAGAAAATTAGAATGTTACTTATATGTTTTTATTCAAGAAATATTATGTTTATTCAAGAAATAACATAATGTTGTATCCCTTCATTTTTTGGATTCATAAGTTTAACTTGCATCCTTTGAGTTCACTGTCCATAAAAATTATTTACATTTGAATTGAAACAAATCAGCATCAGCCAGTGAAACCCTGATCAGTACATCTCTACTAACAATTTACAGGTTGTTTTGTTTATGAAACCTGCCCCTAAAGAAAAGCACCAATAAGTAAACATATTAATAAACTGTGTGCATGTGTTTTATTGTTAGATATAGTAAAATTAAAATGTTCCTGGTTTGGTCAACTCACACTTTAAAATAAAGATAAAAAACATGAAACAGTGTCATATTAATTCAGAATTTTAATGATGTGATTACACTTCTATCAGGCTTGAATTCAACAAAAACATGCTATTAAAAAAAAAAAAAGCAAGAATGTGTTGTACCATTTTCAGTTTTTTTTTATATTTAAATATATTTATTCAGTCAAAATTATAAAAACAGATAAAATGATCTGATCTACGGTGGCTTGTTCCCTTGGTAATTTGTACCGACAGCAGGGCTGCAGGTTGATATTTGGCCATTCTTATTGAGATTAATCACAAAAGTTCAGAGTTTTTGGTAGAAATGTATTCATTTTTTTCTATCTAAAAAGGCCCTAATACACAATCATAAAAAACCCTTTCATATTTTAGATCTACAGTAAATATCAGGCTACTTTCAATGTCAAATTTATCTATATATACTTTTAAAAACAGGTTGAAACTGCACCAAAGTGCTGCACAAAAATTATAACTCAATAGAATAAATTGATGAACAAAAAAATAAATAAAATACATAAGTAAGTAAACATCACAAGAATGAAGTTACAGTATCAGGCCTCAATTAAATGCTAACAAATAAAAATAAGTTTTAAGAAGAGAGTTTAGGTTGGGGGGTTTTTTGGCCCACAAAAACTTTTGAGTAAAAAGTTTGGCTAAATGACATTAAATATCCAAAGTCAAGCAAAACACCATTTTCCTACAACGCTCCGGTTTTGGAATAATATACAAAAAGTTCTTAAAATCAAAACACTCTCAGATTTTATGAGTTTCATTAAAAAAGCAGTAAAGAAGGAACGTTATTGCCTTCTCCAAGAGGTCAGATCGCTGCATTTGCTTTATTTTCTGTGTTTTATCGATTTGTTTTAGACAGTTCAGCTCTTTCCGAGAGCCGTCTTGACCAGGTCTCTCTTCTAAAAGAGATTTCTGAACTCAAGCGGCGGCCGTGAAGCAGAATTTAACCAGGAGGCTATTCCTGTTCGCCTGCCATCTCGCTTGCAATCAGAGGACGCGCGCGATAATTTCCGTCAGCATCATCAGATCTCCTGACACGCCGCCACGTTGGGCGAATTCCCTGCATTCCTCTGGCTCTGAGGAGGCAGCAGGCAGGTACAAGCACATAACAAGATGATATTCGAACCGGGGCGGATTTGAAGAATGAGCTACCGGCGTTTTTTAGGTCAGATGCACCTGAGCTTCGTTTACATAAACAGCAGCTGACTCCCAGAACCCTGACTTTGCATATTGGTGCCACTTATCTCGTAAAGGAAAAAGTTAAACGCAAACAACTGTATGTGAATGGTACAGGGGTTTGTAAGTACAATTTGAGCAAATAATAACAAAACATAAGCTTAGAAGTTAGTTATTTGACAAAAATTGTCAAGTTTTTAAAGTTCAGAAGTGGAAAATTCATGCAAAACTGCAAAAACACAAAATCTTATCAAGTATTTTTGGCCTCGTTTCTAGAGAAAATATGTTAGTACACTTGAAATAAAGCAAAACTAACTTACATGTAACTTTTCAGGAAGATATAGAGCTTGTTTTAATTAAATGACGCCTTAATTTTAAGGAAAAGGTGTTTTTAATTGGCAGATTATTTAACTTTTAACAAGAAATTTTGCCAGGATTAAAGTGAAATAATTGACTCTAAACAAGCTTATATATGTTGCAGAATAAGTCAGTTTTGTCTTATTTCTTTGAACTAATTACGACATTTGCACTAAAAACTAGACAAAAAAAAGTGCTACTAGTATTTATGTACACTGCAAAAACAAATATTATCAAGCATTTTCTTCTAGTTTCTGGTGGAAATATCTTTATACACTTGAAATAAGACAAAACTAACTTACAAGTAACTTTTCAGAAAGTTAATTGTTTTAACTATTCTTGAATATTGATTGGTACTAGTTCCATTTATATTTTCAGTATGATTAAAAACATCTTGTTTCCTGCATGATGAGCTGTTTCAGCACCTCCTGTCACTTTAAATCCAAATAAACTGCTGCTGGGCACAACGGCCAACTCAACCTTTACACTTGCACGTGAAAATGGCTGCAATCAGATCCGCAATTATACAACAGCACATCTTTGAAAAGCAGAAGTGAGGCCTCCTGCACAACCAACAAGAACGCAGGAAGTGGTTTCTGGATTGTAAGTCAACAATAAAAAAACACTTCAGCGCTAAAACCAGCTGACGTAACTTGGTTGCTAGGAGACAGACTGGGCTCTGCTTGGGTTGGTCGGTAACGGTGACCCCAGCCGAGATGTTTCTGAAACGACTCATTATCCAGACACCAAAAAACAACAGTGAATTTTTTAAGCACTTAAAGTTGCTTTTAGAAGCAATTGAGAAACAAACTGAAGTATAATGTGCGAAATATGTAATTTTCCATAATAGATCCCATTTAAGTAAATTAGGAGAGGTCGAGTTACAACCCTACAACCCATGAACACCAGTTAGTTCTCAGAAGATATTCTACATTTAATAATTGATTCGTTTTATCTGCTTTGATACTGCATGTCCCTCTTAATCCTAGAGTTTCATCCTGCAAAGCTGGGCTGGATGAGAGTGGGAGAGCGTTGCAGCTCCTCTCCGCTTCATAAAGCGTGACATGTGACCCCCTGACCTCGTCTCCTGGAGATAACTGGAGCT
This sequence comes from Poecilia mexicana, assembly GCF_051168715.1. NCBI lineage: Eukaryota > Metazoa > Chordata > Actinopteri > Cyprinodontiformes > Poeciliidae > Poecilia > Poecilia mexicana. The sequence continues at coordinate 29,227,075 of NW_028263384.1, forward strand.
GTAATCCGGCTGAGGCTGCACCGACCGACGGACAGACAGAGGAAAATGTGTCACAGAGACCGACTGACACGGACTCAAACCAGCAGCCGGGTACGTTTCACTCCGGCTGTAATTCCAACCGGAGCAAAGCTGCGTTTTTGCAACGTTTCAGCTCAACTCTCCTGAGCAGCGACTTTGTTTTTATAGAAGTCGGTGACATTGTAAGGGGTGGGAGGGCATCCTGTTGGCTTACTTTACGCCTGTTTGTCAGTCAGCTAAACATAGATCACACACGTAACTGACCAGACGCTATGAGGGCTCATGTTTGTTCGCTCGGTCGAGCTGGAAAGGCTTCCTAAAGTGAATCCCAGCAGCTGTAAGGCATTTCTCTGAGTCCCTGCCGTGAATACACAGCGTAGCTCTAAAGAACTATTTGCATATCAGTGCGGGACATTGAGGAAATTACATTATAAATGCAGTTGCAGTTCACAATGTTTGTACTGTCTCACTGAAGCAATTCAAATTCAAATGCCAATTTGCTTATTAGCCAGCAGTTTATTTCCTAAAACAATTTATAAGCTGGCAACACGTTTTGCCTCGGAATAAAGACGGCTTGTATACAAAAACTTCTCAAACCAGGAAGGTAGGCAGGTCATCAAAGGCCTCTGTGTTCCTCCCAATATAATACTGAACATATCGACATGTTCAGTATTATAGTATCTGTGAAATGAAAGTAAAATACATGGCTTTCCATGCGTGACATGTTTTTTTTACTCTGACATTAGATACACGTCAAATAGCGGCAGGCTGATGGCAAAACAAAGATCAATAAACTTTAAATTCTAAAGAACGTTTAACATTTTAAATATCCAAAATAAGTAAACAAAACAACAAGAAAAATCAATTATAAATCAAAATTATACTTCAAAAAAGGGCTAGTTGAGACCAAAGCACCAGACTGAAGACTTTATTATCCAGTTTTTCAGAAAAAGAGAAAAATTATTTTGAAAAATGCAAATGGAAACTATTGAGCTCATTTTAATTTACCATGCGTTTAATTGATTTATTGTGAGCTACATCACAATTGCAACGCACACCATCAACAGCTACAGATCAATTAACTGCATGATAAATTACAACAAGCTCAATAATTCTCATTTGGATAATTCTCATTTTTCTTTTTTCTCACTTTTTACCAAAAACTGGATGATAAAAGTCTTCAGACTTCTGGGGGGAACAGTGAGATTTGTTCAAAGTGGTCTCAAAATGACAATATTATCATTTATCGCAATAATCACAGTGGCAATTTATCATACAACAAAATTTATTATCTACTTTGGACAGATTTCCCACCAAAGAAATTTGGAAACTGCTTTTTGTATCTGCTCAGGTAATCTTTACCTGACGTTAATTGAACTGAAACCAGCCCTGCTTAGTCCGCTTTAATCAAACGAGTTTGTTTTTCTAGAAAGTCCGGATCGTTTGGGGAGGTGTGAACCCGTAATTAAACTCTGATGCGGATCAAGAAAAGCAAACTCTGGTCCGCCTACAAACCTCAGTTTTGGTTTGGTTGAAGTGAACGCAGGCGCAGCTTGAATGGCAGGCGGACCGGAGACGGCTCCAAAAGCAGGAAGTGGACTACAGCGCAGGGCATTCTGGGTAATTACAAGCCAGACAGACATGCAACAAACAAAAAATTCTACAACCAATAAAACTTGGCGCTACTTCATTTTTGTTTATTTCATGAAGAAGGAAGTTGTACCCAGTGTCTTCTTCAGAGGTTTTTGTGTCGTTTTATTGTGTATTTCCTGTGCAGTGCCCCCACAGGCGAGGAGGGGAACAGTTTTTTCAATTAGTTTGGTACATTTGACGAAATACAGTGTAAGACTGAACGCAGCAGCTGGAAATATAACAAATATTGTAACTAACTTTGATTCCCAAACAAACTGAGTCTATCAGACGGTACGAAAAGGTGTGAAAATAACAGAGGTGGGCATTGTACTGAAAAAATTTACTTAAGTAAGAGTAGAGCTACTTTAACATATTTTTACTAGAGTAAAAATAAGACGTAGCCATCCAGGAAATTACTCAACTAAGACTAAAAAGGTATTTGGTAAAAAGTCAACTCAAGTACTGAGTAACTGATCAAATTATCAATTAATATTTAAAAACTACAAAATCAAACTGACCAAAAATAAAAATGTTAAATGGAAATGTTGGTCCTATACAGGACCAAAATGACAATAGTTCATATAAGTAACCAAAAATAACAAAGATATTTTTATCTAAATCAGTTTATTTCAATAATAAAAAAAAAATACTTTAACAAGAACTGCAGATGTGTGTCTGTGTCTGGTTAATTTTTGGTTTTTTCAAAATAAAGTTACCAACTCTAATTGTTTGAGAATTGGGAATAACAACAAGAAATCTACAAGGTGTTGGACACCTTTCGGGATCACAGTACAGAATAAACAGCCTAATTTAGAGGTAGATCTTGAGTATTATTACCTGGAAAGGCAGTATGTTGTTGCTGTTGTCGCTCCTGAACGCGCTGTCCTCCATCCAGGGCTTTTGAGCTAGAGGACCGCCGGGTCTCGGGAACTTTGGGGGCGCTATGACATTGCTGGTGTAAGGCTTCTTCATCGGGGAGATGGGGTTGAGCGGAGACGGCACCCCGACCCCAACACCAACCCCGACGCCCACGGCTCGGCGCGGGTCTCTGCCCGGCTGCAGCCCGCTCCACGGGTTGGACGGGGTGCTCCACCCGGCGTTCTGGTGGTTATTCCAGGCGGAGGAGGAAGCCGGGGAAGACGACGAGGTCCCCTTGCTGTTGTTCATGATGGTCTGGTAAGCGTTTCTCTGGGGAAAGGGGCCTTGGCTGGGACTGACCGGGGATCTCCGCTGCTGCTGCTGCTGAGAAAGCCCGATTTGCGGGGAGAAATTCCCCCCAAACACCGGGTTGACGTGCGGGAAGTTCTGGAAAAGCATCGTCCCATTCACGGACGGTATTCCCTGGAAAAAGCTGTCCTCCACGGCGTTCGTGGTCCCCGTGGACCAAGTGCTCCCGAACGACGACGGAGGGGAGCCGAGGGGTCCGCCGGTCTCCTGAAGTGGGTGCTGGTGGAAGCCCAGCCCGGGCAGGATAGGCGACTCCATCGGGACTCGGTCCTTGCCGCCACCACTGCCGCTGTTGCTCAGCGCGGAAGCCGCTTGGCTGCTGCCGGTCGACGGGCTCTCCGACTCGGATGAGGATGAAGTGGGATCCGATGACGGGGTCGGCGTGGAGGGAGGAGGGTCTACTTGTGTCGGATCTTGCTGCTGCTGATGAGGCTGGGCTTTGTTTTTGTCCATCAGTAAATCATCCTGCATGGTTTGCTGAGCTGCGACAGGCGGAAACAAACACTTTGAGTCAAAATTAAGATTTCTATTTCTGGGGAGATCATAGAGAGAACTCCTACGGCAGCCGAAAGGGAATAAAACATTAAACTGGATCGCCCTCAAAAAATAAAACACAAACACTTCCTTCCAGGGAGAACAAAATGACTCTTAAATCTCCACGAAGAATATGGCAGTAGATAATCACTAGATTTCGCCACGTCTCGTTTTTCCTTCCACGCAGGAACTCCAGAGCTGCAATGTGAAACTGATTCTGTGCTTTTTCTCTCATAAGGACCTCCCCTGACACTCATTTGCATACGTCAGTAAATACAGCTGTCCTTCAGCAAGGTGAAAAGACACCTTGACAGTTCTGGATTATTAACGACTTCCTTAAAAAAAAAAAAAAAACATTTGTCCGTTCTTTCCTTCTTTCATTTTTATTTTTTTAAAAGCTACACTCCCAGCATCTTTTAGATGAATAAATTAAGTCACACAAGCAAAAAAATAATTGCATTTTTAATCAAGTATTTAATTTAAAAAAAATAAACATTTCAGTTACAAGCTAGTGTATTTAGTCTATATATTTAAATTAAATATCTAAATATTATTAAATTATGTCCCACAACTTACACGAGGGGTATTTTTAAAAAGCAGAAGTCCGCATTGACACGAATTCGCTTTAGCATAATATTTCTACGACGCATTTTAAAGCGAACAATGCACAAATATTAGAAATTGTTTGGTTGTCTTGGCAACACATTGCAAAAAACAAATGTTCTTTAGAAATTAACTGAAAAATAAATAGAAAGCGTTTGGTTAATGCTAAACATAAAAACACCAAGGTAAATGCTGATGGTTTTATGCCATAAAACAATCAGAGGTTAAATATATTATAAACATACCGATAGTGACGCTGACACGCCAAGCTGTGGCCTCTGAATAATAATAATAATAACACTATAAAGCTGGCGTGACACAGACCCGTCAATCAGCACAATAACCACTGATATGAGTCGGACTTTAAATATAATCGCAGTAGTATGAGGTCCGCTCGCCCCACCGGTTATAATCCGTGTTTTTTCCTCCAACAGAACCGCTTCCAAGGTCATGAAAGGACCATAATCAGCAGCCCACAGTGGCTCAGTCCACGGACCCCCATAAAGACACTCTGACCACTAACCCGACCCTTGGTTTCTGTCGCGTTGGCAGAGATATCCCGGTGTGTGTATATATATACATACATACATATATATATATATACATGTCATGAAGCTCACTTCCCCACGAAAATCGGCTCTGTAGATCCATATGTGTCCCACTGCACACGGCAGAACAACATGCACACACTTTGAGGTCGACCTCTGCTCGAAGTGAAGCGGGAATTATTACCTTTTATCGTTCACCTTTTTCAGACTGTGAATAGATATTTCTGTTTGCCTCGCCTGGGTTGGGATATGACAAACGAGCTACGCTTGTGCCGAGGTGGTCAGCAGTTGCCTCAACAGCTGATTGACTGCGGCGCATGGGCGATGGCCGAAAGGGCTTGTGGGAGTTGGAGTTTTACCACGGTGCGGTAGATTGCCACCCAAAGCTGCTTCCAAACTACCATGTAAAACCATTGGAAACTGTTTACATTAAGCAGCAGAGGCTCTACTCAAGTAAGAGTAGCACTACTTAAACATATTTTTACTTAAATAAAAGTAAGACGTAGCCGTCCAACTACTCAAATAAGAGTAAAAAAGTATTTGGTAAAAAGTCTGATGAAATTATCACTTAAAAATTACATAATCAGATGAAGCAAAATAAAATGCTAACAATAATTTATATAAGTAACAAAAAATAAAATTAGGCAACAGATTTTTTTTCAAATCAGTTTCTTTCAATATAAAATCTTATGAAACTTTAATAAAAACTGCAGGTGTGTGTCTGTGTCTGGTGAATCTTTGGTTAAAGCATGTTTGTTTATTCATTCAATGGGTAGAAAATATAGAAATTTTCCTAAAGTAAGAGTAGAGATACTTCATAATAAAATTACTTAGGGTAGACATAAAAAGCACAGTGTAGTGAAATTACGCCTAAAAGTACATTTAAATTAAAAAAAAGTTACTCAAGTAAATGTAACTGAGTAAATGTTACTTATTACTACCCAACTCTGCAAAGCAGCGTTAATTTCTGTTGTCCTGCATAAAGCTTTATTGCACAAATAAAAGCATATTTTTTATTTTATTTTATTTGTTGCTATATAACACAGATTAAGAAGAATTTAGATGTACTTTGGCAGTTATTAGTAGTTATTCTGATGCTGTATGTCCAGTTGTTAAAAACAATTGCCATTATTACTATTTTTTTATAAAAACTGTCATAAATAAATACATGGAAATGAAGTGAAATAATTTACACAGGTAAACTTATTAAGGGTTGAAGATTCACTATTTATTTATTGTATCGTTTATTATATGACACATTTTTTTATCATGATAAGAGTTTTGATATATTGTTGCATGATAAATTCTAATGAACCCTTACAGTTGGGATTGATAGTTTTATTATTTTATCCACTGTTTGCTTAATAAAAAGCATCAATAAATACCAATAAATTTGAAAATTAAGTTGGTGACTGGTGTCCTAATGAAGCCAGTTACAAATGAAAATCTTTTTCAAGACCATTAATTGTGTTTGTGAGACTATGATTGGTGTGACACAGTCATAGTTACCTAAAAATAACTAATAGCAAGTTATTAGTTATACCAATAAAATAAATTGTACCTCACTTATAAGCATATGACAATTTGCCTCTATATTTTCTGAAAACCGTTGACTGAAACAAAAATTAAATGAATACTTTAAAAAGATTTAAAGAGGAGCAGCAAAAACAAATGAGATAGGTTTCCATTGCTTACCAACAACTGATGGTGTCAACCAGGACAGTCTTCAGTCAGAAGCCTCTTCAGATTCAGCGCAACACTGACTGCTGGAGATCTTTGCTGCCACGATGACGTTTGAAAATATTTGGATAATATGAGTTGCGAAAGCATTAGATTTCCCTTTGTGGATAAAACAAAAACAAAGCAAAGCAAAAAACATATTTTTGAATTGAATTGAATTTACATGGCTGCAACAATTTGTTATTTTATTAATATAATATAATATAATATAATATAATATAATATAATATAATATAATATAAAATTGAAGTGTAGAAGTTTTAAAACTACATTTCCCATTTTTGCCGGAAGTTGCGCTGACGGTGTGGTCCTTGTTTTGATGACGTAGCCACGGCCCGTCAATGGAGTCAAACGGTCAGAGGAAACGAGGCCATAGCAGATTTAAAGTGTATTTTCTCGTTAAATAACCACCGGGAGGAGATAAATGCTATTTTGATAATCATGGCCGTCAGGGCGTAGTTTTACTCCAAATACGTGGCACGTCTGCAGCCGACGGACCGTGTCAACAGAACGGCCTATGTGGGGCTAGTTAGCTAATTTGTTAGCGAGTGATTTTTTTCTCCTCCTTTAGCAGATTATCACGTGTGGGACTTTTTTTTTTTTTATTTCATTTTCGTTTCGCCTCTCATTCTTCGCTTTCAATAAGACATAATCGCTCCAACAATGGCGGAACCAGGTCCGGTGGTCGCACAGCAGAATTTGGACAGGTGAGTTGAAGTTTTAGCAAATAAGCTAAAGGCAGCTACGTAGTTCACTTACATTAAGGGGTTTTTGTCAAAAATACAGGCTGTATTCATTAAATATTCGAGAATTTGTTCACTTTAGTCAGAAATGTAGATTTTGCATCGCCTGTTGACGTATTTTTATCATGTTTTTTGGAGTGTCTCTGGTAAGGGACGTCCTTAGCCATCTGCTTCTGACAATGATCTGATTGATGCCACCTGCGGTCGATGACCTCGCAATACCTGACGTTATACATCCAATATGGACGGCTTAATCTGAACCTCTTTAATTCATTGTTACGTGTGTATGTTGGTCTAAAACGGGCCGCTCTAGTTTAAAAGTTACCTTTATAAACACAAACTAAAACCTTTTCAAAACAGTAAGTTGTAGCTTATCGTTTAGGTTATTTATCGTGGGTATTTATTGTATGGTCATTTATGCATACATTTCTTGTAATAAGAGTTTGATTATAGTTGTCACAATTAATTCCAATTAGTGATGCTTAAAGACCTCTAAACCAGTCCGTATTGCTTTTTTTTTTTTTTTCTTCATTATTTGTTAAATAAACGTGTTTCAATAAAATTGAAAATATCATTAAATGTAGTTACTATGTGCTGTCTAGTGGTACAAATCACTTCTTTGAGTGACTGGCATCCCAAAGAGGCATATTACAAACGTGAATGTTTTTCAAAAGTAGAATTTGTTTTTGTGGGGCTATGATTGCTGTATATGCAGTCACAGTCAGTTACCTAAAAATAGTAATAAATAGTTTGTATAGCTTGTATTTTGTGGTCCTGCAGTACCACAAAATACATCACAAACATTTCACCCCTACTCTAGGCATGTTAGTAAACTGTTTAAAGGTTCTGTATTCATGTCTTTCATATAAAAAATATTGAATTAACTTTTAAATGTTACAAATAAAATGTGTTTGGGTGAAAAATGAAGACTGCTGTAGCATTTTAGATGCTAGGATTGCGATGTGTTAAAAGCTATGGTCCAATTATCACAAAAATGTTGCTGGACTTGCAACACTTTAATTGCCAAACAGTGTTTAATGACTGTACTGCCTTTTAATTGAAAGGATAAATGTCAGTTAATTTAGTCTTAATAGGTTCCTTATTCACCAGAAAGGTCACGTTCATTACAAAATGTGATATTTTCATCATACAGATTTTCTTTGTCTACCTTATAAACATCATGAATATTTATATCTTGAAATTAACTTTATCTTTTATAGAATCCATGTATTTCTGGGGTAATTAAGGATGCATTCTTGTGCTAAATTTGTTGAGTTTTCAAACACATTGGCTTGGAAACTTTAACCAGAAGATAATTTGGTTAATTTATCCAATCTTGAGGTAAATCAAACATGTTTTTGTTGGTCCAGCACTTAAACAAAAAGCTCTTATGCTGCCAACGTAAAATGCAGAATAAATAACACTATAGGTATGCTTACAATATTAATAATTCTCAAAACTGCAACTCAAGCTAATAAATAAAAGGCTGTTTTTTAAGGTTATTGCACAGTTATTAATGTTATGACTGATTGAAAGCCTGCAGAGTCAAATTCATTTATAGCAACATAGCAGGAAATCAGGCCGCAAGATTTCTGAAAATGTTTAATCAAAATCTACTTGTGAATTTATCTGAAGTATGGACTTCCTTAAAGCGTTTTCTTTTAAACGGGAAGAGACCTTGAGGTTAAGTCCGTACATATCTCGCATCAAAAAACAACAAACATGGAGGTGGAGCAGAAGAGAAACTCTGCATTTAGAAAGTAAAACTGTCTCATAACTGCATCCAATTTCCCACATTCAGCGGTTACACCTATCCAACGTTATGACCTTACATTTATTTTAAAATTTTAGAAGAGAATGGTAATATCCTTTACTGTCCCTCAGTGAGAAAATTCAGCCTAAAAAGTTTTATATTTTCTGAACCATAATCCTTTTTTGGATTTATTGTAAATTACCAAATTATCTTAAAGGAGCCACACTTTATTGTAAATTAACATTTGGTTCCTGGCAGCAGAATTGAAACATTGTCTTGGAAAAACGTAGCATTTATGTATGTGCTAAAAGTATTTAGCATTTTTCACGCTGGTGTACTGAATTGGAGAAAATTAATGTAATGTCATCTCTATTTGCAAACCTACAGCAGACAAATCACATTTTTCACACCCCAAAGTTTCCAAATCACGCTGTGACTACTTGCACAATCTGGGAAGTGTTTTTTCTTCTCTGTTTTATATTCTTCACACTGGCTCCAGATTATGGGTTGAGGTTTCCTTACCAAAGATCTAAACACAAGAGAGTCTGGCTCTTTGGGAACAAATGTAATTCATTCAGGTGTAGGCCTGTCACGATAACAGATTTTCTTGGATGATTAATTGTCCCATAAATTATTGCGATAAACGATAATTTTGTAATTTTAAGACCATTTTGAAGAAAGTAGTTCAGTTATGCTAGCTTGACTTTGAAAATCTTAACATGTAGATGTGCTGTGGAATCGTTGTGCTGTGGAAAGGCGACCTAAACGAAAACTCTGACAGATCATCAGTAGAGCAGATGTTTAAGTTAGCTATTCTACCGCTGTTGAGTTAGCTTAGCTAATTGCAGCGGCAGCTAATCTATCACAACACAATCACTTATTAATAATCTTAAAATAAACATCAAGTCTAAAAACATAAAACTGTAACGGACTGAATGTTCTGTTCTTCGTGTGGGAAATGTTTCAGTGTTTTTTGGGGTTGAATCTCGATACATTTTTTGGAGTTGGCGTCTGTTGCTATGGCAACGGTTCTGTGTGTAGCATAGCCGACACAGAGAGCGAGAAAAAAAGAATACAAGTGGTTTTGGGTTGGTCAACAATTTTTCTGCATTATTTTTTTACTTTGCTGTGGCGCATTGCACCAAATTAATAATACCTACATCTCCAGGTTTCATTTTGCTAATGAAATTGTTGTACGAAGTGACAGAGTCATCTTTTTGCTCTCCAGCGTCGGACACACGTGCAAAATTTCCGGATATAAATAACAGTTAGCTTGTTGTGGACTCGGGTCAAAATCTAGGGCTAATTTTTGATGACACATGCAATCTGTGTCAATGAGATAAAATAGTTTATCATCTCCTATTACAGAATGTTTGTATTTATTTTATCAGTATAAATATGAACATTTAGGACAGCTAATCGGGTGAATAGGGTTTATGTGGAGGTGAGGAGATGCAGCAACATTTCAGTGCTACTTCCTCCTAAACAAAGACCAGCAACTGATAACATCTGCAGTGTGTGTGTGTGTGTGTGTGTGTGTGTGTGTGTGTGTGTGTGTGTGTTTGTACAGGGAAGCATTTGACACTCCATTTTCTGTCAATATTGATCTTTGAACTTTGAAACCTTTTCCCAAAGAAAGCGCGGGCATGCGGGTTTTGTGAAATGTGCCCAGTTACGTGCTGCTGTGTGTGGCGGAGGCAGTAGCCCTGACGGTGTTTGTGGAGCAGATAGCTGTGAGATGTATGCCAGGTCCGGTTGCTGCTACGGCTATGTACCAAGCCTCTATCGCTGACAAACATAAGGCCCAAAGGTTCTTATCAGAACCGGCCAAAAGCAGCCAGCTGCCTTCGCAGTGCAGTGTTTCACAAATAGGTGTGAGGAAAATGTTTCAATGCACCGTCTTTTTTTGTTTATGTGATTTAAACCAAACTTGTTACTTTTTGTCCTCCACATTTAGTTTTGTCTTTGTTTTTAAGACTGTGAAGGTAATAACATTTATTTATTTGTTTTATTTTATAGTTTAAGCATGAGTTTTGAGTGAAAAGGAGTAGTTTGAAGGAAAATAATCTCATATAATCTACTCACTTAGCTTATAATTTTCACCAGATAGCTTATGTGACTATAGCCAAGTATTTTTGTATGGAGAGTCAACTCTGTCAAAATTGTGAATAAATGTAGAAATAAATAAATGACTTGATAAAGTCATTAATATGCCAAATGTTGCATCCAATAATTAAATATTTCCAGTTTTTGATTATACAGTGTAACATTAATGAATATTTATCAATTTGACAGTATTAATTTAACATTATCGATATTATTTTACATTTTATTTTAAAACTTGTTTCCTTTTTTTGTATCATTTTTCTTATTGATGTTACACTGTAGGTAATATAAAGAAATCAGAAAGGTTAGGCTAGTTCAATTTTAAATTTTTGAATCTCATATTTGATACATTAATTACTTTATTGAGCCATTCATGTATTGACAATTTTGGCAGGCTCAGTCTATATTTTTGTGTATTTTTTTAACCTACATGCATTTTTTAACCTACATGCATGCATTTCCGAAAGAAATGCATGTACATTTAGGAACACAGTTTAACAAACTGAGACCAGTTGTTGGTCCTCAAATGGCCTCTGTAATCTCCAGTTTGCAAAAATAACTGGGAATGTTTGGAATTAACTTGAAGGAAAGCTTCAAGCCAAATGACTCTTCTTATGCAAGGTGCTTTAACAAGCAGATTTTACTCTCCTGAAACCACAAACGGAGCTCTAGATGGACAAATGTGTGCCTCAACACCAGAGATGATGGCTTTAAACACACACAATATGCACCCATTCAATAAATTAGAATGTTATTGAAATGCTCATTTATTTAAGTAACTCAATTCACTAACAGAAACACTTAATGTAGATTAAAGACACACAGACTGATGTTTGAAGCCTTTTTTTCTGTTAAATTATGATTTTTTTTGTTTTTTGCTGGCAACAAATGAAAACATAACATTTTAGATTAAAATATTACATCAAACCAATAAAAAGAAGGCATTTTTGGCATAGGAATGTATCCTTAATGAAAACCATGTTTAATACCCGCTTAAAGAAGCATCGTCCCAACACATCTGAATTTCCAGCAGCCATTTTACAGCGCATACAGCAGTAAAACCAGGCTGGTTGGGGTTGCTAGGTATCGGGCCATGCTTTGCTGGGGTTGCTAGGTGACGGGCCATGCTTTGCTGGGGTTGCTAGGTGACGGGCCATGCTTTGCTGGGGTTGCTAGGTGATGGGCCACTGTGCTGATTTGTAAGAGATTTTTGAAATGGGCAATTTTGCAAACACCAAAAAACATCAACTTATTGCCAAAAAATGGCTGAGTGATTTATTTTTAAGTGTTTGGGCTGTTTTTAGATGGAAGTACTAAAATATGCAAAATGTGAATTTTGCGACACATTGTCTCACTTTACAAAACAAACAAAAAAATAATTTAAATTTGATCACGCATACAGTCCAATTAATCTCAGTTATCAAAAATTGGTCAAGTTCAGTTTATTATTTCAGCTAGGACCCAAAACCATTATTATTTTACAAAAGAAATAAAAAGAGGCAGTTGATTTATTGTCTTTCTGTTACAAAAAGGGAAATGTTTTTCATAATATGCTGGATTTTAAAAATCAAAAAATTGGTGAAACTTTAATGAGCTTGTTGAGTTTTTATATTTCAAAACAAAATCGCATAAAAAGTGTTTTGCATCCCAGACCATACTGTTTGTGTCTCCTGTTCTGGGATCTCCCTGCCATCTTTATTTCTGAATCAACTGGCTCCATTTCAGGATGAGCACTGGTGCCCTCTGTTGAATGGCGGGGAAATGACAACACCAAAGGAAAGTCTAAGTGGATGTTATTGACTGGAACTCATTTTAATCTAATAAACCATTAATTGTCAATTGTTAGTCAAATAATAATTGTTTACATCCTTATTTTGTACATTTAATAAAACTCAATAAATTGGTTCTGGCTAACTGGGTTGGTGTCGTAAAAACAGGTCGCTTTACACAGACACTTTTGACCTGTTTGAATTTATCTTACAAAATCTTATATAGAAGTATATAGTTCTCCCATAGAGGATTGCATTTCAAGGCTGTTTTTAACGTCGTCCTCTGCGACTGAGTTACAGGAAGAATGCTTTTTGAATCGATAGTAGTTGGTTTGGTTCTTTTGTCAGGACATTCGTCTAAAACCGTTTTTAGCTTCCTTTCTTCACCCTTCATCAGTATTCGTCTCTGCGCAGGAATCCGAGCTCATCCCATCGACATATTGGACAATTATCCTATAATTTACGCCTCTCAGTTTGGCTGTTACAGGAAAACCAATCGTCGGATTTTCAGTGTCGTATTACCAGCTGAATCCATCTTTATTACTTGGACTACTTGTAGTTGGGTTTTAATCTAAATCAGACTTTTTGATTAGATTGCATGTAACTGGATGTGAATGAACCCATTTTGTTCTGTAAAGTTCACATATGTGGGGCAATAAATACATTTTGCAAGAGTTTCTGAAATAGAATATAACAGGTTTTTGTCAAAATACAACAAAATTATTAAATCAAAGACGGTGAACTTAACTTTTGTCTTAATGATAATTTTACGTTTAAAAATGCATAATCAGTTATGAAACACAGTGTAAATGTACCAAAAACTCTTGTTCCCTGTCAGTCAGATTAAATCAGCACAGCATGGTGTGTTTGTATTTATTTATTGATAATACTGTCTGCTCTGTATCAGCTTATATCATGGTATGTTTTAAATACTCATCAGTACAGAATCTATGGACAAAATGTTAGTTCAGATCTTATAATTGCATATGGTGGTATATAAACACAGGATTATTTTAATCCACTACAGAAAGTGACTAAATATTCTATTTTTGCAGAATCGCTGTCTGACTGTTGCTCATTGTTTTGGATGTTTAATGACTTGAATATATTAGTCACAAGAGCAAATGTTAACCAGAATTAAACTTTTCAGTAAAAACATGTTGAAATAATAAGTTTGTTTTTAACTGTGGTTTGATAAACGGCTTCACTAATGTTAATATTTTAGTAATTGATTTAAAATAATAATAATTTAACCGCTAAAGTCCTTTTTTTTTTAAACAGAATTAGAAATACTTTAAAAAATATAAACAACTTATTACAATTTTTAAACGGGAAAATAAACATTTTATTTTCTAAAATGCAACAATTTTTCGTTCCTTTAGTGAACGCTTAATCATTTGTAGCAAAAGACACACCTGCAGGTAAAAAAATCTCCTAATATTCTGCTTGACTTAACATCAATACAGTGCAGCGCTGTTTATTTTTGGAGAGAATCTGCAGAATAGGAGATTTTATAACATAAAAGATAAAACTGCCACTGGAGGAGTTTACAGACAAATGTTTTTTATTTTAAATGCAAAATGTATTTTTGTACAATTCTGGTTTAGTTTCTGCTCTGATTGTGGTCTTTCAACAAAATGCCTTTTTTGAGTCTTTACACTCCAATTAATGATTAATCGATTACTAAATGAGTTGACAATTATTCTAATCGATTAATCGTGTACTTAAGTGAAGCTAAAACTGTGACATGAGGAGTTCTGGTTAGAATGTTTTTTTTTTTCTCATTTTAATTAAAAAATGTACATATTTTATGTCAAATTTTGACTTAATTCTAATTGACTTAATTGATTCGTTGACGATTATTCAAATAAATCGATGAATCGTCCCAGCAGTTCTGTAAACGTGCGCTTGTCGCCTCAGGAGCTGCTGGGTATGCTTCGCCACAGACGAGGACGACCGCACGGCGGAGTGGGTGCGGCCGTGCCGGTGCCGGGGCTCGACGAAGTGGGTCCACCAGGCCTGCCTGCAGCGCTGGGTGGACGAGAAACAGCGAGGCAACAGCACGGCGAGGGTCGCCTGTCCGCAGTGCAACGCAGAATACCTCATCGTCTTCCCAAAACTGGGTGAGCAGACGAGGAAAACGATCCAAAACATTTGCATGTTTCGGGTCGACACACCTGAAGCAGAGAATGATTCATCAACAGGCCTGTGCAGGACTAGATGCCATGCTGAGGATGTTATCCGACTGTTTGAGTCAGAAATGTTGAACCAGGAGTGAAACTTGCTGCAAACAGACCAATAAGCCAGGAGTTGGATACTCCTGGGGTGAAGCTTTGTCTGCCTTAATGGGCGGGAATGTCAAGGCTGGATGATTCAATGCAAAAATACACACACCCATTCTACTTCCTGAGGACTTTACAGAAATATTATTTAAATAAAATCTACTTTTATTTAGCTTTACAAAATGTTATAGTGTTATTCCCTCAAAAGAAAACATGGAGTGATACTTTGCTGTTTTCTTTTTAAAGAAATCCTTAAATCTCCCCTGGTAGGTTTTAAAACACCTGGGTGAACCTTGGCCAAATTTTACTGGAAGATAAATGATCTAATCTGGAAAATTTAGGCAAATCTGTTGATTTTAGAAGGATTTTTTAGCCTCAGATGCATCTTCTGCTACAAATCATGAAGCATTCACTAAAGGAGTGCTATGTTGTTGCACTTCAGGCAATAAAATGTTTATTTTCTTGTTTAAAAAATTCAATAATTTGTTTATATATTTTTAAAAAGTATTTCTAATATTGTATGAAAAGATTTAAGTGGTTAAATTATTTTTTTAGAATAATCAATAGAACTAAAATAATCGTAGATGCAACCCTAATTCACAAAATTATAAAGATTAATACAATAAATTATCTAATCGGTCCAATTAATAAACCCATCACCGGAGCTGGATGGAAAAAGGTGTGAAAATAAATTTTACACTTTGAGAATCAGTGTAAAACCTGGTTAAACTATCCTAAAATTTTTTTATAAAAATATATATTTTTACATATTTGTTGAAACTGTCACCATTTTTAATTATTATAATGATTATGGCATAATAACAATGCAATAAATAAACTTTAAATTATGATGAACATTTAACACTGGATCAGGAAGACATTTTAAATATCCAAAATAAATTAACAAAACAACAGAAACAACAAATACATTGAATTTTAAAGTCTCTATAATTAACAAAACGCTCCATTAAAAAACACCAGACTAAAGACTTTTGTCATCCAGAACCATAAAATCCTGCAAACAAATTTATTTCAGCTTGTTTTATTTCATCATACGATTAATTGATTCACCAACATTTACAAACGTTTCTCAGTCCAGTGATGAACGTTTGTAAATGTTGCTGTGATGAGCAGGAGCTTCTTAAAGAGACAGAGGCCCATTTTTAGGTTCCAAATTGTGAAGTCAAAGTTCTTTTAAGTCATATTTGACATATACAGCATTTTATAACCACTGATTGAGCTATAAAATGACACTATGTGGCTGGGAAATATTTAATTCTGCCCCTTTAAAATTAAATTAATAAAATTTGTTATTATACAGATCTACGACCTAAAACTGCAGCTGAGATTTTTTTATAGAATTGCACACCATTTTATTTTTAGTTTTTGTTTAATTTTGAATTTGCTGTTTCATACTCACACGGATACGCCACATTTTAACCTGGTGAGGTTTGTTTACCCACCCAAACATTGCGGTTATTATTTAAATAAATATGTTTTCTGAACACCGTTCTAAGTTTGAGTAAATAAACCGCTGCTGCACTTTGAGGCTCTGGGGAAAATAAAAGCTTTGCTTGCAGCTGGAAGGACTTTGTGTGCGCCATTAGAAATGGCATTAGTTGTTTTTTCCATGAACTGCATCTTTTGGTTTCAATCAATCATTGTTATTACTGCAATTAAGAGAGTAACTCATAAAAAGAAACCCAGCGAATGGCGCAGTCTATGGTTGGAGGTCTATTAAAATCACCCAGCCTCTCAGCCTACTTGTCAAATGTTCTGACCAACTTAACCAGCTAATCCCAGCTTGTTAAACTGGTGTACCTCCCTAAAGAGTGGAACAGCAAACAGGTCCAACACTCGCCGGTTTTTGGGTGGGTTTGTTAGCTTAAGAACCCGCTCCAGCTTGTTGAAGGTTTGGCAACGCCTTTGGAGCAGCCCGTTGGTAGCGGAGGCTGCAATCCGAAACTGAGGCCGGACCAAAAACAATGTTAAGCCAGGGGAGTGTTGGGTCCAGCTGGTAAACAGGTTCATCCGTATTTATAGCAACCAGGGCGTTGCTGCCACTCAGTGCAGAGATAAATGTTTCAGTTAAAGTGTTTAATCAGGGTTCCTCTTTTCTTTTTTTTTAGGTTTATAGTAAATTGAAAAATGCCAAGAATTTACATTTTCACTTTGAGAAGGTTCTAAGTAGAGAAGAAATGTGGGGCGAAAAAATCTGATCGATATCAATCGATCAAACATCTGATAGAATATTCACTGAACTCCGATCCAGAACCGCACAGCATTCTGGGAAATGTAGGCAAAGCAACGACTTTAGTCGCGTAACCGTTTGGCAAGCTAACTAAGGCTGATGGAATCAACTCACTCACTCATTCTTTGGTTACCTAGCAACTCACTCACTCTTTGGTTACCTAGCAACTCACTCTTTGGTTACCTAGCAACGACCTGCTGAGTAACTGGGGCAGCAGCAGTTTAGGGTTTCGCCTCATAAATGTTTAAAAATAAAAACTGTGGATAAGAGTAATACTGCCAATAGTGTGGCAATATTTCAGATATGAAAAGCAAGTTTATTGCGATTGAATTACCTTCTAGGTAAACAAACCGGAGTTCATTTTAAACACATTAAAACCGTCAGGAGTGAAAACACTCAGTTGAATTGATACACTTTCAGTTTATTAACAAGTCAAATGAAGGTTGTTGAAGTGCTTTAGTGCAGAAATAGCAGATATGAAGGAATGAACCAATCCACCGTGTTTCATTTCTGATACTGATGTTTAATATCGGCCAATTCCAATCCAATACATTAAAACAGTACTGAATTTATGCCAACTCTGCACCAGTCAAGCACTTTTAAATACACCAATAACTTCACAAGCTTGATCAAACATTTAGAAACAACTTCAGTTTGTCAGTAAAACAGCCAATGTAAAACAAATCAACTGACAAAATAAGCTACCTAACATAAAAATAAACTGCAACAAACCCTTCCAATGGTTCAGAAAGTGTGAAATATGAATAATAAAGCATGATGGCACAAAGCATAGAATTAGACTGAATAGATCTGTTCTTATGGATTGGTCACATTGTCACTGATATGTCATCTAGAGTTTTTTTCAATATGGGAAAAAGTGAATCGTTCGTCCATAATTTATTGTCGGTATTTTAATTCTGTACACAAACATCCAACCCAGAACCATTTTGATCTGGAAACAATAAATGGATAAACTGCAAAGATGAATAAATTCTCTCAATTGCAGCATCAAATAATCTGAACTAAAAGGAGAAGTGATTGGCCCAAAGTTCTGGATGAGTTCTGCACTGGAAACTTTTCCAGATCCCATCAGTGTGAAGCAGAGGTGGCGAGGGAGGCATTGGGTCTGTCTGGGAGTGAAACTGGGTCAGAACAGCTCATCAGAACCGGGCTCTGACCGGATGAGTGGATCGACTCCGCTGCTCTGTTTGTGAAACCACTGCCAACCTTTTCAAGTGACTCAAACACCAAGAGAACAAAACGACATCAAAGAGGATATTTTACTACAAAGCAGCCTGATTAGGTTACTGGAAAATATTTAGACAATTGCATAACTTTTACTCTTCCTTTATATGCAAAATATCTTGGTAAATAAAACACTGGAAACCGTAACAAAATGGAGGCCTACAGCCAGCGCATTGATTTTATTTTCAGGTCTTTAAAATCGACCGGGACGTTTTCTATTGATTCTCAATCATAATAAATAACAATCAAAAAATGTTGTTGTTTTTTTGCGAACCCTTAGGATCTACTAATCTACTCTTAGGAAATGTAATTCCATTAAACAACCTGCAGGAGATTAGTGTAGGATTTCTCTTTTGGTTTGGTAACAGACTTCAATCTGTTTTTGCTCCCAGCGCTAAACTCATGTGTTTGTTTAGGTTGATTTACCCAGAATGCCCTGCGTGGTAGTCTACTTCCTGCTTTTGGAGCGGTTTCCAGTCCGCTTAGCATTCACATTTGCATTCAAACTGAACCAGAGTTCACTTCAACCAAACGAAGACCGAGGTTTTTAGGTGGACCAGAGTTTGGTCGATTATGTGTTCACACCTCCCCAAACGAACCAGAGTTTGATTAAAGCGGACTAAACAGGGCTGGTGTGAATGAACCCTCAGGTTGTTTTCATACCTGATAGTCCAGTAGACTCAGTTTGCTTGGGGATCAAAGTTGTAACATTTATTACATTTTCAGTTGTAATATTTATTAAATTTTCAACTGCTCTTGTTATCTTTCACACTGCACTGTGTCAAATGAACCAAACTTATTGAAAAACCTGTTCCCCTCCTCGCCTGTGGGGGCGCTGAACCAAGAACCACTGGAGGAAATTACACAAACTTCTAAAGAAGACATTGAACACAACTTCCTTCTTCAAACAAAAATGGAGTAGCATCAGATTTTAGCGGCTGTAGGATTTTTCTTTTGTTTCTGGTAAAAGACTACAAGCCATTTCTCCTGCTAGCGCTAGGCTAGCCCATTTGTTTTGGTTGTATTTGCCCACAATGCCCTACGCTGTAGGTCACTTCCTGCATTTTTAGCTGTTTGGGTACATATATTAATTCAAACTGCACCAGCGTTCACTTCAACCAAACCGAGACCAAAGTGTTTAGGCGAACCAGAGTTAGCATCAGAATTCGATTCTCCAAACGAACCAGGTAGAAAACCTCCAAGCGGGTTGCTGTGTTCTGTTGGGTCTCTCCTCCCACCAGCACCTGCTGCAGAGTCACTTCCAGCCTTTCACCCGGGTCCAGCTCTGAGGACGGTGTGTCCTTGCTGCTCCGTCTTCGCTCACACTCAGAGTAAACAAACCTTCGGGAAGAGAGGCTGCCAACGCTTTGGTCCACCTTTAAACTGTAGCTGCACTCCTCCCTCCCTCCCTCATGCTTAATTATCTTAATTATAGAATCTGCTGCCAGTGGCTAAAATGAATTGCTCCTTTCTCCGTCCTGTCAGCGGTCATTAGCGGTGACCCAGTTCCCTCTGGCCGTAATGGTGCAGCACTTTGGCAGGAACAAAGTGAAAGAGTCAGGCTGTGGGAGGTGAGTCCGGTCAGCAAACACAGGTGCAGTCTGCAGGGGATCAAAAGCCTGGCGCCGGTCCAGGCGGCAGTTTCATCAATAACTACTATAAAGTTGTGAGTTTAAGAAGCCGCAAAGTGATGAACTTTAATGAGGCCTGCGTAAAAAGCCGCAGCTTGACAAAGTGAAAGTTGCTGTCACTAAATTATGCAAACAACTGATGGAAAATGGCTTTTTAGGACACCTGTACAAATATCCTGCATGTCCTGAAGCAGGCAGGCAGGCAGGTGACTTAAGATGGAAAAGTCTTCGGAAGTGACGATGCAAGCTATAATTTTGACATAATTGTTCAATATAAACACTTTTTGTTTTATTTCTTTGAGGAATTTGACCAGTTTTCACCTGACTGCACACGTTGTGTGTGTGTGAAGTTCAGTTTGGCTCCAACCATTGGTCAGTTTTGTCCCAGTTAAAGCCTGTGATTCAGGGACCACTTAGCCGGGCCATAAAAGTTTCTTTCACTGAAGCGTTCTGAAGTTTGGGAGGAATCATGGTACGTTAGGAGAGTTTGGGGTTTAGATACGCAGCACATTAGCTGAAAGTTGCTGAAAGAGCAAAACATTCACCAACAATAGCCTCTAAAAAGGCAAAAACCGATAATGGCTTGAACGATTAATCGATCAGTAAACGATTAATCATTAACTGAAGTAAACATTAGCTGGCGTATACACACTCAAAAAGGCCATTTTCTAGAAGAACATATTCACCAAGAAAAGTCTTAAAGGCAAAATAATTAGGCCTGAAACTATTAATCAATTAGGAAACAATTAATTGTTAACTGAAGTAAACATTAACTGGAGTTTACAGTCATAAAAGGTCAATATTCAGAGCAGTAATCAAGCCAAAAACTGTGGACACATTTTGCATTCAAGATTAAAATAAAACCTTCTTTATCTGTAATTATTGTCATTTTCGTCCAAAATTCCCACTTTATATTTTGGTCAGTCTGATGACGTAACTTTAAAATATCAAACTATTAATTTAATCAGGTACTCGGTACTCGAGTAAACTTTTTACCAAATACTCTTTTACTTTAGAGTAATTTCCTGGACGACCACATTTCTCTTTTACTTGAGTGAAAAGATGTTGCGTTAGTCTTGAGCAGTAATGTATCTGCAGACCTCAGAAAGTGTGCAGTCGTCCCTGCGGTGCGTTTCCTCTGCAGCCAGCCGGTTATTAATAGCATGTGGATGAGACTCTGAGTGAGGAAATCAGGTTGGCTTCCTGTAAATATTGCATGATTTCCCCGGAGTCGGCTTGAAATGCCAGATGGGAGGAAGATGCAGCAGCAGAGAAACTTTTTTTTTTTTTTTTAATTGTTGCAAAAGTTGATCCTCGTTTCATGTTTGTTGTTTTTAATTAGAGGAGAAGCAGTGAAACATCAGCAGGGGTCCAAACTTTTTGTCACATGGGCCAAAATTGAGTCAAAAGTAAAAAAATAAATAAAAATAAAAAATCCTAAAATCAGGCAAATAAAGTAGTGACATTTTATTTAAAAAATATATATTGTACTTTCAGAACTATTATGGCCATTGTACATAAAAAAAATAGAAAAAGTACATTTCCACCAAAAAAACTAATCTCAGAAATTTTCTAGAAAAAATGTAAAACTTTCAAATTTTGGAATTTTCTGAGTTTGAAAAGTCAAAAAAAAAAAATTCAACATTTTAAACAGCAACTTCCAAGTTTATTAAAATTTCTATGATTACTATCAAAATTTCTGAGTTTCATTGTGGAAATTCACCATTTTATTCTATCTACCAAAATACTTTGTACGTTTTGCTGTTTTCTGTGGTTTTCAGTTTTCATCTCAAACTAATTTATTTTCAGTAATAAAACAGGATTTAGGTCACGTTAATTCAAAATGTTTGCTATTTTCAGTCAAGTTTCATAAATTAAATAAAAGCTGATTTGTGTGGGAGGAGGTGGAGAAGATCAATCTTCTCACAGATCTCCTGTAGCTGTCTGTATCACAGTGCATTTGGAGAATCCTCTGACTGAAGATTCTTTAAATATATGACCATGAAGTGAAAAAACGATAAGTGGAGGTTCTCGTTGTTTCCGATGGTTCTGGGTGGAAATAAAAAGCTCTACGTTCCTGTAACCAGGCAACCGTTTCCTGTCTCCATCAGGTCCGATCGTTTATGTTCTGGATCTGGCCGACCGGCTCATCTCCAAGGCCGGCCCCTTCGCTGCAGCCGGAATCATGGTGGGCTCCATCTACTGGACCGCCGTCACATACGGCGCCGTCACCGTCATGCAGGTTCGTCCTCTGATGTTCGCCGCACCAGCAAGTCCAGCTGATACCGCTGAGCTTCATTTATCATAAAAAAGTTATTTGGTTTTGATTTATTATGATAAATTTAAATTATTGATGTTAAATTAAGAAGGAAAAACAATTCAGTATGATGGAAAATGTTATTTTTACTGCGGTTTGTTACACAAAATTATCAATAAATGTCAGTAAACTATAAAATATGATTAAATGCAGTTACTATGCATACTTTAGTGATATAAATCAGGGACGCACCGATCCTTTTTTTTTTCACTTCCGTTATCTGAGATTTAGTAGAACTAGAAACTGTACCAAAAGGACTTGGTAAGATTTTGTTTTTGCAGTGTATAGATTTTAGATTATATTGTAAAAAGCAGCAAAAAAAAGCTTATTTTTTTGGGGGGGCGCCCCCAAAACCGGGCACCCTGGGCTACTGCCGTGCCTCAGCTTTTAAAACAAGGTATTTCTCAGTAAATCTGTGTTTTGATTATTTTAGTGTTTTTTGATGTGCAGGTGGTGGGCCATAAGGAGGGCCTGGACGTGATGGAGCGGGCCGACCCGCTCTTCCTGCTCATCGGCCTGCCCACCATCCCCGTCATGCTGATCCTGGGGAAGATGATCCGCTGGGAGGACTACGTCCTGCGGCTGTGGAGGAAGTACTCCAACAAGCTGCAGATCTTCAACAGCATCTTCCCAGGTCGGTCGTTCGGTTTCTGACGTCAAACGTTTGTTGTTTTTCATCCGCTGACGGCCCGAATGTCGGAACTGCAGGTATCGGCTGCCCGGTGCCGCGGATCCCAGCCGAGGCCAGCCCTCTGGCCGACCACGTCTCCGCCACGCGGATCCTGTGCGGCGCTCTGGTCTTCCCCACCATCGCCACCATCGTGGGGAAACTCATGTTCAGCAGCGTCAACTCCAACCTGCAGAGGACCATCCTGGTGGGTGCTAACGGGGCTACTGGTGCCAACGAGGCCACTGGTGCCAACGGTGCCAATGGGGCTACTGATGGTAACAGTAGCTGTGATGCTCTCTGGATGCTATCTCTGATGCTACATTCATTCCTTCCTTGTCTCCTTAGTTCCAGTCATAACGTAACTTTTAAGTTTTCCAAATTCATAAGTATTTTTGAGTTCCTTCTGGAAAGTTAAATCCCTTTTTGTAACTCAAATTATTCAGGATTCTTCAGAGTTGTTGTTGATGCTGTGGGCAGGAAGGTCCTCCTTTAGCAGTCTGTCACAGCGGATTTGAAGAAGCCTCTGACTGAAGACATGCTGACTGCCGTCTTTAAAGCCTTCCTGCTTTCTGGCTCTCCCCCCAGGGCGGCATCGCCTTCGTGGCCATCAAAGGGGCATTCAAGGTCTACTTCAAGCAGCAGCAGTACCTGCGCCAAGCCCACCGCAAGATCCTGAACTTCCCTGAGCCGGAAGAGGCCTGAGGCGGCGCTCTGCTGTCGGTGAGGATGAAACCCCCCAACACTCAGCTTCACCCTTACTGCAACAAGCCCCGCCCCCTCCCAGCGGTTGCTACGGAGACCGACTGCGTCACCGCTTCCCGACCCTGGAGCGACGGGATGGGAAGCGAACTGGAGCCTGCTTGCAGTCAGTGTGTGGCTACGCTAACACCACGCGGCTAACACACCCACTGCTAACCGAAATAAAGACGCAGGGCATGCGTGAAGAACTTTTTTTTTTCTTTTTTTTTTTAAATAAAACGATTGTTTTGGTTTGACGTCCCTCCCGCCCTCGCCGGGGTCCAATCAGATGATCAATTAATCAATAATTTATCACGTTTGGAAGCTAGCAGGAAGAAAAACACAAAGCAGAAGCTACCAGAGGCTTTGTAACATAGAAATCTATATTTTAGCTTGAGATGTTCCAGTGTTTATTTATTCAGCCTGCAGCTTTGATTACTTCTGAACTCTGTAAAAGTGTTGGCACCAGTCATGGCGGTCCGGTCCGACCCAGAGGGGATGAACCCAGCGGGACGTGAAGCGGTTCTGTTCAGGTCGGGACGGGTTGGCAGAAGTCTTCACAAACTCTTAGTTTCTCCCACAAACTTCAATATGTTTTATTGGACAAACCAATGAAAGCTGAAAATGATGCATGCATTAAAAAAATAAAATAAAATCGGGTTTAGTTCTGGACTTTGACTAGGCTGTGCTTCATATAAACTTTGCCAAATTGAAACTACATCTGTGTCACAAATTTCAGTTTTTCTAGTTTTATCTGCTTAACATTTTTAATGAAATCTCTAAAACATTAAAGATCTTAAACCTTCAGATTGCCATTAATTCTAAAAAAAAAAAAAAAATTTGGGTCAAATATTTTCTTTTATTGGCCAAATTTTTACCATTCTTGAATTGTGGCCAATTAAAAATCATTTCAAGGGCCACATATGGCCCACACCCCACACTTTGGACACCCCTGATTTAAATCTCCTATAGCTCTGGCTTTGTCCTGTTTCCCTGTTCAACTCTAACATTCCCACAGTATTATTCTGCCACCACTGTGTTTCAATGTGAGAATTATGGTGTTTAGAATAAATAAGTCAAAGATTACAAAAGTTTAATTTTGGGTCTCGTTTTTTATTTACTTCCCTAAAAACTTCATTTTGTACTAAAATAAAAGTTAAAACTTTGCATCATTTTCCTTCCACAATCTGTTGCAATAAAATACATTAAAGTTTGTGGTTGAAATGTGAAAAAATGTGAAACATTTCAAGTGTTATAAAAGCAAATTAACTGAGGGTGAAAGCTGGACTGTTGAATCACTTTAGTAGTAAAAATAACCATTAAGCAAACTTTATTTAAATGAAAACAGACAAATTATCTTAAACCTGTTTTTAATGTGTTTTCAGGAAAAACTAAATTTTTTTTTGCTAAAGTTTCATGTCTCTGAAATGTAAAATTGAATTTTCAGTAATTCTAAATCTACATTCTAAAGTTTGGAAAATTTGGATTTTAATAAAGAAAACTGAATTATCCAGCCAAAAAATAAAAGTAATTTCTAAATCAGTTAGCTGTTTCTATTCTGATAGCCAAACATTCGTGGAAAGTTTAGTGGAAGGAAAAAGTCAGATGCTACACCCAAAAGTGACCAGCTTTTATCACAACCTGGAAAACATTTACTCCACAAAAACTCTTGAGATAGTTCAGCTCTGTTAGTTTCTGGTTTTGAAATAATTATGTCAAACTGCCTGCAAACTACAGCTTCTCACTACATTTATCATGAAGTCTCTGCCAAATACAAAATAAGATGTTGTGAACTTTGACCTGTGGAGCTGTACCGTATCTGTGAATAAATGTATTTTTGCAAATGAGGAAATCGAGTGCAGCGGTTTTGCCATTCACTTGTTTATTAATTATTTAGAAACACACAGAAAAAAAAAAAAAACATTAAATCTTCAAACCTAAAATTATCCGCCCGGAAACCCAACAAGCCAATCAGAGCCGAGCGTTGACATTCAAAAACATCTAAGTAGAAACCACTCTAAATACTTCACAATGTGCCCCTACTGCCCAAGCCTGATATGTAATGTCATTAATATTTTCCTCTGCTGCGCTGAAATCTGCTGCCGCCGCCATCTTTGGGTTCGACCACGAAGGAACAAAATAATTCGAGACGAAGTGAAATGTCGAAGATTTGATGCAGAACAGTCAAAAACATTCAAAGCTCATTTAATCCTGGACGAAGCGCTGACTGAAACCAATGAAATAAAAAATAAAGTCGGGACAAAGTGCAGCAAGCACCTGAGAGAGAGAGAGAGAGAGAGACTCCGCTCTCACCTTCAACAATCGCGTTTATTGCTTGGTGAGAGAAGTGCATATTTTTCAGAAAATACTTCTTAAAACCAGAGCCGTTTACTTTCAGCTCCGTCTGACATCAAAGTGACGCGTTTGGAAAGAAAGGGAAGAAAAATGCATGAGTTGACCGACGTAAAGGCGCACGCACACACCAACGGATGCACAGTGCAGGGATCGCCATGGAAACGTCTCGGGGTTTGCGACTAAACGTGTTTTTAAAAAAAGAGACAGCATGGATTTACCCCTGAGGTGCTTCAATCATAAAACCCTAAAAACGACGCATGATTTAGCGGCTAAAAACGGCTCCGCAAAACCTGAGAGGAGTCGGCCGGCCTTAAAAAAAAAAAATCTGATGAAACTCGAGTCAAACATTTTGGTTTGTGCTGCTATTGTTTTAAAAGATTACATTTCCAGAGGTTAAAGGTCAACCAACTCGCCCTTCCTCACTTGAAGTTGGTGTCAAACGTTTGTGCTGCTGTCATTTAAAAGATGTTTCCAGAGGTCAGAGGTCAAAGAGCACCACAACATTTACAAAAATCTAATTTTGTGCCAATTAGGTGGCGTGCTGCAAAAATGTTTAGCTGCACAAACAAAAACCAATTTATCGATGTTATTTTTGTCAATGTGATGGAGGGCAGATTGATCTTTGGAAACTTGTTTTACAATCTTAAGAATTATAGCAGCACAAATTAAACATTTTGCAGCACAAACAGCACAATTAATATTTTGTAAATGTGGGGAGTGGCGCATATCCTCTGGAAACCTTTTTTTCAAATCTTAATAATAGCAGCACAATTTCTGCAGCACAAATAAAAAATAATAAATTTTGTGGCTAACCTTTGAAACATTAGCAGCTTTAAAATTGTTGCTGCACAAACCAGCAGAAATGTTTTTAAAAATGCATCAAACATCAGTTTTGGGCGGCTGGGAGCAAAGTGACCTCTGGAAAAGTTTTTTGATATTTTAAAAATCATAACGGCACAAATTAAACTTTTTGCAGCACAAACATTAAAATTATATACATTTTGTTTGAGTTGTAAAAATGGGAGGAAGATCAAGTTGATCTGCCATCAGGAAACTTTTAAGATTATACCTCCACAAAAATCTTTGAACATGTTTGCTGTGGAAATGTAGCACAGTTGATTCATTTAATCTAATTTAATGTTGTACATGTAGGTTCAGGTTGACCCTTGACCTCTGGAAACAATATCTTCAAAATGAAAGCAGCACAAAAGTAACATTTTTAAAATTTTTGATTTTAATGTGAAGAGAGGATCCAGTTGAGTCTGGAGACTTTAAAAAATTTACAAATTACATAAATTGCAGCTGAAAAGAGATTCTGAACTGTAATTTATGTGGTGGTGGAATTCATTAACCTTTGACCTCTGGAAACATTCATTTAAAATGAAAGCAGCACAAAAAATTTTAGCAGCAGAAACATAAAAACTGTATTTTACATAACTTTTGTTAAAATGTAAGGAGGAGCAAGCTGATCTCTGATGTCCAAATTTTATAACTTGCAGTGGAAAAGAGATTTTGTAAATATTTACTAATATCTTTGAAACGATGGCAGCACAAACGTTTGAGGCCAATTTAGTTGGATTTGAGTTGCAGTGCCGACTTCACTCAGGTCTCCTCAGAGGGCGCCAACAGATAAAACTCCCTCACCAAGCAAGCTTTAAAAACTACAGAATAAGGCTTCGTAAAATGCGTACATTTGAATAAAACGTCGGAGTGCCTTGGTAGGTAGAGCTACTGACTTGGACTGGGAAGCACCCCCTAGTGGTGAAGTGAAGCTCCTGCATAAAGTTTCTGGTTAACGTGGTTCTACTTCGCCTACGGAGCGCTGCAGCGTGAGAGTGAGGTGAGACCGCTATGGTTGTCACAGCTAGTTTAAAAAACGACCACAGCTAACTTTGGGGGTACTTCGCTTACTGAGCATCTCTTCTCCTTCTTCCGGTGCATTGGCGTGTCGCCTGCACACATTCCACACACACACGGTCAGGGGAACCTCAGGAAGGCGAAGCTTCTTCGGCCTCGCTCACAGTTTGGCGGCCATGAAGTTGATGTGAGGCTTCACCAGCGGGAACAGCGGCAGGCTCCTCTTGAACTCCGTCATGTCCTGAATCAACGTCGGCTGAAAAGAAGAAAAACAAAACAAAAAAAAAACGTTTGATGTGGGAACAGAAATAAAAATAGCTTAAGGTTGTTTTCACACCTGATAGTCCGGTAGATTTTATTCAACTTTTGTTACATTTTTAGACAAACTTATTCCCCTCCTGCCCTGTGGGCGCGCTGCACCAAAAACCACTGAAGGAAACGACATGAAAACCTCTGAAAGACACCGAGTGCAACTTTCTTCTTCACGAAATGTAAGCAAAAACGTAGTGGTGTCAGATTTTAGCGGTTGTAGGATTTCTCTTGTCGTTTGTAAAATACCACGATTCATTTCTACCGCTAAACCTTTGCGTTTTTTTGGTTTCATTTACCCAGAATGCCCTGCGTCGTAGTCCACTTCCTGCTTTCATACCTCCCCAAACGAAACAGACTTTCCAGACAAATGGACTGGAGTTTGATTAATATAGAAAGTTACATGCAAAAAAATAAATAAAAAATGTTGTCAGAGTTTTTTGGTATTTAGCAAATAGAAATAATTTTGCTAATTCTAATTAGCCTGGATCCAGAAAAGGTTAGTCTGTTTTATTTTCAGTGGAAAAATAAAAGTCATTCTCTGAGAACCAGAGGTGGTGTTTACCTGAGGCAGGGACGGAGCGGGGGCCAGGTTGACGTCGTTCTGGGCAGGAAACTCTCCGACTATCGGACCTGTTGCACAGAAACGAAACGTCAAGGCGACCGAAGCCGACAGGGATGGAAAAGAAAAGCAGGAAATCCTCCAGAGACTCACAGGAGTCCATCTCTCTGGACAGAACGTGAACGGACACTTTGTGTCTCTTTGCAGCTTCCACTGTGAGCCGCTCCTGCAAACAGAGCATCAACTTTTTTAATTACAAAAAACATTAAATGCATATATAAAATTACTGAAAAAATACAGAAAATTCAGTTTGAACTGATTTGGGATAAATTTACCAACATAAAGTGAAACCACTGTCAAATAATTTTCAGTTACAGCTTAACTATTTAGTTGATTTTTTCTTTTTAAAATAACCTACTCTGCTTTAGAGTGTAATCACTGAGAAAATGAGTGATTAACACTTTACTGGTGAAATTAAATTTTCTGGAGCCGTCACTGCGTGGAGTTTATCCATTTATAAATAATTTATTTTAACTGTTTTTCAAGTGACAGATTTACAACTTACAAGTTGTAGATCAGCAATGGTAGTTTTCACGTAAAATAAGCATTTAAATGAACATACATATACATATATATATATATATATATATATATACAAATAACAGTAAATAAAGACCTAAACTAGGGTAAATACAGAAGTGTAAAAAGTGCTTGAAGGATTTATTTCCCTCTCCGATTTAAAATGCCTGAGTTTAAATTTAAACCAATTATGTTACTCACTCTGTAAAACTGCATTATGTTTTCTTTAGTCAACGTCTTCAGATGAGCAACTTCAATGTTATCTGAAAGGCAAACAGAAGTTTAAACATAATTAGCTTGAAGCATTTAGAACTGCATAAAGCAACAAACCTGCAGAAAAACTGTTTATCCAACAGTGTGACTGTTTTAACTGAGTCATGAAAACTCAGTTAAAACACATTAAAAACAAAAACTTTCATGTTTTTTAGTGGTTTTATGTGATAAATACACTACTGCACAAAATGTTTTTTCTTTTTTAAACTAAGTAAGAATCTGAGATGTGTGACGTCCATTTGTCTTCAGCCTCAGAAATTTAGTAGAAAAAAAATTCTACAAAATTTGACATTTGAAATTTCCACTGTTTTTTGTGGAAAATTTTTAGTCTAAAACTTTTTTTTTCTAGCAACTTTTCTCACCATTTCCTAGAAAACTGACATTTTCGAGATAAATTTTCAAAAGAAATTTTATACATTTGAAATTTAGAAATTTCTGAATTTTTTTGTAGAGAATATTAATATTAATCTAAAAACAAAATTTTCTACTTTAACCCTTTCATGCATAGTGGTCACTGCAGTGGACAGCAGTCAAAAAGCCATTTTCTTGTGCTTGTGGATTTTTATGTTATAAATGCACACAGACCACTGAAGTGGACACTAATGCATCATAAAATACACTATCAACTACTGGCCATCCGCTGCAAATGCAAAAAACTATTTTTGTTAAATCCAATCCTTTTTTGGCCGACGACAAAAAAGCCTCGCCAAGCGACCCGGTCCTTCCTTCCACTGTAGACGACTCTTGCAGGTAAAACATAATATTGTGACATCAGATAACCCCTAAAGAACAATACTACTGATGGATAACAACTTTGTATTTGGAGAAAATTACAATTGATCACCTAAAAAGAAAAAAAAAACTTTTTTTTTTTTTTACAAAATTTTCTTATCTACCTTTTTTTATGCTTTAAGGAAATAAAAAAATGGAAAAATATCCTGACACAAAGGATCAATTCATGCATGGAAGGGTTAATTTTGCATCTAGTTTGGGTTTCATTTGGGCTCGACTGAATAAATTCATTTTCAGGAAAGAGAGGATTTGGGTCACTTTGATTCAAAACATTTTCTATTGTTAGCCAAGTCTAAGAAGGACTAAAAGCTTTTCATTACCTCTGTCGAAGTTGTACTGCTGGGAGATGATCTCGCCCCAGTACTTGGCGCACTCGGCGGACAGCTTCTTGGGTTTGTCCAGGCGGCGGATGGCCAGGGCCTGGATGTGCTTCTGGAAGGCCTCCTCGCTCATGTCCTCCAGCGCCTTCTCCATGGTGCGCAGGAACGCCTCCACCCGGCTCTCCAGGTAATGGGGGGCCTTCTCCGACTGGATGATGAAGCGCAGGCCCTGGACCCCGTTGGCTCGGCGGGGCCCACTGAACACGATGTAGCCTTAGAGGGCAGCCCGAGTTTGAGGGTTATTTTGGGGGTCGTGTGGATTAGCTATGACTACAAGCAATAAATCAATTAATAATCACATTATAACTTAAAATGAGCTCAATAATTTCCATTTGTGCCATTTATTTGTGAAATACTTTTGGTCTAGTTTCTAAAGAAAATATCTTATTACACTTGAAATAAGACAAAACTAACTTATAAGTAACTTTACAGCTTATTTCAGGTTGGTAGTGCCATTAATATTGAGGGAAAAGTTCAGTCAACTGTCCCAGCGCAGTTTCCTAGCAACGCCAGCCAAGCCCAGGCCGTTGCTTAGCAACCGAGTTCTAGTTCCACCGGCAGATTATTTCACTTAAAACAAGAGAAAAATGTATTTTAATAAGTGAACTAATCTGCCAATGGAACCAATACTTTTTAATCAATATTAAGGAATTATTTACTTATAAAAAGCTCCTGTTTATCGCTGGAAAGTTACTTAAAAATCAGCTTTGTCTTATTTCAAGTTTACTAAGATACTGACTCTGTAAAATTTTGTGTTTTTGCATTTTTCCACCAAACAAAAAAAAAAATCTGGATAACAAAAATCTCCAGTTTGGTGTTTTGGTCTCAACGAGGACAGTTTAATTTACAGAAACTTCATAGTTCCTTTTATTTGTAGTTTCTGCTCTATTTTGGATATTTAAAGTGTTTTCCAGTTTTAGTATTAAATGTTCATTAGGATTCAAGCTAAAACTGTAACCTGAGGTGGAATATGATGGAGTTTTTATTTTTATTTAGTTTAATGTAAAATATATATATTTCTACAGTTTTGGCTTAATTATGATGCTGAGCGAGTTGTTCTTTCAGCAAACTGCATTTTTCAACTTTGTATGCTCCAGTTCATGATTAATTGATTACTAAATTAGTTGATAATTTTGACAATTGATTAATCGCGATTAATTTGATTAAACAGAGTATTTAATCAGAGTTAGGTGGTGTTTAAATGAACTTTTCTCGTGTCCACTGATGCTGTGGTGGACGTGAGGGGAGCTGACCCAGCTGCTCTTTGGTCCTCAGCGTGTTGAAGCAGGGCTCAGAGATGATCTGGCAGAACAGCTCCAGCAGCATGTTGTCGTTGGTGGTCTGCATGTCCGTCTGGTAGTAGATCTCGATGCCGCAGTGGTTGTGAACTTCGTTTCTCTGCTGGTAAACATACCAGCCACCTGAGAGAAAACATGAGACAAACACACTTATAAAGCTAATACTTACAGTTCTGCTCACTTTTCATTGAATATGACATCCAAACATTTCCTCAAAAACTTACTTGGTTACTAATTCAATGTACTTTAAAAATACTTAGCGTTGAACTTTTTAAAATCTACATACATACAATTGATTGATCTTGATTAATCCTGTTAATCGTTTCAGCGCTACTTAACTAAAAACTAAATTGATAAAATTCAGAGGTTTGTGAATTTTCTGCTTTCTGCCTCTGGTTGAATTTCCCTGATTCAATACGGATCCGACCCGGTGACCCGGTTGACATCCTCTCATGTCCCTCTGGGCCGAACGCCACGGCGTCACCATGGCGACGTTGAGCGGAGGCCGACCTACCGTCCGGGACCTGCACCTCCCTGTAGCGAATCAGCTGGCTCGGGAGGAGGGGCTTGGTGTGAGCGTGCTCAATGAGCGTGTCCTCCACCATCTGCATCATGCCGAGAGCAGACTGGGAAAAAACAAAACACAGGAAAAATATTCTGTTAAAGTTAAATCACAGAGGAGGCGTTTATTTATCCTCCTTTAATGTCATTATTTTTGATTTGTGACTTTTCTAGGATATTTATAAGCATTTATGGCTTTCTCAGGTAAAAAGCTGAAAGGTGAGAAAATGTCACAGACAAAAGGTTTATAGGAAAGTGCAAAAAAAAGAACAAAAAATACAAATAAAACTATTTACTACTGATAGTAATAATAATAGATCAATCGTAGCAATTATCTCCTTATTTTCATGATGATCCTCATTATTTTAATCATCATTATTTTGATAATTATTTTCATTATTTTATTTGATCATCAATTCCCATTATCATTTTTCCATTGTTTTTATTATTTTGTTTCCATTATTATTAATTATTTTATTTTTAATGTTTTATTATTTTCATTTATTATTATTATTAGTAATATGTCATAGTAGTTTTGTATTTCCTTTATAAACACATATAAAGTACACAGTATTATTACTGACAGAATTATCATTCGTCAATCAACTGTGTGTCAGGAAACAAGAACTGGTTTCAAGGAAACAAAATTAATTTTCCCAAAGTAAAACTGAACAAACCTCCTTGGTGATGTTGCCATGGAGCAGAGCCTCGATGTGTAACCGTGATAACAGCTCAGGTATGAACGCCCTGAGGCGGGGGAGAGTTACGTCTGGAACACAGACATTAGTAATCAATCACAGAGCAACTCAAAGTTTTAAATTCAACCATTTTCAAGGCAAGTCTAAAACCTTTTCCAGCACCGCTTTGAAAATATTTAATAGAATTTAATGTTTTGAAATTGTGTCTCTGTCTCTTTAAGAAGCTCCTGGTCTTTCTGAAACTCCGCCTCCAGGAAGTCATCATAACATGGCTCTCCTATTGACCCTTCAACATTTTTACTAGAAACTAAAAAAACAAAAGGTAGTAGCTCCTATAATGAGCTCAGCAGCTCCACCTGGTGTTTACTAATTGCTGCTGGCTAGTTTGAAGGAGCTGAGTGGAGGAGAAGTTTCCCCCACTCAGGAGGCGGAGCTACGTCCACCCAGGCGTTTTGCTCAGCTGAATGGTTGCCATGGAGATTAAATGATTTCTCAAACATGCATGAAAGAATCAAAGCGACACTCCAGGAATGTTTTCGATGAGAGAATAACGTTACGATGTAAAGCTCCTAAAGTCCATTTTACATGACACTGTCCCTTTAAATGGGAGTAAACAGAAATACAGGAAGTGACCCACCATCGAGTGACTCTCTGAGCTCGTCTTTGGTCCACCCGACCTCGGTCATCAGCAGGCGGAGGTAGTACATGGCGTGCTGGTGCGGCTGCTCAGCTCTGAAGTTGTTCAAACATCTCATGTACTGGAAAGAAAAGAAAAGAAAAATCACGCAAAATGGAGGCAAAAAAAACAACAAAAAACCCAAAAACAGACTAAACGTCTCATAAACTGAGTATTAAAACTTACCGCCTCTTTGATGATGTCAAAGCGCTTCTCGTCGATCTCGAAGGTCGCCATCTTCTCGATGATCTTCTTCAGCAGGATGTGCTGCTTGTCGTTGTAACCTTTGACCGAAAGCTGCAGCGAACGGCAGCAGGAAACAGGAAGTCCAGAAAGACAATCTCTCAGTTTAAAGAGCAGGAAAGCTGAAGGTTTTAGCACGTTTTCACATCGGCTCAAACCTGAGCGTGAATTTATGACCGATGTGTCCTGAACGACGGAGGAGGATTGACCAGAGGAAGAGACGAGGGGTTGGGTTTTCAGCCCAAATTTAAAGAAAACATGAACTTTCTAAACTTCTAGTCAAAGAGAAATGAGAGGAATTTGTGAGGAAGGAAAAAAGAAAGGATAAAAACAAAGGGATAAAAAAGTTACAAAGGAAAGAAGGAAGAAAAAGGGACAGAAAGAAAGTAAAGCAAAATGGATACAAATAAAGGAAGCAAAAATGGAACAGAAAGGAAAAAAAAGTTATGAAGAAATAAAGAAAAAATGATGAAGAAAGGAAGGAAGGAAGGAAGGAAGGAAAAGAAAGAAAAAAGCTGAAAGAAAAGCAGTATTTTGTTTTTTGTTTAAAGTACATTAATTAATCTGCATCAAGGAAATTAAACATTAATTAAACATTTCTGCACTGGTTAATGTTAAATAATCTGATACAAACTGGAACATATTGATGACATCAGTATCAATGTTTCTGTTCCAATTGAGACATAATCTAAAACAAACAATGAATCAGGATTTGAAACTAAAATCTGTCCGAAGTGCATTTCCTTCATGGCTCTGCCGCCACAGCGCCCCCTGTGGTGACACCTGGTAAAGGTAACGCATCCCAACTCTGCTGACCTCCAGCTGCTGACGCAAAGCGATTATAAAAAATCTCACCGCCAGGCAGCGGCTGGGACAGCGGTCATAAATTCACAGGAAGCCGACGGATGCTCGTTAGGATGGAGCAGAACGTTAGTGAGGAAAGCAGGGAAGTGGAGAGCAAAAAATAAAAACACACAAAGACGCATGCAAAATGCCCAGAAAATGGAGTCAAAGTTTTATCAATAATCCATCACCAAGAAACCCAATCCCAATCCCAGGAGATTTATCCAAGATGCTCTGGGTGATTATGGATTTAAAATTCATAATCAGTTTCTGAACCAGTTGAAAGAAAGTTAATTTTTACCAACACAGTCCACCTCTTATTGTGACAGTTCCTTATATTTTTACATCACATACGTTTCTCAAATAAGTAAAAAATATTTCGTATAAGTCAAGATGTTGGCATGTTAGAGGAAACAAATAAAAATAGCTCTGCTTTGATTACGTTTCTCTCTAATTTTACAGTTTGATGTTTTTCCAAAACATTTCCGAGCAGAAGAAGCTAAAATTTTAACTTACAATAATCATTAAGTTCAAATAGTTTCAATCTGTTTCCAAAGTTTCAACAGGAAGAAATGGTTATTACTGACTTTAATTTTCTCATTTCTTCCTCTGCAGGAACTAATTATTTTACATTCTCTGTTAATCTTGCTTCCATGGTTCTGTTTCGCTGCGTCATAAAGTCATTCTCCTCGTTAACAGTTGCTTTGGTTTTCTTGTTTGTTCCTGAATTATTTTGTCTCTTTCGGACCCCAGCAGGTCAGAAGTTTCTCTCCACTGTCATCCCATGCTTGTCTACATTTTAAATCAAATACTACTTATTGAAAAACAAATAATTTACAGTTGAAACCAGATATTTACAAACACAGTATTAAAAGAAATTTTACTTTTTCCACACCATCATTTCCACCGTTCTGGGTCAGAAAGGTTTACCTACAAATTTAGAAAATTTCTTATTATTTTCAACAAATTAACTCGTTTACCGACATTATGTTCATATTTAGTAGCATTGCCCAGCTGATGTCTCTAGATTTCCATATAATGTTCTCTAGCTGCTAGTTAGCAAGCAAGGGTTTATTAGCAGCTAGTTAGCACTAGCCTCAACTGTCTACAGTCAGAGCATAAGACTTCTGTATGAAACTCAAACTTTTGCCTGCTAAAAAAGTCCAAGAAAAATAAACTACAGAGCATTCAACAATAAATAGTCATATTTAAGACCTTATTTAACGTATTTAAGGCCATCTTGATATTTTCTAATGAATTTTAGAAACGGGAATTTAAGAATCCGCAGAAAACCTGATGTTGCTTTGCAGCAATGGCTTCTTCCTCTCTGAGTGGCATTACCGTCGCTGCTAGTAGGGAAACTGTAGAAAATGACACTCTCTTCACAAAATGTTTTGCTCTTGAATCAAGGTTGATTTTCACATTTCCTACCAAAACATGTTAATCACAGAACCGTCTAATTCCTGAACAGTTTGTAGATTTTCACCACAACATCGAGTCACAACACAGCTTCATTTATTACATTTAGAAACTGGTGATCAGGCCCAAAATCTGGGTTTGGACCTTCAGAGACGCATAAAGACGGTTACACAGTCAGTCTTTTGGCACCTGAAGATAATTTCCAGGATTAAAAAACTAATTTCCCTGCAAAATCTAGAGAAACTCATCCATGGATTTATCTTTGGTCAATTTAAAACACAAACTAATA
This sequence comes from Poecilia mexicana, assembly GCF_051168715.1. Lineage (NCBI taxonomy): Eukaryota > Metazoa > Chordata > Actinopteri > Cyprinodontiformes > Poeciliidae > Poecilia > Poecilia mexicana. The sequence goes on from NW_028263384.1 coordinate 29,264,016, forward strand.
AATGTTGCCTTCATTTAACTAAAATTAGATTCTTATAAAGTCATGACATCAGTTCAGCCTTCCCAAACGTTAACATGAATGTGTGTAAACTTCTAAATTTATTATTCTGGACCAATTATATTCCGGGTAATCCCAACTGACCCCAAAACAGCGGAAACGTCTCTGATGTCTGTAAATACCAGGTTCAGCTGTAACTCATGTGCAGGCTAAGGAACATGTCAATCAAAACCTGCGTAGAAAACCAAGCCATTTGCGTTTTGTTAAACCCCTCAGAGGCGACCTCTGAACCAGCCCACAAACTCCAAACAGCTTACTTACGGTGAGGGCATTCATCACTGCGGATATGTCATAGACAAGCCCGGCCAGGTGGGCTGGATATGCATACTCTCTTAAATTATCCTTCAGTAACCTCAGAAACAAGTAGGTCATGTTGCAGTGCACAGGATCTGTATAAAGGTAGCGACTAATGGAAGAGGAGAAAAAAGCAAAAAGGGAAAAAGCAAAAAAATATATATTTTTTTTATTTGGGAGGAATGGAGGGTAGAGAGATTGGACCAAAAAATATAAGAAACAAAACAAAAACAAAAAGAAGGGAAGAATGATTTAACCAAGGAACTGAGTATGTATATGCAGCCGGATGACCAGCTTTCTGTCGCAAAAGGGAAAACTCGTCTCATCAGATTGTGTTTAAAATGATGTGGTTGATAAGCGATGCAAAAGCACAGATGAAGGAAGACAGAGGCCAGACGGACCAAGCCTGGGTTGGAAGGCATGTGTGAATAAATCGCTTTCAGGCGTCAGGAATCCTAAATGAACGCTGCGAAAACACAAAACCTTACCAAGTAATTCTGGTCCATGTTTCTAGAACACTTGAAATAAGACAAAACTAACTTACAAATAACTTCAGGAAGAAATAACAACTGGTTTTAAGTCAACAGTTCCTTAAAATTGCAGAAAAAGTATGAGGTCATTTGCAGATTATTTCTCTTGTAATAAAATTTTTTTTCTCATACAAGTGAAATAATCTGCCAGTGGAACCAGAACTGGGTTGCTAGGCGACGGGCTGGGCTTGGCGGGCGTTGCTAGGTAACGGCGCAATGGCAGTTGACTGAAAGAAACTGGAACTTTTTCATCAATATTAAGGAATTATTGACTTAAACTCTTGAATGTTTCTGAAAAGTTACTTATAAGTTAGTCAAGTCTCATTTTAAGTGTAGCAAAAATATTTTCAGAAGAAACGACACCAAAAACTTGGCAAAATTTAGTTTTTTCTTACAGTGAAAGTCTTAACTTTTATGCTAATTTGTTTAGAAAGAAGATAAAATGTTTCAAATGACGACACCAGGGGGTCGTCCTGGTGCTGCGTCGTTTTTCCTCACAGGAACAACAAAAAAAAAAAAAGGTCAAATCACCATCATCATCACCTGTGAACCCAGGACAGGTTGAGCCAGTCTAACGGTGAATAAGGGAGTGACGGCGGGAACATGGAGTCTAGGATGCGACGGGAGGCGGGAGGGGGGTCTGCATACTTACATACATCCCATAGACGGTATTTTGGAGGTCATAGTTCAAGCCTGCTAGCTCGGCTGCATATGCATACTCGTTGAGGGAGTCCTTGAGGAGCTCCAGGTACAAATACGCCATGTTACAATGCAATGGGTCCACGTATGCAAACGGGCTGCAGAAAAAATTACAGCGATCAAACATTACATGCAGACAGTTCCACTGCAGCAGGGGTGTCCAAACTTTTTACCACGTGTATTATAGACTCAAAACACAACCTAAAATCAAGCAAATAAAGTAGCCGGATGTCTACTGCAGATCCAAAACCTGAAAGGGATTTTTACATTAGGGCCTCTTTAAATAAAATAAAAGGAGTAAATTTCTGCAAAAAATTAAAACACTTTGTGATTAATCTCAGAAATTTATTAGAAAACTTTGAATTTTCTAAAAGATTTTTCAAAAGACAACTTGACATTTTAATTTCCAAGTTTGTTTTTTTTTTTTACATAGACTTACTGCTTACTACTACTTTAATTCTGCATGTTTGCTGTATTAAAATAAATACATTTTGTTTCCGTTTTTTGGGCTTGATTGAATACATTTATTTTCAGTAATAAGGACATAATTTGGGTCACTTTATCTCAAATGTTTACTATATTTATCCAAGTTTAAAAAAAGAACGGAAGCTGATTTAGGTGAAGCAAAGTAGACTTTTTAGTAAAAGTCTCTGGATAAACTCAGTTTTACCTTTTGCTAAAACATTGGTTATAAAAAGATGAACACTTTGTGTTTTACATTTTCCTGTATAAGAAATTAACGATTTTTGCCCTGACTATAAATTAAAAGTCTCCATTTGCATCTACAGACCAAATCTGTATAATTTCTGAATTGCATAAAATCAGTCTTTCATTAAATAGACTGATTTAATAAAAAGACACCCCTGCTGTAAAGCGGCAGTTTGTCGTCTCCATTATCAGGGCTGTGTCAGCAGATTCCTCTAAACTGAATCCAGTGAACAATATCCCTACTTTTCTCCAACATTAGGATGCTGCATTTAAGTCAATAATCTGGAATTATTTAACTTGAGAATTAAAAAAAGAAAGAAAAAGCAGCTATAAAAACCAATAATTAAAAAAACTTAACATTTTGTTCATGTTTTGTGGTGTTAAAAAAATTTACCTTTTAATTTCCTGTACAATTCAACTGAGAAAAGGAGAAAAATATTAAATAAAACAGAGAAGCTGCAAAAACAGAGCGCTCCTTTATGTGCAGAAAATAAAAATAAATCAAATTTTATTTAAATGTTTAGACTTCTTGAGTTCACATTTGCCCTGATTAAACTGAAATAATACGCAACTGTCCTGTGATAACCTGCATCCTTTGGCAATAGTTTGGCAAAACGGATCACAAGATCTCAAAAGTATCAGTGAGGAGAAGGAAAAAAATCCAATATCTTTAAAGAGTTGCAGGCAGGAAGATTCTCCAGTAGCAGTCAGTCTTCCATCAACTCTGAAGAGGCCTCTGACTCGAGACTGCTCCTGTTTATCTGTCTGACGACATGCTAACAGTTCAACATCCAAGCAAGTTAGATATTTCACACCAACATGTCTTGGATGACATCATCACTTGTTAGAAAGCTCTGCTAATCCGCCTCATTTGCTTTTGCCACTTCTCTTTAATTCTGTTTGGTTATAAAGCTGAGCAGATAGAGATGCTGGAGTAGGGGATATTATCCTTTCCCTTATCCTTTCAAAGAGATGATTTGAACATCTTTCTTCTCTTTCAAAGTGTTGGTTAAACTCTCCTGTATTCAGGTTCTTTCAGTTCTACTTTTTCTCTCTGACAGATTAGTTTGTTTTCAGTTGAACTGTACAGGATTTATGCCAGTTAAAGCTGGGATGATGTCACAAAAATCAGAATAAGAAGCCAAAGTCGCTCTAAAACCTGAAATCCTTGGAAAAAGTATTAAAAACAAACCTAAGGAACTCAAAGTTCAGGCAGGCCTTTGGGAGGAAGAATTTGTCGTCTTGTTTAAACCACACCTTGCTCATTGCAGTGTCCTGGACAAAAAACACACAAAACACATGATTATTAGTTTTATTTTCACTCAATTATCATTCTGCTAAATTAAACCTTCAAAGTTTAAACTAAAGATTTTTAAAGAAAAATAAAAGAAATCTGCATCAAAATGATCAAAGTTAATCCAATGTAGGCTGTGAATGTTTACGACTACAGATGCCAACAATTAACCTATGATTAATTGTCGATTAAATGACATCTTCTTAAAAAGAATAAAGTACAAAAACAAAACGTAGTTGTGGAGGAACTAGAATCACGAACATCGGCCTAATTATATTCAAACATTCAGACCAAATAAGAAAATAATCAACCCCAAAAAGTTTAATATTTGCAATCATACTAACATTTATGTTTTGCATCTTCATTTTTTACCAGATAAAATAAAAAAGGCACAAAAAGTTTGTCTTAATATACGTTTTTTGGTCCCAAAGTGCTTTCAACTCAATGATTTTGGGCCTCACGGAAAAACGTTTCGACTTGGACCCGTCTTTTAGTGTTGTAGTTTGACCTCCATCCAGTAGAGGGCGCCACTGATGATCCTAAAACGCAACCAGCTGATACAGAAATAAAGATGGCGCCCTTACCGAAAAGACAAAGAGAAATGGTCCAAATAGAGTCCATACTGGGACGAAAAATGCACTTTATGCGGTTCTGTTTTGAAATACAAGTTTCACCTTAATGGCGGCGTCAATTTCTCATTTAAAAATTATTCATGTGCTACAAAGGCAAGGATTTGATGACAACAGAAAAGCAGAAAGAATAATATAGAAAAATTTTATTATGGAAAAACATGACGCCAGTAAGGAAGGTTGATTTTGATGTTTTAGTTTTAACTTTTCTTCCAGAGTATCGATACTGTGTGAACATTTCTTTTTATGGGATAATTCACATACTGTATTATTTTCATATTTTATTGTTTTAAATTCAGCAACCTAAGAGTTTCCTGTTTTATTATACTTTATAAATGTATCTTAGTAATGTGAGAAAACCACAACGTTCTGTTTATTCAGTCAGTATTTAACAACATGAAAATTTAATGTCTTTTTAATTAAATATATAGCAAAGACGGTCGGCCTTCTTTCTTCAAGAACAAACTCAGGTTTGTAAGAAAATGTCTGTTTACATCTATAAGACCAATCAACTTTAACTAATCAATAATTTGCATATTGAATGACGGCGCCTCACCTTGATTAAAGTCGGAACCGACGGAGGGTCTTTCTCCAGAGGGTAAATCTCAAAGTTGGTTGGGATGAACTCGTTTCTCATCGGCAACTTGAACTTGCCGTTCAGGTCTGCATTTGCCCAGTTCTAAAACAAAAAAAGACGAAACACTGACCAGCAGAATCCTTTGATACTGATATTCCTGAACCGGCAGGAGAACCGGAACCGATTCAGTTCGACCGACTCTGTGCACCTGGATGCTTTCTTCAGAAATGGCTTCCTGCTTGTACTGCGTGCCGTACCACTCCTCGGTTCGGTCCGTCTGGCCTTCGAAGGACTTCGACACCACTGCAACTCTGGAAAAAGTTAAAATATATCAAAAAGATCAGGATAGAATAGAGTAAGAACAGAAAAAACTTTAGGAAAACTGTGAAATATCGCAATGACATTTTCCTCACTGATTTTCCTTCATAAAAGATGTGGAAAGGCCATCCAATTGACCTCATTTATAAATAAAAATTTTATATTTTAGCCCAACACGCAGCAGATCCAGTCACTCCTTTAGGATTGTAGTAATTTAAAATATTTTTTAATTAGCAGTGTACTGATTGTAGTTTTCTGGTCGATTATTCATCTTTAAAAAGCCTGATGTGTCGAGTCCAATTTTATTGTCTGAAAAGTCGCTAAAGTTGGAAAACTTTGTTGTTTTGTCTACTATTTTTAACTGTGCATGTTCAGATGATCACACAAATTAAAGAAATTGGGGCCTGATTAATCAGTGCACCTGTAAAAATAATAGATTTTACTAAGGTTGGGCAGTTATCGCATCGTTGATCATTTATCGCGTTAAGATAATTTTGATTTATCGTTATGATAAATTTCAATTAATGATGTTAAAAATCCCCTGAAACTGTCCGTAGTTATTCAGAATATCAATACATATCAAAATATGATTAAATGCAGTTACTGTGAGCAGTTTACTGATACAAATCACACTTTTATGTGAATGGTGTCCAAAATGTGTTGACAATTATTGTTCATGAATCTAACAGATCTGCTCTTCGATGCTAGCAGGAAGCTCTGTTCACCGTTTGCTACAAACCAGGATAACGAAACAATAAATATATGGAGGAATTTGTTCCAGTTAACCACAACTGGAGGAAAATTAACTGCACCTCCTGCCTGTAGGTGGCAGCATCATGCTGTGTCTGTGCATTTCCTCAGTGGAGACAGAGATTAACTTAAATATGTGGCGATCATTTTAGCCGCCTCAAAAATCAGCAGGACAAAGATCCTAAACTTACAGCATTGGATCAAAGCTGGATCAAAGTGTCAGAATGGCCTAGTCAAAGTCCCAAATTAAAAAAATAAAATAAATAAAATTCTCCATCTGACCTGAATGAGATTGAGCAGTTTTGTAAAAAATAAAAAATTTTCTCACTGTAGGAAAACATCTCCAAAGGTGTTGAAGCTGCAAATGATAACCAACTCAGCACAGGTGTCAAACTAGAGGCCCGCAGGCCAAATCCAGCCCGCCGTAGCCAATCATGAGGGCCACATACACTGAACTTTAAGATAATAGCTGTGTGCTTACACTGCAAAAACAAAACCTACTGAGTAACTTTGCACACTTGAAATAACACAAAACTAACTTACAAGTAACTTTTCAGAAAGACATAAACACTTGTTTTAAGTAAATAATTCTTTAATCTTTATTAGTTCTCATTAGGAAACCGGTTTGTCACACTAACCTGACGTTTTCCGGCCGCAGTTTATCGAGAACCATCTCAATCAGATCCGGCCTGAAGTCCTCCAGAAGATACTCGGCTGCAAGAACTTCCTCCAGAGGATAATACTGCAACACAAACACACCGGCTCAGCTAAAAACACCAGAAAACTCCAGAAAAATAAAGAGGAATTATAACTTCAACAGGCTGGTTTGCTTAAATATAAGGGATATAAAGTTCATAAAACCATTTCTCATTCTGATTGTGCCAACATCCATTTTTAGCTTCAGTCCAGCTAAATCTGTTCAGAACCACAGATGCAAAATGGCTGTTTGAAATAAAATAGTTTCATTTTATATTAAACAAAATAAGTTTGGATTTTTAAGTAAAAATCAGCTTTTCATAAGTCATTTACATTTTTATAAAAATGACAGCCAAAAAAAGACATTTACAACTTATAAGCAAATAACTAACATTTACTATTTTTTATTATACATGATTAGTATAATTTATTGTGTAAATGTTATAAATACCAAGCCTGTAAAAAGTAGTTTTCATTTCTTTTATTGCCTTTTCCAGTAACGATCAACATGATTTCCTCAATCCCAGATAATCGTAGGTCAATGGTTGGATCGATCAATTCTTTAGCATTTCTAGCTAAAGCTACATAGAGCTACACATTGCAGACGTTACATTAATCTTTTGAAACAGCCTGACCAGACGAGAACCTACATGCAGCAAACCGGCGACTTTGGAGGTGTAACCGCGAGGTCGTTCCTTATCCTTAAACCTGAAGGCGACTTTACTAAGATCCTGTAGAGAGAGAGAGGGAGGGAGGGAGAGAAACAACAGACGTCAGAGGACAATTTAAATAAAATAAAATTTTACATGAAATGTATTTTTAACTCATAAATGTTGTAAAAATAATTTAAGTGTAAAACTGCTGACAGTTATCCAGTTCAAAGGGTCGTTACAAACTAACATTGTTCTTCACAAAGGATATTAATGGAAAGTTAAGTGGAAGGAAAAAATGTGCAGATTAGGTAGACAGAGAGAGCTAGCGCTGAGGAACTAGATTTGTAAGGCTATAGAGCTGTAGACCTGTAGATATGGAGCTATAGATATAGAGCTAGAGAGCTTTAGACATACAGCTATAGCTATAGATAGAGCTAGATGTACATCTATAGAGCTGCAGAAGGATATCTTTCTCTTTGCAAACGGCCTCAAAGCATCGTTTGTTGTGACCTGCTGCTACAGGAGTGACCTGAACCAGAACCGACCTTGCATTCGTCGAACACCCATTCCTGAGGCCCTTCGGTGCGAAGCTTCTGGACGTACTGGAACATGTGGAAGATGATGTCCTCGACATGCACTGCAGCGACAAATCACCCTTCAGTCAGCCAACACGCCCACTTCCCATCAGACACACTGCAAACATCTACGGAGGTTATGCACCAGTCGCTTTGCCTAAACCGGCAAAAGGTGTTTAGTAGGAGACTTTAAATAGTTTTACTTTTTAGGTGAAAATAAAACAGCTACTTCAGGAGTTCTGGGTGAACATATTTACAGTTTTTTCATCTTAAATCCAAAATATTTAAATTTCTTGCACAGTTTTAATTAGTTCTCTGAGTGTGGAGTTGTTTTAGCAAACAGCAGGTTTTAGAGTCTGATCACTCCAGTTGTTAAATTAGCTGATAATTATTTCAATAAATTAATTAATTGTCTAGTCAGCAAGTCTTCACACAATCTCTGCAAACCTTTTGAACTGCTGCCAAAAGAACCAAAGTTTTATTTTATTCTAAAATAAAATAAAAATCTGTTTTATTTTACTTTTAAATATATATATTTAAAAATAAATATTTATTTAATGTAAATCATTTAAATAAAAAAATTTCAAAAATAAAAAAGTAAAATTTTATTTTAAAAAAACTTTATTTTTAAATAATTATTTTTCAATGAATATTTAAAAATACAATAAAAAATAAATTATAAAATATTTTATGTTAAAATATTTATTTAAAAATAAAACATTAAATTTTTTTAAAATAAAATTTAAAACTAAAGTATTTTATTTTTTAAAATTAAATACAATTTAAGATTTTATTTGGCAAATGAAATATTTTATTTTTCAATGCATGTTTAAAAATAAATAAAATATTTGTATATAATAATAAAACATTCTGTCTGATGAGGTAAACTCACAGAGGCCCTCCTCCGTCAGGTCGACGTTGATGATGAAGAACATGAATCCTTTGGCTCCTTCCTTCTGGCCTCCAACCAGCGTGTTCACCCAGCCTAGACAGGAAATGCGTTTCATTCGAGTCAAACAGGAAACTCATTCACCGTCCTCGGAACCAAACATTTATTCTGGACTTAAACTCAGTTCTGAGTCGGCTGAATGTCTGAGTTCCCGCTTCTGATTTCACTTTCTACGTAAAGATATTAACCAAACGATCCAACATGTAAACTATCAGATTACACCGAGAGTTTTATCACTTTTAGTTTTATTTACTGACACAGAGAAGCTGCAGCTTTGAATTCATCTCTCCAAACATCCTGCAGGTAAGAAACTGAAGATTTAAATCAGTTAAATGTGTTTAAACAGAATCAGGATGAAAGAGGAAAGTTGCTGTTTACAAAGACAACCTGCATTTATTTAGATTTTATGGTTTTAGGAATATATTTAAAATCAGTGTCTGATTGAGTCGAACACAACTTCAGATCAGATTATTTGGTAGTTAGTGATTCAGCTGCAGAAACAGAGGAAGAGGAGAAGAGAGAGAACAGATGGTAATAAGAAAACTAAAAGCGACTGAAGTGACAAACTGATTTTCAGTCAAAGTTTTGTTTATGAAAATATCAAACATATAAATGAGATCAACTTTTAAGGAAATTCAACAGATGTAGAATAAAGTTTGTCAGTAGTGAAAGAGCAAAAGAAAGAATAAAACGATTGAAAGAGCAAAAACTGATTGAAAGAGCAAAAAGAAAGATTGAAAGAGCAAAAAGAAAGATTGAAAGAGCAAAAAGAAAGATTGAAAGAGCACAAGAGTGAAAAAAAGGAGCAAAAGGAAAACATTTTCAAACTTAATTTCAGACTAATGATAAATAAATAAGAACTAGTTCATCTTGAAGCTGTGAACAAAGAACTTTTAAGAAGTGAACTATGAACATGATTCAGTTCCTTTTAACTTGATTGACTTGAGTCGATAACTGCTTCCTGTTTGGGATGAACTAGAAACGAACCCCGTCGGAGGTTTTAGCTTCCTTCATTAAGAACTGGAAAATGATTCAGATTTCTCCATCTGCTGCTCCCAGATGAGACAAACCGACTTCCCAATAATCTAACATCTGAATAGGATTGTGTAAAAGCGCCGATTTAAATCTAAAACCTTAACAGAAGATAAAATGTGGCGCAGTACCTTTAGACTTGAGCTCGGATAACAAACTGCCGGGTCCTTCGTGGCCGATCAGGTGACCCAGATAATGGCCTGGGTTCGACTTGTAGTACTTCTGCAGGTCTGGGATGGGGAAGGTCACATACAGGTTCCTGATGTCTTTGATGGGAACCACTTTGTAGAATTGCTTTCACACAAAAACACAGAAAAAGGAAAGATTAGTTTAACTGTTTTAAGTTCGTAGGAAATAGTCTTAAAGATGTAATGACCCACTTTGAGGTGCTCTTCCTGAAACGGATGCTCTGGGAATTCTGGGACCGGCACGTTCTTGTTTTCCACTTCTCCAAACAGGTTTTCCACCATGGCGGTTAATTCATCAAGAGACTCTGGGAAGATCAAAATACAAGTAAAATGATCATTATTTCAACAGACTGTTGTGCTTTATAAACTACGATGGAGTATTAGGGCCGTGCTAACAAAAAAATAAAATAAAATAGCAACTACAAAATCATAGAATTATGAGAATGATGTTAAATAATATGAGAATAAAGTCGTAGTATCATGATTTTATTCTTGTAATACTCAAAATCAAAGTATCTCAAGACTAAAGTCAAAATATTATGACTTTATTCTCGTAAAACTGTGACTATATCGTCATAGAATAGTGACTTTATTCTTGTATTTTTTTTCTTGGTATGGCCCTAATACTCTGTCACACAATATGTAATTCCTGAGAAACTTATCCTAACAGATATTGTTTTGCTCTTTTTGTCACCCAAATAAATGTTAATGCCAGACGAATTGAACCTGAGTAAAAATGAAGCTCAGCCTTCAGTTGATTTTATCCATTAAGAGGAAAAACAACAATTCAAACAAACCTGGCAACCTGCAGAAAGTATTTACCCCCAAACCCAAATAACTGGTTCTTCCACCAATCGCTGTAAAGTGTTTGCAAACACTCTTACATCACCCCACTCGCTGAAGAGTTTCTGGACCTAAACTGAAATTTCAGTCCAGACTTTGACTAGGCTATGAAAAACTAATTTAGTTTAGCTTTTTTGAGCCATCTTTTTGTGGGTGTGCTGTAAAGTCAATCTACACTTTGCCTGAGCTGGATATTTTCCCTCCTTCAGGATTCTCTGTAACAGAAGCATTCATGGTTTCATCGCGATAAAGTTTCATCTCAGGTGAAACAGAGCATTGTGTGGTTTTACCTTGGAAACTGCTCATGTCAGACATTTCCCCCAGTTTCTTCCTTATTGCTCAATCATGAAGGTGAGCAGAGATTTAGATATTTACAGTGAGTAGAGTACACAAAAATATTACTCTAGTAAAAGTAGCAACATATTTTTAGTTAAATAAGAGTAAAAAGGAGCCGTCTAGGAAATTACTCGAGAGTAAAAAAGTATTTGATTAAAAGTCTACACAAGTACCGAGTAACTGATCAAATTATCATTTAATATTTAAAAATTACATCATCAGACAAACCAAAATTCAAGGTTACGTGGAAATTTTGATATTTTAAAATGAAAATGGCAATAATTCATACAAGTAACAAAAAGAAAAATTTTCAAAATCAGTTTCTTTCAATAAAAACATTATGAAACTTTAACAAAAACTGTGTGTCTGTCTGGTGAATTTTTGGTTAAAACTAGTTTTTCATTCAGTGGGTAAAAAATACAGACATTTTACACAAGTAAAAGTAGAAGTACTTCATAATAAAAATACTGAAGTAAATGTAAAACTACAGCATAATAAAAATACTCCTAAAATAATTTTTTTTCAAAAAGTTACTATTGTAAATGTAATTGTAACTCTTTAAGACTGCTATCTCTCAATATCTTCCTGTTTCTGAATTGTTTTGTTGCCATAACTCACGGTTGTATTGGATAACTCTTAATCCCCTTCAAATAAATCATTTTAGAAAATATTTTTATGCTTCTTTATGGGAGGAAATCCTTTTTTATTGTTTTATAAAGTAACATGCACAATACTTAACAACTCAGCTGAATGGCTGAATCCATTCGTTTTAATGAATGGTTGAATAAAATTATTCCATACCTCTTCCCAACACGCAGAGTCCCATCAGATTAGCAGAATAATACGTAGAGTGAAACATCAGCAGTTCCTGACGGATATCGACCCCTTCTTTAGACGGTCTGGTTTCCAGTGTTAGTTTGTTGCCTGCAAAACAAAAAACAACACAAGAATAAATTAATCTCAACTAAAGACAAAAAGAAAATCCACTATCTACTTATCTTTACCACTAAATGATACATTGCAGCTTAGTGATATTTAACTAGGATTATACCCCCAGCTCTTCTTTATGCTGCTGTGTTTTCTTTACAAATGTGTGCAAAACTTGGCTAATTTTCTGCTAAAAATAAAAAAAAAACAATTCTGCAATTACTGTGTTTCCTTTAAAAAGGAAGCAATTAAAAATCGCACATGAATAAGTTTGTTCACACAATAAGTCATTAAAAAAACATGCCATGCTCACCTACAACTATAATAAAATATTTTTCTTTTTTTATATAAAATATTATGCAATAAAAGGAAAATAAAAATCATTAAAAATCATAAGTTAAAAAAACATTCACCCTCCAACCACTTCCTGTTGTCATCTTCATCATTTCTGCCAGTAGTAACATCTGGTTACTGATCATGTGATGCAAAAAAAAGAGTTTCCATTGCTGTTAAATATACTAATTTTGAAATGGCTAAAGAACCTAGTGCAAAAACCTTTAATCAAAAAACGTGAGCCCTTTTCTAAATTGCCGAGTTTCTACTGAGTGAATTTATTTCCAATTTGCGCAGTTTTATTGCTAATGGAAACGCGTATAATGTACTTGACTACAAGTACATTAAAAACAAAAATTGCAAAGATTTTTATAAAAAATTTCCCAGTTTTTTTTGTCACTCATTTCAGAAAGTAAAAGTCATATTTTACAGAAAAACTCACGATGTCATCAGCTAAAAAGCCCGCAAAAGTTTCCTCAATCTTTCAAACTGTCTCTCACTAGAGCTGGGCAATAAATCAATAACAATACATATCGCGATCAATACATAAACATGATCAACATCAATAGAAAATTTGTCCAACAGAATGATCAATAATCTCACTGAAAGGCTTTAGCTGCTCAACCGCTAACAGCCAGCTAAGCAAAGTTGGTGGAATCCACTCAACTCTCTCACTCTTTGGTTGCCTAGCAACTCACTCATTCGCTCACTCTTTGGTTGCCCAGCAACCACAAGTTGAGTAACTGGCACAGCAGCAGTTTCAGGCCTCAAACCGCTTAAAAATGAAACTCAAGAGGAAACTGGATAAAACAGGAAAGGTCACATAACCAGTCTGTCAGTATTTCAGGTACTTAAAAACAAAAACTGATTAATAATTATCAGTAGACTGACTCAGATAAAGCCTTTACATCTTAATATGTTTTTCAGGACCAAAAATTAATATTCAAAATAATTTTAATTGGTTTTAAATATTACATTTAAAAAGATATCGATTGTGGATTCTCATTAGTTACAAGTAGGCCTGACATGATAAAGAAAATTGCTGGACAATAAATTGATAAATTGTCATAAACTGATAAATTGTCCCAGAAGTTATTGCAACAAATGATTGTATTTATTAAAACGGTTTAAGATAATTTCTAAGTATTATAAGGGTAATGGTAAAGATTCTCAATAAACTTTAAATTATAATGAACATTTAACACTGGAACTGAAATAAATTTTAAATATACAAAATAAATAACAAATAAAATGAAATATGAAATCTGTAAACAAAATTGTCCTTCAAAAAAAAGAACTAGTTTAGACTTATCGTCGAGTTTTGGTAGAAAAAGAAAAAATTAAAAATCATGCAAATGGAAATTATTGCGATCAGTTGATTATTGCAACAGATATTTTACCCTGGGTAAATAATCTGTTTAAGAGTTTCACTTTTCAAACTAAATAAATAAAATAACTTCCATTGAGATGGACCCATCGTAGTTTAATTTACCATAAATGTAACAGTTACAAAACAAATCCAACAGGATAATCTACTGATATCTGTTTAAATGAGTTCAGGAAGGGCTTGGCGCGGCTTGCTACCTGTTCCAAATTTACTGAATGGGTGGTTTGGGTTTCCGGTGGCTTTCTCCAGCTGAAACAGCCTCCAGGCGTCATTCATCAGGTTCTTCTCGTGTTCGGAGTCAACGGCGTTCACTTCCCGGTCCTTACAGCTCTCATCAAACAGAGGGCACAGGAAGAACTGGGCAAACCTGAAAAAATGATTCACTATTCAGGTCGAGCATAAAGCAGCAGATCCTGCTTTCCATCTTCCACATTGTTAAGAGTTTGCAAACAAAGCAGTGGAGATCCGCAGCAGCTGGGCGATCATTAGTGTGTAAAGCAGAGCCATCTGCATTTAAACAAAGTGATAAGAAATCATTTCCATGAACACAAGGTCAGAGCAACTGCCATGCAAATGAGGAAACAGAAAATACAACCGGTGATCCTCTTCACTCAGAGGATTATTCTACTGTGTTCACAACCAAAACAGTTTTAAAGTGTACTTATCTAAAAGTGGTTCACCACTACTGCAGACTTTACAGGCTAGAAGGCCATTATAGGAAGAAAAAGAGTATATTTCCACCAAAAAGACTGAAATTTTGAGACTAATCTCAGAAATTTTCTATACAAAATAAATAAATTTCTGAGAATGAGTAGTTGAGAATTTGCTAGAAAAAAAATCTGAAATTTTGAGATTAATCTCAGAAATGTAAAAAAATAAAATACATTTCAGAGTATAAGAGATGAAAAATTTCTGACTCAAAAACTCCTGTTTTTCCAGAAAATTTCTGAATTTTTCACAAATTAATTCTGAGATTAATTTCAGAAATTTTTGAAAAAATAAATAAAAATTACTCAGAAATTTCTGAGTTTCAAAAGTCAAATATTTTCAAATATTCAAACTCAATTTCCTTGTTTTTTCTAAAAACTTCTGAGATCAATTACATTTTTTTTTTTTTCAAGCTGATTTGCAACTTTTCAAACTCAGAAATTTCCTTGTTTTTTTTCTGGAAAATTTCAGACTGTTTTACTCCTTTTTTATTTTCTATCTACAATGACCCTAAAATGCTGTCAAAGAGATTTTAAGTCATCTTTGAACTTTAAAGGCATATTTTATTCTGATTAATCTGCTAATTAATGTTCTGAATAATCTGTGAGTTACAGATTCAGGTCATGGAAAGCCTCAAAGAAATGCAGCTTGTTGATAATCGGAAACCATAAAAATACAAAATTTACGCTAAGTATAAAGATCTAAACTTTTAATAAAATTTAGACTAAAGCACTTTTTTCCTTGTACACGTTTTTCTCATTTTCCATCAAGAAAGGAAGGACATAAACTTCTCTTGATCAGATGAAAAACACTGAAATCAAACTTTCCCAGAATGCACTGGGATTCTGTCTCATGAGATAAAAAGTGAAACACTTGATATCAGTACCGACACTTATGCAAGCAGATACCATCATCATCATGATGCGGCAAAACTCCATACAGCACAAAAAACCCTGGTAAACAATACATTTACACAGAGATTAGCGCCTTTACCGCTGAACATGGATGCTAACCGGCTGATCAGAGCAAACATGGCAGCTACCTGTCTAACGCTCCTTGCAAATGCTCATGGGAAACGTCGAAGTAGTAGTTGGTGTGCTCGCCGCTGGTGAAGGCGTTGGAGCTTCCTGCGTGCTCACTGAGGAACTGGCTGTATTCGTTCTCCTTGGGGTATTTTTCTGTTCCCAGAAACAGCATGTGCTCACAGAAATGGGCTAGGCCTGAAATGTTTGCTGGGTCTGACAGGGAACCTGGGAAAGAACCACAAACAATTATTAATTCACCAAATTAATCAGGATGTTGAATTATGAACACTGCAGAAACACTTATTACCAAGTACTTCTGGTATAGTTTCTAGGGCCAAAATCTTAGTAAACCTAAAGTAAGACAAGCTAACTTACAAATAACTTTTCATTAAGACACAGCAGCTTGTTTTAAGTAAATAATTCCTTAAAATGGATAAAAAAGTTGGAGTTCCACTGGCAGATTATTTCAGTTATTTCACAATGGTTACCTAGCAACACCAGCCAAGCCACGCCCGTCACCTAGCAACCGAGTTCTAGTTCCACTGGCAAATTATTCCACTTATAACAAGACATTTTCCCCATGCTATGAATCATAATATTATAAATTACTGACTTAAAACAAGCTCGTTTTTTGCTGAAAGGTTACTTTAGTAAATTAGTTTTGTCTGATATCAAGTGAACTAAGATATTTGCACCAGAAACTAGACCAAAAATACTTGGTAAGATTTTGTATTTTTGCAGTGAAGGAGCAGGAAGAGTGAAGCCCTTACCTATGTGCACGTCCAGTGCGGCTGATGATTTGTCGGTCGTCGGGTCGCTGATGAGCATCGCTTTGAGTCCGTTTCTGAACTCCAGGCCCCGGTAGTCCCGCCTGTCTTCAGGAGACCGAATTATATCGGTGACCACCCTCCTCACAGCCGGTTCCGTCATTCTGAGAGGTAAGGATGACACCAGCCTGCAGGGAAGAGAGACAAACAAAAATGTAAATGTAAATTTGTCCCCATAGTGGGAACTTATTTCTTTAGAACGAGAATTTCAGTTTCAAACTTTTCCTTTCAGTTTATTTTTTTTTTCTTTTTAATAAACTTTGCTCCATACATACTGTTTTTCCGACTTCAAAAGCAAAAGAATCTTGTCATCAATAAATTAAACATGCAATATTTTAACAAAACAAAGCAAAAACTTTTGTCTTAATAAAAGGCAGAAGGTTTCCAAACTTTTTGGGTAATTTCTTTTCAGATTATTTGGTCTGGAAAATCTTTTAGTCTATTCCAAACAACAAAAATGCAAAATTTCCTCAAAAAAAACCCAAAAAACCCTTTGTTGATCAAGATTAGTAGAATAAATGTGCTCCAGTGTTCTTGTTTTAAATAAAAAGTTGCTGCATGTTTACAGTTACTTTTTATGAAGTTGAAACTAAAAGAAAACATGGCCAGTAAAGGAAAAGTTATTTGTGCCCAACACTTTCCAGTAAAAAACAAATGAAATTGTTTATTTATTTAGAGTTGCTTTTGAACCATAATAAATGAAACAATTGTTGACTGTATGGTGTCTTTTATGCCTTAGTATTTTTGTGTTTTTATGATGCAAAGCACTTTGAACTGTCTTGTTGGTGAAATGTACCATACAAGTAAACTTGGCTGCTTCATAAATTTGTCTCTGAAAGGAAAACCAGAATATGAAAAGTAGCTTGTAACATTTTTTTCAGCTTCAAAATTTTTGGTTTCAATTATTTTTTCTTTTGAACAATTTTATGGCCCCAATTTAGCTCCATAAATATGCCGCTGTCCCCGAGTATTTTCAGCTTTGGGATCTTGGTCCTTGATGCAAAAAGTGTGGACAGCCCTGATTTAGAGCATGTTTGCATCCATTTTAGTGTGTGTGTCCCAAAAATAACCGTACAATCCAGAAACTATAACCAGCCATTAGATTATGATAAGTTATTATCCTCCCAGTTCAGTTTTCAGTTGTAATAAATCCCAACGGGGTGAGCCAAGTAGAGCAGCAGCTTGAAGGACGCATTTAAGTGGATGTTGGAATCAATAAGTCGGCATCATCCACTCCAAAGAGCTTTCTATTGTTATAGTGCAGTGGAGTTACAAGAACACCCATTATCTACACCTTAATCGTTTTATTAATTTAAGTGAAACATTAGCGTCAACTGCAAAACTGATAAAAACCACGTTCAATCTACCTGAAAAATTTGAGCTTTTTTCCCCTCTTCTTTAAACAAAAAAATAGTTTGGGTTATGGTTGGGTAATAAATCAATAATAATATATATATATATCTCGTAATAGACATTAGATCTATATCAATAGAAAATATGTCCGATATAAGTTTCAATAATTTCACAGAACAGAGATCCAGAACAGCACTGCATTCTGGGGGATGTAGTTTGAGAAACAGCTGCAGCTGCTCAACCTAGCTAAGCACAGTTGGTGGAATCAACTCAGTCACACTTTGGTTACCAAGCAACTCACTCATCCTTTGGTTGCCTAGCAACCACCTGGTGAGTTATTGGAACATCAGGTTTTGCCCCTATGCCTCATAATTGCAAAAAAATGAAAAACAACTCGAAACAAAACTGGATAACAGAGGAAAAGTTACATCACTTGTTTGGCAGTATACTTTATTGGAATTTGCTTATTCATTAATATTTATGACCATAAGAGATTAAGTTTATAATATTGATAATATTGTAATTTTTAGACCATTTTCAAATAATATACTGACATTGGCATAATAGTGCAAGTTTGCTCCCTCTCAAAGGTTAATAAACTTTAAATGTATAGAGAACACTAAACACTAAGTAAAATAAAACACATAAAAACACAACAAATAAATCCAGAAAAAAGCTCCAATATAATTTAATTAACTGTAAACTTGTAAAATAAGCAATTAATCCCAAGATAAATTAAAATGAGCTCGGTAAATTCAATTTTGGTTATTTTTTGGTAGATCAGTTTTGTTTACAGAAATGTCATAATCCACTTTAGTTATAGTTTTTGTAGCTCTGAAAACGTACTCAATAATGATCCACAGTTTAAACACCGGATGCAGATGACAGCAGTTCAGTAAAAGCCTGTTAATCAGTCATCAGTTTAAAGCAGGTGTGCTGAAACTGGGGAACGCCTAAAACATACAGAGCAATGTGCGTTGGGAAACCCTGATTTAAGGATTAAAATAAGACTTTAACGTACGGATTTTTTTTTAAAATACTAACCGCTTGCCATACTTGTCATCCGCTTGAACGGCTATAAATATCAACATTTATCGACCTCATGTAAAAATTATATTAGTTTGGTTAAAAACAAACAAATAGAGTAGACTAAAATAGCTAAAAGAGCTTTGCTATGTTTTTTAAATCTGATATGAAACATCGGGAGAACATGTTTAATCCCTCTGACTCACAAAAGGAAGAGGCTAGCATTAGCTTGTTCTATTTAATACATGCCAGAAAAGTTACCACGCGCCAAGATACCACCGACTTAAGCCGCTGGGTTTGGAGGGATTGATTAATAAATTAGAAAAAGTTTCGAATTTAATCATGTTACACAATTGTTAAAGCTGCATCTTAATATAGCAACGAGGCTAACAGCCGTTAGCTGAATCTCCTAACCAAATTGAGCGACTCAGCCAGCTAACGTTGCTCCGTTAGCTTCACCGTCTTGTCGTGCTTAAGCCGGTGTTGCTTTTTAATTTTTTTATTTAAAACCTAAAAATGAACCGGCGAGCCTTACCTAAATCCTTGGTTAACACAGACGCTGTTTCCTGTTGACTTGAGATATCTGGTGAACTGGGCCGTTCGGTTAATGCACTTAAACATACTTTGCACCCATAGAAAACAAATCATGGGCTTTACAGCGCCATCTTTAAACAGACTCAACAAGTCGAGCGCAGAACTAGCGGATATTTCGTGTCGTAACTCGCCGGTTAACGGGAAATTATTTCAATCGTCCACTCGGACACAACAGCAGAGATCAAACAGCCATAAACAGCTAAGTTAAAACATTTGTCAAGAAGCAAGCAATCTGCAGTTTATCTAAATGTTGTGTTGTGTCATTGATTCGGAAATTGATTAAACAGTCTGTATGGATATTTCCTTTTTACATCAAGTCGCAAGCAACGTCATGCTAGACTTTTATTGATGCATCCAACGCTGGGTACGTCTAAATAATTTAGAATCTACTGTTTGGAGCCAAAAGCATTAAACAGAACTATGTTGCTAGTCTAATAATACTCTATTGGAAATACAGAAACACAGATGTAAGTTTAGTGATGTTAATTTATTCTCTAAACAAAAACACTTTACTTAAACACCTCATTTAATGTATTTACGTGAATAAGCCCTCTTTGCTTCTGTTCATTCCTGTAAATGTTCATTAATAACATGTCTTGTGTTGATTATGTTTCTTTCTATAGAGCTTATTTTTGGAGGAAAGTCAGAATATCATAGAAATGCTGTTTTATTCCATTAATTACATTTTTAAAACGTGGATCTGATATATTTAATTGTTACACAGAGTTTTAAACATTTATTTCAGTTCATTTGACTATGATTGTGGAACAATTATTAATAATAAAACAAGTTTTAGTCTATCAGAACATTTAAAAATAACATAAAACCAATAAAAAATCATTTTAATACCTATTTTATATGACAGCAGCCTGACAGATAACTTGTGAAACCGCTACAAGGATATAAATAAATAAATAAATAAATAAATAAATAAAGCTGGCTTTTTACAGAGTTGTCCATCCTAGCATTTTGATTTAAAGTTGAGTGAAAGGAAAAGTCTTTGTGATGCTGTTTAGTTCCTATAATTTTGAACTGCTGGATTTATTTTGCGATTAAATAATTTCCACCTGGTCTCCATTTACTAATCTGGTTACATCTGAAGGAAATAAATTTTTTTAAGACTGAATGAAAGAATATTTCCACAATGCGCTAATGCTTCTGTATTCTCAATTTCTTGTGACTGTAGAAACGGTTTCCTTCTGTTGAATTAAAAACAAGTGAATCATTCTTTAATGTTGACTGATTTTGTTGTTATTTTAGGTCAAAGTTACTGAATGTTTTTCAGATGTGCTGAGAAACTGTTGGCGGCTGCAGTATCCAATCTTCTCCACTAGATGGAGTCAGAATCCTATATTTGTTCAACCGTTTTTCATCATTTCACCTTCATTTGAGGCATGACGTGAAACCCAAAAACCTTCACGGTTATATTTTTTATTTTAACACAGGTGTTGCAGCAATAATGAACTTTGGATGACCCTCATTTGTTCCAATGTAAGAGAGGCATTTCCTAAAACCTTAAGAGTAGCATCCAGCACTCTGAGAAGTAATTTAAATCCTATTTGCTAACAAGTTGAGACTTTTACTCTTAAAATATGTCGCCTGACTGCAGTGAGCGCCCTGTTATCTTCTGTTTCTGTTTGCATTGAAAGAGGAACTGATAGTTACAGGGACGTTCATCAGACTGTAGTGGGATATGCAACGCCCCTCCTCTTTTAAATCAAAACTCAGCAGTTCTGCAAAGCTCTTTGAACCGGACAGAGAACCGGGTCAGACCATCGGGGAACTCTGCTGAGCGACATGGAGGAATCAGCGCTCAGACGAGAAGACAAGAAAGTGGTGGCAGTGGTGGGCGGTGGTTTGGTAAGAAGGGAAAATGAAAGTGAAAATACCAATTCAGTGTGTATATAATATTTATTTTACACTTTCTGGGTGCAAACATGGCGACAGTTTGGTTTTACAAAGCATTATTCTGTCATCATGTCATGTAGGAAAAGTGAAACTATAAACAGGAAACATAGAAAAGGCATTTTGAACTAAGCTGACATTATCAATGCACTACTTTTCATCTTTAAGGTGGGGGCACTCAACGCCTGCTTCTTCGCCAAAAGAGGCTTTGAGGTGGAAGTCTTTGAAACAAGAGAAGGTAGCTTTTATTTACAAATCAAACAAAATAAAAAAACTGATGAACAAAGCTGGAGTCAAATTATTCTGTGTGTTTTTGGTCAGATATTCGGAAAGCCAAAGTAGTGAAAGGCAGAAGCATCAACCTGGCTTTGTCCCACAGAGGCCGGCAAGCCCTGAAACATGTTGGAATGGAGGATAAGGTATGCTGATTGAATGAAGTTACTCATGCACAAGTGGAGAAAAGGTAAGCTGTAAAGATTAGCATACGTTTGATAGGACTGCAGGGGCAACGAACAGCCGCGAATGTTTATCTAATGGATAGTGGGGTCAAGTTTTAGGTGACGTCTTTTATTCAGAGGTGGTAAAGTACCCAAAGATTGTACTCGAGTAAAACTTACATTTCTTAAACTTATTTTTACTCAAGGAAAGGTAAAGGATTAAAATTTTAAATTATGTCCAAATTCTGGTGTTTGAAAGACTAAATGAACATAAATGAATACAAATAACTTAATTACAAGACAACAAATTCAGGCAGCACTTTTACAAAACATGAAAAATGTTTACAGATGCAAGTTATCGATTTAATGACTTAATCTAAAGTTGATTAATCTTATCATTAGACTAACGATTAACTGACAAGCAACCACTTTCTTAAAAAACAGAGTTTTCTCTTGTATGAAGAGGCTCATAGGTTACATTCACACTGCAACCTTTAGTGACCCGATATTTTGTCAAATCTGATTTTTTTTTTTTTTGCCGTTGTCGTTCACACTTCCAAATGCGACTTGTTTGTGGTCTCCAGTGTGAACTACAAACGACCTGAAAGTGTCCCGCATGC
This sequence comes from Poecilia mexicana, assembly GCF_051168715.1. Lineage (NCBI taxonomy): Eukaryota > Metazoa > Chordata > Actinopteri > Cyprinodontiformes > Poeciliidae > Poecilia > Poecilia mexicana. The sequence continues at coordinate 29,286,286 of NW_028263384.1, forward strand.
GCAGTAGAGGGCGCAATAACGTCACACAGAGAGCGTGCTCACCGCCGTAAAGCTGTGTTTGCGGAAGTAAACGTGGATGCTAACGGTGGAGCTTATCTTACGATTTTAAAGTTGTTGTCCACCCGGAGTCTGCACATTTACAACTTAATATTCATTATTGTGCGCCATGGTTGTTGTTTTTCTTCCCGTTTGCGCGTATCAGAATAGTGACGTTTGTCGAGTATCAGTGACGTTCATGTCAGATGAATGCGACATGGTCGTTCAGATTCAGGTCACATTTTAAAATATCAGGTGGCATTTTTTTTTTTTTAAATTGGTTTCGGGTCACTTCAGGCTGCAGTGTGAACGTAGCCGTAGTGAAACGTAAGGAGCTTGTATATTTCAAAAAAGAACCGTATAAAGTGCAATTTGAGTCCCACACCGGACTTTAAGACCGTTTCTCTTTCCCGTTCTGTTATGGCCGCCATCTTTGTTCTGTATCATCTGACACACCAGGTAGAACAATACATTAGAAAATAAACTTTGTGCAGGAACAAGAGATCTTACTTTAGCTTAAATTGGTGTAGAGTGTCCAGAAATTTTACTCAAGTAAGCATAGCTATACTTTATAATAAAATCACTCAAGTAAAAAGTGCAGTTCAATAAAGATACTTCTAAAAGTACTTTTTTTGGTCCAACACAAAAGTAGTGCATAATGTCCATCCTGAACAGTTTCGTCTCAGTGTTTTATTATTAATTATTCCATTTTCTTTCCCCAGATTGTTTCTAAGGGAATCCCGATGAATGCCAGGATGATTCATTCGCTAAGTGGGAAACAATCTCCGATCCCGTATGGGAAGAAAGGACAGGTAAACCTGCAGAACCGCCGCCGTTTACAAGCTTTGGTAGATTTTTAGTTTAGGAGTTAGAAACGTTTCTGTTGCAATTAAATCTGTTATTCATATAAATAATAAATACAAAAAAATAAACATTCACATTTTTAGAGAGCGCTTCCCATAATGAAAGACGATTTCTCTACTATGCAACAAACATCTTGTTGGGAAAAAGTTTGCAAGGATTGCATCATATGTACGAATTCAGCCTTCAGATAAAATATTCATCGTTCTGCTGCAGAGTTTGGACAAAGATTGGGGTCAGAATTGAGCATATTATTGTAAGAAAAAAACTGCAGCGTCTTTTAAATTAAGTTTAATCAATCAGGAAGTCATAAACTATTTGAGACAAGATGTAATTCTTTACTCATCAAAGATGAAGCAAAAAAAGAAGGAAAACCCAATTTTTGTTGGAAAACTAACACTATAAGTCACTCTGAAAACACCAAACCAACACCCAGGCATGGTGGTGGCAGCATCAGGCTGTGGGGGAGGGATATATTAGCTTCTGCAACTGCATCTTAAAGTCCCATCAGTGATGTTCAGTCACTCTTGCCATTTGCAATACCTTTGTTATTTTGTTCTTTTGCTGCTGTTCGTAAGCCCACATCACCACTCCACCACCACTGTGCCTGAGAAGTAACATTGGTCTTACATCCCCAGATACCATTCCTCCAGATATTTTTTTTTTTTTTGGTGGGGGCTCTTATTAGTGTTAGTTTTAATTTAGCTTTGGACACTTTGACTTTTAAGTGAATGTAAAGGTCAAATTAAATTCACTGAATTAATTCATGAGTGGAATAAAATTTCCACAAACCACAGATGCTTTTCTGAGGTTTTTGTCGATGTCTTTCTGCTTTGGGGTTGTGTTCAATCTCATACGTTTCTAGAGATGGATGATAAATAAATACACTGTAAAAACACAAAATCTTACCAAGTATTTTTGGTCCAGTTTCTACTCAAATATCTTAGAAAGAGAAAATTAAATTACAAGATGCAGGAGCTTGTTTTAAGTAATTTCTCAATATTGATTAAAAAAAAGTTGTAGTTCCACTTGCAGAGTATATCACTTATTTCACAATTGTTACCTAGCAACGCCAGCCAAGCCCAGCCCGTCGCTTAGCAACCCAATTCCACTGGCAGATTGTTTCACTTAACATGGGAAAATATCCTGTTATAGGAATTATTGACTTAAAACAAGCTCCTATTTCTTGCTGAAAAGTTATTTGTAATTTAGTTTTGTCTTATTTCAAATGTAGTCAGATATTTGCACTAGAAACTAGATCAAAATTACGATAAGATTTTGTGTTTTTGCAGTGTATGATAAATTAAAACTAAAAAAGGCGATTTTTTTATTTTATTTTATTTTATTTTTTTTACATATTTTTACTAAATATAAATGTGATCCTCGTCTGAAAATAGAAATGATTTCCCTGCTGCCAGTTTGGCAGAGGCTCATAATCCCATTAAGGGACCTTCATGGTTAAATAAAACAAAAATATTCCAGAAAACCAGGAAGCAAACAAACCCTGCAGCCTTCCTGTTCCCTTTTAAAGGGACATGTTCACATTTCTGTTTGATTAGGCTACATTAAATATTGTTCTCTTTTCAGTACATCCTGTCCGTTGACAGAGCCAATCTGAACAAAGAGCTGCTAACAGGTAAGAATGGAAAATAGACGAATCACGTCTGAATTAGACACATCCAGTTATGACCTATTTTTTGTTACATCAGCTGCAGAAAGAAGTTGGAGTAAAAGCGGTTTACAGATGCATCACCCCTCTGGGGATGTGGCTAGAGGTTAAATAATTAGTGAATATTGATAAAATTGTAATACTGGACATATTTCTACTAATTAAACTTGCTAGTTTTCTGATTAAAAAGGCCAAATGTGGTTTCTTTTCATTCTTTCATAATGTGCATTTTATTATTTTTTTCTAAATTATAATTTGCATTGCTGCTCAGTTAGGAATGATATTTAATGTTCATATTTGTTTTTCGGTTAGCTTAATGCTAACTGCATCTGACTGTATTGTTTTATAACTAGATGGGATTGAAATGCTGCTTCTAAATCTGTCTGTATTTTACTGAAATTAGTTAAACTAAACTGAATTAATTCACTTGAGCTCACTTTATTTAAACTGGCCTAAAATAAACTGAATTTGTTTAATTTGCATTGACTTGAACTGAAATCCATAATTTGAGTTTAACTGAAGCGATTTCTTTAATTAATCAAATGTATTTAAACTGAACTGAATTATTTAATTGAAATTAAATTGATTAATTGAACTAGTTTAAACCAAACTGAATTCAATAAAACAGGATTTAACTGAACTGATTAAAACTGAACTGAATTTATTTTAAACCTAACTAAAAAAGCTGAAGTAAACTGAACTAAATTAATTAAATTTTCATTAAACTGAACTGAATTGGATAATTTAAATCAAACTGATTCAGTGAGTTAACGGAAATAAACTAAGACGAACTGAACTGAGATGAATTCATGTGATTTGCACCGAACTGAACTGAATAACTTAATTTGAATTGAAGCAAATATTTTTAACTGAATTTATTTCAACTGAAAATTTTAAACTGAACTGAATTTAACTAATCTGAGCAAAATATATTTTAACAGAACTAAAAGCAAAGAAAACTGAACTAAAATGAATTTGAACTGGATAAGTTGAGCTGAAGCGATTATTTTTTAACTGAATTTATTCAAACTGAACTGTAACGAACTGAACTGAACAACTTGACGTTAACCAACATCAAAATTGCATTTAAAGTAATGAAAACCTGGTTTATCATTTAAGTTAAATATCAACCAGTTTAGCCAGATATCTTGGTTTTAATTGGACTTTTAGGATCTCCTTTAATTGTATTAAAATTGTAGTTGTCACACGTCTTTATAAAGTATTTGCTTTTTTATCCTTTGTCCAGATTTTGGCACTTTTCTCTCCATTTATGTTTCCTGGCATTCCTTAAATAGGCAACATAAGGGGATGTGTTTTCCTTTCTTTTCGTAGCTGTAAGGATTTTTTCCTAATATTTAATGAGGAGCCTCTTAGAGTTAAAGTGTGGCAGCTTGGTTCTGTTTTTAATTAGACTGCCTGGATGCGCTGGCAGAGATTGTCGCTGCTCTTATCGTGGTTGATTCAGGCGGCTGCCGCTCTGCAGATAAAGAGATTTCACGGTGTGAAAACCCAAAAACATCAGTTTGCACAGATCCCAGCTGCAGCTCCGCGGCTCCATTGATGATCGTTCAGTTTTTGCTGACCCTCTCTTTAGCTTAGTAAAAGTTTCGGGTGTATTGTAAGAAGACATGGCAGCTGCTGTTGCATCACAAGCTGTTTTTGTAACTCTCACAGCGGCAGAGACGTATCCAAACACAAAGCTGAACTTCGACCACAAACTGCAGGACTGGAGTGCTGAAACTGGACTAATGACCTTCGCCAGGTAAATGGTTAGTGATCGCATGCAGACACAGAGTTCACTGTCCATGCAGGGGTGGTGAGCAGCTAAAGATTTAACTCATAAAAGTAAAAAGCAGCCATCTAAGAAATTACTCGAGTAAAAAAGTATTTGGTAAAAAGTCTACTCTACTAGTGAGAAACTGAACAAATTAGGAATCATTTAATATTTAAAAATTATACCATCAGATGGACCAAATTATAAAACTAAGTGGGAATTTTAATATTTTAAGGACAAAAATTACATTAATTCATATAAGTAAAAAAAAAAAAAAAATCGTGCAAAATATTTTTTCCCAAATCAGTTTCTTTCAATTAAAAACTTAACACAAGCCTCAGGTGTAGGTCTGGTGAATTTCAGGTTAAAACATGTTTGCTTGTGATTCAGTGGGAAGAAAATACTGAAATTTTACTCAAGTAAGAGTAGAAATACTTTATAAAAAAATTACTCAAATAAAAGTAAAAAGTACAGTTTACTGAAATACACTGTACTTGAGCTTTGGCAGGGAAACTTTCAAAGAAAGTTACATTGAGTAACTTTTTTAAGAGATGTACTGAAAGTATATTTTTCAAAAAAAGTTACTCATTTACTAAATGTAATTGAGTAAATGTAATTAGTTGCTACCCAGCTCTGGTCATCGCCCTAGAGAGGATTCTTTTTGCAAACGGACAAAACTATAAAATATGTAAGGAAACAAAAAGTTTCAGAATTATTACATTAAGTTAGCATAAATGCTAACCTGATACTTTCTGGTTTTAAATGGCCATGAATTCTGTGGCGGAAAATTTTATTATTAGATAATATATTATTACTTTATTACCAGACAATACAAATTGTCATTACAATCCCCTCTTGATAATTTTCACCCTGATATCAGGGGTGAAAGATTCTTCCCCCAAAAAGAACAAACAGCTGCTGCCTACGATGACTAGCATTAGCTGTCAAGTTGTCAACACAACGAGCTAAATCTTAAATGTTCACCTGATATATAAATGAACAAGGGGCACAATACTTTGCTACTAATTGTCAACACTATGACAACTAGATAACCAGGTCAGAAAAATGTTTTAAGTCAAAAAAATAAACAGCGAGGGAGAGTGAAGTAGGTCAGTTATGCTAGCTTGACTTTGACAACCTTAAATGTGGATGTGCTGCAGAATCTGGTGTTTGTGTTCATCAAAAATAAAAATAATAAAAAATGTTGATCCATACACCAACTCTGACAGATCATTGTTTTTTTTTCTCATCTTCCCTTCAACTTTCTGAGCGCCCCCTGGAGGCATCACTTTGAAAAACACTGTTAGCTGGCGAGGGTTTAGAAATGTAATAGACTTGTGTTTTTAAAGGCTGTGAGTAATTAATTTGTTTTTTTCATAACTGAGTGTCCCGAGGAAAATGTGACGCACAATTTACAATCCAATTAACCCTGAAACACCTCCAGCTCTTTTCGGGTGGGAAGATTTGCGCTTCTGCTCATAATTAAAGCACCAGGCAGAAGCACAAACTGTTGTACACAGATTCTCAAATTAAATGCAGTCTTATCTGGAAATTAAAAAATATCCATTTATTTTAACGCCCACAGCTCCGTGCAGAAGTTTTCCCGCTCCTTTAACTTTTTCCACTGTTGTTTTTTACTGGGGTTTTATGAGACAGACCAACACAAAGTGGAGGGAGAATCTAGCTTAGAATATCTTGAAATGTTTGGTATTGATTTGTATTAACACGGCCGGCCAAAGCCTTTTCGGGGCCCTAAGCAGATTTTCATTTTGGAACCCCCCACCCCCATACGAACAGGTCAACCCCAGATGCTTTGTCGTTCCTTGTGTTACATACCTGCTATCATTAGCAATGCTTTTGATTACAGATGTTATTATGGCTATTGAACTTAAAATTACTAGCCCAGCCTAGCACAGCCCGTTACTTAGCAACCCCAGCCTAGCACTGCCCGTTACTTAGCAACCCCAGCCTAGCACTGCCCGTTACTTAGCAACCCCAGCCTAGCACTGCCCGTTACCTAGCAATCAGAGCTGTGTTCTTGGAAAAGGAGCGTTCTCTTGTTGACCTCCCATCCATAATTCACTTGCTGCATAAAGTTAGAGTTAGCGGGTGTGGCTAGCAGCAATTTATTTTTATTTAAAGTGACATGACGCCCTAAAAGAGCTCATTCTTAAATTGTGAGATAATATCTCATTATTTAAGAATAACTTTGTTTAAGAAAGGTAATCAACATGTTTTTTATTTCCCATAAAACTATCATAACATGATCAAGATCAGCTTTAGCGATAAAAATGTCTGTTTGCTGGTGCTAAAATGTGTTAAAATGATTAAAAACAAGCTGCAGTCGACTGTGCAACAGTGACAACCGTTCAAGACGATTTCCAAAGTTCCTTCCTCCTGTGGTTCCAGCAGGCAGAGCTCAGGAAACAAAGCCCAGTAATTCATTTCAGACTCGACAGGCTCCAGCTAACAGAGAGGTTAAATCTAATGGCTGCACAATTAGAGAAAAAGACAGAAAAGGTTTGAAAGATTTATCATAAAAAAAAATACCACTGTGGGTTATGTCTACTGGCTGCTGTAATTACTCTTTTATTCGACCCTGTAGGAATGAAATGAGTTTTCTGCAGAAGGAGGCAGATATATGAACACCCTCAGTGTTTTGCAAAGTCAAATTTGACATATTTTCTTTGTTTCTGCTGTATTGTAGCACCTCCTGACAGATACAGAGGTGAGTTTTTGCTGTATTGAAGGTGGAGAGCTTTATGAACTATAAAATGCATTAAGCTTTACTGTATCTGTCTTGCTATTTACCACCTATAAAAGTGATGTTTTTATTTTCACACCTGAAGTGACTGTGAAGCTTTATGTAGCTGAAAAAGGTGTAAAAGAAAGAAATGCTCTTTGTCTAAATATAAATAAATGACCAAAAAAACAAAGTAAAATATGCAATGAAAAAAAAAAACAATTTACGATAATCCTTTGTATCAGTAAAAGTACACTTTTTTGTGTATCTTTTCTGGTTTCAAGAAATATAATGCTTAACATGTCAAATACTATTTTCATAATTCAAGGATATCTACGTATTCTGAAAATAAGTCTCATATCTTATTTGTATAAATAAAAATAGTCATCTTATATAAAAATCAACACATTAATTTTAAGGTATTTTTACTTATTTTGGAAAGTTTTGACAAGTCTCATTTTCTTGTTCGGTTGGCAGATAATTTTTATTGTTTTTTAAGATTACTTTTTACAGTGTGATGTGTTACAGTTTCACATTTCCTCAAACTGCAGTCACAAAACGTCATTGTACGTTAGTTGTTGTTTCACAAGCAGTACAGACATAACCTGATCCCATACACATTTCATTCAATCTGAGGTGTTTTACAAAGAAAAAACTGCAAATAATTTAGTATCTAAAGCTGGTAAAGACAAAATCTGGAAAGTGTTGCTCATGATTATCAGCTTTATTGTGTTTGTCAATCATGTAAAAACTCAATAAATATATTCAAATTTGTGCTGCAATTAAATAAAAATCCATCTGTGTGTGTTTGCTTGTTCCATCACTCATTAATCTGCAGTCCTCTTCACATTTTTAAAAGTAGGCATTAAAAAAGTCTTCCTATGAACCAGGGCGTCAGTCTGTTTATGCAGCTTCAACAAGTGTAAATTAATGATCCCCCAGGCGAAAAAACAGATTGTTAAAACATTTGGATTGAATTCAGGTGGAAGAGTTGCTTTAATTCAGGGCTGAAACGATTAATCAGATTAATCGCTAGGAATTTCAGTTATTTCAGTGATCAGTTAATCGTTAACTGGACTCAAATAATAACACACTCAGAGCAGCAATTAAGACAAAACTGTACAAAAATATTTCAATTTAAGATAAAAAACCTTTGTCAATATGCTCTATATGGAAGAGAATTAGACACTGAACAAAAATAAATTTTTCTCAAAATTCTAAATTTTTCTCAGAATTTTAATTTTATGTCAAAATTCAAATAAATAACCAAACGTTCTTAGGTGTATCATGTCAATTATTGTGTTGGCATATAAAAATAATCACATAGATATTTCTTCTTGGTTCTGTGATTGACCCAGTTGACCCGTGATTTGAGTCTTATGACTATATTTGCTTGATTTAATTCTGATATTAAAGTCTGAATCCTCTTTAAAGCAAGACTTCAGTGGTTACGTTAAAAATCTACAGAATGTTGAATTTTTTCATCCGATTAATCAATAGAATAATTGATTATTAAAATAATCGTAGGTCTCACTTTGATCATATCTAAGTGGAAGTACCTGATTTTCAGGCCGGACGGATCCAAGACGCAGACTCAAGCGGACCTGATCGTCGGTTGCGACGGAGCGTTCTCCGCCGTCCGGAAGCAGTTCCTGCGCCGCAGCCGCTTCAACTACAGCCAGACGTACATCCCGCACGGATACATGGAGCTCACCATGCCGCCGAGAAACGGGGAGGTCAGGCGGGTTTTACGGCGGCTTGAGGCTCAGATCAGGCTTTGCTCTTTCACATCTTAGCTTATTTCCACCTTCATCTGCAGTTCGCTATGAAGCCGAACTACCTGCACATCTGGCCCAGAAACACCTTTATGATGATCGCGCTCCCCAACCTGGTGAGTGAGAAATGCTTTTCTTTATTGTTTTTATATATATTTTTGAATGTGTACAGGAGAAAAAATGCAACAAAGAACAATTTATTCGCTCAAATTTTATCAGTTTCAGTCAGCAGGGTTGTAAAAGTAAGAAATACTGCCACCTGCAGGTGGGAGTTAGCATCACTTAAACTAATACTTTGACAATTTTTGTGGACAATTTTCAATAAAAAGCTTAAACTAGAAGCATTTCTTTTCACACAGCAAGCATGCAAAATTAAAGTAGTAGTATGTTGTAAATTTCTGCCAAAAATCTCAGAAAGTTTAAGAGTAATCTCAGAATTTTTCTAGAAAAACAAGGACTTTTTTTTTTTAAATTTAATATGTATTAAAAATATGGAATAAAAAAATTTAAAGTTTTGGATCCGCAATAAATATCCGTCCACTTTGAATGTCAAATTTATCAATATATGACTTTTAAGAACAGGTTGAAACTGTCAGGATCGTGTTTCTGTGTATTTATTTTTAGAGTTTTTTGTCTTCAGTTTGCTCCCTGTGTCTCTGTCTCTGCGTCTCCCCGTTGATTGTTCCCAGGTGTGTCTCGTTCCCTTGATTACCCCTGTGTGCATTTAGTCCCACCTGTTGTCTGTGTTCTTTGTCGGGTCCTTGTCTAATGTCAAGTGTTTGCTGCTGCGTCTGTCTCAGTTGAACTGATCAAGTCCTGGTTGGCGTTAGCTCAAGTATTGCCAGTCTTTGTATTCAGTGCTACCGGCTATAGCTGTGCGCTTATCTGTCTGCCATGCTGCCTGTTCCCGGACTGCTCCGAGCTTCTTCATTAAACTCATCAAACTCATCATTTCACCTGGGTCTCAGCGTCATCTCCTCTCCTCACCAAAACCACTTCATGACAGAAACTGCACTAAGTGCTGCACGAAAACAAAAACACAAGAATAAATTGAAGAAAATAAAAATAAAACATCACAGCAGAAAAGTTTACAATATCAGGACTTAATTAAATGGCAACAAATGAAATAAGTTTTAAGAAGCAATTTAAAATGACCCTTGATTTTAATTTGTTTTTTATGGTCTGTAATTACTATTTATGGAAGAAGTTTCTGAAAAAATAATTCTGACTTTAATCTCTTAATTTTAATCAGTTAATATTTTTCTGAGATTAAAGTCAGAATAATTTTTTTCAGTGGCCTAATAATCCTCTTCTGAACTTTTGTCCCACGTGTCAAAAAGTTTGGACACCCCTGGTCTACAGGGCCGCATTAAATGTGTTTTAAGGATAACATTAATGCATCTTTTGCTGATTTTCTGCTTTAGGACAAGACGTTTACCTGCACCCTCTTCATGCCCTTTGAAGAGTTTGAGAAAATCTCCACAGGAGACGAAGTCATCGAGTTTTTCCAAAAATACTTCCCTGACGCCATCCCGCTAATCGGAGCGTAAGCGACCTTCCTCTGTCTGTGTGACGCGGCGTCTCCTCTTCCTCCTTCCTGCCTCTTCATCCCGACCTGTTGGGTCAGAAACACCTTCAGCCGTCGTCACCCCACCCAAGGCGGGCGCATCAGCAGCGGACTGTGAAATTGAACGCTCACGCAGATTCCTGCCGCCGCAAGGCGTTTAATTTTCTGCGGGTGACGGATAGTCGGCAGGATGCAAGTAGCCTTAATAAAGCCGGAGACTTTTATTCGGAGCGGTGAGGCGTGAGCAGCCCAGCGCGGGCTTTCCCCCCGTTACCTTTTCATTAAACCACAGCGGACAGATAGCGCCGCTCTGCGGCACCCAGCTGTGACAGACACTTCCACTGCAAGCAGGGCGACTCCGTTGTTTAGGAAGGAAACATCAGATTAGATCAGCTGCTCTCACTAAGTTTGTAATTGTTTTGTTTGCTTTTGTCCTTTGCAGCGCCACCCTCAGGAGGGATTATTTCCGCCTGCCTGCTCAGGCCATGGTCTCCGTGAAGTGCTCCCCATATCACATCGGGGACAAATGCGTCCTCATGGGGGACGCGGCCCACGCTGTGGTGCCTTTCTACGGCCAGGGGATGAACGCCGTGAGTACCGCCGAGCACGGGAGGCGGGCTGACGGGGAATCACTTTAGATCCGATCAAAACGCCTGAAAGAATCACTTTAGATCCGATCAGAACGCCTGAAAGAATCACTTTAGATCCGATCAGAACGTGAACAAAGAATCACTTTAGATCCGATCAGAACGTGAACAAAGAATCACTTTAGATCTGATCAAAATGTGAACAAAGAATCACTTTAGATCTGATCAAAATGTGAACAAAGAATCACTTTAGAGCTGATCAAAACGTGAACAAAGAATCACTTTAGATCCGATCAGAACGCCTGAAAGAATCACTTTAGATCTGATCAAAATGTGAACAAAGAATCACTTTAGATCTGATCAAAACACCTGAAAGAATCACTTTAGATCCAATCAGAACGTGAACAAAGAATCACTTTAGATCCGATCAAAACGCCTGAAAGAATCACTTTAGATCCGATCAGAACGCCTGAAAGAATCACTTTAGATCCGATCAGAACGTGAACAAAGAATCACTTTAGATCCGATCAGAACGTGAACAAAGAATCACTTTAGATCCGATCAGAACGTGAACAAAGAATCACTTTAGATCCGATCAGAACGTGAACAAAGAAACACTTTAGATCTGATCAAAATGTGAACAAAGAATCACTTTAGAGCTGATCAAAACGTGAACAAAGAATCACTTTAGATCCGATCAGAACGCCTGAAAGAATCACTTTAGATCCGATCAGAACGTGAACAAAGAATCACTTTAGATCTTTTCAGTTCGAAGAATCACTCTAGATTAGTTCTTAACTCTGTAAAAGAATCACTTTAGATCTGATCAAAATGTGAACAAAGAATCACTTTAGATCTGATCAAAATGTGAACAAAGAATCACTTTAGATCTTTTCAGTTCGAAGAATCACTCTAGATTAGTTCTTAACTCTGTAAAAGAATCACTTTGGATCTGTTCATAGCTATTAAAGAATCACATATATTCTTTCCTTCTTTTTTGCTTTCAGGGCTTTGAAGACTGCATTGTCTTTGATGAAATAATGAATCAGTTCAATGAGGATTTCAGTAAGTGTCTTTATGTCTTTTAAATAAAACCCACTGGAGCCGGTAACAGAATCATTCTGGGTTTTACCTGCACAGGTGCGGTGCTGCCAGAGTACAGCAGGGTCCGGGTCCCTGACGACCACGCCATCGCAGATCTGGCCATGTATAACTACGTCGAAGTAATTCAGTTTCTACTTCACATGCTCCACATGTTCTTTTCCAATGCAAATATTTGATTCCCCAGCCAAACGTGTAGTTTTTTCAAACTACACTATTTCACCAGATATATTTTTAAAATATTTATTTTCCCTCCGTTTTTGTAGAAATTTAGTACCCCTGCCACACTATATCAGATATTTTTTATTTCTTAAAAATGCTTTTTTTTCGATTCCGAAGCTATTCGAGATATTTTTATTGATCCAAAACTAAATAAATACAAGGCCAGTGTCACTGATATTCATACGGATATCGATATCAATACCAATACAATACCAATACTTTTTATGATTTAAGTTTATCAAACTTCTGATCTTTTGAAGGTTTTGTGGATTTTTCTTTCAATTATTTTGTTAATGGAATCTGGACAAAGTTGAAATAGGTTTACAAAATACTTTAATAAAATATTAATGTGATAAACAGAAAAATAGAAAAATAAAATCATTTGTGCATTTTTTCCTAAAGCAAAGTGCAAAACATCATTCTGTAGGTAGATCTGAGCAACTAAAATCAGACTCCAGGAGGAAATCTGAAACTAAAGTATTGATCTTACCACATGATCATAGATAAGACACTGGTACCAACTTTGTGTCAATAAATATCTGTATATTTATTGGATGCACTGATCAACTCTTTTCACCTATTGGCCAATATCGATCAGGAAAACGGTGCTGAATTGACTTGAAATTTAGTTTTTTTTTAAATACAATTAAACGAGGAAAACCAACTTTAATTTGTCCAGTCAGTAAAAATGCTAATGTAGAATAAATAATAAAAAACTGAGAAACAATATGCTGACTACCTTGGTCAAACATATAAAGAATAAAGCAATAATTTTTCTTTCAAATGGTTCAGAAAGTGGAATTAGAAATGTAAGTATAAATAACAAAGCATAGAATTAGGCTGAATAGATCTGCCCTTATTGATGGGGAACGGTACTGATACAGATATTAATATCAGATCTGAGCATCTCTACTTACTTTAATCTGCATCATTGTTCTGGGTTTGCTCAGACAAATCCCAATCCCAGCATCGCTGTGAACCGTTCTAACCATCCACCCAGCTAGAGAGACTTCTGTTTAAAGATTTCCTCTCCTTGCTCCACTGACTCGGAACATGATTCTGACTGCAGGTTTTCAGTCCAGCGCTCTGGAGCTCAGGGCTGCTGGTGATTCACTCGCTGGAAGCAGGAAAGACGCACAGTTTGTTCCTCTGCAGGAAAACAAGCTGCTTTAAAATCAGCCAGAGGGATTTATAAAAGGCCTCCAGCAGAGAGACGACCTGGAAACAGGTGCAAAGTGTCCTTTACAACAGCAAAACCAAACATATCCAGAGGTGAAACAAAAGATTAATCGACTGTTGAAATAATCGTCAACTAATTTAGTAACCGATTAATCGTTAACTTGAGCAGAGGTGGTAGAGTAGCCAAAAATTATACCAAAGTAAGAGTAGCAGTACTTCAACATAATTTTAATCAAGTAAAAGTAAAAAGTATCCGTCCAGGAAATTACTCAAATAAGAGTAAAAACCTGCGATATTTGATATATTTCTTATCATACTCAAGCCCAGTTCACAAGGCATGATTTTTTGTCCCGATTTTCCCCTTACGACAGTTTTAGAACATTCGGCGTTTTAAGATTGTCGCTTGCTAATCTTAACAACTCACCTCCGCATCGTAGTGCAGCAAATAAAGCCGCTGCTCGCGCCGTCTCCGTTCTTTTATCCAACGCCTTTTCTTTTTCTTACGTCTTTTATCGCTTAGAATAAGCTCACAAACTATCACTATTGCTTCTACATTGTCAGTCGTGTTTGTTTACTTTAAATTCGGTGTGACAAAGTGGGATTTTTATGGGATTTTCTGACTGGAATCTGAAGTCGATGAGTGAAATCGGTTTGTGTGGTGTGTTGCTCCTTCCATGGGGCTCGACACCACACACAGTGCGTTCCAACCCGTTATCCTCTCCTATGTGGTCTCAGGTTTTGAAAATCAGCCGACAACTCTAAAATCGTGCCAAACTCACTCACTCTTTGGTTACCTAGCAACAACCAGTGAGTAACTAATAAGTCGCAGTTTCACGTTTTGCCTCAAATTTGATTTAAAATACAAAGATTGAGGTGGAGTGAAAGGAGAAAATTTGAAACTTTTAGTTTTAATTCATTTATTTAAGGGAATGTTAATCGATTGATCGTCAGAATAATTGATGAAAAATATGTTAAGTAATAGTTAGTTGCAGCTTTAACTGCAACTAAATGCATCAGATAATCAGTAGATGAAACATGAAAATGATCCATTTCATCATCTGAAGCAGAAACCGGCTTGATAGTTTGAAATAAATTTATTTATTTATGTATTTATTTTACATAAAAATGGAGTTCAGCATCATTGATTCACCTCACAAACACATTTGCTGTTTAACTTTCCAGATGCGGGCGCACGTCAACTCCAAATGGTTTATTTTCAGAAAACATGTGGACAATCTTCTTCACCTCCTCATGCCGAAGACGATTATTCCACTTTACACAATGGTAAGTGTGTCTTCGATCACTGCTTTCACCACTTTCAGAACAGTAACATGATTTCTTATTTTTAAAAATCACGTACAAATCTTACACAAAGAAGCACTCTTCATATTGGTTTGTCTTGCAGCTGCTACCTTAGGCAGAGTTGTTAGTTTTATCAGCGTGAGCACAGAACAAACAGAAGATGTCAGGAATCAGAACAGAAACTCGATTTATGTTGCAAAATCGTCTCTTTTTAACTCCGTCTCTCCAGCATATCTAAACCAATAAACAGAAACAAAAAGGAACAAGAAGTTGATCTGAAAAATTATGAATTATCCAAGCTGCACAACGTGTCCCTACAGCATATTAGCTACTGTTAGGGCCGGGCAATTCAAATAGTCTGCTAGGTAGCAAGGTTGGCCAAATCAACTACGGTAACTCACTCTGGTTACCTAGCAACTCACTCATTCTTTGGTTACCTAGCAACAACCTGCATAAGTAGCAGTTTCATGTTTTTCCACTCTGTCTCAAAACTGCCTTAACATAAAAAATAAGATTAGGTTGGAGTGAAAGAAGAAAATGAGAAACTTTGGAAAGGTCACACCACCACTTTGGCAGAATTCCTTAATATTGATGAAAAAGTTGTAGTTTATTTATTTAATGGAATGGTTTTTTTTTTTACATTTTAATATTATTTATTTAATTTTGAATGAAATGTCTCTCCGTAGCTGATATCCCAACAGTGAGAATAAATGGATTATTTGTGGACAGACGTTGCAAAATTTTACCAAGTACCGCCTCTGAAAAACACTCCCATTTGTAATACACTAAACTCCACACAGTACAGTAAATACATTTAATAATATTTTCAAATTTCTTTGTATTTATCAATACTCTCATTCAACAAACTGAAAAAATAGGGAAAAATAACCATTTTGACTATGGACAATTTTTTTTATTTTTAAAAATCATTAATTGGAATTTATCATGACAATGATCAATGAAAATTCTTATAAGAAATTAATCATGATAAACGATACAGTAAATGCCCAGCCGTACTTATAATCTGAATTAATGAGTTACAACAACATTTAACTTCCTTTGGGATCAATAAAGTACTTTTTATTAACATTAATAACATGGTGGAACTCGGAGTGTGTTGCTAGGTGACGGTCTGGGCTTGGCTGGCGTTGCTAGGTAACGGTGCAGGGACTGTTGACTGTGAAATAAACCGCCAGTGGACCTAGTACTTTTTCATCAACATTAAGGAATTATTCACTTAAAACAAGCTCCTATATGTTGCCGAAAATTTATTTATAAGTTAGTTTTGTCTTATTTAAAGTGTTCTAAAATATTTGCACTATAAACCAGACCAAAAATACTTGGTAAGATTTTGTGTGTTTGCAGTGTAGATGTGTTTTAAGACTTTTTAAACATTTTAACCTGCAGGTTTTGGTTTCTTTCTGGTTTTTCAGGTGACTTTCACCAGGACCAGATACCATGTTGCTGTGGAGCGCTGGCATTGGCAGGACAAAGTGAGTTTCTTTCTCCTTCTGTTTAATTTTCCTCTCTAATCCATCACTGTTGTGAAGTCGCAGCATTTAGCATGCGATTCTCCAGCTGGAATGTGTTGCTGTGAGGAGCAGAAATGTTTCTGATTTGAGCCAGGAAGTGTCTGACTCGTGCTAATGGTTTCTCTGCTGTTAGTCAGAGAGACATCAGGGATTTCACAGCCAACCTCATAAATCGTTTCAACCCCAAAGTGAATGAGTTGGCGAAGGTTAAAATGGATGTGATGAAGGGGAATACAAAACGACCTCATGAGGCCGCCTGACCATGAAAGAAGATGGAGATCAAACAGAGCATCATGGAAATAATGTAAAGCCCATTATGTTTAAAGGCCTGGTCTCAGTAATGTTAATCTATGAATCACTGATACTTGCCTTGCAAATCGATTTATACTGCTTGAATTTTTTTCCCATTTTGCAAAAAATAAAATGTTATTGAGATTTTACGTGACGGATAAAAAAGTAGTCAGTTTTATGAATATGAATGAAAATGTACATCTACTCCACACCATTGACTCTGAAATCTGTAAAACAAACCATCAATTTTTAAAAGTCGCCTGAAAAGAGTTCAACTGTGTGTAATTTAATCTCAGTTTTCTCATTAATCTCATTAATCTATGCTGATTAATGACACATTGCCACAGTGGTGGCAACATCATGCTGTTATTGGTGAATTAGCTTAACCTTTATAGCAATAAAGCTGATTTTACATGTTTAACATCTAAAATCTCTTTAGTTTTAGTAAGCAAACAAAAAAATTGCTGAGTAATGGGGCAGCATGCTAATTATGGAGAACCATTTAATTCAAAATTAAATATCAAGAAATATTGAAATAAGTAAAGATATCTTGAAATAAATAAGAAATCTTTGGGGAGAGTTAAGAACACAATGTTTTATTTCATGAGAATATTTATTTAACAAAATATGTATTCTGATTTTTCAAATTATATTATTTAATTATTAAATTTATTTGTTGAATTTTGAATGAAATGTCTCTCCATAGTTGATGTCCTACAGTGAGAATAACTGGACTATTAATAGATAAACGTTGATACACTGCAAAAAGACAACAAAGATATTTACACTGTCTTTAGTGTAAATATCTTTCCAT
Organism: Poecilia mexicana; assembly: GCF_051168715.1. Classification (NCBI taxonomy): domain Eukaryota; kingdom Metazoa; phylum Chordata; class Actinopteri; order Cyprinodontiformes; family Poeciliidae; genus Poecilia; species Poecilia mexicana. The sequence goes on from NW_028263384.1 coordinate 29,303,739, forward strand.
GCATGAAATAAGACAAAAATATCTCAATATCTTGTTTTAAGTCAATGATTCCTTAATATTGATTTAAAAAGTTCCAATTTTATTGATAGTTTATTTCATTAAGATGTTTTTCCTCCATTATAGGTAAAATAATCTGCCAGTGGAACTTGTTCTTTTTGTGAATATTCAAGAATAATTTTCTTAAAACAAGTCCTACATCTTGCTGAAAAGTTACTTTTAAGTTAATTTTGTCTCATTTCAACTGTACTAAAATATTTACACTAGACAAAAATACTTGGTAAGATTTTGTGTTTTTGCAGTGAATTTGTTGAACAAAGCAGTTGAGTTGAAAACCAAACGCAGCTCACTCTGGAAACGTTATATATTTCCAGAAACTTACAGTATATTAAGGAATTACAGCCAATTAGGAGTTTTTATTATTATGAACATGTTTGTTTTCCTGCAGGTGATAAACCGTGGCCTGCTGCTGGGAGCTGTGGGAGCTGCTGCCGGCGGCTTCTATCTGCTCATTAAAAATCCTCCAGACATCAACAAGCTCGCTATCACAGCTGAGAAGATCTGGAACAAGATGGCCGCCCTGAAGACGCCGCCAAGTGTCGGCGCCGCCTCTCGGATCTGATGGACAGGAGCAGCGACGGAGCCTCAGAACGTGGGAACGAACTGAGCGGCGTCCAGATTTAATTACTAAATCTTATAATGTCTGGAGCAGCAGCGGACTTCAGATTAGGATGTTTCAATTAAACCAAATGAACAGATTTCATCTTTATGTAATATTAAAATTAGTCCTTATTTTTATTTGTCACAATACAATTCTGTACATTCGTGTGGATTTATGTTTTTTTTTAATTATTTGTAGATCTAACAGCCATATAATATGCTTAAATTAAGTCCAAAGTTAAAAATGATGTGAAAAAAGTTGTTTAATTGACAGAACAGCGTGAACAGTTATCGAGATCTAACCAGTTCATCTGATTCTGACGTGTTAAAAGATTATTTCCTTTATTCTAAAACTGAAACCAAAGTGTAACTTCAAAAGATGCTGAACATTCCTCATTTTAATCATTTATTTTTCACTGAGCTATTCTCATAAAATTACTACCTTAATATGCTAAAATACTACCTTATTCTAACAGTTTTATGGCTTTGTTGTGGCATTGTTACTTTTTCTCATTATTAAAAAAATTTTCTCATTACAACATATAAGAATATTATGACTTCTTGTTTTATTATGGCTTTACTTTAGTATTATTGTGAATCTTTCTCACATAATTACAATTTTATTGTTATTTCAAGTTTATTATTCTAATATGAATTTTATTCTCGTATTATTGCGTCTTTATTCTTGGATTATCACAACTTTTTCTCCTATTTTTACACCTTTTATCAGGTTAAGTTACATTACCTGAACAAAGGTGTAAAAAAAGTTGTTTCAAGAAAGATATGATTTTATTCTATATTATGATGTTTTTTCTTATCATTTTTCTTATATTTATCAATATGACGTCCAACTTTTTTCCCACATTTTGATTTTGTGACAACTTTATTCTTGAAATATTACAGTTTTACTCTTGATTTTTTTCTCATCATATCTTTTTCTCTTATTTCAACTTTGTTAAGGTAATACTATTCTCATGTCATTGAAAATTTGTTGTATTTGATTTTAATGTCATACGACTTTATTTTCGTAAGATGATTTTATTCTCAAAAATTTGTGGTTAACATCAGTTCAGCAGCTTCTGCCTCAATACATTAAATAAAATATATAACCGCTGCTAACAGCAGTTAGCAGTGGATAAATAGTTAAAATGCACAACATTAATAACAGTTAAAAATATATCAAGTATGTGTTAAATTATAAAAAACGCAGACCTGATCCTAAAAATACAGACAACAGAAAAAAGGGGCTGTCGGTTACAGGTTGCTATGGTAACCACCAACTGCCAAAAGCATCTTCACTTCATACGCCAGTAAATGTCTGAAGACACAACTTGTTGACTAAATAAAATAAAAACAAAGAATAAACAAATTTTGACAAACTTCCCATTTATAATATTGTTCAAATATTGTTCTATTATCCTGTCATAGTAGGTATAATTTGACAAAAATCAGAAAATTTTATGAGAATTTTTGTGTGATTTCCTGGTTTCAAACTCAAACATATTGAGTAAATAAACATGCAAAACTCTTCGATACTCCATTTAACTTCACACTCTTGAGCCTTTCCCCCAAACATTAAAAAACAAAGAGGCCACTCTGTCATTCAGGTCCACAGTGAAAAGGGATTTTATTAGACATGGAGATCCATTCATTATATCTATTCATAGCTGACACCCAGGAGGTTATGAGCGCAGTGTCCCACCCTGATCTCATCTCCTTTTGCCTAATTAAACTCCTGTAATCCTCACACATATTCTCACCAAATGCCACTTCACAGTGTCGACTCTCATCGCACTAGATAATGAGATGAAGTACACAAACCTGCTCGCTTAAAATAGAGTCTCTTTTCTGAATCCACATACAGTAATATGTATTTATGGTTAAGAAACTAAAGCTTTATTTTTCATCTTCTATACACACTTGCAGTTGGGTACCAACCAAAATGTATCATCATAAATCACAAGCTGACCCGAACTTTGCTGTCCTCTTAACCTGCAAAAGCAAAGTATTACCAAGTATTACCAATATCTGAATTCACTTTAAATAAGACAAAACTAACTTACTTGTAACTTTTCAGCAAAATAAAGAGGCCTGTTTTAACTTAATCCATCCTTAGTATTGATGAAAAAGTAGTAGTTTCACTGGCGGATTATTTCACTTATAATTAGAGGTACCCAATACGGATTTAAAGTTTTATCACAACACTGCAAAAACAGAATATCTTCTGGAGTATTTTTAGTCTAGTTTCTAGTGGAAATATTTTAGTTCACTTGAAATAAGGTAAAAGTAACTTTTTAGCAAGACATATGAGCTTATTTTAAGGAAATAATTCATTAATATTGATGAAAAAGTGTTAGTTCTGTTGGCAAACATTTTTCACGTGTTATGATTTATCTGCCAAAGGAACTGGTACTTTTTCCACCAATATTAAGGAATTATTTGATTTAAGCAAGTAAATAATCTTGCTGAAAAGTTATTAAGTTTAGTCATATTTCAAGTGTGCTTATTTGCACTAAAAAGTAAACAAAAATACTTGGTAAAATTTTGTATTTTTGCAGTGAATATTTGTGGCAATAAAAACCATTTATTACTTTTTTTAGGTAACTCTGACTGCATGGCCCAGCAATCAAAGCCTCACAAACACAAATACTGCTCCTAAAAACATTCAAAACTTTCCATTTGTAATACACTAAGCTTTTACACAGTCCAGTTAAACTCCATTTAATAATATTTTCAAATTAAATTTTTATTTATGAAACAAAATTATTATGATAAGAAATTTATCACAATAAATAAATGAAACAATATAATAAATGGGAAAATGTCTTGTTATAAGTGAAATAATCTGCCAGTGGAACTAGAACTGGGTTGCTAGGTAACGGGGCTGGGCTTGGCTGGTGTTGCTAGGTAACAGCGCAGGGACAGGTGATTTGAAATAATCTGCCAGGAGAACTAGTACTTTTTTGTCAATATTATGAATTACTTACTTATAACAAGCTCCTATGTTTTGCTGAAAAGTTAGTTGTAATTTAGTTTTGTATTATTTCAAGTGTACAAAAATATTTTCAGTGGAAACTAGACCAAAATTACTTGGCAAGATTCCGTGTTTTTGCAGTGTAAATACTGAACATAGTAGCTGCGTTTCCGTTGATAATTGTGCAAATTGGAATCACTGAAATAAATTTGCTTATTAGAAACACATCAATCTCACAAAAAAAAGTTTTGCACTAGGATGAGGTGGTTTCTTTCGGCTTTTTAGAAATTAGTGTATTTCACAAAACTGTAATGGAAAAACTTGTTTTGCACGTGCTCAACAACCGGACGTTACTACTGGAGGAAATTAAGGAGACAACAGGAAGTGGTTGGAGGATGATGGTCCGTCTAGGCCTGTCACAATAACACATTTTGCTGGACGATAAATCATCCCAGAAGTTATTGCGATAAACGATAATATTATTGTTTTGATACCATTTTCAAGTAATAATAAGGGTAATTAAAGATCATTAAGATTTAAATTGTAATGAACATTTAACATTGGAGTTGGAAGACATTTTAAATATCCAAAATAAATAAACAAAACAGAAACAACAAATAAAATTAATTATGAAAACAAAAGTATCCCTCAAAAGAAGGGCTAACTGAGACCAAAACACTAAACTGAAGATTTTTTATCATCCACTTTTTGCTAAAAAGAGAGAAAATAGAAAAACAATAAATCATGTAAATGGAAATTATTGATATCATTTTTAATTTATGATGCGTTTAATTGATTATTGCGACAGGCCTAGGCAGCATGTTTTTTCATGACTTTTTATGAACAAACTTATTCAGCTGTGATTTTAATCCCGTTTCTCATTTAACTTAAACATCACAATTGCAAAATTGTGTTTTTCCGGCATTAGTGTTGAATGTTGACAAAGTTTTGAGCTGATTTGTAACAGAAATGCAGCTACTCTCCCACACACTGCATGACATAAAACTAGTTAATCAACTATGCAATTACCTAATATCACCACAGCTGATGTCTAATGAGGATGTTGCCTCCTGTTGGGTATTTACAGTCAGTTGTAAAAAGTCTGGGGCTGCGTTCAGACACAGAAACAGCCGTGGAGGTCAGGTGGGATTAGTTTGGCGTGGAACTGCATGTTTGGTCATAAGGCATTACCAAGAGGTCAAAGGTCACAGCGGCCTCACTTGGATGACGTTCACCTGCGAGGAATCTCTGGCCTTGGAGGTGACGTCAAACTGCTGGAAGTTGTCGCTGGTGATGATGAAGACGATGGAGGAGGAGTTGAAGGTGACCCTCTTCTTGGGCCGGTCCCTGGAGTCGCAGGCGCTGGAGACGACAATGGGGCGGATGGGGCGCTCGGCGGGCGTCAGCGGCCGCTCTTTGAGGTTCTGCTGCAGCCAGGAGATCTTATGGAAGAGCCGGGAGCAGAGCAGCTGCAGGAAGTAACGCCGGAACTGCAGGAAGACGAAAACATATGATGACAATGATCAGAGCCAAAAATTACACTCAAGTAAGAGTAGCAATACTTCAACATATTTTTACTCAAGTAAAAGTAAAAAGTAGCAAGAAATTCCTCAAGTAGGGGTAAAAAAGTATTTGAGTATTTGGTAGAAAGTCTACTCATGTACCGAGTGACCCAACAAATTATCAATCACTTCATATTTAAAACTTGCATCATCAGACGACTAAAATATAAAGTTAAGTGGAAATTTTAGTATTTTAAGGACCAAAATGACAATAATTCTTACAAGTAACAAAAAAATAAAAGAATCTTCCCAAATCAGTTTCTTCCAATAAAAACATTATGAAACTTTAACAAAAAACTGCAGTGGGTAGAAAATCCAGAAATTTTACTCCAATTAGATTAGTGATGCTTCATAATAAAATGACTGAAGTAAAAGTAAAAAGTACAGCGTAGTAGAAAGACTCCTAAAATGTAACTACTTACTACTCAACTCTGATGACGCCAGTTCTCACTTGTTTAGCCATCGATATTTAACAACGTTTATATTTCAGAAAACGAACTTGCATTATTTTCCCATCACTCCAAAAATACAAAGTCTTACCAGTAATTTTGGTCCAGTTTCTTGTGTAAATATCTTAGTACACTTAAAATAAGACATAACTTAGCATGGTAAAATCCTCTTTTTAAATATAAAATCATTCACCAGCTTTTATGTTATATGTATGTATTGTATTTAACTAAGTTAATGTAATAATTTTTAATTAGTTAAAAATGACAATAGTTCTTGACGTGTGACAGAGCTTTATAAGCAAACAAAGACAAAGAACAGTTCTCATTAACTGAAACTTGAGTCCTACAGTTCACGGCATAGAGCCGTTCAAAAGAATCGAATCGTTCTTGAACAACACATTTTCCTCTGATCACATAAATAATCCAGTTGTTTTCTTTTCATCGATATCTTCAGTTTTTCTTTTGAGTGACCCAGTTTTAAGCCATTTATCCATCATTATTTCAAGCTAGCTATAGCTAGCTGTATGCGTCGCACTTTGAGCTGACGTCACAGGACATAAACGGTGGTTACGTGCAGTACCTTGCGGACCACTAGGGGCGCCCGCGGACCGCCAGAGGTTTGAGAAAGACCGCCTACAAACCTTTCTACTCATGAACACGTAGATGACGGGGTTGTACGCCGTGCTGGACTTGGCGAAGAAGGACGGGATGATGGCCACGGTGGGAGAGACCATGGCCTTCCTGCCGAACGCCTCCATCATGGAAACCACGGCGTACGGCGTCCAGCACACCAGGAAACAGGAAATCATCAGTAGGAACATGGCCGCCACCTTCTTCTCGTAGCGCAGGATCTTTATAATCTGGACCGTCTGCAGGTCTTGGAGTGAACGCAGCTGCAGAAATTAAAAGAAAGAGAAAATTAAGACTTTAATATCTTCAGCTGCAAATCTGAATTATGAGGTGTTGAATTCAATTCCAGTTTGGAAATCTAATTTATTTTTGTTTGCAGACTGACAATGGAAATCATCACATCGATCAGGGATGTCCAAAGTGTGGTCCAGGGGCCATTTGTGGCCCTTAGACTAATTTTGTGCAGCTCCCAACTATAATTCAAAAGTGATACAAATTTGGCCTGTAGATGTAGACTTTTAACTTGCAATCACGATAAAAAAAAATGTTATCAACATAATTTTCTTACACAAAAAAATGTAAAGTACAACATAAAGTATTTGTTTTTGTTAAACAAAGTTACAACTGAATTTATCCAGAGACTTTAATTGAAAAGCCAACTTTGCTGCAACCAAATCAGCTTTTATTCCTTTTTAAACTTGGATAAATACAGCAAATGTCTGGAGAGAAAGTGACCCAAATCCTGTTCTAATTACTGAGAATAAATTTATTCAGTCAAACCCAAAAGAAACTGAAAACTAGATATTTCTTTTATTCAGCAAACATGCAAAATTAAAGAAGTAGTAAAGAAATTCTGAGTAATCTTTTCTGAGCTCCAACGGTCAAAAGATACGAGTAAAAACATGTTGAAGTTTTGGCATTAATTAAACTTTCTAAAAGAAACTTAAACATTTCTAAAATTCAAATGCTATTCTAGAACATCGCTGATATTAATCAGAAAATGTCTGAGTTCTTAGGGAAAATGTAGTTGTATTAGACCTGGAATAAATATCAGGCTACTTTATTTTTTTTCTTTTCAGTCAACAGTTTTGGCCAAAGTTTTGAACTTTTGAACATCTGGGCTTTTCTAAAACGGTTTCATTCTGCTTGTGTCGTTTGTACCTCAGTCCTGGTGGACGGTTTAGCCTCCAATGTGTTTCTTTCCATCCTTGCATCAACTAGGACCAGTTTCCTTGTCCTCCACATCATGATTCTGCCACTACCAGAATCCCAAGACCATCATATTACTTGAAATTGGTTTAAAAACAATATTATTCTTTATTGCAATAACTTCTGAGACTATTTATTATTAGTTATTGCAACAGGTACATTAAAGAGACTGTCTTAGAAAAACAGACAGAGGGTTCTTCAAATTTGCTGCAGTACAGACTGCTACAGGAGATCTTTGAAGAATTTTCAATTGATATGAGTCACGTTTAATTTTGCTTTGAATTTTAATTTGAATTAAAAAATGAGCTTCTGTAATCATTTAATAACCGTTTTTAGTGGTTTAATTCATGACATTTATTTATTTTTTCTCCATTTCCATGTTAGCGATCTGCTGCTCTCCAGGTCTTCAGACGCCTGATGGGTTTTTCTGTGTCTGGAAAAGCAGGCCAGCTGCTCTGGAGTGAAATCTCTGCAGCGTTCAGAGTGTTTTTGGGGTTTTTTTCCTTTGAAGATTTTTCCGGATCGCCGTGAAGTGCGATGAGTCTCCTCTCAGGCTTCGGCGCCGTTCTGGGAATTTTCTGCAGCTTGAGTTCGGGGGTCTCAGAGGAGGGAGCTGCTCACACCTCCCGCAAGATGGTGAATATTTAAGGGAGGAAACTGTGATTCACAAAGACATGTGGGTCACTTGAACTGAATTAAGACTGGTTTTCTCTTTTTTTTACATGCAGATTTAATGTAATGAAAGAAATCTCCACAAGAGTCAGAAAGAGTCAGCATAAAAAAATCCATAATTGAGTCCATGTTTTCAAAGGAACATCTTAACCTGAGGGTATATCAGGTAACGTTTTCAATCTGAGCTCACTGTGGGAGATACTAAAGCAGAAGTGATGAAATGAACACAACGAAGTGGAAATGCTATCCGAGCGCAAACAATGAAAGGAGTTGACCTAGAAGACGTGACATTTAAAGTCGTTAAACAAATCAGGGCGATAGGAAGTGATGCGAAGTGGTATTTGTGCTTCAGGAGTCTAAAAACTGACCACAGCTTATGAGCACTAAAGGTTTGTTATTTATGTTTTTTATCTTTACGTGTGAGTCGAACTGACCTGGAAGTGAAATGTCTGGTGATGAGTATATTTTGTCTTTGGGTCAAATGGCTCTCTGCCCTGGGTGGCAAGACATGAAGGGCAGCAAGAGGCAGAAAATATCAACCCAATCCGATTTTTCTGTTGCTTATTTTAAGTGGGATCTATTACACTTCCTTGAACAAGTTAGGATAATTCAATGGCCTAAACAAAACATATTTTTTCCACAGAATCATCCCTAGATACTGAGATTTTTGTCAGAATGAGTCGTTTTAGGGTCTCTTGTCACTTTAAATCCTAGTAAGTTGCTGCCAGCCTCGAGCCCCCAACTCAACATTTACACTCGCACCTGAAAACGGCTGCAAACAGATACGAAGCTGTACAACCGTACATCTTTGAAAATCAGAAGTGGAGCCTCCTGTATAACCAACAAGAATGCAGCAGGTGGTTTCTGGATTTTAAGTCAATAACAAAACACTTGTCTTTTTCCAGCTGCCATTGTACAAAGTAAACAGAGGTAAAACCAGCTGACCAAACATGCTGGAGTTCCATTTGGGTCACTAGGTAACAGATGGAACTCTGCCGGGGTTGCTAGGTAACAGTGCAGTGCCTGTTGATTTGTGACTTGGCAATCTGGAGGTTTTTGAAACGGCTAATTTTCCAGACACGGGTATTTTTTTAAGTGCTTGGTTTGTTTTTAGAATCAGTTGAGACCCAAATGGAAGTACAAAAAAAATGTGAATTTTGGATAACCGGCGCCTCCCTGTGGTGTGCCCAGTGGAAACATTGTGATAAATTATTGCAGTGATTAATTAAATAACTGTTTAAATATTTTTTTAAGTAGTTTGAACCACATTTATACATAAAAAAGTACATATTTAGACTGTTCAGACCACATCTGAATTACTCTATGCCAAACAGAGATTCTGTCAAATAATGTTTGTAATAATTTCAAAGCTTTCTTGGACTATTTTGGATTAAAACAAGCATGGAAAGTGCAACAACATGGTTAATGTTTATCAGTCTATAACTTCAGTTCTTCATGTTTCTCACAAGTTACATAATAAAAAGTTATTTTTAAAGAAGGGTCTTTATTACCAAGGTAAATTTTCTCCCTGCTCTTACTAGTTCTTGTTTGGTTTTGAAAGAGCAGACTTTGCTATACAAGTGTACTTATATAAAGATGAATGATGAGTTTATTTTATATGTTCATTTTCTTTGCATGTAACTACTTTGGTCAAAGCTTCATTCTTGCTCCTTCCTGCTGTTTTGCAACTGTTCATCATTATTTCCCTCGTTTTATTTTAAAGCGTCACACCTGCCGTTTGTCTGGATGTAATTTGGATTATTTTTATTTTTTTCCGCTGTTTGGGATTCTATTCTTTCTGCTTCTGCTCGCTGTGAGCTTAATGACCATTTCAGTTCGGATCTCTCCTGCTGTCTGCTCTGCCAGCTCGGTCCATTATTATCAGATAACATTGTTACAGTGGCAGAATGAAACCTGCTTTAATGAAACACTGCATCCAGCATTGCTATGATGATGAAGTCCTTATCACAACATTTAAACTGGCAGTGGGTGATGATTAACTTTATCGATTAATCAAACATTTTGGTCTTTGAAGATTGAATTTTTGGAAAATTTCCGTTTCTATGTTAATTAAAGTGATCAAATGAGTCGGGATGTAAATATTTCAGGTATTTAACGGTCTTTGCTACTCAGAATTATGAATTAGCTTGCTGTCTTTAGGCTTTTTGTTTTTTGTGTGGTTTAAGTGCTAGAAAATATTGAGGAGCCAGACTTTATTGTCAATTTGTTGGGATTAGAGCAGAAAAGCTTTGAAATGTCAGCTTTAGAGAGCCAACGGTGGATCTGCCATTTCAAAATTATGAATTTAATATGGTTGAAATGTCACCTGCAGGGAGAATTTATTCCAGCAGAGCAGAAGGTTTTTGTAAAACAACAAAAACATACATCCGCAGCCTTACCATTCTCACTGTATAGAGGATGTTGCCATAGCAGTAGACCATGATGCCAACGGGCACGAAGAAACACGCGAAGAGGAAGAAGAGGATGAAGGAGGCGTCGTTTGGGTCTTTGGACGCCCAGTCCAGGGAGCAGCCCAGCTGGTGGATCTCTAGCGTGTAGCGGTTCCAGCCCAGCAGAGGCGCCCCGGTCCAGGCCAGCGAGTACAGCCAGATGTGGGCGATGGCCCGCCACGCCCAGGGGAAGTCCACCACCTGGGCGTGCACCACCCGGATGTAGCGCTCATACGCCAGAGCCGCCAGAGTCATGATGGAGACGATGCCTGGGGGGAGAGAGAGCGGCGACTCAGTGTCTCTTTGCCTTCATCACAGTCGTCATCAAACTTGAAGTTCGGGGGCCAAATCTGGTTTTAACAACACAATCTGGCACAGCCGCCGGCCCTTTAAGAGCGTTCATGATTTTGATTTGGCCCAAAATGAAAATGAGTTTGACGCCCTGGTGTAAACCGGACGCCAAGCAGTCATTTCAGAGCGACTCTTAAAGCTTTTTTAAAGGGGCAGTACGATGTAAAATCTACTTTTCTCAGCTTTACATCATTCTCTCATCAGAAACATACCTGGAGTGTTGCTTTGATTTTTTCATGAATGTTTGATTAATCCTTTCATCTCCATGGAAACCACTCAGCTGTCCAAAACGCCTGGGTGAACGTAGCCCCGCCTTCAAGGCGCAGCTCCACCTCTGAGCTAACGAGCTTCTGCAACTTCCCCACTCAGCTCCTTCAGACTAGCCAGCAGCAATTAGCAAACACCTGGTAGAACTGTGAATCTGCTGAGCTCATAATAGGAGCTACTTCTCAAAAAACTCTGATAAAAAACATTGTTAAAGGGTTAATAGAGGAGCCATGTTGTGATTACTTCCAGAAGGCGCCGTTTTAAAGAGACAGAAGCCCAAGGTGTTAAATATCAAAGTCAAATTTCACAGGCTAAGCTAGCTGAAGCGTAGCAGAGAGTAACAGTGGAGAGCTTGTTTCTGTCAGTGCAGCAGCTTTTATTGTCATCAGATCGTTCCAACTTTTAAAAGAAGCACATCTGAAAGCAGTGGGGCAACTTTAAAACATCGCTGCAACTAACGATTATTTCAGTAATCGATTAATCGTATATACTGACAATTAATCGGATAAAAAAATCAGAAAATTCGGAAGATTTTGCATTTCAGCCTTTTTTACAGAGAATATTAGAAAGATGCAAATGAAAAATCCTTTTTAAATAAGAAAATAAACATTTCATTGTCTAAAATACAACAACATTGCTTTAGTAAACGCTTGATCAATGCTTCTAGAATGTGGTAAGTTCAGCCTTTTCTGCTTAATTCAGCATCAATAGAGTGCAAAGCTAATCTTTTGATTTATACTTTGGCTGAAACTATTAATAACTGGGTAGCAAAAGGTGATTTTTTTTAACAGAAAGTGAACTAGATGAAGCTAAAACTTAATCTTAAATGAAAAATTTGTACATTTTTTGTACAGTTTTGACATAATTCTCAACTAATTGATGATTATGGAATGATTAATCGTGACTAGTCGGGACTAGTCACGATTAATTGTTTCAGCCCTAATTGAAAGTAGATTTTCATCTTGTAAACAGTCGTTTATCTATGTTAGTGTTTCAAAACTGACTAAAAAACTCTTGGATTTTTTAAAATCTTTCTGCTTAAGTAAAAAAGCTCAGCTTTAGTAAAAAGTCTACTGAATCCCAAAACACTTAACAAATAAAACCCATCAGAGTGATACATTCTGAGCATCATTGATGATTATTTCACTAATCGATTAATCACGATTAATCACTTCAGTCCTACTGTAAAGTATATAACTTCCATTTTTTTAAATAAAAACATCATTCGACACCCTTTAGTCAAGAATAAAATCTAGATTACAAAACAAGGAATTCAGAAAAACAAAGAAATCAGAGCTTTTATAAACATGTAGTTTTTTTTAAGATGAACCATCATTACCTCATTTTTTCTTGCAGCTCTTTAATCTGTGTGACCTTGGATCGTAAGACGTTAAGAAAAGATCATTTTCATCTAATTTATGAGTGAACACTCATTAATTTAGTTTAAACTTTCATTATCTTCCAGGTTTGCTTCGTTTTGTGAATGTAGGCCAGAGCAGATTGCCACATCCTGCTGGTGAATTAAGATGTACAGTACGAGAATCGCATCAACTTTGCATCTTTTTGATCTGCAACGTCTCCTGTGACATGTTTGAAATGCAAACATGAAAGATAAAAAAAACAAAAACCAAAGGCGTTGCTGCAGTACTGCGCGCTGACAGAGGCAGGCAGACGTGTTCCTCACATCCTGCAGGCTCACAATGCAATGTCAGCTAAAGGACGGCAGGATGACAGGAGTGGAGGGCAACTGTCCAGCACTCCAACGATGAAAAAGCAACAAAAAACAAAAAAAAGGCTGGAAGGGTTTTTCTAATGAGCTCATCATCACCCAGCCCTCCTCTGGGGCTGCGGGTCGAACGGTGGCGGGAGCCAAAAAGTGCCTGTTCACACTTCATTATTAAATACAGCTCTGCTTATGGTAATGAGTGGGAATGTGTGTCATCCCAACGAGATGTCAGGAGACGCATCTGCACGATGCGATGACCCTTATAGTACAAAAACCAGCAGCTTTTCCTGATAAGGCAACACATTCAGGTTCCTGGATGCTCAGTTTTAACCAAATAAGCTTTCAAGGTCTTTTATTGAGCCTTTTATACATTATTATACATTATAAAGTATAAATAAACAATTCAATTCATTTTATTAAGACAGTAAATATTAGATCTGCACGATGCAGTGACCTCTACAGTTCAAAAACATGCAGCTTTTCCAAATAAGAGGCAAAAAGTAAAACATTTAGATCAGCTTTCCAAGTGTTTGTAAACCTTTTTATACAGTATTAGACATTAATTCAAATAAATAATTCAACTCATTTTTGTTACAACAACTAACATGATGCAATGCTCAATTTTAATTAACAAAGCATCTTCAGCCTCTTTTATACACTATTAGAAATGCATTAAAAACACTAACAATTCAATGAAAATCTGCATGATGCAGTGATCATATAGTAATAATAAAAATGTAGCTCTGTTTTAATAAAAAAAGCTTTACAAACCTTTTTATATAATAAAGAAATAATCAAATTCTTTTGTAAATAAGACGATAAACATTGTCTTGTAATACATTTTAGTCAATTAAACTTTATATATTATGCATGTACTATTTTGGATGGTTGTGGATGTGCGTATATCTTTGACTCTGAAATAAAGTATCCGTCTACTGATTAGGAGTATAATCAATATCTTGTCAATGCTGCCATATTGTAAGGTTTTAATTTTATTCATATAAACTGTGTTTTAATGACATTACTTGATCAATAATAATAACAATAAAAAGCGCTTTTAAAGAAAACATTTTCTCACGGATCGGATGTGTTTTCTCACCGAACAGGCTGTTGCTGAATCCGTCCCAGACGCATGTCGCCTGGCTCCAGATCCACCTGCCTTTGACGCACGACGCAAACGTGAAGTTTATCCCGATGACCGACACCAGAAAATCACTCAAACTTATGTTGACCAGCAGCAGATTGGTGGGCGTGCGGAGCCTCTTGAACCTGCAGTAGAGTAAAATCACCGCCACGTTGTTGCAGAACCCGAACACTCCGATGGTTCCGATGGCGACCGCCAGAAGTTTGTAGGTTCCATCCGCGAACAGGTATCTGTCAGCGCTTCCCTCGGTCTCGTTGGCCGGATTCATCGCGGGGACGCAAACTTGGTTTCCAGCATAGTGAGGCGCACGAGAGGCGAGTGGCAAGGTGCGCTCGAGGAGCCGCGCGCGCCGCTCATTCAAACCAGCAAGCAGCGCGAGCGCTTTTGGATGAAACTGGGTCAATGTGACGAAGTCAAGGTGGGCAAGGCAAGGTGTTTCCTTTCCGCGATACCTTTCAAATTAAAGCGCAGAGTTTGACCCACATGCTGTGTGACGTCAGAAAGGTGTTTCAGATTTGGCTTAAATGTTTCAGATCTTCCTGCAAAGATGGAGATGCACATGTAAAAATGTGGGTGTTCATTTTCAGTCATGTTATTCAGAAATGTTTAATTCACAAACTAAGTATTTAGTTTTCAAATTAAATGTTTAATTAGTAGTTTGCAAACTAAATATTCAGCTTCCACATCAAATATTTAGTTAGGAAGCTAAATATTTTGCTAGCTTACAAACTAAATATTTAGCTTTAAAACGAATCTTTAGTTAAAAAAATTAATATTTAGTTTGCAAAATAAATATTTAGCTACCAAATTAATATTTAGTTCTTAAAATATTTACTTTGGTGACTTAATATTTAATATTTCTTAGTTACTTCTTAACTAATTATTAATTTGAAGGCTAAATATTTAGTTTTCAAATTACATATTTGTAATTTGCTAAAACATCTAGTTAGGAAACTATAAATTTAGCTTTCTGGTTTCCTAACTAGCTAAATATTTAGCTTTCAAACTAAATTTTTAGTTTACGTGCACAATATTTAGTTTGCAAACTAGGATGCGTAACCATAGCAACAACTTATTGTTTTTTTTGTTTGTTTTGTTTGGGTTTTTTTAAACAACAGGGCAGCTGACTAGAATGTCAACAACTCAAATATTTCCTGAACTACAAACCCAAAATCCCAGAAGAGCATGAATCATGACGGGCAGGAATCATGTCCCAGAATCCGTTTCTCTGCTCGTCTTTCTAACCACTGGACCAGGAAGTGACCAAGGAAGGAGCAGCAAAAGCAAATGAGGTGGATTAGCATTTTTTGATGACGGTGTCATTCAGGACATGTTGCTGGGAGATGTTTCCTCTCCTACCTGGAAATGGAGCTGTTAGCATGTCAGGACAGTCATGCGACTGTCGTAGAGTAACAGTCTTGAGTCAGAGGCGTCTTCAGAGTCGTTGCAAGACTGACTGCTACGAGAGATCCATCACAATCCACAGCTTTTTAATGAACAAAGTATTTCTGATTTGATTTGATTTGAAAACAAACAAATCAAATCAGTGGACAAGATTTAACTGGTTGTGTCACTTTCATGAATCTTGATGTATTTTATTAGTTAGCATAAAATGCTGTTTACACCTCAGTATCTTTTATTTTTACTTTAAAATCTGGCAGTGCCGGTCGTCTTCCGTTTCTGACTTGAAACTGATGACAGCTGGAGTGTCTTCATTCTCCAGGCTGTAGCTCCATTTTCTGCCTTTGTCCCATTAAAGACGTAATTACAGCCCACATAATGGGCTTTAAGTGTTTAATTACATGTACCACTTTAACTGCAGGACCGTCTGGGACACTTCAGATCCAATTAAAAGTCAATTCATTAACATCAAGAGCATTTCACAGATGTTTGGACTTGTGTATTACATCCAGTCCAGGTGCAATGTGTCTGTTTTTAATGCTCATCTTCTCCCTGGAGCTTCTTCTCTGTACATGGAAGAATTTAGCCATGGAGTTTACCCAGATAGCACAGAATGATTGAAACAACATTGAATCAATGTCAGCCAGAAACATTGAATCAACGTTGAACGCTGACATTGAAACAACATTGAAAGTGGTCGGTGACTTGTATGTTGAATCAACGTTAGGGTTTCAACCATTACTGACATTATATCAATGTTGATTCAACCATCATCTGTATGTCAACTTGTATGCATACTTGTGTTGATAGTACATTGAATCAGTTATGAATCAATGTTGATTCTACATTATATCAATGTTGAGTCAGCCATCATCTGAACGTGGATCTGCATCCGGATTTCGGTTGATTCTACATTGAATCAATGTTGATTCAACACTCATTTGACTGTGGATCTGCATGCATATTTGTGTTGATTCTACATTGAATAAGTTAGGAATCAATGGTGATTCAACCATCATCTGAACGTGGATCTGCATGCATATTTGTGTTGATTCTACATTGAATCAATGTTGATTCAACACTCATTTGACTGTGGATCTGCATGCATATTTGTGTTGATTCTACATTGAATAAGTTAGGAATCAATGGTGATTCAACCATAATCTGAACATGGATCTGCATGCATATTTGTGTTGATTCTACATTGAATCAATGTTGATTAAACACTCATTTGACTGTGGATCTGCATGCATATCTGTGTTGATTCTACATTGAATCAGTTAGGAATCAACGTTCATTCAACCATCAGCTGAACGTGGATCTGCATGCAGATTTGTGTTAATTCTACATTGAATCAATGTTGATTCAACACTCATTTGACTGTGGATGTACATGCAGATTTGGGTTGTTTTTATATTGAATGAAAACTAAGGATTTATGTACATTTTACGTCTGATAGGTCTACATCATAACATGCCACTAAAAGTTTCTTCACTGGTGTTAAACACTGTATTATTGGCAGATGATGGGTAGACTGTGTACAAAGGTTTAAAAATGACATGGGTTTGATTTAACATTTTATTTAAGAAAAGAGGGACAGATCTTTAAACATATTTGATTCCTTTTTGACTGTCAAAACAACAGTATGTTGTCCACAGAAGAACAGAGTCCATGAAGTTAAGCTTTGTACTGTATGAAGTAGGGAAACAGTACAAGTTGCAGTAACCCCAGTTTGACTCTGGCTGGCGTCACTTTGATTCCTTGTGATGTTTTCCTCTCGTTCTGGCACATAATGAAGCCACTTCTTGACAATTTTGCTGCAGTCCTCAAGAGTCAGCTTTTGGTCAAACTGCAGAGCAACAGCTGAAAAAAATAGTGAGGAAGGTGCCGGTTAGAAATATGATAAACATTTGAAAAGTTCTGAAACACAATGAAAGATTAAACACTGTACTGGTTACAGGTCTGAGAACAAATACAAACCATATAGTTCCCCAAGTACACTTACTGTTAAATTAATATCTTAATCTTTCATTAATATTTATCTTAATGTTTACATATACAACTGCATTTACCCATCAAGCTGCAGTATAGTGTAGGATTTATGATATTGATATTAAATCAATATTTAAAATAAAGGGCTGTTTATCAGAAAACCTAACAATAAAACTCAGGGAGGATCAGGTTTATTTAACACACCAGAGACAAATAAATCGAACAAAAGGTGATTTATAGTGTAGTTGGAAAAATTATAATTTATACAGAATAAACTTCCATCAAATAGCTGGTTCAATCTTCCATCAACTACAAATATTTCCAAATAAGTTGATTAAATTCCTTAAAAAGTGTCTATAAGCTAATAAAGATCCCACACAAGTAACAATAGTCCAGTTCAATTTAACCAGTTACCAATCCAAGGATCAACAGACTGAATCAGTCATTAGCAGGTTTAGTTCAGTGTTTCACCTGCCTTACATGTTAAGTGTTTCCCTTCTGCCTCACCTGGATTGAATCTGTGGATGATTAACAACCTTCTGCACTTCTTGATGGCTGCAGACGGTCATGTAATCATCTAACTCAGCTGTTCTGGTACAGAGGCTCATTTAAGCACATCCCTAAGCATACCATAATAAAAAGTTAAAAACAAGTGATTACTATCACAACAATTTAAAGCCCACCTGGACCAGCCAGCCTTACACTTCCTTGTCCACCACATGTTCTCCCAGACCAAACAATAGGCCCCGCCCTATTTTAAAAACTCAAATCCCACAAAATCTCGCAGGATTTCATACTTAGGCGTGGAGTGGTGGGTAGGATGAAAATAATACAAAAGGAGACATCACCTCAATTATTAAAAATATCCGTTTTGCCCCAAAATAACCAGGATTACTATGGGCACAAAACAATGCCCTTATTTTTCAATAAACACGTTTAAGATCAAAGTAATATTGAAAAACTTACCATAAAAGTGCTCAGCGGAGAATTCAATTCAGAAGCCGGTAGCAAACAAGCCAGCAGCAAAGTGGCTTTTTGGTTGGGACAAACCACAAGTGTAAAATTGGGGAGGTGGACTGTACAACTCCTAGTACAGACTTGTAGATGTTTTTGTGTCAACACATTATGCGCAGTCAGTAATAATATTTACAGACAAGTAAGAAAATGTACAGAAAGGAATCACAACCCACTGTTCTCAACATGTAGTGCTTAATTTGAAACATGATTAACCCCCACCTAGTAATAAAATGTTCTGACCCAGAGCTCAAGGAGGGGGAGGGAAGAAGGAATGAGAGGGGGTAAAGAGGGGAAGGTTGGGAGGAGCGGCTGGGTGGGGGAGGCTTGGGAGGGAGTAGGGGGAGATGAGGAGGTTATGAGGGATGCAACAAACTGCCCAGATTGCACACAACGGTAAATAAACGTTGAATTATAGTTAGAATGGTTGATTTTTGGTTGAGGTCAACAACTGACGGTTGATCAACCATCAAACAACCATCCACCTCCAGCCAAGTAACCAATGTTGAAACTGTGTCATTGAGTCAATGTTGTTTTGTGGTTGAAATCTAATGAATTAAATGCTAATGTCTGATCAACGACTGATCAATGTTGAATCAATGTTGAATCAATGTCAGCTCTTTTGCCACACCCCTTCCCCTCCTCTCCTCCTCATCAGAGCTCTGGGTCAGAGCATTTTATTAGTGAGTGGGGGGTATTACATTCTAAATTAACCTCTGTAAAGGATAGTGGGTGAAGATTCATTTCTGTACATTTTCTTTCTTTTTCATAAAAAAGTCCTACTGACCATTTGAGTGTGATATATTGACACAAAAACATCTACAACTTACTACAAGGAGTGGAGCGGTCCACCCCCACCATTTACATGAGTGGGATGTCCCAAACACACAGCCACTTCGCTGTTGGCTTGTTGGCAAAAGATGTTAATTCAATGTTGAATTGCCATCATGTGCAATCTGGGCAGGCGCAGAGCTATGGGGGGGGGGGGCTTAAATATCTGATTATAGACTGAGAAAGTCTACCGCCTGTTGAGAAAGGTCTATTTAATGTTAAAGTTACTTTCCCTCAATGGAATATATACTAGTCAGTCCCAGTGACCGTTTCACTCACGGTTTAGCCGATGTGTTTCCTGGGTAAAGATCAACCAAAAAACGCAGACCAACCTCCCCGCCCCTCGCTCAACAGTTTCTGGTAGCGCAGGCGATAAACGTCAGGGGCCTGGTGATTTGTTAGGGGTCCAGTAATTAGCCCCGCCCCCCGGCCCAACGCTGACTTGTTCCGCTAGTGAATCTGGGTACAGAACGGAATCACAACTCAGTGTTGTCAACACATAGTGCTTAAGTTAAAACGTGATTAACCCTCACCTAAAAGGGGTTGTGCTGTGGTGGCGCAGGGGTTAAGCACAAACCACAATCAAGGCCTCAGTCCTCAACACAGCTGTCACAGGTTCAATTCCTGACCTTGGCAACCTTTGCTGCATTACCCCCCTTCTCTCATTACCCACTTTCCTGTCAATTAACTATCAAATAAAGGCCACTAGCCAAAACAATCTTTTAAAAAATAAAATGTGAAAAATGAAAAACCCTCACTTAAAATTAAAGTTGTTTCACCCGATTGAGGGATAGATGGGCCCAGGTGGGGGGAAAGAGGTGTGTGTGTGTTTTTGGCGGGTGGAGGGAAGGGGGTTGGGCGTTTGAATGGCAGGCGGTGGTGAGGGGCGCAAAAAACACCTGAACACTTTGATTACTAGTTTTTCCCCAAACCTTATCCTCAAGGCAAACTGACCTGCATGCTTCAGCAAAACCTTGTTAATCAAATGTTAATTAAAATCATGTGTGCTGAATTAGGGAAATGGCTAAAACTTGCAGGGCAGTGTGCCTGGTGCCGGTGCTGAAAAACACTGGATTCGATGTGGCATTTCAATCAATGAATGTTAATTGGCTAGAATTGAATGGTTGTTTGATGGTTGATCCAGCTTCTGTCGTTGACCTGAACCATACATGCAGCCTTTGTGATCATTATTCAACATTAAATTAACATCGTGTGCTATCTGGGTAGTTCTTCCCCAAACCTTGACGTCAATCAAACTGACCTGCGTTTTTTCAGTTCAGCAAAACCCCGTTAATCAGACATCAATTAATATCATGTGTGTTGAATTAGGGAAATGCCTAAAACTTGTAGGGCCTGTAGGACCAGTGCTGAAACACACTGGATTCGACATTGGCATTTCATTTATTTGATGTCAACCACAAAACAACATTGATTCAATGACACAGTTTCAACATTAGTTAATTGGCTAGAATTGAATGGTTGTTTTATAGTTGATCCACCATCAGTTGTCGACCTCAACCAAACATGCAACCTTTGTGATGATAATTCAACATTGAATTAACATATTTTCCAACAAGCCAACAGCGAAGCAGCTGTGTGTTTGGGACATCCCACTCATGTAAACGGTGGGGGTGGACCCCTCCACTCCTTGTAGTAAGTTGTAGATGTTTTTGTGTCAATATATCACACACACAGTCAGTGAGAATTGTTATGAACAAGTAAGAAAATGTACAGAAAGGAATCACCACCGACTATCCTCTACAGTGCTTAATTTAAATGTGATAACCCCCGCTCAGTAATAAAATGCTCTGACCCAGAGCGCTGATGAGGAGGAGAGGAGGGGAAGGGGTGAGGCAAAACATCTGACATTGATTCAATATTGATCAGATGTTGATCAGACATCAGCATTTCAGTCATTAGATTTCAACCACAAAACAACATTGATTCAATGACACAGTTTCAACATTGGTTACTTGGCTAGAGGTGGATGATTGTTTGATGGTTGATCCACCGTCATTTGTCGACTTCAACCAAAAATCAACGATTCTAACTATTTTTCAACGTTGATTTAACATCATGTGCTATCTGGGTAATTACCGTAATTAACTTATGGAGGAATAATGGAGGACTCAGAGCGGGAAGAGGCTCCTGAAACTTTGTCTCTGTGATGACACTGTTCCTTTACTGCAAAAATATTTAAAGTATGGATACAAGCATAAAAATATGCATTCTCACCCCTCAAGTTTGTCATTTTCCCATTAGTCACTTGAATTTCAAAATGGACGCCCAACTTGAGCCTTTCAAACCAATAAAATGTTTCCTCTTTCTATGACTTGTATGAACTTTTGATCCCGTATGCAGACTCTGATTTGATTCCAAACATGTTTATCTACTTTAGTGCAAAAATCTATTTTTCATGACATGTATGGCGGCCATCTTGAAAGCCAAATAATTATCAGTAAATATGATTTTTATGGATCCAATTATGTAAGATTTGATACAAAAAGTAATTACCTGTAAAATACTTACTACTAATGGTGACATTCAGGATGTGTTAAAGTGAACAACAATAAATATTATTTTAGTGCAAGGAAACATTTTCCTTGATGACCATGGCAGCCATCTTGAATTTTTCAAAGAAGAATGCCTCTGAGATCATCTGATTTTGCTGAAATATTAAATTGTCTGATATTCCAGATGTGCTGACAACTGGTCTGATTTTCTGACATTTCCACATTCCTCCGTCGCCTGATGTTGTTCAGAGGGAAACATGTCACAGTGTTGGTGTGTGACCCCATTTCTCTGTGCCTACAGGTTGGTTAGAAATAGCAAATCTTCCTCACACGCACACACACACACACACACACACACACACACACACACACACACACACACACACACACACACACACACACGCACACACACACACACACACACACGCACACACACACACACACACACACACGCACACACACACACACACACACACACACACGCACACACACACACACAGGCAGCAGATAAAGGAGAGCGGGTGGGAAATGTTTTAATTATGCCGCTCTGACTCACCCTGGCGCGGCTCGTTCTCCGTTAAAGGCTTTTCGCTGAAGGTTCAGACGAGGCGCCGATCGGATTTACGTTCTGCTGACGCGTCATTTTCCACCAAGGACGCTCAGAACGAAACGCCACCGCCGCACTCCACTGCTCTGACCGGACCGGGCTTTAACTGAGCCACTGCAGCACAGAGAGGAGCTGACAGGAGACCAGCAGTTAGAGCAGGCATCCAACCAAGCAACCAACCATTCATCCATCCAACCAAGCAACCAAACATCCAACTAACCATCCAACTAACCAAATATACAACCAAACATCCAACCAAGAATCCAACCAAACATCCAACTAACAAACTAACCAAACATCCAACCAAACATCCAACCAAACATCCAACTAACAAACTAACCAAACATCAAACTAACTAAACATCCAACTAACGAACTAACCAAACATACAACCAAACATCCAACCAAGCATCCAACCAAGCATCCAACCAAACATCCAACTAACAAACTAACCAAACATCCAACCAAACATCCAACTAACAAACTAACCAAACATCAAACTAACTAAACATCCAACTAACGAACTAACCAAACATCCAACCAAACATCCAACTAACAAAACATCCAACTAACAAACTAACCAAACATACAACCAAACATCCAACCAAGCAACCAACCATTCATCCAACCAACCAAGCAACCAAACATCCAACTAACCATCCAACTAACCAAATATCCAACCAAACATCCAACCAAACATCCAACCAAGCATCCAACCAAACATCCAACTAACAAACTAACCAAACATCCAACCAAACATCCAACCAAACATCCAACTAACAAACTAACCAAACATCAAACTAACTAAGCATCCAACTAACGAACTAACCAAACATCCAACCAAACATCCAACTAACAAAACATCCAACTAACAAACTAACCAAACATCCAACCAAACATCCAACTAACAAAACATCCAACTAACAAACTAACCAAGCATCCAACCAAACATCCAACTAACGAACTAACCAAACATCCAACCAAACATCCAACTAACAAAACATCCAACTAACAAACTAACCAAACATCCAACCAAACATCCAACTAACGAACTAACCAAACATCCAACTAACAAACTAACCAAACATCAAACTAACCAAACATCCAACTAACGAACTAACCAAACATCCAACCAAACATCCAACTAACAAACTAACCAAACAACAAACTAACCAAACATCCAACTAACGAAACTAACCAAACATCCAACCAAACATCCAACTAACAAACTAACCAAACATCCAACTAACGAACTAACCAAACATCCAACCAAACATCCAACTAACCAAACATCCGACTAACATACTAAGCAAACATCCAACCATCCAACCAACCAAACATCCAACCAAACATCCAACTAACCAAACATCCAACTAATATACTAACCATCCAACCAACCAAACATCCAACCAAACATCAAACTAACCAAACATCCAACTAACAAACTAACCAAACATCCAACCAAACATCCAACTAACCAAACATCCAACTAATATACTAACCATCCAACCAACCAAACATCCAACCAAACATCCAACTAACATACTAACCAAACATCCAACCATCCAACCAACCAAACATCCAACCAAACATCCAACTAACCAGCCAACCATCTTTTAATACATTTTATTCTTCTCTCTTGTCCGTCCATCATCTTTCTCTGCGTCACATTGTGATTATTTTTAGACATTTCTCCTGTGATAGTTGGAACAAAGTCACTGGTGTTAAAACAAACATTTTCTCCTCTAACTAGTCCATCTGATTGTCAGATTTCTCTTTGAGCTTTTCTTCTTCAGCTCAGTTTTCAAATTATTGTTTTTTTCTGAGCCTCTGAGCTTTAAATGTTGGTCGCTTCTTGTTTCCTGTAATCAAATGTCACTTCCTGGTATCGTACAGCCCTTCAGCATGCAAATAACCCACCACTGCTGCTCCCCCTGAGATGCAATTATTGTTACATTAAAGTCACTGTACAGGGAGTTGCCCATGTAATGAATATTTAAGTAACTTTTCACTGACATAAACCTCCACACCGCCGCCATGACAGCCCTCTAATAAGCCAGCCCTGCCATCACACATCTAATTATCACCACTGATATGTGTTTCCTGGTTCTCTGCTGAGGATTCGCAGTTAAACACCACCCTGTCTCTTTGTACGATGAATGGTGTGGGGTTTCCAACAGGCTGTGAAATTAAAGCTCACTTAGTTAAACACAGAGTGTCACAGCTGCAGGCAAAATAAGACGGACTAGATGGTGTTTAAATTCTAATTGGAAGGCAATTTAAGTCAAAAGCTTTTGTGGCAGAGTGAATATAAACAAGCGGTTAAAGATGTGGGTGAGGGAGACTGAGACCAACAGAGTGACTTAAATTATTTTGTTTTTACAAATGAAGTAAAACAAATGTTATCACATTTAGATGCTTCAGTATCGCAGCTTATTTCTTGGTACAGAAAACATGCAGTAGGTCATAAAACAAATTTTGTTTTAACAAAATGTTAAAAGTTTTTAAATTCTCGATTATTTTCATCTAGCAAGATGAAAACATGAGACATTTTGTTTTTACAGTTACTCATGGATCAACAGCAACATTTAGAGAGGAAAAAGCGCTACTTGTCTCGACAGCAAAAGAGTTTATATAGAAGTCCGCAAAATACCGCTTTTATTTTGATAGTCCACTTCCACTTATCAGCAGTCTAATTTGGATAGTAGCTAAATATTTAGCTTCTACCTAAATATTTATTTAGCAAGCAAAATATATGACTAGTAACCTACATTTAGTTTGTTGCTAACTAGATATGTAGCTTGCTAGCTACATATTAGCAAGGTAACTAGTTTTAAAAATATTTAATTTGGAAACTAAATATATAATTTGTAGCTAAATATTTAGATTATAAACCAGATATTTAGTTTGCAAATAAAATATTTAGCTTCCTAACTAAATATTTAATTTTCAAGCTTTATATTTTGTTTGTAAACAAAATAATCAGCTTGTGAATTAAATATTTATTTAGAAACTATGACATTTATAAATGTATGAATAACACTGTGAAATATAATTTAGATAGCAACCTAAATTTAGTTGGCCGGCTAGCCTGCTGCTAACTAAATATGTAGTTACATATTTAGCTATTAAATATGTAGCTAGTAAGCTAAATATGTAGTTTATTAGCTACATATTTAGCTAGCAGCATGCTAGGTAGCTAAATATGGTGCTTCTTAGCTACATATTTGGCTAACAAGCTAATATTTAGTTAGCAGACTAAACCTTTAGCTAAATATTTTGTTTACATTTTAGATTACAAACTAATCTAATGTAAACAAAATACAAAATATTTTTACGTATTAAACAAAATGTTGTATTCAAAGTACAAAATTTGTTAGTATTTTGTTCACAAACAAAATATTTAGCTTGTGAATTAGCTATTTTGTTAGACATTGTGATGTTTATAAATGTAGGAATAACATGAATAAACTATCACTTTGAAAAATGAACACCCAAATAATTTATTTTAATGTTTTTATTGTGTAACTTTTCTACCAACTACTAAATATCAAAATGTCCTTAGTTTTTCACTGACAACATTTCCTTTTTTGTGGTACCTGTATAATAATAAAGTGCTGCTAACACATTAGAAACATTGGATTTATTAATTTTCACAATAAAAAGTTAAATGTTTTTCATTTTCCAAGGCTGAAGTGAATCAGTAGCTACAGACAATTGCTGACATTCGTTCTCCCAGTTACGTTACTTTTGTTTACGTCAGCCCAGAGCAAACCAGCGACCCCGTTTCTCCGTGGTTCCACAGACAGGACATTGTGCAGGCATGTGAAAAACATTTCATTTGGCTTCATTTTATAACCCTGAGCCAAGCATTTTAAAGGAGCAGGTCATGCATTCTGTTCAGGCAACCTGGAATATGTGAAATAACAGAAGAGGAAGGAGAGATGTTTCCTCAAGTAAAAACAGGCTGGAAGGAGAAACATTCCTTTGCAGTGAAATGTGAGCTGTGTGAGAGGGACTTTAAACGTGTTTGGTTAAATCAGAATACATCCACATTTATTTATTTCTGAATGCAGAAAAGCTTTAAAGAATAAAAACTTTGGTTGGCACTTAAAATGTTGTTTTTAAGACAAAAACTCAGCATGATATCCTCCAGCTCACAGTTAACTAATGAGCAGCTTTACAGTGGAAACAGGAGTGTGTGTGTGTGTGTGTGTGTGTGTGTGTGTGTGTGTGCGTGCGTGCGTGCGTGCGTGCGTGTGTGTGTGTGTGTATCACTGATG
Organism: Poecilia mexicana; assembly: GCF_051168715.1. Classification (NCBI taxonomy): domain Eukaryota; kingdom Metazoa; phylum Chordata; class Actinopteri; order Cyprinodontiformes; family Poeciliidae; genus Poecilia; species Poecilia mexicana. Next base: position 29,330,470 of record NW_028263384.1, read on the forward strand.
GTAGTACGAACACTGCAAAAACATAAAATCTAACCAAAGTGTATTTGGTCTAGTTCTATTAGTTCACTTGAAATAAAACAAAATTAAACAAGTAACTTTACAGGTTTGAGCTTATTTTTAGTAAGTAAATCCTTAATACTGATTTTTTTTAAAAGTACTAGTTCTTTTTATTATTTCACTTATAAGAAGGCAAAGCTTGTTTTGTTATAAGTGAAATAATCTGCCAATGGAACAGGAACTTCCTTCTCAGTTTTAAGGAATAATTTGCTTAAAACAAGCTCCTATATCTTACTGAAAGGTTACTTGTGTGCTAATTTTGTTAAAATACTTCCGAGTTCATTTTACTCTCTTAAAGATGAATTTCTACATTTCTATTAAACAGTCTTGAAATAAGTTTCTTTTTCTTCCAGGTCCATCTCTAAATCATCCGTGTAAGGATTCTGGCCCCTGGCTCTCTAAACAGCGAACATTTTAACTGATTTCCCAGTGAGAGCTTAGCGTAAAAGCCTCTTGAATTACATTTGGACCACATTCATGGCCGTCACAACCAGCGGCTGCTCCGTTCTCCAAATGACAATAACAAACATTGTGCCAGCTCCTCTGAATGGCTGCCTGCCACATCGGCCCCACTCTGCATGGGATTAACAGAGCAGATGATGTCAACTCTGGAAGTGGATGAGGCTGAAACATATAGATTTGCACAGAAATTATCCCCCTTTTATTGCAGCTAATATTCTTTAATGTCTTTTAAATTGAGAGCAGAATGTAAATTTGTTCTGCGTTTGTTGTGAAAACATTTGATCCTGATTCTAGCTGTGATGAAACTGTCATTCCTCTTCACTGTCACTGCAGAGTGTCTTTGAGAATTAGCCGAAGGAGCTCAGCTGTCAGTCTGAATTAAAACTTTGCCATGTCCTGATCTGTGCTGCATCTGTCGCTGACGTGTGAAAGATGCAGCCAAGGTTGTTCCAGATGTGAGCAAAAGATTCAGCAAGTTGCTGTCTCTGCTGGAGAAGTTTTCTACAACCGCTGATGGTCCGTCCGTCCATCCATCCTTTGTTCAAATTTGCTTAGGCTACTGCAGCTCAAAATGACCCAAATCCCTTTTTTTGCTACCTGAGTTGGGTAACTAGTTATATTTACTTGAGTAACCTTTTTGAAAAAATCATACTCATTTTTACTACTAGTTGAGTCTTTTTATTATTAAGTATCTCTACTCTTGAGTAAAACTTCTGGATTCTTTATTTTCTAACATGTTTTAACCAAAAGTCCACCAGACACACACCTGCAGTTTTTGTTAAAGTTTCATTGAAAGAAACTGATTTGGTAAAATATTTATTTTCCATGACTTCTTTTCTATTCTTTGTTACGTATCTGAATTGTTGTCCTTTTCGTACTTAACATTTCCACTTAACTTAATATTTGGTCCACCTATTGATGTTATTTTTAAATGTTAAATGATTGATAATTTGATCAGTTACTCAGTAGACTTTTTACTTTTTTACTTGAGTAATTTCGTGGACGGCCACTTTTTACTTTTACTTGAGTAAGAATATGTTTAAGTACTGCTACTCTTACTTCAGTACCTGTTTCTTATCTTTTCATGACAGTCTGAACAACACAAATCAACACAAATCAGATTTGTGTTTATTAGATATGATGCTTTAATCATATTAGTTCATTTGACTGGAAAGCTAAGATCCGTCTGGTCTTTACTGTCCAATTCGTAATTGTGCCCTATTCTGTCAGAAACAACCCCAATATGTGACAAAATATTAAATGAAAACTTACTGTAGCATCACCAGGGTTTAATAGTTTTTGGTTTTTCAATTTAGTTTTGTTTTAATTCATTGTGATTTTTTTGTTTGAGTGTGTTTGCCAGTTTTTATTAGCTATTCCATCCATCTTCTTCCGTTTATCCAGGATTGGGTCGCGGGGGCAGCAGCTTCAGAAGGGAGGCCCAGACTTCCCTTTCCCCAGCCATTTCTTCCAGCTCCTCTGGGGGAACCCCAAGGCGTTCCCAGGCCAGCTGAGAGACATAGTCCCTCCAGCGTGTCCTGGGTCTTCCTCGAGGCCTCCTCCCGGTGGGACGTGCACCAAGGAGGCGTCCAGGAGGCATCCTTGCCAGATGCCTGAGCCTCAACTGGCTCCTCTCGATGTGGAGGAGCAGCGGCTCTACTCTGAGTCCCTCCCGGATGACCGAGCTTCTCACCCTATCTCTAAGGGAGAGCCCAGCCACCATGCGGAGGAAGCCCATTTTTGCCGCTTGTATCTGTGATCTCGTTCTTTCGGTCATGACCCAAAGCTCATGACCATAGATGAGGGTAGGAACGCAGATCAACCGGTAAATCGAGAGCTTCGCTTTTTGACTCAGCTCCCTCTTCCCCACGACGGACCGGTACAGCGCCCGCATCACGGCAGACGCTGCGCCAATCTGCCTGTCGATCTCCCGCTCCCTTCTTCCCTTATTCATGAACAAGATCCCCAGATACTTAAACTCCTCCACTTGGGGCAGGGCACCCCCACCCCCGACCCGGAGAAGGAACTCTACCCTTTTCCGGTTCAAGACCATGGCCTCGGATTTGGAGGTACTGATCGACCAGGACAAAAACCACACTGCCCGATGAGCTTTTTAACCACCTCGGCGACTTCGTTCCCAGAGATCGGAGAGCCCGACCCAGAGTCACCAGGCTCAGCTTCCAAAATAGAAGCCATGTAGGTGGAAGTGAGGAGGTCTTCGAAGTATTCTGCCCACCGACCCACAACGTTCCGACTCGGGGTCAGCAGCACACCATCCCCACTACAAACAAACAGTGTTGATGCTGTACTGCTTCCCTCTCCTGAGACGCCAGATGGTGGACCAGAATCGCCTCGAAGCCGTGTGGAAGTCTTTTTCCATGGCCTCTTAAAACTCTTCCCACGCCCGAGTCGCATTCTGCTGGAGATGAGAGTTAAAGCTACGTCTCACAGGGGACTCCACCAGACGTTCCCAGCAGACCCTCACTACATGTTTGGGCCCGCCAGGTCTGACCGGCTTCCTCCCCCAACACAGAGCCAACTCACCACCAGGTAGTGGTCAGTGTACAGCTCTGCAGCTCTCTTCACCCGAGTGTCCAAGATACGGGCACAGAGCCAATGATACGATGACAAAATCGATCATCGAACTGCGGCCTTGGGTGTCCTGGTGCTAAGTGCACATATGGACTGATGCCTGAACATGGTGTTCGTGATGGACAATCCATGACGAGGACAGAAGTCCAACAACAGAACACCACTCGAGTTCAGATCGGGGGGGCCGTTCCTCCCAACCACGCCCCTCCAGGTCTGTCTGTCTTTGGTTCGTTGTTCGTTGGGTGCAATATTCAAAAAGTAAAAGTATTTTGGTTATACTGATTGGGTAATGAATACTAATCAGAAGGTACCATTTAAAAAAAATAAATAAAAACTGGTGTTTTCTCCCAAATTTTGTGGACTGACAAACTGATGTAAACTGCTTGTGTGTGGAAAATAAAATACATTTCACATCGGTTCAAACAGCTAATAAATAGATTTATAAACACATGAAGTATATTGTGTATATATAATTCAGTAAGTTTTAGTTAATGTTATAAACACATGATACAGTTCTAGTTATAGCTTTTCCCCATTAACAAAAACTAACGAAATAATAAAAAGTAAACTGAGAAAACATCCATTAACTGAAATAAATAAAAACGTAATTAACTATAATAACTTTGCTCTGTGCCAGAAAATCCTCTAGAAACTGTTTTAATTTAACTCGGGGTTGACGTTAGCACCAAGGACGTCCAGAATTAAAACACTAATCACTGAGAGGCAGATTGGATTCCCACTTCCACACGTGCAAAAAGGCAACTTAATTACGGCATGTCGGCTGAAGCTGAGCAATAATCTTTCAAATGGATTCAGACGAGAGGCCTCCGGATTTACACTCTAACCTTTGTGGTGAGTCTCCATTGGGTTATGAATAATTCATTATGCTAAACCGTGTCTTGTTCTCCCAGTAATTGGATGAGATTCAGTTGATTGTGTGTGTGTGAAGAAGCGTAACGTTGGAGGGGTTCAAACTGAACACGGTGCGCGCCGTGGCGAAGGATATCACTGAGTCCCAGAGAAATGTTCCTCTCACCCGGGAGGTCGACCTCCTGGGCGGGGCACGGGTCCAAAAGGGTTTTGCTGTCAGACGCAGATTATGTGCTTGATTGAGCAAACAAATCCTGGATATCCTGGTGAAATAAGTAGAAGTTGACTGCAAAAATACTAAATTTTACCACCTAGTTTAGTGAAAATATCTTGGTCCACTTGAAATAAGACAAATTAACATAAAGGTAAAATACAGAGGCTTGTTTTCAGTAAATAATTCCTTAAAATTGATGAAAACGTTAACAGATAAATTGATTTATAACATGGGAAACATTTCTCGTTATAGGTTAAATAATCTTTTAAGATATTTGCACTTGAAACTACACCAAAAATATGTAAGATTTTGTGTTTTTGCAGTGTAGAACCACATCTCGCTGAAAAACTGCAGCATGTATGCAAAGATAGCTCAACATCACAGATGGATAAAGTACATAAAAATGTACTCAACTAAAAGTAAAAAGTATTTGGTAAAAAGTCTACTCAAGTACCGAGTAACTGATGAAATTATCAATCATTTAACATTAAAAGTTACATCATCAGACGGACCAAATAAATAAAGTGGACATTTTGATATTTTAAGGATGAAAATTACAATAATTAAAACAAAAAAACAAAAACAAAATCGGGCTAAAAAACATTTTTCCAAATCAGTTTCTTTCAATAAGAAATCTTTAACAGAAACTACAGGTCTGTGTCTGGTGAATCTTTGGTTAAAACATGTTTGTTTTTCATTCAGTGGGTAGAAAATCCAGAAATTTTACTCAAGTAAGAGAAGAAATACTTCGTAATAAAATTAAAAGTAATTAATTTACAGCATAGCAAAAATACTCCTAATTTCAAAAACATTCCTCAAGTAAACGTAACTAGTTACTACCCAACTCGGCTTCGCATAGCCGTTTAGTTTTAATAATAATGAAACTATAGTAAAACATCTTTTAGTCGACTTGTTCTCAGTAGGGTCAGAGTTGACCTTGGTGTAGAAAGTCACATATTAAAATGTTGTAAAGATGCTAATTAAACTTGTTTTTTCTTTAGAAATAGAAGTTGCTTTGCTTTAAGTTCAAGGAAGCTTTTTGTCTTAATAACCTTCCTGCTTCTGTTAGATTGCAGTGGTGATGTTTGTATAATGTTTCACCTCTCTGAATGTTGCATGTTATTTGCTCAATACACAACATAAATGCTTCCCTCACCACTGTAATTTATATCTGCAGAACATTTACATTTTCGGTCAGGTATACTTAATTGTTCTTGTAAATTTTCTGTGCGTTGTGCCTCTGGTAAGGAGAGATAAAAACTGAGCAAATGCTCTGTACTCTGCTTACCAGGCAGGTTCACATTTATGGTTCAAGGTTTCATGATGAGGGAAGAACTTCAAACTAATCATTGAGAAAATATGCAAAAAAACAACAACAAAAAAACAAACAAAAACATGTAGAATCAAATATTTTGCCTTTTCTTTATATTCAGTTTAATGTGTAAATGTGATATAACATGGATGTGATGCTCATTTTGTATTTCTGCACAGTTCTGAATGCCAGACTTTGCTTGTTTGATCACAAATGTTCAGGTTGTTGACACAGTATCTGTAAATATTACCTTAGCTTCATCTTTCCCAGAAATGCATCCGTGTTCCCCAATGCCAGAATAGATATTCTGCTCATTTTTTCTTCCCCCGCTCGATAAAAGGATCTATTTAAAGCTGCTGAGCTTCCACATTCGCCTCACTGCGCTGAGATGCTTTCTCGTCTCTGTTACCTTGTTGGACGGCTCTTCATGCTGCCCTTTTCCTCTGCAGTATATTTCTCCATTTTGCCTTTTTGTGTGACTGAATTCTGAGGAGTTTTTGATGATTATCTTTATTTTAATATCCTGTTTTTACATGGATATTAAAATAATTCATTTTGAAACAAAGTGACCCAAATCCTGTTCTTATTACTGAAGATAGATTTATTTAATCAGGCCCAAAAGAAACTGAAACTAGATGCATTTCTCTAAATGCAGCAAACATGCAAAATCTGCTTTGGCGTATTTTAGAAGAAAAAAAAAAGAAGTAAATTTCTGCCAAAAGAACGCATAAACCTTGAGAGAAACCACTTTAATTTTCTGGAAAAAATTTAAATTTTTAGAATAATATCAGAAATTTTCTACAAAAAACTTGAACATTTTGGAATTTCAAATGTTGAAATTCTCTTTTGAAAATGTCAAGTTTTCTTGGATATTCCTGAGATTAGGCGAAAATTTACTCCTTTTTTCCCCATCTATAAAAGCCCCAACACACTGTCGTAAAAATCTGTTTCAAGTTTTGGATTTACAGTAAATATCAAGTTGCTGTATTTGCTTTTTGAGTTGTTTTCTTTGAGTCTACAGTTTGACAGTCCCCCCCCCTGACCTGGTGGGACCCGTCACTGTCAGTAAAATGTTTTCTGCTCGTCCCTCTCAGCCAACGTCATCGTGTCTAATGTCCTGCCAGTCAGACTCTGAGCTGCTCTTTTGCATCTCTGACTAACTTATTGGCTCTACATGGACAACTACATCTCTGCAAATGAAGCTGCATCATCATCATCATCATCTCACTTCAAAATGTGCAAAGCAAGCAACCCAGAGTGTCATCTTCAATGTCCTTCACCGTCATTTTGAGAAATAAGTCATCTGCAACCAGTGGATTCATGAAATTAACTGGAATGAGGCTCACAGCTCGCTCACATTACAGTGATAAGTATCCCATTAGGATCAGATTTATAAAAATGCACTGGCAAAGTCAAAACAAGTATTTGAGTAGGAAGTGTGCTGGTTTGGACTGATTGGCAGCGATTATGCCACTCACACCCATTATTTATGCTCATCTGAAAAACACTAAAGCCTGAATATCAGGAAATCAAATTATGTAAAAGATGTGTGCAATATTTCTTCAGCCAAGCTTCATTTTGCATAAGGTGAAGCAATGAGCAGGAGTTATCAGCAGACGAACAAATTAAGATAAGTCAGGAGGAGATATTACAAAGAAAGTAATTTTCTTTAAACCGCTGTACTGAGTAATTGCTTTAATTTGCTTTGAATCACAGAGGGACTTATTAAATAGCTGGTTTAGTGATTTAATAACATCTTTGTTAAGGTGAAGGTACCGGCATTTAATAGTTTAACCCAATCTGTCTGTCTGGCTAGCTATAGAGCAATCTTATGAGGTCCTTATGCTATCTATCTATCTATCTATCTATCTATCTATCTATCTATCTATCTATCTATCTATCTATCTATCTATCTAGTGAGGTAACTAGCTAGCTAGCAACCTAAAGAGCTAGTCATTTAAAGAGCTAGATGGCTAGCTAGCGAGGGAGGTAAATAGATCGCTATCCATCTAGCTATATTTAACTAGAGATCTTGTGAGGTATTTATCTAGCTAGCTAGATAGCAATCGAGCTAGCTAGCACAAGTTGTAATGTTATTTAAGGCAGCATTGCAAATGGTTAATCAAACTGAAGCTAATGCTAACATAATTCCCCATCTCCTAATTACTTGACTTACTTCATTATTAGGTGAATTACCTGTTCAAACATCCTGAATTTTCGTCTGAGAATTTTAAATATATGCTAGGAAAAAAATTTGCAACTAGGTGAATCCGCAATACTGAACCGCAAATACCTTCTCAACACGTGTATATCAGTTAGTAACTATTAACTAGCCCTAAAAATAAAAAGGGAAGACCTTTTGGAGTTAAAAATCTGCTCCATTAACAAGGGTCAGCCTGAAAAAATAAATACGGAACAATAAATCCTGGAAAAATCATCTTCACACTTTTTGGTTTGTAGTTTTTGCGACGCCAAATGTCACATTTAGTTCTGCTTCTCAGAGCGTCTATTGATTGTGTTGTTTTAGGAGTTTTGTGAAAACAGTTTTCTCCCGCTGGTTTCTGTTCTGTTTCCTGCAGCTTCTCCCTGAGCTTCACCAAACCTTTGCCAATGTTGTTGGCTGTGTGACAAACCAGAGAAGACCGTGGAGGTCCTGCACCTTCCTCATCTCCTCCTCTACGCCTGCACTCTCCTAACAGGTCCAGTGGTTTCATTTATTCTTACACTCTTTTCTCAGATATATATTTATCATCACTGCTCACAGATTTGCTATAAAATATAAAGCATGTGTGATTTATTCCAACTGCTTTGTTTAGTGAAAAAACACTGATGTGTGATATCTTGCCATTGTTTTTCACAGAATTGTTGAATAAAAGCTTAATAAAAACACTATTATATTTGAAATAATAGTAAATCAAGTGAGATAATTGCATGTTTCACATGTGTGAGAACCACTAGATGCTATATTCTACACCAGAGGAAACAATAAGCTGTGATGAGACAGCTGCAGATTAGGTTATCACTGTAAGAAAATATTGTGTTTTAAAGTTTAATAGTCTTTACTTTTTATCCATGTTATAAAACCTTAGAGTTTACAGAGGGTGTACTTTATTTTTACCATAAATGAAGGTAGACTCAGTTTGCTTTGGGACCAAAATTGCACCATTTGTTCCATTTACAGTTGGTGCTGTTCGCGTTCACATTTGTGTCAAATGAACCAAACCGTTTGAAAAACCTGTTCCTCTCCTCCCCTGTGAGGGCGCTGCATCAAAAACCACTGAAGGAAACGACAAAAAAAAAAACCTCTGAAGAAGACGTCTAGTGCAACTTCCTTGTTTACGAAATATAAACAAAAATGGAGTTGGATTCATTTTGAGTTATTTCTCCAGCTAGCGCTAGACTAGCACGTTTGTTTTGGTTGTATTTACCCAGAATGCCCTGCGCTGTAGTCTGCTTCCTGCTTCTGGAGTGTTTGGCGTTCAGATATGCATTTGAACAGCAACAAAGTTCACTTAAACCAAACCCAGATCTATAGCGGATCAGAATTTGCTGTTTTGGTCCGTATCAGTTTGATTACGCATTCACACCTCCAAAAACTTCCTAGACAAACAAACCAGAGTTTGTTTAAAACTGAAATAAAAAAACAATGCTACAAGAAATCTTAAAGCATAGTAATGAACTTAATATTAAAACCAAAAAGAATGATGAATCCTAAAATAAAAACCAAAGTTCATGACAGATTATTTTCAAAGTTGAATATATTTAAATATCTTTATGTAATATTTCAGCAAAACTGAAAATGTAGTTTTAGATAAAAAAAAATAAAATTAGTAAATTTCCACCAAAAACTCCAAAATTTTAACATTAATCTCAGAAATTTCTTAAAACAAAAAAACACGGAAATTTCTGAGTTTGTAAAATCAAAAATTTGCTGGGAATGTTGGTAATATTTAAGACTAGATGGCATTTTGGTGCCTTTGTAGATTAAAGAACTGAATAGGTTTCTGCCAAAACAGAAAAGTTGTGCGATGCTTCATGTCCTTTTCAAACATTCAGTCTTCATATTTACATCTGTAATATTATTTACTCCAGACTCCCCCTGGTGGTCTGGAGGATTTCCGTTCTGGTGAGCGAATTTGCAACGTTTCATACTTGAATTTGTTTTCGCTATTTGTTTTTTTTCTGTGGGTGCAGCATTTTTCTTTTTCAGCATTTCCCTGTTGCATTTGTTTTTTGTGTTTTAGACTCATTCTTGTGTTTGCAGCTCGTTTTGTCGTTAGTTTTGTGTTTGCACCTGCTGGCCTAATACCTGCTGCAACAACGAAGATCCTTTGTTTTGTGAGTTCTTACTCCTTCAGTTGGGAGGAAAATAAAACATCCTGAGTTTCAAAACCAAAGTGTTGTTTCAGCTTTATTCTTAGATTCCTTTTTTCATTCTCACTAATTTCTAAATCTTGTAGCGACGCTATTTCAATTTTCTTTTAGATGCTGGATGTTTTTAATGTTTTTACACATTTTATTTCTTTAACAATGTGAGCCTTGATGTTTGAGTATTTGAAGTATTTTATGTCCTTGCCTTTTTAATGGTTCTCTATGTTGGACACATTTCACCAGATAATCTTTATTTTCTGCAACTTGAATCAACCTGCAGATCTTAATAAACTGATCTTTACCTTGACATTTATAATCTTTAGCATGAAAATTAATAAATGAATTCTGCAGTTTTTGAGAAACGCTGCGGTATAAATGATTTGGCTTCTGTTAAAAATGTTTCAGCACATATTTCTCTGCACTGAGGAGACATAAGCAGCAGAGCAACAGCACTGCACCAAGACTGCAAAATCCAGGATTATACGTCATTACCAGATAATAGACTTTATTTTCAACCAGAGCTGCTGAGAGAAGGAGGCAGAGGATTGGAAATCGTAAAGAAAGTGATGCAGCCGGGTTTTAAAACGCCAGACAGATGTCACTCACCGACTGCAAATGGAAATATTTCATTACTTTTGTTAACATCAAAACAGTCTATTTTTCATTTTAATCTGTTTTGATGTGCAAGGAAAATGAATCAGTATTCAGTCAAAGTGGTAAAATTATTACAGATATAATTTTGTCACAATGGAAAATGTGAAATACAGCATAGTGTTTGTGTTTTATAACTGAGCTTCAACAAAAGATAAAAACATCAGATTTTTACTGAAAAGGTGACTTTGATGCACCCAAATCAGCTTTGATTTAATTTATTAAACTTGATTAAATGCTACAAACGTTTTGAAAGAAAGTGACTCAAATCCTACTCTTGTTGCAAAAAATAACTTTTTTCAATCAAGCCCAAAAGAAACTGAAAATGAAATGATTTTCTTCAAATAGAGTAAACGTGTTAAATCTACAATGGCATATTAGAAAAAAGTATAAAAGGAGGAGTACGTTACGTAGAAAAAATTCTGAATTTATTAAATTAATCTCAGAAATTTTCTATAAAAAATTGAAACTTTCAACTTTTGAAATGCAGAAAAATTCCAAATATGGGACATTTATGACTTTTTTTTTCTGAATTTCTTTCAAGCTAATCTTCAAATTTTCAAACTCATAAATTTCTCAGAACATTTATGAATTTCTGAAAATTTAGTATTTTTTCTTTTTTTAATGGCTCTACTATTTTCAAGTTCTGGATCTGCGATAAATATCCATTTTGGAACAAATTATTTATTTTGACTACTCTATTTGCTTGATTTTATTTTAAATGCCAACACTATTTTTGAGCAACAGGTAGGAATTGTTTTAAGTCAATAATGTTTTAATATTGATGAAAACGTATTTGTTACTTTGACCAGTTATTTCACTTATAACAAGACATTTTCCCCGTGTTATAATAGTGGGGAAATAACCTGCCAGTGGAAGGAGAACCGGGTTGCTAGGTAACGTGCTGGGCTGGGCCTGCGTTGCTAGGTAACGTGCTGGGCTGGGCCTGCGTTGCTAGGTAACGGCACAGGGACAGTTGGTAGTGGAACTAGAACTTTTTTCAACAATATTAAGGAGTTATTGACTTAAAAGAAGCTCCTATCTGTTGCTGAGAAGTTACTTGTAAGTTAGTTTTGTCTTATTTCAAGTGTATTACGATATTTGCTCAAGAAACTAGACACAAAACATATTAAAGATTTTGTGATTTTTGCAGTGTGGTAACAGTTTCCACTGATCTGAATCTAAATGGAAACCAGTCAGTCATTTGATCTGGCAGCGTCGGCTTCATGGCGAAGCTGTGGACAGATGATGAAAAGACTTCAGGGTTCAGACTTCCAGTTTCACCCGTCCTGCCCCCTGCAGAGCTGTGGACAGGTGGGGGTGAAACTGGAGCCGTCAGAGGGGTTTGACTGTTTAAAAGGCTACCCAATCCTCCCAGAGTCATTCTCTGTTTCCTCAGGGTGAGATCTGACCTGCGGCTAAGCTAAAGCATGTTTACCGTACACTGCAGCAGTACGAACACGGCTTCAACTTGTTTCCATTTTGTCAGATTGCATCCATAAGCCTCAGTGCAGGTTTTGGGTTTAAATCTGAAAAGTGAGGCATGTACATTTATTTGTAGATCCATCAACTGCTACAATCATAGTGATGTGTTCTCTATTAGCTTTGCACATCTGGAGAGTTTTCCCATTAACATATAACCTACTATATGTTGAGCTACGAGACAAAAAGAACTAAAGATTGGGGTAGTAATATGAATTTTTTAATATAGTTTAATTGTACCGATATTCTATCTAGTTTGATTTTTCTTTGCATCAAATTGTATTTATTTCACTGCATACTTTAGATCCTCCATAATAAACCGGATCAATTCTAAGGTTTTTTTTCACACCTGATAGTCCAGTAGACTCAGTTCAATTAGGGACCAAACTTGCTACATTTTCAGCTGCTGCGGTTTGCTTTCACACTGTGTCAAATGAATATAACTAATTTAAACCTGTTCCCCATCTCACCTGTGGTGGCGCTGCATAACTAACCATTGAAGAAATCAATACAAAAACCCTGAAGAAGACACTGAGGATAACTTCCTTCTTCACGAATTGTAAACAAAAATGGAGTAGCGTCAGATGTTACTGGTTGTAGGATTTATTTTGAGCAATTTCTCCTGTTAGCTTTAGGCTAACTAGCATTTGTTTTGGTTCTATTTCCCAGAATGCCCTGCACTATAATCCACTTTTTGCTTTTGGAGCAGTTTCCCGTCTGCCTGGCGTTCACATATGCATTCAAACTGCGCCAGAGTTCACTTCAACCAAACTGAGACTGAGGTTTGTAGGTGGAACAGAGTTAGCTTTTTTTTTTTCTTCAAACAAATTGCACAAACAAACTGTAGTTTGATTAAGTGGGAATGCAGCCTAAAAATATGTGATTTCTATCTCTAATGACTCAGGTAGGCCTGTCGCAATAAATCACTTAATCACACGATAAATTAAAACAAGCTCAATAATTTCCATTTGCATGATTACTGGATGATAAATGTCTGGTGTTTTAGTCTCAACTAGCCATTTTTAAAGACCGTTTTATTTATTTTGGATATTTAAAATGTCTTCAAGCTCTAATGCTAAATGTTCATTATAATTTAAAGGTTATTGAGAATCTTTGAGAAAGTGTTCTTGCCATTATTATCATGCCATTACCATTATAACACTTAAAAATGGCATCATAGCAACAATGTTATCATTTATCACAATAACTTCTGACAGCTTTGAGTTTTATTGTGAAGTAAAAATAAAAGCAACGTGAGTGATCAGTGGTGAATGATAATCACTTCCTGCAGCTTCCACATCCTTTCCCCCATCTGGGAGCTCAGAGAGATAAATCTGCAGGGTTAAACAAGGGTGGGAGGGTCCAATTCATCTCTGGTTTTTAACATAATGACAAGCTCCCTTTGTGTCTGGACATGCACAAAACAGCAAGAAAGACTTTCTCCTCGTTAATTTCCTCTCTGGCAGATTAACCAGTGTGCCAGTGAGCATGCCATTCATCCTTCCTGGGAAGTCGAAGCCTGATAAGCAGCCTCCGATTGCTGTGCAAATGTGGATGTATCGCATAGAGCTGTAATCACTTGCAGCAAGCTAGGTGGCTCAGTTATTAGTCAAGCATTCATACAGCTTGGTTTGCTGGCTGCAGGAGTAGAGCATTTTATCCACTTTAGAAATCCCAGGGGAAGAAGATGCTGCATTTCTTTCTCCAAAAACATTTTTTATGGTAGCTAGTAGTAAGTATAAAGGTGACGGCTGATAGATCGGTAGATTTGTTTCGATTGGGGGCCAAATTTGCAACATTTGTTACATTTTCAGCTTTGACACTGCACTGTGTCAATTGAACAAACCCTTTGAAAAACCTGCTCCCCTCCTCGCCTCTGGGGGCGCTGAATCAAGAACCACTGAAGGAAAATGCAGTAAGCCAAAACAGCAAACTTTAGTCCACCAACAAATTTGGTCTCAGTTCGGTTGAAATGAACTCTGGTGAGGCTTGTGAACGCCAAGCGGACTGGAAAGCTCCAAAAGTAGGAAGTGGATTATAAGTGCAGGGCATTCTGGGTAAATAGATCCAAAACAAACAGAGAATCCAGTGTTAGCAGGAGAAACGGCTTGTGGTCTCTAACCAAAAATGAGAGAAATCCTGCAACAGTTAAAATCCATTTTGTTTACATTGCATAAAGAAGGAAGTTGAGCTCATATCTTCTTCGGAGGTCTTTGTATTTTAAGTCAATAATTCTTTTATTATTCATCTATCATCTGGCCCTGCACTGTTACCTAGCAACGCCAGCTAAGCCCAACCTGTCGCCTAGCAGCCTTTTGTAAGGCTGCCAATGGAACTAGTAGATTTTCATCAATATTGAGGAATTTCCATGTTGTTTCCTTCAGTGGTTCTTGGTGCAGCACCCCTACAGGCCAGGAGGGGAACAGGTTTTTCATTTAGTTATGCTTGTTTGTCACAGTGCAGTGTGAAAGTGAACTTCACCATCTGAAAATGCAGTAAATGTTGAAATTTTGGTCTCCGGTTGAATCGAGTTTACTGGACTATAAGGTGTGAAAACAACTTAAAAGTCCAAACAACAACAGGTTACAACAATTATACACTGACTCATATTTCTCAACTTTATACATGATAATTAATACAACTACAGCAAATTACAACATTATTTTTACCCTTTAGCTTATTTTTCAACATGTTATGTCCAGTTTTAAACTATTTTAATGTGTTTGAAAGCAATGGGTGTTGTTTGAAGTTTGATGACAAGAAAGCCAATAAGGTTGTAAAAACAGACAATCCTTTAATTGAACTGACTTTTAATTAAGTTGCTCTGGTGCATAATGGTGCAGCGATAAAAGTGATTTGATCTGGAAACATGTTTTGATTGTTCCACTCAGAACCTGGACAGATTGCTGACGTAGCGATACTTAGACATCTTTTATTATTGTGTGAGATTCTTGCTTTCCTTTAGAAATATCCCATTCTCTTTGTAAGGCTGTTGACCTACAAAAATAAGATACTACTCCAACAACAGCTGCTGCTGAATTATTCAAAAGCTCCCATTAGTTTATAGTACGGCAGACGAGCTGAGGGACGAAGATGAATCTGAGCTCTTGAATGAAAATTGAGTGTTTTCAAGTGAAGTGTCAACAGAAAGAGCCGCAGGCTGTAAACAACAAAATCAAACGTCATTGGGTTTGATGGTCTCTGTATTAGATTCTGCACAAGCAAAAGTCCATTTATTAAAGTTTTTATTTTGATGAAAACCCATAAAAATACAGAAAATGAGAAAAGTAAGATTCAGTATATGTGAAAATAGACAGATCTGTGTTAGAATGACTGACATTTTTAAACAAGCTTCCCAAACTGCAAAGTTAACATAACTTACATTTACTTGAGCTTCTTCTTTGAAAAAAGTATTTTTACTGTGCTTTAGTTCTTATTTTTACTTATTTTGAAGTATTTCTTCTCTTACTTGAGTAAATTTCTGGATTTTCTACCCATTAAATGACAAACAAACATGTTTTAACCTAAAGTTCACCAGTCTTTGTTAAAGTTTCATCAGTTTTTGTATTGAGAGAAACTGATTTGAATTTTTTTTTACTTTGCTTGATTTTGTTATGTTTTATTACTTATATAAATTATTGTCATTTTGGTCCTTAAAATGCCAAAATTTCCACTTAACTTAACATTTGGTCCATCTGATGATGTAATATTTAAATATTAAATGGTTGATAATTTGGTCAGTTGTAAAAACGTGCTGATTGCTACTCTGGCTTTAATTTCTGCCCAGCTGAACGTTGTGTTACCTAACAGCAGAACCAGGATGTAGGCAGAGCAGCTGCAGACTTGCCTTCAGAGTAAAACCTTCCCACTCAAAAGTCTTCTGAGTCGAGGAATGTTTTCAAGTGGAAAATCTTACACCTCTTTTTTTCCCATCAATATTGTGTTTCAGCTCACCTGTGGGAGCGAGTTACTCAGATATCGGAAAACAGAAACCATTTTAGATGCTTTTTTTGGTTCTGTCACGTTGACTGGCGCCGTAATGCAATGTGAGCATCAGCAGCTTCTGTGTGGGGATTTTCTGGAGATCTAGAGTTTCTAGATCAGGCAAAAAAAACTATCACTAAACCTGCAGGATGTAACTTTATAAATATATATATATATATATATATATATATATATATATATATATATATATATATATATATATTACATATTTATTAAAACTGTCACTTTTTAATGAGACAGATAATCTTTGGAAAGATCGATCTCCTCCACCTTCTAGCTGAGCTACTATTTGAAGAAATGGACCAAAAACAACTAATCAGAGCCAGGAGGCGGGTCTTAGTGCTGTCAATCAACCTTAGGTACTCGCTACTAAACGTGCTAATGCTAGTGAAGCAACTTACCATTACAGGACAACCATTTATCCGGTGAGGTATGAAAACTTTTCCAAGCTGAGTCGGAAGCTGAACATTTTTTAACTTTCATAAATAAAGCTATGAACCTGGACAAAAGGGTGAGTTTAACTTCAAATGCTGCCTGACTGTTAGCTCTTAGCCTCTTTAGCTGCTGACGTCCTGCATGTCCTCCTCTGGTGTCACCTCCGCTCCATCGCCCTCTGAGCGTGGGTAGATGGCTATCGATTCTGTCCAAAACCAATCAATCGCTCTGGGCATCCCTCAGCAGAATCAGCAACCTTCTGAAGCCAGAGAAAATGTCTGTCAGTGATTCAGAAAGGAAACACAGACCTAGAGGTGTGGCAACCAAACACAATTACAGCGGCTTTTTCTGTCCATCTACCACTTATATCCGCTCCGTTTGTAACGATAGAGCCGGTTATCCCTTAGAAAGGGAAAGCTAAAGGTAGCCAAAGGGAAATCCTTTCCAAAAGTATTCATACCCAACCTCAGTCTAGTTCAGAGAATGGTTATTATAGGTAACTAAACAAGAAAAACTGGAACTGAGAAAGCATTTTCCTTAACTAAAATAAATAATACTGGTCATTAATGGGGAAAACCTATAGCTAACTGGAGTTATATTGTGCATTTGTAGCACTACACTGAAATTATAGATATAACATTGCTTGTTTTCCGCCTAATGAATCTGTTTAATAGCCTTTCAAACTGATGTGAAACTGATTTTTTCCTCCAACACAAGCAGTTTACGGCAGCTGTCTGCAAATTACGGCTCACCACCCTCCTCCTCATGCGTAAGCTAGCCCGCAAAAATGGCGACCGCAAATCTGTGAGAAAACACCAGAATCAATCGGTTGGTCAACAATGATTTGATACAATTTTTGAAAATGGTATTTTCTGTTGAGCATTTATGACCCAAGTGATATAAATATAATCATAATCACTTTCACTTTTTTCAATTCTGCAACTAAAAATTAACTAAAGTGTGAAAAAAGTAAAGCTACTAAAAACTAAACAATATTTAATGAATGCTAACTAATAAAAACTAGCAGCCACAGTCTAAAAACTAAATAAAACTAACTGAATTAGACCAACAAAAAGTGACAATGAAATAAAACTGAACTATAAAAAAATATATATATATTTCCACTCTGGTCCTCAGGGATTATGCACTTTATGTTGCGTTAGCTCATAAATTCTGAATTTTTTTTTTTTACATTCCTACTCTGACTTTAATTTCAGAGTAGTAACATAAACTACTCTGTTTATGTTGCCAAATGTTTCCCAAATGGAAATATGCTTTTGTATTTCTTTTTGGGTTTCTACAGCATCTACAAACAGTCCAAACACTTAAAAGTGCTTGCTTAAGCAAATTTATTGTTTAAGTTTTTTAGAAATAAATTGTTTTCTGGAAAATTATCTGTTTCAAAAACCTACAGAATATAACATCACAAATCAGGAGGAACTGCCCGTTACCTAGCAACCCCAGCAGAGTTCTGCCCGTTACCTAGCAACCCCAGCAGAGTTCTGCCCTTTACCTAGCAACCCTAGTGGAACTTCGGCACATTTGGCCAGCTGGTTTTGCCAGTGTATTCACTGTACAATGCCTGCTGGAAAAGACAAGTGTTTTGTTGTTGACTTTACCATCCAGGAACCACTTGCTACATTCTTGTTGGTTGTGCAGGAGGCTCCACTTCGACTTTTTAAAGGTGTACAGTTGTATAATTGTGCATCTGTTTGCAGCCATTTTCACATGCGAGTGTAAACGATGAGTTGAGGGGGGTGGCCAGCAGCGGCTTTTTTGGATTTAAAGTGAGAAGATGCTTTAAAACAGCAAAAATGTGCAAAACAATGTCATGAATCCTAACTTGTTCAAGGCAGCATAATAGGTTGCCTCTAAGGTTTGTAGCTGTGATGATGGTATGAGCAGAGGGTCAAAAATTCACCAGGTGTGACTAATTCAGGTGGCATTGCAGAGGCATTTTAGCAAGGATGACATTTGACCCCCATTCTTCATCTGTATTTCAGCCAAAGTAGAGGGAGGCTTAATCAAATTAAAATCCAAGTCAAATGTCAGAAAATGGGAAGCTGAACGTGTTTCAGTGCCAAAGCAGCAGAAAGCCAGGTTGGAGACAATCGGCTCATCTTTAATGCATTATGCCTCGACTTCCTGGATGCAGCGCTGAGTCAGAGTCTTGTTTGAAGCTCATAACCTCGTTAGGAACTTGTTAGGTAATGGAGGATCAAAACTTGAGTTGGGAGTGTCTGTGTGGAGAACAAGACGCGAAAGCAGCAACTTTGGATGATCTTTTGATGTTTTCTCATTTTGTCTGGTTGGCAGCATGAGCTGCTTGGCAGCAGGAAGATCCATTATTCCTGGAATTTCATCATCAGAAACACAAAGAGACAGAGCAGCATAAAGCAAGAGTTCTTCCATTAAAAAACACAGAAAAATGTGGTTTAACCAACATATACAGATAATATTTAAGCACACAAGTGTTATCTTAAAAGTTTTTTCAGCCCAAAAGACTAAAAATTCACGAGTCCAACATTAGTTAACCGTTGACTGTTTAACTGAGCAATTTGACATTCTAAAAATAAATTTGCTTAATGGAAACACGACAATTTTGAGAAAAAAAAGTTTTGCTCCTAAGATGAGGTGTTTATTATTATTATTTTTTGACCGCATCAAAATCAGTTTATTTTCAATGGAATCACATGATCAACAATCAGATGTTGCTACTGGCGGAAACAGCAAAGAAGACAACAACAGGAAGTAGTTGAAGAATGATGGCACAGCTTGTTTTTTAATGACTTATTCATGTGAACAGTCTTATTCACATGAGATTTTAATTGTGTTTCTTCTTTAATGGAAACACTGTTATTGCGAAGCTGTTTTTGTTTTACATTAGCAGAATATTGACAAAGCTTTGTAATGGAAATGCAGCTGTTAGCAAATGGCTTTCACATTTTTGGGGATTGCTCTCAAGTCAAAAGGAAAATACAACTAATTTGTGGTACTTGGATGGACTTGAACTACAAAAAAATTAAATATCTACTTGAACTGCTATTAGTGGCAGCCAGAAATGGTCAGAAATACAACTTTCAATTGTAACGGAAAACCTTCAAACCTTCTTGCACGTAGCTTTTTGAAAGCTTTGACACAGAAACGTATAAAACAGAGACTGTATGTTATGTCAAACTCCTGCTGCTACTTTAAAAAAACAACATTCAAACAGTTCTTCATTGTTTCTTCACTTTGCCAGCTGTCACCGGTGAGAACAAACTCATCAAAACCTCACACGTTGGTTTGTCAGCGAGAAGGCGAGCTCTGCAGACGGTAACGGTGGAGATCCCACCTGCCAGTCCCAACCTGCAGAGAAGAAAGGTAGAGACACACGCACACACACACGAACATGCACACACACGCACACAGAAACACACTCTCCTGTATACAACTCTGATGATAAAACACATGAAAAATTAACACATTACCAGTAAAAACAAAACCAAAGAGTAAGACTCTAAAGCTACGTTAACACAGCAGGTCCTGATGCTCTAATTTTCTGCAGAAAACCAATTTTTTTTTTATCATACTACTAATTAAACCCAACTGTAATCTGACTTCTGTGAACACTATAACTCTACAAGATATTTACTGTAGAAACTAAACTAAAAATACTTGGTAAGATTTTTTGTTTTTCACTGGTCACTGGTCACATATGGGTAAAAAAAAAGCAAATTTTGGTCTCATTTGAAACCTGAAAGTACAAAATTAACAATGAATAAATAGGTATGGAACACCATAAATGAAGTTAATCAACAACAGATTCCAATTACAAACCAAAAACAAAAGAAATGACAAAATGGAACCAATGCTACCAACTGAACATTCACAGCCAAAGTAAAAACCCTTCTATAAGCAACGCTTTCATCATAGCTGCTCTATATATAGATTCAACGTATACATTATCAGGATTGCAACACTTCATAGGCTGTTAGATTTCAGGTGCTGTGCACTCAAACGTTACTTTACAATACATTTGGTGAGTTAGGTAAACTTTTATTGGCTTTTATACCCACATCTGATGTAGATCTTTGTGACCAATATAGAAAAACTCAGGTGAAAATAATATTCAGTAATGATCTTGTATAGTTGGCATCATTTCCTTTCCAGTGAAGTAATTCTCTTTCACAGCAGGTGTGTGTTTGTGCAAGGTAAAATTTTAATTTATATTTTAATTTCTGAGCTTCTGAGTTAAACAAAGCAAAGCCTTTGCAGGAATAATGTGCTCAAGCGAAGTGTGATATTTATCTGGTTTTTAGTTAGACTGCTGGTATTGCTGTGATTCTTGTGATTCTTTAACTTGTTCAGTTATGTTCATCTGATGGCGTTTCTAAGGTTGTTTTCATTCCTGATAGTCTGGTAGACTCAATTCGATTGGGGAACAAAATTGCAACATTTGCTATGTTGCAATTTTTTCTTTTTCACGCTGCACTGAGTCAAACCAACCAAACTAATTTAAAAACCTGTTCTCCTCCTCGCCTGTGGGGGCGCTGCACCAAGAACCACTGAGGGAAACAACATGAAACCTCTGAAGAGGTCAACTTTCTTCTTCATGAAATGCTAACAAAAATGGATTAGCGTCAGATTTTATCTGTTGTAGGATTTCTATTTTGAGTTTGGTAAAAAACCACGAGCCATTTCACCTGCTAGCTAGCGCTAGGCTAATTCTTTTGTTTTGGCTGTATTTACCCAGAATGCCCTACTTTCACTTGTCTTGAGTTTAAGGCAGTAAATTAAAGACTGAGTTAATTTAAGAAACACAAAAACTGAAACATTTACTAAGACAGAGGACACAGAAAATGAAAAATGTTTCTTATCTACTAAATAATAGTTTTATTCTTTATTTCAACACTTAGACCAATAATCTCCCTCTAGTCCTCCCCTCATAATCATGCCAAGCTCTCTGCGTCAGAAAAACATTTTCTCATCTCCTTTTTCATAGATGAAAATGAGCAGCTGTGATTTATTTAGGTTGGTATTACCAGGATTTGGAGATTTTCCAGCTCAGAAAAATGAGCATTTTGATGCTAACGTTGCGTTTGGCTCCCTACATGTGACTGCGGTGCTTGTCATTCCCATCATGTCTCCTTGGCCTGTGTGGGAGGTTAAATGCATTTCCATCTGATGAGTTTATGTGTAGGCTGCAGAATAGGTGACACTTTCAATATGAAATTAAGCCCATGTGTGATGTTCCACCTACATCTGAGTCTCTGCACAACAACACCAAAACAGTCTGTGATAATGATGATCTCCGACTGCATCTGGAGCTTCTGGCTTTGTTTAAACAAAACTCAGCTGTTGCTTTTACTCCTGTGTTTTTATTTAAAGATATTCAAACTGCTGCTTGGTTATAATTTTGTGGAAATCACAGCTGACACAAAAAAAAATCTGAATTAAACTATTTCGAGAGCGGTCTCTGCGAAGTGTCGTCTGATTGGTCAGAAGTTTGTTGCTGTGAAGTGTATGACGGCGTTTTAGTGCCGACTTTTAAAACAATGAAACTTCCAAGATTTTTCCAGAAAATTTCTGAGATTAAACTTAAAATCTCTTTGTTTGTTTTTTAAGTAATTTTTGGACTTTGAAGCTCACAAAATTTAGTTTAGTTTGCACAATTAAAAAACAGATCAAATATAGTAAGAAAAAAAACTTCCACCCAAATAGTGTAGAAAAATACATTCCAAGCATAAAATCAATTGATCGTGAATTTAGGAATACAGTCATACAGATAAAAATAAAAATAAATGAAAATTTTAATAAAATAAACTAAATCTTACCAAGTATCCTTGGTCTAGTTTCTTGTGCAAATATCTTAGTTCACTTGTCATAAGATAAAACTAGCTTATTTCACAATCATGTAACTCTCTGCTGTTACCTAGCAACGCCAGCCCAGGCCGTTACCTAGCAACGCCACCCCAGGCCTTTACCTAGCAACACCAGCCCAGGCCGTTACCTAGCAATGCCAGCCCAGGCCGTTACCTATCAACGCCAGCCCAACCCAGGCCGTTACCTAGCAATGGCAGCCCAGTCCATTACCTAGCAACGCCAGCCCAACCGAGGCCGTTACCTAGCAATACCAGCCCAGTCCATTACCTAGCAACGCCAGCCCAGGCCGTTACCTAGCAACGCCAGCCCAGCCCAGGCCGTTACCTAGCAACGCCAGCCCAGCCCAGGCCGTTACCTAGCATCGCCAGCCCAGGCCGTTACCTAGCAACGCCAGCCCAGGCCGTTACCTAGCAAGGGTTCTAGTTCCATTGGCGGATTATTTCACTTATAACAAGACAATTTTGATGTTATATAACTGAAATAATCTGCCACTTTAACTACAACTTTTTCACCAATGCTAAGGAATTATTTACTCAAAGCAAGCTTGTTTATCTTACTCAAAAGTTACTTAGTTCTGTCTTAATTCAAGTGAATTAAGATATTAGCACAAGAAACTAGACCAAAAGTACTTGAGAAGATATTGTATAATAAATAATTATACAATAGATTATCAAGGTGGTTTATTTAAGTAAAGTTTTAAATAACGTTTAAAGTCTTTTCCAGACAATGAGCCTGTTTGAACTTAATCTCAAAATTTCACTCGTTTTTATTTTCCATCGATCCATTTTCTTTACACCCTTGTCCCTTAGCTGGTGTCTCTCCAGCTAATGTTCCGGGCGAGAGGCGGGGTCACCCTGGACAGGTCGCCAGTCTGTCGCCAGGCAATACAGAGACAAACAACCATACACACACACCTAGGAGCAATTTAGATTAACCTGACAGTCACATTTTTGGATTGTGGGAGGAAACTGGAGTACCTGGAGAAAACCCACGCATGCACAGGGAGAACATGCAAACTCCATGCAGAAAGACCGGGGCCGGGAATCAAACCCAGAACCTTCTTGCTGCAAGGCAACAGCTCTACCAACTGCACCACTGTGCAGCCCAAATTTTTATTTTTATATCTAAAAGTGTGCTCAGAAACTGCAATGAAACACTGATTGCTCAAAGATTCTTCTATGAAGAAAGGTTTCTGAAATTCCCTGCGCTCACAGCTTCTTCACACCAAACAAATGTGAGGCGCTTGAGTCCAGTCCACTGGAAGGTTTACATGGAAATGCAATCAGCGGTGAAGAGGAACCGCTCAGGTTTATTAGTGGAGAAACTGCGCAGGACCCCATTTACCCCGAGGTAGAAGCAGACGAACCCCTGAGAGAAGTCAAGATTTCCAGGAAGTGAAGTGAAGGGGCCTGCATGCTCCCTTATGATAATCCTTGATTTTAGTTTCATCAACATGTTTCCCTGAAACTAAAAGTGAGAGTTTGTGTCCCTGAGAGCATTTGCAAACTGTAATCTGGTTTTCGAGTTGCTGTTAAGGAAATGGCTTCTTCTTCTCTGGGTGGCTTTTCAGCCCACATCAATATCAGTTTCACTGTGAACTATTGCTATGTTTCCATTTACATCATTATTGTGCAAATTCGAGAAAATCAGTTCTTTTAAAGCTGCAGTATGGAACTGCTATGAAGAACAGATTTTTTTTTACATATTTGTTAAAACTGTCACCATGTTATGAAAGTTGGCTATGGGACAGATAATCTGTGAAAAGTTCATATTGCTGTCTGGAGAAATGCACCAATCAAAGCCAGGAGGAGGGGCTTAGCGCTGTCAAACACCTCATGTACTCGCTGCAGAGAAACAACTTGCTGCATACTGCAGCTTTAACAGAAACATGTCAATTTTGAAAAAAGTTTTTTGATAAGTTTTTGCGCTAGAATGAGGTGATTTTTCAGCTGCATCAAAATTTGTGTTTTTTCTCAAAACTGTGATGGAAACACTTTCTTTGTGTCACACAATCAACATCGGGATGTTACTACTGGCAGAAACGACAAAGAAGACGACAGGAAGTAGTTGTATGATGATGGTGCAGGATGTAACTTGTTAAAAACTTATCACATGAATAAACGTATTCATGTGTGATTTTAATTGCCTTTCTTATTCAATTGAAACACCGTACATGTGAAATTGTGTTGTTTTTTTTTTCAACATTAGTGAGTTATCAACGAAGTTTTGCGCAAATTTGTAACGGAAACACACAGTCATTTGCTTGTTCCTTATTTTACTATTTCCAGTTACATAATGTAGACAAGACAAACAATGAATGGGTGAATGTGGCTGGTAGTGTAAATGCTGCACAAGATTACAGAAGCTGTAAATAGCAATTTACTTATTTAAAGCTTTATGATGCAGGCAGCATCTATTGGTATCCACTATAATCTGTGAATATACGCTGAGGGTCAGTTATGTGCACACATACTGCCTCTAGGAAAAATCACAGGTTTGTGTTTTAAACTGAGATAATTGGAAACTGTGTCACCGCTGCAGCGTCTTTTCCACATCCACACACCCAGGCTTTCACAGCAGGCTGTCCATAAACTGTGTGAAACTGGTGATTATGATCATAATTCACTTTCCTGGAGACAAGGTCAGAGAGGAAGACGAAGCAAAGGGAGGCGGAGCAGAACAGACAGACAGAAGAGATAATCACCATTTTTAAATATCAGTATCTGCATTAAAGCTGCAGAAACTTTAACAAAATATATGTTTTTTACTTATTAGTTAAAACTGTCACCATGTCATATGACAGAGAATCTGTCCTCTCTGAGCTACTTTTGCTGTTTGAAGAAATGCACTGAAAACAACCAATCAGAGCCAGGAGGCGGGGCTTAGTGCTGTCAATCATATTCATGTATGTACAGATAAAGAAAACCATTTATTCACCGTCATCTGTGGCCATGCTAACTAGCCTTAGCATTCATGACAGGCTCTGCTAGCTTCAGTGGAGCTGAGAGCTACGTGGGGGTGATTGACGGCGCTAAGATCCGCCTCCTGGCTCTGATTGGTTGTTTCTAGTTAGCACTGTGAGATGGTGGAGAGGCTTGATTTTTTTTCACAGATTATCTACTCAGAGGAGGGTAAAATACCCCAAAAATATTACTTAAGTAAGACTAGCTGTACTTAAACACATTTTTACTGAAGTAAAAGTAAAAAGTAGCAAGAAATTACTCAGGTAAGAGTTAAAAAGTATTTGGTAAAAAGACTACTCAAGTACAGATTAACTGATCAAATTATCAATCATTTAATATTTAAAAAGTACATGATCAGACAGACCAAAACTGTAACGTACAAGCAAAATCAGCCAGAACCCAAAATGCAGCCAAGACCAGAGTTGGTTCACAAAATGTCTTTATTACAAATAAAGGTAAGGGGCTAAGCAGGGAGTAACCAGGCTAGTGGGTCAGGAAGGGGGAGGTCCACTGGGGTCGGGGATCCAGCCAGGGAGGGGTAAGGTGGATGGGCAAAGGGAGGACTAGAGGGCTCAGGGGACAAACAGACGACAGGGACAAATTCCACCAATCCAGAGGCTGAGTCAGGGGACAATCCAGGTTCATTCACAGGAGGGCCACAAGCAATGAAGATCCAGAAATCAGAAAAACTTGAGGCAAGGTCAGAGTCAGGCAGGGTTCATCAGCAGTAGGTCAGAAATCCTCCAGCAGCCAAGGGACAAGGCAAAATCTGTGGTCAAAAAACAGGCAGGATCAGAAAACTTTGAAACATGAGACAAGGCTTGAAAGCTGTGACTGGAGCAACAGACGATCTCGCACTGAGCTGGTGACGAGCAGCTGTTTAAGTAGGGAGCAGCACAGTGCAGGTGAGGGTAATGAGTAATCAGCACACTCAGGGTAGGGCTGCAGGGCTGCAATCATGACAAAAACATAAAGGTCAGTGGAAATGTTGGTATTTTAAGGACAAAAATGACAATAATTCATATAAATCACAAAAAAATAACAAAATCAGGCAAAAATGTTTTTTTCCAAATCAGTTTCTTTCAATATAAAACTGACTAAACTTTAACAAAAACTGCAGGTCTGTGTCTGTGTTTGGTGAAGTTTTGATTAAAACACGTTTGTTTTTCATTCAGTGGTCAGAAAATCCAGGAATTTACTCAAATAGAAGTAGAAATACTTCATAATAAAATTACTCAAGTAAAAGTAAAAATTACATTGCTGTAAAAATACTCCTAAAAAAGTTACTCATAATTGAGTAAATGTAGCTAGTTACTCCCCAGCTCTGTATTTATCTAATAACAAACTGTTATGATATGGTGACAACTTCAATAAATATGTAGAAAAACATTTTTTATAAAAGTTACACACTGCAGCTTTAAATAACGTTAACAAATGTCTGAGTTTACTGCTAACCGACGTGGAAAACAAACTTGAATATGTTGATAACTTATCTCCATTCACGGCAGAAGCAACAGGATAAATCTTAAAATTATTCTGCATCCATTAGTTTCCCCGCTCCGTTTCCGTCGCTGCGTTTCTGTTTCCCTTCCTCCTCAGATCCTCCTCCTCCATTGGAGGAAGAAAAGGAGATGAATAAAAGTCAGCCCCCTGCTGCAGCTGCCAGCCTCACACTTCTAATGAGCCGTGACACACACACACACACGCACACACACACACACACACACACACACACACACACACACACACACACACACACACACACACGCACACACACACGCACACACACACACACACACGCACACTCATGTTGTACTTATCTAAAGTGATTTGTTTGTTTTATGTTTGCTTATCGCAGGTTTCTACACATGAAAAGTTCAACATAATTTAATTTTAAACAGTTAAAAAGTTTCTTTTTTAACAGAATTACCAACTTGGAAGCAGAAAGTCAGATAGTTTTTAAAAACAAATCAGTATACATCAGAAATGGAAGCTACAGGGGGGCTCACAGTGTGTGTGGCCCAAATTCAGTTCAATAACAATACAAATTTGGACTCCAGTTCAAGACTTTATATCTTTAATTAACATTAAACAAGTAAAATATTGGCTTTAGCACAACGGATTAACTTTTTACGGAGACTTTTACACCCAAATCTGCTTTTAATTAATTAAGGAAATTTGGCTAAATACACAAGAGTGACATAAATCCAGATTTTATTCATTAGAATTGATTAAATTGTATTTTTTCTTTCCAATTGATACCTAGAAAATTAGCAACATAATTTTTAATCAGGCAAATCTGCAGAACATCTTTTAGGTTTTGGATCTAGAATAATTTACAAACCTTTTCCAGCACCAACCTCACTACTTTATTTGTTTAATTGAAATGTTGCATGTTTGGTTTATTGTTGAGTGGGTAAAAATCTTTTATTTTTTTTGACCTTTGAGTCCTTTTGACTCACATCTGACTAAAAGTTTGTACACCCCTGACCTACAGATTAGGCGGAAAGAGTCGGGAATCAGAAGAAATTGATGCTGCGTGTTTGGATTTGTTTGTGCGTCGGGCGAAGTCGGCGTCAAATCGATACAGACGCTTCTTCACTCACAGCTGTTGAGACGAAATGACAAGAGCAAAACATGTTTCGCCCCGAGGAATAAAAGAGTTTAATAAAACAAAAAGGATTCAGCCGTGCAGCCAGGCCTAAATTAAAACAAACTCCATCATTACATTTGCATGATTTACCGTTTTTCTCTTTTCTCTCTATCTTCCAAAAACTGGATTATAAAAGTCTTCATTCTGCTCTCGACTATCCTTTTTTGAAGGATAATTTAGTTTACAGAGACTTAATTTATTTTATTTGTTGTCAAATAACCAAAACTGAACTTTGTATAAATTATTCAACTTTAAATGAAGTTTGCAAGTACACTGTAAAACTTTAAGTTAGCTTAATAAATCTGAGTATGTTGTCATTACTTAAAAACCAAAGCCTAGAGGCACAATGCATTGTGGGATACCTTGCTGGCCAATCACTACTGCCACATGTAAACCAATGTCCTAAAAGAAATCAATTATTACAACATATAAAAACAACTGAAGTTACCTTGTGTGATTTAAGTATTGCAAACCTAAAATA
This sequence comes from Poecilia mexicana, assembly GCF_051168715.1. Classification (NCBI taxonomy): domain Eukaryota; kingdom Metazoa; phylum Chordata; class Actinopteri; order Cyprinodontiformes; family Poeciliidae; genus Poecilia; species Poecilia mexicana. The sequence goes on from NW_028263384.1 coordinate 29,358,883, forward strand.
ACTTGATAACTTTTGTTTGGCTGTCATAAATTAAATAGCAGCTCAAAATCACGGCTTGGAAACCCTGATGGCTTATGGGTAATATTTGGTGTTTTGAAATACAGTAAAGATAACAAGATAGTTTTTTGTTGTGTGGACGAACTTAAAAACATAAGCTCTTGGTACTCAAACAATTTACCTTCTGAAATATATTTTATATCTTGAACAAATACTTTTGCCCTCAATGCTTCATATATTTGTGTAAAGATAGTAACTTTAATTTTTACTGTTGATTCAGTTATATTAAATTTACTTCACCACAGAGTCATTTTTTCAGTGTGCACTGAGGGGCATGAAAGGTTATTTCTATTCTGTTAAATAGAGAAAGGTGAAAAGTCTTCCAGCCATCTCCTGATGTCTAAGTGGTGGTGAAAACTGGTCTGGATTGATGAAACCAAGCTTGACTTTCTTAACACTTTTTCAGGCTAAAACTGAGCAGGTCGTGTGGAGTAAACAGGTCCAATTTTAAATCTGTTAGGTAAAAGGGAAAGAAGACAAAAAGGACGTTTTAAATCTGTTGAAAGATGCTCATGAAAGCCACTCGGCTGAACTTCAGGGCTCAGTGTTTGACAAAGAAGAAAACACCTTTACCCTCCATGGTCACCCGATACGCTGATGACCTTGTAATATTAACCAGAACAGCATGTAGGCTTACAATGCAGTATTTAATAGCCACAATTATAAATTTGCAAGCAAGTCAGACATGTTTGAGTCAAGTTTCAATGCTAACTGAGGCAGCTTGATGTGGCGGCTTATTTATGTAAGAGCATCTGCTGTGGTTTACCTTCTAGTTCATGACTTTTCCATGTCAGAAATAGTTAAATATGTTATTTATCCAATTACACATCCAAAAGAGAGACAAAGAGTTATAAATTAACTTATAACATGAGAAAAATGTCCTGTTATAAATGAAATAATCTGATAAGTTTCTTTTAAATCAGTTAAATAAGTTTTTTAATAAGTTAAATCATTTATATAGAATTAGAAAGTGTTTTGGTTCAGGAACACAAACATACAGGAGGAACATTTGGATGAAGAGATTTTTGATTTAACACAATTTGTTGATACTTGGAGACATTTTGTGTTGTCGGATACATAATAAATCAAAAAAGATTAAATTTATAATAACCTGACATACTTTATCCTCACAACACCAGCTCATAAAGTGAGTGTATGCTTATGTTTTATGAAAGGAGGATTTCTGCTCACCGTGGATTTCCTGCACATTATGAAGGTAATCGAACTGCAGCGGCTCAGTGAGTTTTCCAGGTGCCCTGTGGCTAAACGCAACGGCAGGTCAATGAATTTTAATAGGTGGAAGGAACTAAAATCACTGTCACTGCTGGGAAGCGAGGATAATTTCACACTGAACAGCTGCAGGATTTGTGCTTTAAAAATTAAGCACAGGATTGTCTTTATAAATATGACAAAGTAACAGGGCCAAAATAAAAATAAATTAAATTACAAGGAGGATAGTAAAGTCATTAAATTACAAGAATAAAGTAAAAAAAAATAAGAATAAAGTTGTAATATTACAAGAATAAAAGAATAATCTCATAAAATAAAGAGAATAAAGAAAAAAAGAATAAAATAAAAATATTACAGGAAAAAATTTGAAATAATACAAGAATAAAGTTAGAATAATATGAGAATAAAGTCAAAATTATATGAGAATAAAGTTGAAATATTACAAAAATAAAGTCAAAATAATACAAAAATAAATTTATAATATTAATAAAAAGAATAACATTAAAAAAGGAGAATAAAGTCAAAATATTACAAGAATAAGGTCAAAATTATATGACAATAAATTCGGAGTAATGCCAGGACAAAGTCGTAATATTACTAGAATAAAGTAAAATTATGGCTTTATGCTTGTATTATTTCGGCATTATTCTTCTGTGACTTTATTTTCCTAATGACTTTACTCTCCTAATTCATTTTAATCTTGTTTTTCTCAGAATGGCTCTAATGCTCCATCATAGTCTGGGCTCATCATTTGAAGTTGGAAGGGCGTTCTACCATCACCAGTGTTTCTTTATTCTTGGCGAAGTGAAAATAACTCAGATTATGTTCTGTACGCCCTGTAAACCCGTCTGATTTATTCCACCCAGTTTATCTCCTCAGTAATGATAAGCTGTTCTGTTCTGATTTACATTCACCACCTGCCTGTGTAACATCCATGAAGTCCTTTTTAAACAGCTGCAGCGTTGATTCGCTGTCAACACAGCTACGTTTTCACAAGGGCTGGTAATTGGGAGAGTTCAGAAATACTTCTCTTCACACTCGGGTGTTTTTCCCTTCGACCTGCTAACGCCGGGAGCTTTGACACTTTAAAACGCTGCTCCCTCCCTGAACTGTCAATTAGTCCAACAGGATGCTGCACAGCGTTGTGTTAACGTTTGACCTGCTCCGCTGAACTCGTGGCACCTCTGTTAATCCGAAACCCCCGAAGAAAGACATCAGGGGCCTTTGTCTAAATGAGCTTATCTCACGCTGCAGGCTGATGAGAGATCATTAAAGGTGTCGTATTATTTCCAGGTGAATTGGAGAAATGCTCTTCAGTTCTTTTTTCAATTTTTAACAATTTTCCTGAAATAAATGTGGCACATAATGCATACACTGCAAAAACATAAAACCTTACCAAGTATTTTTGGTCTATTTTCTAATGCAAATATAGTATGCTTGAAATAAGACAAAACTAATTTAACCAGTAACCTTTCAGCAAAATAAATGAGTTTATTTTAAGTAAATAATTCCTTAATATTGATGAAAAAGTGCTAGTTCCACTGGCAGATTATTTCAGTTATTTCACAATCGTTACCTAGCAACGCCAGCCAAGCCCAGCCCGTTACCTAGCAACCGAATTCTAGTTCTACTGGCAGATTATTTCATAAAAAAAGTTTTTCCCATAAAATGAAATAATGTCCCAGAGGAACTTGTACTTTTTCACCAATAATAAGGAATTATTTACTTAAAATGAGCTGTCTTTCCATGTCTTTCCATGAAGTTACATGTAAGTTAGTTCTGTCAGTGTACTAAGATATTTGTACTCGAAACAAGACCAGGGGTGTCCAAACCATTTGCTAAATTGGCTGAAATCGCCGAGTCTAAATAAGTAGTTATTTTAACTTTTTCAACTAACTAAACACACAATAGGTTATACAAAACATGTTTATTACAAAGTGATTTGTTGCTGGAAAAGGATCTAAAACTTAAAAAGTGTTCTGCAGGTTTGCCGTATTAAAAATGATGTTGCTAATTTTCTAGGTGTCAATTGACAAAAAATAGAACACAATCAATTGTGATTAATAAAATCAAGATTTAGGTCATTCTTATTTTATTTAGTAAAGTTTATTAAATTTATTATAAGCAGGTTTGGGTGAAGCAAAGTTTGCTTTCGTGTAAAAATTCTTGAGGAGATTGCTAAAAGCAAATGTTTTGAGTTATAGACAATACCTTCTTTGTCTTTCTTAATTTTGTCCTAATTAAAGATAGAAAGTGTTCATCTATACCAAAGACTTGAACTAGGGCTAAATTTGTATCTTTCTTGAACTGAAATCAGGGGCCACAGACAATCAGTCCAGGGGCCCCAAATGGCCCACGGGCCGCAGTGTGGACCCCTCTGAACTAGACCTTAAATACTTGGTAAGATTTTGTGTTTTTGCAGTGTATGCATGTATTTTTTAATGTATTTGCCTCAAAGCGTCGCCTCTGGCTCATTATATCTATAGTGTTACATTTATCATTTCTCATTCTTTGATATATGAAAGGCTTCGATTCACTCTAGATTATTTCCATCTTTAAACCTGTGAATAATTGCCCACGCTGTAGATTTTGTTCTCAGGCAATTTATTGTGACCTGAATGTTCAAGCTGTTTCTGCCTGAGAGCTGTTTTCTCACCAAACAAAAGTGAAGCACTCATTAAATTCCTTTAGAAGTAATTCATCAAAGATGGTTTTAGGCACGTAAGAGACTTTTTTATGCAACTGCAGCCATTCATGATTGGTGGAGGTATTTGTTTCAGATAGTTTCCAGTATAAATCAAGTGCTTGCTTTCTTAACTTTGGAGCATTTTGTACTTTCTGTGTGTTTTTAAATGTGACCTGTCATGCTTCCTTGACCAGGTTCGGACTATAGGTTACACAAAAACATGTTTATTAGAAAATCATTCGTAGATAATGAGAATTTAGTCTGGTCAATTCTGCCTACGAGATGTTTTTGGGACTCTTGTCACTTTAAATCCAAATTCAAACACCCTGAAACTCAGCTTTGGTTGCTAGGTAACGGGTTAGGCTTAGCTGGGTTTGCTAGGCAACGGCACAATCAGGAGGGGCTCATTTTCCAGACCCCAAAAGACATTAACTTTTTATGTTAATGTTTTAAAACACACAAAAAAATGCCTGTGTTTTTTTAAGAAACAGTAGAAACCCAAATAAAAATACAAAAAGATACAAGATATGAATTTAGCATCTTAGTGATATAATTTCAAAATGATTTGTATCAGATGGACTCATGCACTTTGTTATATGAATGATTTTGCATATGTATTAGCTTTATATGGAAAGGTGAGAATAAAACATGACAAAAAACGTAATTGTTTACGGTCAAGTAGACTGTAAAATAAGATGTTCATATTTTGATGTATTTGCAGAAGTGCACAAACTAAGAAACAAGCAAGGCAGCTGAGCAGTGCTCACTGTAAGAAGCAGAACTTCAATTCGCCTGTGTCCTACTTTCAAGGTTCGTCTTTTAGTCTTCCTGCTGCGAGACTCTGGCTTTTAAAGAAAAACAGACAAAGAAACAGAAACAGAGTGACTTGACATCTGTAGCTTGGCTTTTAGAGTAACACAGTATGTTTTATAGTTAAAGCCAAGGACATATAAAATCAAAAGACTGTCCATGCTGTGCAGACTGAGGTTATACTTTTTCTTTTGGCTTGGAAGCTGCATGCTCAACATTTGATTTGAACTGATTTTCGCCTGGAGATTTTTCCCCTGCATTGATTTCCTCGCTGTTCCCAAGAACTGGCGCCTCACTTTGAGATGATAACTGGAACAGTGGAGTGAAAATAAACATGTTTAGGTTCTGAATTTTCGGGTCATTGGGTTGCTCCGGATGTGGTGTGGCGTGTTCGTGAACTCTGTATCGGCTGCTAAAGGTTGGATGTGGAAAATGCGTAACCATAACAACAGTGAATCTTTGCACTCCACGGTGTGAGGCAGAATATCACTCAATATACTGTTGGGCAACTGCTGCACCACTGCGGAGCAGGTAAATAGTTGCTCAACCTTGAGATGCTGTAAGACTAAAAACTATTTGACTGGAGGAAACCTTCGCACCCATTGTGTTGATTTATCTAAAGGAATAATATTCTATATACAAACAATGTAATAGAAATGAGTCAGTCTTTCCCTAGTTGTTCTTTGTTGGTGTTTTAAGCCATTGTTTAAATACAGTTTCTAAAAGTCAGTCTGAACGGTAAATATTTCCTTTCTATTAAACAATAATTATTCTGCCAAAAATGAAAAGAGGATTTTTGTATATTTCTCACGATTCAGGCTTATTTAGAATTCAAATAAATAACAAACAATAATTAGAAACTAAAAGATGTAGATCCGAACTCATCCAGAACAAAGAGCTCAAACAGAAGATAATTCTCTCAGGTTATTTCAAGTCAACGTTTACACTCGGACCTGAAAATAGATGCAGAGAGATGCACAATTATATAACCGTGCATCTATGAAAAGCAGAAGTGGAGCCTCCTGCACAACCAACACTTGTCTTTTTCCAGCAGCCATTGTACAAAACCAGCTGACCAAACATGCTGGTTTGCTAGGTAATGGGTGAACTCCGCTGGGGTTGCTAGGTAACGGGCGAACTCCACTGGTGATCTGGTGATCTGTGACGTTACTTTCCGGAGGTTTTTGAAACGGCTCAAAAATCATGAACTTATTGCCAAAAAAATGTCTGAGTGTTTTTATTAAGTGCTTGGATTGTTTTTTTTTTAGAAGTAATATAAACTCATGGAAATATAAAAACGGGCAAAATGTGAATTTTGCATAACAGGTTCATTTTAAGTTCACAGAATTTATTTGAACTGGACAAACATGGTGTACAACCCTGCAGAAAATTGCTGCTAAATCACCATTATGCCTATTTTCAAAAAGGTTTTAATCGTTCCTCCTTACAATCAAGATGCCTTTATCAACGTCATGACTTCCCCATGACTTCTTCACTGGATTTAGTGCTTTAAATCCAGTGTCAGTAAAGATATTTTACTTCTGTTATTCACTAAAAGGTGTTTGAATCACCCCAAAGTGCGTGTTTCACTGGGACTGTGCAGTCCTGGTGCCAACTGCTCAGGAGATTAAATATGTCACATCTACTGCGTCCTCATTCACCATTAGCCAGGAGTTTGGCTATTGGCGACAAATATATCTCACCGCTTCACCTTGTGCACACTGCGGCCCCCGAGGGGAACTGACGTCTGTCATATCACAGTTTTCTAGCTGCCACAAAGCCGGAGTGGAAGTGGATGGCGAAGCTCAGGTGAATAGACGGGGGGTTTGTTGCAGCTGGAGCGAAGGGGCTTTGAGAAGGAGTTCAGAAAATTGATCGGCCATGTTTCTGTCAGTGCCTCCCTTCAGGCCCATCCGCTAACCTCACTAATCTCTGACCGTTCACCTGGAGATGTGAGATGTGACAGCACTTTCAAAGCGCTTGTTCTCATTACATGCTGCTCTGCCTCGGGTGCAGCAGGGGGAAAAGTGTATTAGCTTCAGCTGCAAAGTCGCACATTGTGTTTTGTGTGGCGAAATCTTTTTAAAAAACATCCTGATGGATGAAAGTTGCAACAAAGCATCCATAATCCATCAGATTAAAAGGTGAGATGCAGGCACACTTAAATCCGACTAACTCATAAAACAAACAAGATTTGTTCTTGGGTTAGATTTTATGGACAAAAATTTCTTACCATCTAATTACTGTTTGCCTTATCTGACAATTTAGCTCACATCCACATTAACATTCATTAAGAAAAAAGCCTCCTTGGATTAAGATTGAACAGATGTGCTTAAGCAGGTCACGTGATGGGAACATGTCCTTATGAGGATTAAGAGGGTTAAACATTGAATTAATCAAGAACTACTTGTGCTTTCTTTCTTTTTTGTCCTGTTCTCTTGTTTTGGATTCACTAATGACAGATTAAAAGAGAGATTCTGCCCTGAATTTATTCATGCAAACCAGACAGATTCTCCTTTATCTGCCTTTTTTCTGTTTGGACCAAGAGAGCATCAACTTATCAACTATTTAGGGATGAGTAACAAAAACTAGGGAGGTGCTTTGTTGTTAGCTTTTTAACGGCACAGATTTACCTCTGCAGACATTAGCAGCTATTAATGAGAAAAAAAGAAAGACTTCAGGGAAAGTACATTCTGTTGTGATCTGTGGGTGTTCTGATCATTTTCTGGTCATTTTTGATTGTCTTTGAGACACACTAATGTGTAATCACTTTAATTTTATTGTCCATCCATCCATTATCTGTACACCCCTGCCCCTAATGGGGTCAGGAGGGTTGCTGCTGCCTCTCCAGGTAACGCTCCCGAGAGGCGGGGTTCACCCTTGACAGGTCGCCAGTCTGTCGCATAATTTTATTGTATTGATTTAAAACAAAAAGAGTATGTCACTTTGGGGGTTGCTTTATTTAAGTTGTAGTTACACCCCCATGCCATGGGGTGGCGCAGTGCTCTGTGAGGCAGTATAGCGAGATCACAGGCCTTCCCTCTCCAGTACGGCAAATATGTGGAGCTTCTCCGGTCGTCTGTCTCATCATTTCCCTCTGTTTTACAGGTTAGTAATGAATTTAAAAAACGCATGACAGGGATTCTAAATTATAAGAAACACAGCTAAATGTGGATGCGTAAATTGTTTGGTAAACTCGATATTTTATCACGTTTTTAACTATGAAAAGACTGAAAAAGCTAAAAGACCGCCGCTGGCGCCATTTTGGTTTCGGTTTGTACTTATTTCAAGCTACTTTTTAGTTAAACAAACTCCGTTTTGTATCCTGATATTGTGTAACACTGCTTATATAATAAGTGAGAAAGAAATGTTTACTGATTTTAAATATCTATGTTCAAAATGTTGAACGCCGTAGTTGTGCGAACATGAAAGCTAAGCTAAAGATAACATTGATGGTCATTACTGCAATGGAGATGTCCGGGACAGATTGTAAAATTAAACAAGAAGAATGTTGACTTTCAGAAATGTTCCGACTTTCAAAAGTCAGGAAATATCAACTTGTGAAACTCAGAAATGTTCGTCTTTCTAGAAATTTCTTAGATTACTCTCAATATATCTTTTTTTTTCTAGCAAATTTTAAACTTTTCACGCTCACAGATTTCCAAGTATTTTTCTAGAATTTTTCTGAGATTAATCTCAATATTTTTGAGTTTTTTGGACTGAAATTTATCCTATTACTTTTTCTATTTATAGTAGTCCTAATATACTTTTGCAGTATACAGTACACCAGCTACAGTAGCTGTAAAAATTGATTTCCAACTTTTTTTTAATTATCATTTGGAAACTGCATTTTATATTTACTCAGGTTTTATCTCCTGAACTCCTGTGATCTTAATTTCACTGATGATAAAAGTGAAATAAGAAAAAGCTTCAGAAGAAGATCCAGGCCTTTAATTTTTCTGTCTCCTTGCAGCGCAGCCCTGCTCTGTGTCATCTGCTGTGACCGGTAATTTATGACAGCAGAGTGAGCTGGGAGCAAACACAAACTGCAAACGTTTAACCTCTGGCTTGTGGTTGCCATGGAAACGCAGGTTGAATGATGACCTTGAAATGTTGAGGATCCAACATGATCTTCCTGTGGTTTAATCAAAACCTTTGATTAAACTTAACCTCATTATTTTTAGTGTCCTTCCCTCCCATTGTGTGGTTAATTAACTATTAGTTAATGGCTTTTAAAAAAGAATTTGTTTTAATTTGCTGCCTATTTTGCTCCAGATGTGTTGGAAACCCCAGTGTTATCTCATGATTTTTTTTTATCTTTAAAATGTCTGGATAATTCTTACATAAGAACATTTTTAAATAGAGTTTAGCATTTCTGCTTTCAGTCATTTTTCATTACAGTAATTAGCCGCAATGTTTATCCAACCACAGTTTCCCTTAACATTTCTGCTAAAGCACTTAGTACTCATAAAAAAATAGTTTATACAGTGTAATGAAGTAGACAATATGTAACCATATGGTTTGAGGCTTTTTAGCGACACTAGGCAACTATGAAATAGAATTGCATAATACTGGCATTTATAAGCAATATGATTTAGGTATGAAGAAATTCTAAATTCTTTGAACCAAATGATTGCTTAAAATTACAAAATATATGAATAAATATTTACATAAGCAGTACATCCCTAAAACAATATATTTTTAACAGTGAAACAGGGAATAAAAGCCTTTAGGACATTACAGTAAAAGGATCAGTATTTAGCTTTATTTGAAACATTGTAGAATGAACATCAATGATTGCTCAAAAATATATACTGAAATTCAATTTGTAAAACTTAATTAGTATTGCCAAAAAGAGGCTAGGAGAAGTAATGGACTTTTGTAGTATTTTAATCACAGTTTTGTTCAAAATCATTTAAATGCAATTGTTTAAAAATGTTTTTGCTGTACATCAAGTTATTCAAAGTTTCTAATAATGCATTTGAAAACTGCAGCTAATGTAAATTTAGGTTTGATGCTAATTAGATCCAGTAGGCACTTATGGAATGACCTGAGTTTTCAATCCCAATATTTCGATTATTTTATTAATGTTGCTATGACTTAAGTAGGACTTTGAAATTGAGTCAAAATATGTTTTTGAACAACCAACATTGCACTCTGAACTGTCCAAAAAGCAATAGTGATATGACTTATGAATTACATGAAAATAGTTTAAAAATTAACTGGTTTGAAGTTCGGGGGGCGGGGGGGGGGAGGTTTAATAATAGTGATAATCTGGATTAGATAAATCAGGTCTTGAGTAATTGAGCTTGTTGTGAATTGGAAATTTAAAAACAATCACCAGGTAAAATTTAATTTAGGGCTTAACGAGGCCTGTGTTGATTAAAACTTAGATTATTGGCTGCTTACATTTGGTTTTACATTTTTTCTTTATATCTTTGCTGCTTTAAATTGGATTTACTTTGCACATAAACACGAAAGTAAACTATTATAGAGTACATATTGTTATTTTTTTAATAGATGCAGAGTTATGAATCCCACAGAAACTATACTGTGTTGCAGCATGTCAACATGACCACTAGATGGCACTGGAAGCTAAATATTTAGCCTCACCATCCAGACAAAACTTTTTTTTTTAAATACTATCTCTCACTGTATTTTCCTCAGTTTTTAACACAGTTTGAAAATAAAGTCACTTAACTGTGTAAACCAAATCAAGCAGAAACCCCAACACTGTTCAATCTGCTTTGAAAACTTTCCTTAGACCCAATAAAACATATGCTTTTATTTATTTCACTTTCTGGTACAAATATTTAACTCAGTCCAGTTTATTTATATAATGTAATTTCACAGCAGATGTCGTTTTGAAACACTTTACCACAAAAAATAACTTTAGTTCAATCACACAAACATTCCAATTGATCTTAGTTATCAAACATTGAATATTTAGTTCAGTTTATTATTTAAATTTAAAAAGTCTCTGGATGGATGGTAAGTTAATAATAAAACATTTCTTTTCCAGCAGCCACAGTTCATACATTGGTAAAACCAGCTGACCAAATGGACTGGAACTCTCCTGGGGTTGCTAGGAAACGGGCAGGACTCCACTTGGTTGCTAGGTAACTGCACAGTAGTTGTGGAATCTAACTTAACAATTGTGAGATTTTTTAAACTACTCATTTTCTAGACACCAAACAATTATTTATTACCTAAAAACACTGGGTGTTTTTTTTAAAGTGCTTTGACTGTTTTCAGAAGCAGAAGAGACACAAATAGAAGTACAAAAAAACATGCAAAATCCCCCTTTAGCATTTAGTTAGTCCTTAATGTTTATAAATTGATTTATGAATAAATGTAACTTAACTTTTCATCCAGTGGTACAGCTTAATTAATTAATTAAAGTTAAGTAATTATGTTCCAAATTATTGCATGATATTGAACTTTATATGCTAACATACATAGTGGTGCCACTTCAGGTCAGCTGAAAACTTCCCACACTGCAACAAAGAGCTCTCAATGTCAGACTGCAAATGAGATTTTCATAATTTATTTTTTTTTTGAGCTTGCCAAGAAGATTTCAGTCATATGGCGCCTGTGTTGTGACTGCTCCACTTTCTGAGCTGTTAAACTCTTCTAATAAGGTTTATGTAATTTAGAAAAGCTGACTTGGATTGGATCAGTTTGGAGCTTTAATGGATCAGTTAGCATGCAAGGATTTAGCTCCTTCATAATATTCTGCACCGATGCCAACTAAGAGGCCTTTTGTAATAAAAAGTCTCATTGGAAAGAGCAACATCTAAGTTTACTGTTAATTCATTTAAATTATAATGGGATGAAGGAAATGCATATGATGTTTACTTAAACTCTTTTTGGACGGATAAAGATGATTAAAAGCATGGAAAATTATAGTTTATCTTTGTAAGTACACTTAAAAACAAATGTTATTTTCGTGTGCCCTTAGATCAGTGCTGGCTTTAGGTTTTATGGGTCATTGACAAACAAAAAATGTCACTAAACATTGATTCAAATTTCTTTAGATTTATTTAGTTTTCAAAAAGGGGACAATTCACATTAATCAACATGAATAGACCATATAAATATGCCTGATTTAACAAAAATTAACAATTAATACACATAACATACATGAGGTATGATTTGTTTATGACAGATTTCAATTTATAGCTAAAGGTAATGTAATTTACAGAAAACTTATTATTAAAATGAAAACAATTCAAACATTTAAGAGAAAACCCTCCGTAAAAATCGTTATTCACAGTAAATTCACTTAAATTAGTGATATAAGGAATCCTTAAACAGAATTTTGATAAAGCATTTACATCAAAAATGTGGTTTTCTGGGGCATTTTAGGATCGCGATGGACTCTGTTCAGCATCTAATTATTAAACAATTGATTTTTATTGCATATTTAATTCCAGTGAAGTCAGATTTAGAGCCATGGGAAAGGACGCACACCTCCAAATTGTGCCCATTTGCTAGTTCAGTACGGCAAAGCACCATGCTGCAAAGCTCAAATCATCTCAGACATGACAATGAGCTTCTTGTTCTCCAGATTACCCAGATCTCAATCCAAAGGAGCGTAGATTATCATCGTGGATGTTCTGAAAACTGATACATTGCTAAAATTGTTCAGAAAATTGCTTGATGCCAGTCACAGCTGGATCACTTTCTTTGCTTTTTGGCGTCTCCTACACAGAGACTCTTTGTTTAGGGAAGAAAAGATTTTAATAAAATAAAGTGTACAAAATGTTTATCTGGAACATTTTTATACCACAAACTAAACAAAAGAGACCCGCAAGTTCCAACAGTGATTGAATTTGTTTCCACTGTATCAAACCAAGCTGCTCAGAGGAACATTTTTGGGAAAGATTTTATTTCTTTCAATAGTTTTGGTGTATCCTCTTATTCTCTGACAGCTGAATGAAGAAAGTCTCTGAACATGATTCATGTCCAAAATATGTGTTCTGATATAAAATGACTTTAATTCAACCAGCAACAGATAACTACGTATAAAACAACTAAACTGTGTTATTTTAAAAGCATGGAAGTATGAAGATGTTACACAGCAGATGATCTATTGTCTTTATGTCAGGGCGCCACCTGGTGGTTATTGTACAAAAACACTAAAAAATGAAGAGTACAACCAAGAGCAGCTATTTGGTAATGGATGATTGTGAGTTAAACTCCTGCAAAGGAGACTATGAAATAAAATAAATGGTTCTGAATGAGTAGAAAGCAATAGTTGCTCTAAAAAAATGAACAAAATTATTTTTTTTCCACAAAATCATCTAGATAATGACATTTCAGCTCTGCCTATGAACTTTTTAAGGGTGGCTTGTCTCTTTAAATCCAAATAAGTTGCTGCTGGCCACGCCCCCAAACTCAATGTGTCAAAATGGTTGCCAACAGATATACAGCTATAGTACCGTACATCTTTGAAAAGCATTAGGGGAGCGTTAGGGCATTAGGGGAGCTCAACCAACAAGAATGCAGGAAGTGGTTTCTGGATGGTAAGTGTAACTTGGCTGGGGTTGCTAGGTAACAGAGGTGTGCTTGGCTGGGGTTGCTAGGTAACAAGGCTGGGGTTGCTAGGTAACAGAACTGGGCTTCGCTGGGGTTGCTAGGTAACAGGGCTGGGTTTGGCTGGGGTTGCTAGGTGACAGCGCAGAGTCTGTGTTGTGACTTAACAATCGGGAGGTTTTTGAGATAAAAAGACAATTATTTTCCTGTTTGCAGAAGGAGTTGGATGAGAACAAATGTGAAAGTATTTAAGTTGATTGCTTAATTTAACAATAAAAGTAAAATAAAAGGCAGTTTAGAGGAAAAAACTTTGTCGGACCAGCTCTGTTACATTCATTCATTTTGTTCAGTTTTTTCTTTTCTTTTTTACACGTTCATAATAGTTTTGGTTAGAGGAATCGCATGTTTGGACAAGTATTCCCTCTGCTTCTGGATGCTGTGTGGCTTGGAGGATTTTTGATCTTACTTCTTTATTTACTTTCAGAGAGCTGTTATGATGTGTAACCACGGCAACATGGTATCGTTTTACAACCGGGAGCAACTGATTAGCATCTAAAAAACTCAAATATCATCTGAACTATGATCCCAAACCTCAGGGCAATTGAAAAGGAGCCTTTATGGATGCAATGCCACCTGATTTTTTTCCTGTCTATCATAATCGTCTCTCTGCCCGACTGAAATTGGAACAACAAAAGAAAATGAAGTGGATTAGCAGTGCTTGTTGTCATCCAGAAGATGTTATCTAGGAATCTCATCTCTGCTGCTCGGATATTGAACTGTTAGCAGGTTTTAGCAGTTATGCGACTGGCATACAGCAAGTTTTCAGTCAGAGGTCTTTTCATATTTGTTGCATGACTGACTGCTACAGGAGATCCTTCCTACGCACAGCAGTACCATCTACAGCGACTCTTTGAAGATACTTGGATTATATGAGTTAATTTTGAGGTTTTATCCATTTCTGTAGTAATTTCGTCTTGTTTTCCTTTATTTTTGACTTGCATATTGAAAAGTAAAAAAAACAAAACAGAAAATAAATAAACTTAAACTCTGTTGCGACAAAATGTGAAGTTCAATGGTTATGAATATTAAAATTTAAAATATTTCACTGCTGGTTTTTTACAAGGAGCATGGTTTTTTCCTTTATTTTTAACTGGTGTATGGAAAAGTAAAAAGGCAAAAAATAGACAAACTTAAGTTGTAAATTGATAAAATGTGATGTTCTGGTGTGAATATTAAAATTTACAATATTTGGTTTCTGGTTTGTCACAGGCAGTATTTTTTTCTTTATTTTTATATTGTATATGGAAAAGTTAAAACAAGCTATAACGTGTCAAAATGTGAAGTTTTGGTGTGAATATTAAGATATTTGGCTGCTGGCTGCCGACAGGCCTCTGCAGTTCGTCTTCTGGGTGATTGTGGGGGAAATGTCAGGTGTTTGGTCACCATTTCTGAGGGGGGCACTAATGATTGACTGGCACGCAAGCCGCTCATTAGCTGCCCAGCGATTTAACAGGTTGCATGCAAGGCCCTGGGATCAGCCCAAGCCCACTAAATACTCGAGTCATTTTCATTCTTCCTCTCCCTGCCCTCAGGGAAGTGCGCATGCAGATAATCTCATTAGGGAAAACATAATATTTGTAAAAGAGCTTTGGAGCAAAGCCCCACATCTGACTTGCCCTCAGTTTTTTAAGACGTCTTGCTGATGTGATGTTGGTGTCATAATCTGGTCCCAGCAGAGAAATGCGGACATTTGCAGAATTAAACAGGTCCGACACGCACGTATGCAAGGAATGTTTGTGTTCAGATCGGCTTAAACGCCAACAATGAAGAAACAATCCGATTAATAGGGTTAAATCTGCAGCAGACAAGCCTGGATTTTGTTAAATTAGGCTCTTGGAGTTCATAATGAGAGCAGCAGAGGGCGCTGTTCACCGTTATCTCACTCAGATCATGTAGCAGCTGCAACACTTCAGTTCTGCAGAAAATGGAAACAAATTAATCTGAAAACTCATAACAAGCAACCGAATAAACAGTCATTTATTTCTAAATCATGTTCACTTTCTTGACCCTCCTTTTCATTTTAATTTTTATTTGATGACAATAGTTTCTCTCTTAGTCATTGTGTTTGGATTGTCTGCAAACACAAATCACTGCAGTTATATGAACATCATTTATGTTATTTTAAATTGTTTTGTCTTAAAAAATGATTGCATACATACATATTTATTTACTTATTTATTATCCTGAAGCAAACTTATTTTTATTTCAGGCAACATGAAGATCACAAATGTCCTCAAAGGACCGGTTGTGCCAGATTGTAAAGGTAAATCTATCCTCTAACAAACTGTTTAAATATAACTTTCTTTGCATTTGATTTGGCCTTAATATTAAATAATATATAGTATCTGTTCACATTTATGTAAATTGGCCCCATACAAATACAAACTGATTTAATTGACAGATAAAATAATAGAAACTATATCTCTCTGGTCCTCCAGAAATGGCAGTGGCGGACCAGATGTGGCCTGCGGACCTCCAGTTTGACAGGCTTCCAAAGTTTATATTATTTAATGACTGTATGTTGTGGTTTTGTGAAAACAAAGTCAAATTTCTTGCTTGTGAGCAGAAACTTGGGCCAATATGTGTCTGACACTCCAAGGAAACTCTAAAACAATTAAACATTAATAAAATATAGATGAAGTTTGCTGTGTTGTTTTAAAAACATGTTTTTTTTTTCTTTTTTGTGGAGACTAATATTTTTATCCCGTCTTTAGGAAAGCAACTCTGTGACCTGCAACTCGTGGGAAAAGGAAGTTATATAAGATCTGATGAAGTTTTGGATCACTGGAGTAGAAGCAATGACAAGAAAGTAAGTAATTATAATATTATTTTTACATGCAGTCCTCTGCAAAAGTATTTAAAATATTGAAGTTTTCCAATATTTTTTTTACGCTACAACCGTATTCTAACAGAGGGTAACACATGACTGTAAGATTCAGGAATAATGATATCTGAAAGCCTGAAAACTGCCGTGTGACTGAACTTTAGCCCTTTGATATTCCCACATAAATCCAGAGGAAATCTAAAAAGTAAACAGTCTGTAGCTTAATCAATCTCATTGTAAATCCAGCTGTTCTGTGAAAGCCTTAAAGGTTTGTTAGAGGACATTAGAGACAACAAACAGCATCAGAAAGTCCAAAAACAGCAGCTTCTGAGACATTAAAGGGGACTTAATATTCAAAATTCACTTTTTGCACATTTTTCTACTCACACACTGCAAAAACACTTAAGTATTTTTAGTCTAGTTTGTAGTGCAGCTATCTTAGTTTAAGACAAAAGTAACTTTTCAGCTAGAAATTGGAGCTTGTTTTAAGTCAATAATTCCTTAATTTTGTTGAAAAAGTGCTAGATATAGGTGAAATTATCCACCAGTGGAACAAGATATGTTTCTCATAAGTGAAAAGGTCTTGTTCCGCTGGCAGATTATTTCACTTATATTGAGGAAGTATTGACTTTAAAAAGGCTCTTACATCGTAACGAAAAGTTCCTTGAAATAAGACAAAACTAACTACAAGTGTACTAAGATATTTGCATTAGAAACTAGTTGATGAGCACTTTAAAAAAAATTCACAAAGCCGTTTTCTGGCAATGGCCTTGTGTTTTGGTGTCTGGGAAATGAGTCGTTTAAAAACATTTCCTGATTATGAAGTCACTGCGTCGTTACCTAGCAACCCCAGCCAAGCCAGCTCGTTACCTAGCAACCAAAGCCAAGTCCAGCTCGTTACCTAGCAACCAAAGCGGAGCTCCAGCACAGTTGAGTTCTAAAACAATTTTCCAATATTTGAACGTCTTACATTTCTGTTCAATCAACCGTTATCTGAGAAATGGAAGAGTGAGGAGTCATGGATGCAAATCTACCAAGATACAAATGTTCCCCAGAACTGAGAGGCAAGTCGACTCTTGTAGGGTGCAAAAGCTAACATAGCTTTTTAGTTGTGATATGGCAAAATGTGAAAACTTTGCGACGTATCTGTAGTTTTAAAAAGATTTCACACTTCTTTGAAAGAAACTTATATAATTTAATGTTTTTAAAGTCTACTTTTACAAGCTGGTATTTTAAAAGAACCAAATCCTGAATTATAGAGTTAACTGCTGGAATATCTGTATCCTGACTTCTACTGCGTTAGACACGGACGTAAAACTGCTTGGAAGTGTTGAATATTGATCTGGACACATTCTGGGACTCTCTCCAGGACATTTTTACATGCTGTTAGGGGTTGAGAAGAGACCCAGTCCTTAAAGATGATTGACACTCCAGTAAAAGTAGATGAAATGTAAACATTAAACCGTGTTCGTCCCCACAGTGTCGAGTGTAAATCTGATGGATTTCACAGACACATCTGGGTGTTTATTCTGGTGGAAACACAATGCAGCTCCTCAGAGGTCACAACATTATGAGAATGAAAACTCCTTTATGGCTTTTTCTTTTTTCTTCCTCTGTGTTGTTTCACTTTCCTGGCCTGGCCATAATTCAGCTGCGCTAGCCTGATGTGTAAAAGCTCACCCCAAACAAAGCATCAACTAAACGGCCGCCAGCTGCTGCTTCTTTTTTTGGCCTGAAGGAAGGGAACCATGTTGGAAAATCCCTGCAGATCTGTTCGCATGACTGAACAGTGACAACTTATCAGAAAGGCTCCAGAGCACCCAGTGAGCCCCCTGGGGCTGCAGAGACATGCAACAGGAAACATTCTGTGGTCTTACCTTAAAAGGCATATTCCTGCAGGCCAAACACCCACAACTACTGTTCTGCAACCAGAACCTCAGTTTACTGTAAGAAATCCGCTTCATAACAAAACTTCCCCCGCCCCTTTGGGAATTAATAAAGTATTACTGTCTTATTATCTTATAAGTGTAACAGGGATTTTAGTTTGTCAAAATTGGTTTGTTTATACTTCAAATTAATTTCGTTTAGCCAAAAAGTTATCTCCTGACGGTCACTGGTCTATAAGTTATGTGGCTCTTGGCAGTTCGTGGTTACCGTAGCAACCAGTAACTGACAGCTTCTCCCCCTTTTTCTGTTGGCGTCTGTAACTGCAGCTGCGCCATTTCTCCAGCTAGCGCTAGACTCACGTTTGTTTTGATTGTATTTCCCCAGAATGCCCTGCGCTGTAGTCCACTTCCTGCTTTTAGGACACTCTCCGCTCTGCTTACCGTTTACAAATGTTTTACCCACCAGAGTTCACATCAACCGGACCGAGACAAGGATTGTAGACGGAATTTGTTTTATTGGGCCGCATCAGAGTTCCCTTGCACATTCACCCAAACCAACCGGATTTTCCTGGCAAATAGTTGGACCAAAAGCGGACTTAACGGGATTGGTCTGCCTAAAACTTCAGTCTCTACCTTCAACTGAGACCGCTCCAAAACCAGGAAGTGGACCACAGCGCAGGGCATTCTGGGTAAACTCAACCAAAGCAAACGCCAGAGTCTAGCACTAGCTGGAGAAATGGCACAGCTATAGTTACAGACCAACAACAACAACAACAACAAAAGTTACAGACCAACAGAAAAAGGGGGAGGAGCTGTCAGTTACTGGTTGCTATGGTAACCACCAACTGCAGCTGCAGTTACAGACTTTTTCTTGCAGTGTATTAAGGTTCAGTTCACAGAACCGTTGTTGTGTGTATACGACCTGCAGGAAAATGTCTTTTATGGTAAGACCACACTACGTTTACCAACGACAAACAAGAAATCCTACAACTGCTAAAATCTGATGACGCGACTCCTTTTTCACTTACATCTTGCAAAATGTAAAGAATGGAGGAAGCTGAGCTCCGTGTCTTCTTCAGAGGTTTTTGTATTGTTTCCTTCAGTTGTTCTTGGTGTAGGCCACCACAGGCGAGGAACCA
Source organism: Poecilia mexicana (assembly GCF_051168715.1). Taxonomy (NCBI): domain Eukaryota; kingdom Metazoa; phylum Chordata; class Actinopteri; order Cyprinodontiformes; family Poeciliidae; genus Poecilia; species Poecilia mexicana. The sequence goes on from NW_028263384.1 coordinate 29,378,113, forward strand.
AACCCTTTTCAAAGAGTTTGGAAAGCAAAACAGCAGCTGAAAATGTAACAAATGTTGGCATTTTGATCACCAATCGAACTGCGTCTACTGAGCTATCAGGTGTAAAAACACCCTTAGACTCAGTCCTCCAGAACTCAATCCATTCATGCTTCGTCAAGTCCATTACTCTAAAACAGGGGTGCCCAAGTCCAGTCCTCGAGAGCTACCATCCTGCAAGTTTTAGAAGTATCCTTACTCCAACAGACCGGGATCAGCTCTACAGAGGCCTGATAACGAGCCATTCATTTGATTCAGGTGTGTTGAATGCATCTGAAAGTTGCAGGATGGTAGCTCTCGAGGACTGGACTTGGGCACCCCTGCTCTAAAACATCTGATGCTAACATCTTGGTTCATGTCTCAACAAGTCAGGGCTATTTTGGCTTTTTGGTGGTTATAATATTTTGCCTCGTCAGTGTCTAACTCTCATAGCAACCAATAAAACTCCCAGGAGCGTCCCAGTAAACTCGGTTTGCTGAACATGTCAGGGCGTCAGAGAGGTTGACCCTTCAGGGATGAAGATGGTAGATGATGTCACCAGAATCTATAAGCAGATGTCCCCGTCCCTCCCAAACCATATCATATATAGGGCATCAAAGGAATTCCCAGGAAGCTGTCAGGAGGAAATAGACCAAAGACCAAAAGTATAAATATCTCCTATGGATGAATACAAGTGGCAGCCCAAAGGACAGTTGCTGGCCTGGCCTGAGCCGGTCAAGGAGCCAAGAAAGACTTTTCTTATTTTGGCCGTTTCATGTGATGGCAGCTTTTGATTTCCGTCCTTTTCAAGCTGCCTTAGAAGGAGAGGTCAGACGCAGAAGGCATCCACTGCAAAACAAGTTGTTTTTAGCTGAGAGGGATGAAAAGCGATTAAACAAATTCATTAATCAGTTGATTATTTAATTCAATTTATTTCACTTACAACATATTTTTCCCTTGTTATAAGTGAAAAGCTGCCAGTGAAACTTGTTCTTTTTCATAAATGTTAAGGAATTATTAACTTAAAACAAGCTCCTACTTCAAGTATTTTGGTCTAGATTTTAGTGCACTTTTTAGCTTGTATGAAGTAAATATTTCTTTAATATTGCTGACAAAGTTCTTATTCCATTGGCAGTTTCTCAATGGGGAAAAATGTCTTGCTATAAATTAAATAATCTGCCAATAGAATTAATATTAAATCATTATTTACTTAAAACAAGCCTCTATATGTTGCTGAAAAGTTACTTTTAAGTTAGTTTGTCTTATTTCAAGATATTTAAAATACCTGGTAATAATTTGTGTTTTTGCAGTGATTATTGTACAAATGGGACAGAGTTGGAAATTAGCCACCTGGTTATAATCTCATGTATTTACATGTAAATGTTTATTAAAAAGCATTGCCCCATTTTTAAAAATAAACTTGAACTTGAGGTTGCAGTCATGGCAGCCGCAGAGCATCAGTTTTAGAGACTCTGTGTTTTGTCCTGGTGTCTCGTCGAGGCGACGCCGCTCTGTTTAGCTCTCATCCTGCCTCTGGCCTACTTTCAGCTCAGATATAAGGCGAGCTCACCATGGTGACTGCCAGGTAAACAGCAGTCAACAGAGAGCTGGACCGGTGCTATCCGCCTCCGGTCACACTGAAGCTCATATCTGCTCATTTCATTCAGATTAAATCTCCTTCCTCTTTCCTGTTGTTGGCGTTTCAACCCTGAAATGCCAGATCAACGAATTTACACTTCGTATTTGTTTATTTAAGGATTCTTCCTGGGGTCCACACAACACACATTTCAATTAAATAGTCCTTTTACAGACATTACAAAAAGACATAGCAATACTCTTTAAGATGGAAACAAAATTAAATTCAGCACAATATTTAAATCAACCACCTCAACAATTATAAATACTGATTTAATTTCCCTTTGACATTAATAAAGTACTTTTGAATTTGAGTTTACAAACATTTCAAAAGGATATCACAAAACCAAACTTGGGTATTAACTAATTATATTTACTGGAGTCTTTATCAGTCTGACAATGTAATTTTTTCATATTAATGATTGAAATTGATCAGTTACTCAGTACTTGAGTAGATTTTTTTTTTTACCAAATACTTTTTACTCTTCTTGAGAAACTTTTTGGATGGCTACTACAGAGTTTTTTTTTTTCTTTTGAAAAAGTTGGTTCGAAGCAGTGGTAATATAAAGTGATAATAGAGGTCCATATTAAAAATATGTGTATTGTAGTTGGGTAACAACTGTGAGAAAAGGCTAAGCGGTTTATGTGAAGTCCAGATTTTGTGAAAGGAAAACACTGTTCCAGCGATAATGTTCCCAAGAAACTTCTGCTACTGGAGTCCGATTATTATCCTCCAATAAAAGTTGGAACATGCACAGCATATATCAACAAAAATGATATCTTATGAGAAGCTTAAATATTTAAGAATAATATTTATCATACTCCAGATATTTCCCCCTTAATTTCCCTTTGGGATCAGTAAATTTAAATTTCTAGTTCACTTGAAATGAGACAAAACTAACATAAGTAACTTTTCAGCAAGATAGACACTTGTTTTTAGTAATCAATTCCTTAATATTGATGAAAAAGTTCTAGTTCGACTGGCAGGTTATTTAATTTATTTCCAAATCGTTACCTAGCAACGCCAGCCAAGCCCAGTCCGTTGCCTAGCAACCCAGTTCTAGTTCCGCTGGCAGATTATTTTACTTATGAGAAAACATTTTCTCCATGTTCTGCCAATGGAACTAGAACTTTTTCATCGATATTTAAGGACTTATTTACTTAAAACAAAAAGGAATCAAGTGTTTCGGGCTCATTTTATTTCTCAGCAGGTGAAAACAAGAGAGCTTCTGTCAAACTCCACATGTCTCTAGTGTCTCCGTGAAGGTTCACCAACCAGGGAAGCATCTTATTAAAATTTCTCCTTCGTTCCTCCAGACATGATGAGGCTGTGAGGAGCTCCTTCATCAGCAGTTTGAAGCACAGACTGAGCATTATGCCGCTCTGCTGGTGGAAAACTTCGCTGGGTCGTAGCAGTGTGTTTCTTGGCTCTAGTGGCTTCTGGGCCACTGGTTGTGAATATCTTATAGGGGAACTATTATGCAAAATTCACATTTTGCACATTTCTGTGCTTCAATTTGGGGCTCAGCTCAGCTTTTAAAAACAACCTGTTTTAAATAAAACAGCTAGTCAGTTTTTGGCAATAAGCTAATGCTTTTTTGTGTCCATCGGCACTCAATGGGCACAGTGCCGTTACCTAGCAACCGAAGCTGTGCTCCAGCATGTTTGGTCTGCTGGTTTTACTGCTGTATGCTCTGTACAATGGCTGATGGGAAAGACAAGAGTTTTGTTGTTGATTTACCATCCAGAAACCACTTGCTGCATTATTGTTGGTTGTGGAGGAGGCCCAACTTTTGCTCTTCAAAGATGCGCACCATTACATCCATTTTTATGCGTGACTGTAAACATTGAGTTGTGGGGGCGTGGCCAGGTGCTGCTGCTTTGGATTTAAAGTGACAGAGCCCTAAAACAGCTCATTCTGAAAGGAGCTGGAAATGGGCAGAACTGAGCAGACTGAAATCTCATTATCTAAGAATGCAACTGGCCGTCCATGTGTGGCTAAAAGCATAAAATCATCCACCTCTAAACCTGGGTTTTGCTGACTGTGGCAGCACCTTTGAAATCCGATTCTTAAAACGTTTTATTGGATTTTGATCTGTTTATAATTGAACTTCAGCTGAGTGCTGTGCAGTTCTTTAAAAATAAACATAACTCGCGCTCGTACACATCAATGTTCCAGCGATTTTTATCTCAAGAGATTTTCAACTGAGCCGAGAAACACATTCAAGCTGCACTAACGCAGGATTTGCCAGAAAAACAAGTGGAATATTGTTCTAAACCTGTGGGTGTCACACAATGAGCCGCCTGATTCTCCAGCTCTATTCTGTGTTGTTAACATGGAGGATCAGAGGCAGTCGAAGTCAAGGTTTCTTCAGGTCAAACATCCACTTTGGCCCCCCGTGTAATGAGAAACAGGCCACCACGACTATTCCTGTCTTCCATCTTTGGTATTTTCTCGTCTCCCCTCCGGCTCCCTGTGAGAGACGAGACAGGAGCGACGCAGCTTAAAGGCAGATGACTCGCTATCTCAGTTCTGCAAGAAAAAAAAAACAAGCACATCAGTCTTACTTAAGACAAACCTCTCAATGCAAAAACACAGAATCTTACCAAGCATTTTTGGTCTAGTTTCTAGTGCAAATATCTTAGTTTTGTCTTATTTCAAGTGTACAAACTTATAAGTAACTTTTCAGCAAACTATAGGTGCTTGTTTTAAGTCAGCATTTACTCAGTATTGATGAAAAAGTTCTAGTTCCACTAACAGATGATTTCACAATCGTTACCTAGCAACGCCAGCCAAGCCCAGCCGTTACCTAGCAACCCAGTTCTAGTTCCACTGGCAGTTTATTTCATTTATATCGAGACATTTTCTCATGTTATAAGTGAAATAATCAATAGAACTAGAACTTTTTCATCAATATTAAAGAACTATTGAATTAAAACAAGCCTCTATATGTTACTTGAAAGTTTGTTTTGTCTTATTTGAAGTGAAGTAAAATGTTTGCACTAGAAACAAGACCAAAAGTACTTGGTAAGATTTTGTTTTTGTAGTGCTGCAAAAGGCAGGATGCCAATTGACTGCTCAAACTCTTAACATATGAAAATTATTTGCTTTGGTTTCAGCAGAGCTCTGGTATTTCCTGGTATTTTGGCTTACAGAACCTTTTAATATGTTACGAAACATGCAACGTTGCTGCGGTCCTGCACTTCTTTTTTTAACCCAGCGGAAATGGGCTTTTGGTTCCACACCTGTCAAAATGGAGGGCTGTCATCAAGTCAGTGATGGACCTTTGCAGGTATAAGCATAGTAATTACCCCGGTGGAGAGGGTTCTCATTACCCTTGTTCACAGGCTGTATCCTTCAGCTCAGCATACGCAAACGCTTTGGAGCCTCAGCTGGGATTTTCCACTGGTCTGGGATGTCTGCTGCGACACTGTTTCTTGTTTTTTTGTTGTTGCGTGGAGAAACAGTCGTGTCTGATTAACATCTGGTTTTTGAAGCGCCTTTGGATGCCTTGTCTAGCCCAGTTTGTTTACGAACTTTCTGAGGCCTTCAGAGAGGTTTGCCACATTGGCAGAAGAGGGATTGAAACCAGATAATTATTTGCATGTGAAATTAACATTTTTCTGAAAGCAAATTTGTGTTTTCTCCATAAAGGATGAGGAACAGTCGAAAGTGTTTAAGGGAAGCAAACAACAGGCATAGTGGTTTTGGTTTCATTCATCCTGTAAGCAAAATTTATAATAAATCTTAAACAGTGATGGAAGTTGATTGAATTTTTGAGTCGAGTTAATTGCAGATTTTCTAATTAATTGATCAAGATTCATCCTGTTTTATTCAAAAACCATGCATCTACAAATGTTTTGTTCCTAAATTGTTGAATAAACAGACATATGAGCTCAAGAACAGAAACTTTTATTGTTTTTAATCTGTTATTTAGGTTGTTCAACTATCAGATGCTAACTCCTTTTAGCACAACTTAAACAACATTAGTCTTTTCAGCGTCCAGTTAGATTGTTTCTGAAGCAGAAATTAACTCCCAGTGGACCAAGAGAAGCACTTTTGTCGTCTGTCGCTGCTGATGCTGCTTGTGCGTCAGATTTATGGGCCTACCAGAAACAGGCCCATAGACAAACATGTACAACAGTGTTTGTCTTTGTAATAATATGTTATCTCATAACATAATATAAGAATATGTTATGATATTACAAGAATAAAGGTAAAATAATACGAGAATAGTCATAGTATCATAAAAATGAGGTCGAAATATTGGGAAAATGAAGTTAAAATAAAACAAAAATAGTCGTAGTATTATGAGAATAAAGTCAAAATAATATCAGAATAAAGTAATAATATTTTGACAATAAAGCCATGGTAACACTTTATTTGAAGGGGGGTGAATAAGACTGTTATGACACTGTCATAAACATGACATAACACCTGTCACGAACATGAATAAGCCTTCATGAATATTTATGACTGTTGTCATAAAGCGTCATTCGGTAAATTATGACACTTTTAATACAAAGTTGACATTATTCAAAATCTCTTTGTTATGACAACTTGACATTAACCAGGAAATCATTACTGTTTAAACTTTACCTTTAATAACATAAAGTTACCTCATTTTTAAAGTGCAATCATTAATACTTTTATAACAAATTTATATCAGTAATGATTTCTTGGTTAATGTCAAATTGTCATAACAAAGACATTTTGAATAATGTCAGCTTTGTATTAAAAGTGTCATAATTTACTGAATGACGCTTTATGACAATAGTCATAAATATTCATGAAGGCTTATTCATGTTCATGACATGTGTTATGTCATGTTTATGACAGTGGCATGTCAGTCTTATTCAACCCCTTCAAATAAAGTGTTACCAAAGCCATTAGACTTGTGACTTTATTTGGAGACTCAAGTCATAATATTACGAGAAAAAAGTTGTAATATTATGACTTTATTCTTGAATACTACAACCTTATTTTCATATTATTTCGACTTTATTCTCGTAATTTTATTTTATTTTTATTTTCTTAGCATGTACCCTAGTAATCCATCGTGTTGCAGCAACATACCGCTATGCTAAAGCTTATTTTTTAACCAGCATAAATAAAAGTGGAGCCCCATGGCTGAAACGCAGAGGTTAGACCACGGTGTGTGTTATGAGTGTTTTATGCCTCTGTTCTTTACGGCTGATGGATCACGTGTCCCTTCCTCCTCACTTGAAACAGCTGATTTATGTCCGGTCCTGGACACTTGTGGCTGGAATCCAAGGAATGTCAGACGCTCCCCTCCGCTGTGCGCCTGTCCCACGCTAACACATGGAGCAGGCGCCTCGCCGGGCCCATGAAGGCCCACGGAGGCTCCCACAGCAGGGCAAGGAGGCAGAATGTCAGGAATGTGAGAGGCAGCACAATAAATACGCTCTGTGGCTCCATCCCGCAGCTTGAGACTTATTTGTTTCCTGCTGGGATTGTTTGTAAGTTTTGCACCCTTTCTGTGTCCCTCTATGGTTCTAATGGAGGAATGAGAAAGTTCATGTTCTTTTAATTAAAGTTGCAGCAGGTAGCTTTTATAAAAAATGTTTACATATTTGTTAAAACTGTCACCATGTTGTGACAGTTTGAGACATAATCTGTGAAAAGAGAAACCTTCTTTCTGAGCTACTATGGGGTATATGCCACGGACTTCCGTTTTAGCACTTCCGCATTTTTTTCCACGTAGCCTGCTTCCGGTGCACAGGTCACTCTGTGTTAGAGATGGAGTTTTTCACTTGGTCCTTGCTGGATTTGCCCACAGTAACCGTTAACCATTTTAAAAACAAAAAGCAGCAGGAGGATGTAACTTCATAACCTCATTTTCTAAGCAGAATCTCAGAGGGAAAAAAAGAGAAATTACTTTGTGTAACGCAAGAACAGATGATAGCAGCCAAGTGGAAAAATTCACTCTAACGTGGATAATAATGATGAAACAGCAAAGGTAGATAATCATATATTCGGGATTCGGGAAATACGTGATTTGCACCATTTGTTCTGTGGGTTTTTTATGTGGGTCGGTGCCACTTAAACGGCTGTAAAGCGAAGGTTTTGGACCTTAATCTGACTGACTTCTTGTGTGGTTTGGAGCATTGCTGCTCTCGGCTGTTTTTAAATTACCGTGCTCGGTATCGCTCCGACTGCATGTTAAATGTATTTTATATAATTGTCACATAAACAAAAACTAAGGAGTTGCCTAAAAATAATTTCATACTCCATATAACATAAACGCACATCAACACACACGTATTGACTTACCTTGTGCCGAATCGCTGCCTCTGTTCTCAGCCTGTTCCCGTTGCAGTGGATTTCCTCCGGCATTATTTTCCTCCAACAAATTATTCCCTAAACGAACCACATACAACTCCCTTTATATCCCCCATCTTCCCATTTCTGACGCTGGATCTTCAATATCCTCAAGCTTTGAAATAGCAGGCAGCTACAAACCGCGTGTTAGCTGTAGTGGCTAAGTTTTGGCTACAGTCCGCTGTCGCCTTGATATCAGCTGGAAAATGAAAAAACTAAGCACTGGATGGTACCGACTAATTACTGGGCACAACAGCACACCACAAAACTCAGTTGTTGTACCAGCAGCTCACAGATATTTTAAGTTTTGCATCTTTTTCATGGTACAGATCTTGCAGCTTCGGCCAAGAACAATAGGAGCAAGCAGGACCCGGAACCAACCTATGTGGAATAAATTCAATTGGAAATACGTCACCACCTCTCGTGGCATATACCCTATTGCCGTCTAAAGAGATGCACCAAAAACAACCAATAAGAGCCAGGAGGCGGGGCTTAATGCTGTCAATCACACTTATGTACTAAATATCATTTATAGAAAAAAATTTGGAAATTTCTGAGTTACAAAAGTTAAAAATGTTTGACTTTTCAACCTCAAATTTCCTTTTTTTTTCTAGAAAATTTCTGACAATCTCAAGAGTTGCGTTTTCTTCAGAAATCAGGAATGTTGTTTTTACTAAAAAAAACATTCTGAGATCTCAAAATTTCATCATCTAACTCAGTCAAACTTAAATTTTTTCACTCAGCTTCTCCATTTTGGCTTCATCGTTCTTTTTCTTAGTGGATCTATTTGTTTTAAGCACTTAACATAATATACTGCTCAAAAAAATAAAGGGAACATTTCACTTTAATTTTGTGTGTGGCTCCAAATCCAGGCCTCCATTGGTTAATACATTTGATTTCCATTGATGATTTTTGTGTGATTTTGTAGACAGCACATTCAACTTTGTACAGAACAAAGTATTCAATGAGAATATTTCATTCATTCAGATCTAGGATGTGTTATTTGAGCTTTCCCTTTATTTTTTTGAGCAGTATATTTTAATAGATAAAGACCCCAACAAAACAAAATCAAGGTTATACTTCTTTTTTACCATGACTGTATCTGCTAAATAAGGACACAAAATAGGAAAAATTAATTTATTTGTGTTACAATGTCAAAAACACAAATATGCATAGGTTATGTGAAAGTAAATTGAAACCATGTGTTGAACAACAAAAAGTGCATTATTAGATAAACTGAAAATGTTCTCTGTTAACCTGGAGGACAACAGGAGAACATGAAAATGTTCAGCTGAAAATCAAAGGCACAACGGAGGTGAAACAAAAGCACATGCATCCTGAACATGCTGCCGGGGTGGAAACAAACATAAAGACTCCATAGAAGCTAGAATACTTATAAGTTTTGACAATAAAAACATAAGCAGCTTTGTCTACTGTAGCTGATTTTCATCTCAATGATATATCCAGACACCATTTTGATTACTCATAAGTCTTAATTTTAGCGATTCCCTACTTGTCCGTCGCGGCGCAGCTTAAGGCCGGCTCTTCGCTGCAGGTTTATCCATGATGTTGAGCACGTCGTCCAGGATGGACGGGCCCAGGTCCAATTCCAGGGAGAGGAGCGACCCCGTGATCTGGCTGAGGGAGTCCTGCGAGCCGCTTTTCTCCTTGGAAAGCTCAAATTCAAAATCGCTAATGCGTCCCTCCTCCACGCCGCTGTCCCTGTCCACCCAGTCCTTGTTGCACTTGGACAGCTCCTGCTTGAATCCCACGGTAATGTCACTGTTAAAGTATCCGTTTCGGTTGAAGACGTCGATGTTCTGGAAGTCCATCTTGTTGTCGAAGCTGTCGTAGCTGTCGCTGCTAGCGTTGCTGTTTAAGCTACCATTAGCTTTGCGCAAGCTATCGTCGCTGATGAAATATGGCGACGGCTTCTCAAACCTGCCCTCGCTCTTGTTTAGCTTGTTAGCCTTAGCAACTGCCTTCAAGGTTGACTTGTTCGCGCCTTCCAGCAGGTCTAAAAGGACGTCAGGTTTCGACTGGAGATCGGCGAAAGGCGACGAAGGCTCGCTGTCGAAGACGTCCATGGACCTCAGTAGGGCGTCCATCTGCAGCATCTCTAGCTCATCGGGGTTTTCGGCTTTCAGAGGAGGCGATGGACTCATAACGTCCTCCAGCGGATCTGCTGGCACCGGGAAGACGGTGGAGGAGATAGGCGGGAGGGTGAGCGCTTGGCTGCCTCCAATGGTTGGGAGTGAGATTGCATTCTTGAGGACCGGTGAGGGCGTTTCGGCGAAGGAGGCGTCACTTGTGCTGTGCGCTCGCAGATACTCACTTTGGTTGCCATAGTGAGCGTGGACGTCCTTTTTTCCAGGCAGAAGCTCATACTTCCCCTGGAGGAAGGACATGTCTCCGAAGGCGTCTCGTTCTCCGCCTTTCCCGATGTGGATGGTGTGGCGGAAGTCGCCAAGCGGAGGACTGATCATGTCAGGAGACAAAATGTCTCTCAGCCGACATTTTTTCCCCTTCTTGCTGCTGATGGGTTTCAGGTAAATGGGAGCTTTGGCCGGCATGGCTGTTTGTTGGGAGATTGCGTCGGATGTTTAGGATGAAAACGCTCTGCAGGTCTGGACGTTACGGTTCCCCAGCGGAGGGGCTTCAGTTACATTCTCAGAAACTCTCGCTGCACGCAGGAGTCCAGGAATAATGGCGGCATTGATCTGGAAACGGCTCACCAGTCGGCAGCAGAGAGGGGACACTTTTCTGAAATCAGACAAAACAGAGACAAAAACGTGAGTTTTCAAAAGTTTACAGAGAAATCTGGGAAAAACTTTCATGACTGTCATAAAACATGATGCAACACCATGACAGTCTTCATGAACATGACCATTTTAATGTGTGTTTTAGTGGAACTTTCCAGTGAAAGTCCCATTATTTACCAAATAATGACACCGATGTTGACTTTATTAATGTCATAATATTTCGACTTTATTCTCATACAACTTCAATCCTGTAATAAAGTTTAGTAACTGATCAAATATTAAAATTTTATTGTTGTAATATTATGACTTTATTCTCATTATTACAACTTTATTCTTATGTAATTTTATTTTAAAAATATCACCTTACTCTAATTTTTTTCCCTTTTATTTTCATACTGTTTTCTTAAAATTCTGACTGTATTCTCTAAGTATTACCACTTCATTCTCATTATTTTTTATTTTCATACAACTTTATTCTTGTAATTTTGTGACTTTATTCTCATAGTTTAATTTTTTTTTATTTTTTATGGCCGTAATACTCTGTTGTTCATTTCATCCCCTTTTATACGTTTACATATAAAATGCATTGATCAGATTGGAGATGTTAAAGTATCAGGAAGATGCTACTGCAGGCTTAGCTACTGTTTGCTGCAGTATGACGGATTTATTAGAAAGAAATAATTACCACACGCCCCAGAAATAAACTTTCAGCATCCTTAAAGAGTTAGGAAAAAATCCTCTTGTCTCGCATTTGAGAGCAAAGGAGGATCAGGCCTAAATCTGCGGACTTTGCTGCTGCATTTACACATCTTCTGGTCTGCGCCAGCTCTGGATGTGCTAATGTGGAACAGCTGGGCTGCAGATTGGGGCGAGCGGAGGCAGAGAGGGGGATCAGAGCAGGGCAGCCTGTTTTTGGAGCAAGCTACTGCTCCAGCATGATAGAAAGAGCTGCACTAGAGGAGGGCAAAGAGGGGAGGAACAGGGTTTACAGGGCTTTACGGGGATTGTGTGAGAGATAAGAGTGAAGAATTACAGAGCAAAGGCATCTTAGGAGGGAACAGGATGCAGAATGTGGACTGTTTTTTCTTTGAGGAGCAAATCTGTTGTAACCATAAGATCAGAGGTGGGTAGAACTTCCAAAACTTTTACTCAACTTAGAGTAACACTACTTAAACATATTTTTATTCAAGTAAAGTCAAGAATAGCCACCCAAGTAAGAGTAAAAAAGTATTTGGTAAAAGGTCTATTCAAGTAACTGATCAAATGACCAGTCATTTAATATTTAAAAATTACATTATTTATATGAATTATTGTCATTTTGGTCCTTAAAATACCAAAGTGTTCACTTAACTTTATATCTTGGTCCATCTGCACTGCAAAAACATAAAATCTTACCAAATATTTTTGTCTAGTTTCTAGTGCAAATATCTTATCATACTTGAAATAAGAATAAACAAACTTGAACGTAACTTCTCAGCAAGAAACGGGAGTTTGTTTTAAGTAAATACTTCCTTATTATTGATGAAAAGTATTTTTCATTGGCAGATAAATTAACTTGTAAAATGGGAAAAATGTCTTTTTATAAGTGAAATAATCTGCCAGTAGAACTGGGTTGCTAGGTAACGGCTGGGCTTGGCTGGCGTTGCTAGGTAACGATTGTGAAATAAGTTCAATAATCTGCCAGTGGAACGAGCACTTTTTCAACAATATTAGGAATAATTTACTTAAAACAAGCCTCTATATATATTGCTAAAAGTTCCTTTTATGTTAATATAGTTGAAATAAGACAAACTAAGATATTTTCACTATAAACTAGACCAAATATACTTGGTAGGAGTTGTATTTTTGCAGTGCAGATGGACCAAAATATAAAGTTAAGTGACAATTTTAAGAGTGAAGAATGGCACTTAAATGTCATTCTTCACTCTTAAATGACAATAATTAAAAAAAAATAAAATCAGGCAAAAGTAAATGTTTGTAAATCAGTTTGTTTCAATGTAAAATTTATGAAACTTTAACAGAAACAGCAGGTGTGTGTCAGGTGAATTTCTGGTTAAAACATGTTTGGTCAAATTGAGGACATTTTCCATTTTAAACCCGTTGGAGAATGTCACCAAGTTTAGAAACTAATGGAATAGAAGAACAGTCAGTAAAACAGCTTGTGGCTGAAGGGAGGTGACAGCCTGTGAGCAAGACGAGCGCGTTCCCATTTATAGGCATATTTAATTAGCAGAGTGCCTGGCCAGACTGGTCCACACCTTACATTTCACTCAGGAAAACATCCACATTCCTGCAGCAGCCAACCGAACCGCCATTCCCTCCTTATCTGAGTCACTTAACAAGTTTGTGTTTCTTCAGGAAGGCCATTAAGGGACGCACACACACACACACACACACACACACACACACACACACACACACACACACACTGGGGGTTTGAATCCAAACGGCCGCTGCTCTCGTCACAACTCCTCCGTTATTTGAAAATGAGGTTTACGAGGCGAAATCTCAGTTTATCACTCAATGAGCTCATTGGTGTTAAATATAGCTCTGACAGCCGGCAGGATGTGTGCGAGCGTGTTGAATGGGAATTTAACTTAAGGGTTGGTGAGAGTGTTGGTGAGAGGCGGCGGTGAAAGGTGTGACACGCGTGAGGCAGAAAGTAGGATGAGGTAGAAGTTAGTAGGAGGAAATACAGCAAAAACTGCACTTGGTTGTTTTTAAATTCAAATTTTTATTTAGGAACAACATGAAGATGTGAATCATCTGTTCTCATCTTGTAAAACAATATTTTACAATTGTCTTTCCATTGGACTGTATGAATCCTGACGTGTATTCAGAGTTCCCAATCTGAAGCAGAAGTGATCTGCACCATCTTGGTAAGCAAGTGCATGCGGTTCGATACAAACAAAAAGAAAATATCTTGACCAATGTGTGAGAGAAACATTCATGAACAAAATGGCTGCTGTCAGGATTGACCCGTATGAGACGGAGAAGGAAAATATGTCAGACGATGGCGGACAATCTGCTTCCAATCTCCTACTGCGATATAGTTGACTACTTAGTGAACAGGAAGAGTACGTACAAAATGGGTGAATACAATCAATGTTTGTAAAAGATGTACAAACTCTGGTGACTGGCAGAGTAAGTAAATGTTGTAACAAACATATAGGCTACATGTCCGTCTTAGCTAGCAGGTAAAAGTTGCATTAGCCTAGCTAATTATGCTAGTTTGGCAGCAAATACTACAGTAAATCACTGATATTTATCTTAGTATTTACACAGAGGTGGGTTAGACTACTCAAAAATTGTAATTGAGTAATTGTTGTAACATATTTGTTTATGTTATAGGAATGAAGTGAGAGCTAGTTCTAGGCTTGTGGCATTGTTGTCATAGCAACTGCCTGCCAAGATGGCTGCCAGTTACAAAGTTCACAGCCATGTAACGCCTAGTGAGAGCTATGTATACTCTTTCATGTGGTTAGTCAATATCCAGTACATTTTATTCTTTTTGTTTTATTTTATTTTCGCTTAGAACAGTTGAAAAAGAAAAACAATGAAACGAAACTTCAATACAATAAAACAGATTATCTTAACAGAAGAGAGAAGCTAAAGAACATTTTCATCAGTTTCAGATGAAAGTCTACTATATTGTCCAACATTCCTCAAGTCTGTCCTGTTTCAGTCTCAATGCAAATGTCAGTTCTTCCATTCAAAGAATGTTCATGGAGTGCAGGTATTTCATCATTCATTTCCGAGTAATTGCTTTTTTACTGGCAATTAACATTATATTAAAGATATATGTTTTATAAAACACTTTTACACAGCTTGGTCATTTGCCCTGAAACAGCTTAAAAGTTTGGAGTAATCCAATATGGGTACTCTAAGGTTTCCACTTGCTGTCTATGAGAAGGCAACTAATACAGTGAAAGCCTGAACAACTGACCTTCGCGTCAGGCTTCATGCTGGAGGGTCAGCTGGGCAGGAATGACTGGAATTCAAGGGGACATCAGCAAAACATGAGAGAAATTATAATTAGATGCCGGTCTTCAATGCCTTAGCTTTAATGAAACCATAATCTGTTAAAGCTGGTCTCAAAGTTTCCTATTTCACCATGTGAATTAGGTTGGTTTAAGTGTAAAGTAATGAAGCTGATATATGGTTTGATTATTACTTTATTCTTATATTTAAGAATCCTTTGACCATTTGAGGATGAAAGAGTCCCCCCACTATTTAGTCAAATTATTGTTTATTGAATTAAACAGAAAATAGGTCATGCTGCCGATAGTTGGAGCCGCTTCAAGCCTTCTTGTTGAACAGATTTTCAGCAGCACATACAGAGTATCGGCATTGCATATTATGGGATTAAATTATGTTGTCATTGTGTTTTTTCTGGAAGACTTAATGAGCATGGCCATTGCCCTTCTATGCAGTTTCCAGTAGACTCATCTCCCATCAGTTTTCCAGCTTTGATGAGATGAGATTTCTCCCATTGAAGCAAATTTCTGTGACTAAATTTCAACCAAACCAAATTTCTTTGCTGTTTTAGCATTGAAATCTGCCTGTAGTTTAGTTTTTGCAGTGAATTAACATTAACACTTGCACTGCGGATGCAATTTCTAGTAAGCCTTATAGTGTCGAACTAGAGCATTATGTTAATGTTAACGATTGGATAAAACTTAAAACATCAGTACAGTTGCAAAGGGGCTGATTTTTACCAGGCTAGTATTCAGTTAGCAGTTTTATAAATCACATAGCAATCTTACCAATACAATATGTTCAAAAATAGTTTGTCAACCTGGCTAGGGATCAAAATGCAAATTCATAATTATCAGATTGATAAAAATGTGACGCTGGAGACTTCTATGCTGAATAACAGACAAACTTAATTGAAGTTGCTGACTGAGTGATTTCACGAGTCAGTGTAGGCTGTTAACAGTTGAACAGGTGTATTCTAGCAAAACAAGCCCTAGATTCACACCATGCTTTTGGATCGACTCCAAAACTTAAACCAACTCGGCACGTGCTGCGAAGTATAATCTAAGTGGTGTCGCCACCACAGATTGCAGCCCTGGGTTTCATTTACACCTCCTGGGAAGATGGAAAGCTGATGGCAGCTTCCTCTTAGAAATGCTTGCCCAAGCAGTCATGCAGTCATAACGGGAGTGGTGCAGGAAGAAAACAGTGTCATTGGGTCAGCAAAGTGTCTGTCTGGACATGCAGGGATCTGGAGCCACTCCAGCCACTTTAAAACTGGAAGGCGAGGCAATGCATGCGAGGTGATGAAGCTTTGAGTGTGGAGGCCGATAAATATAGAGCCGGTATCAGGTAATTAAGCTAATAGCTCGTGATCTGCCCGGGTATTTCTGGACACCTTAAAGGCGCTTGTGATATCAGCAGCTCGGTATTATTCTGAGATGCAGCGTAATCTTACTGTAGTCTAAATAAACGCTTCAGTTTGCTGATGCTTTACAGTCTGCAAGCAGCTGCTACCTTCTTTTTAAAAATAGATACAGTGCACTTCCCAAAATATCCATCGAAGGATGACCAGAGTGACCTTTCACACACAAAAAACCACCATACTTTAATCTACATGGTGCCTTTCTTGGGAGAATTTGGAAGTAAAAAGAGTCCAGCTCCTCCCATGCTCTCTATAAAACAACAATGATGCTACCGAATCCCCCTCTTGATGTCAAACTATGACCTTGACTTGGGTCACGCCTTTGCATTTCAGAAAGACCCTCTGTTTGGGGTTGTTATAAAAAGAACATGCCACAGAGGGTAATGGCAGCCTTACAAAATACAAAATGCAATGAGCTGTTTCCTCAATTATAGGCAAAGGCCTTGCTTTCAAAGAGTCCAGTGGCTTGGATGAATAGCAGGGTGGAGTATTTGTTCTGTGTTTCTTTCTCACTCCCCTCGTGCCACCCGCATGTATGGCCAGCACTTGCCAGAGTTTTGCTTGGCAGATGCAAGCAGGGGAACTGAATCAAAGCGCTTGAACATGAAGAGAATGTCAACATGTGCCGGCAAAAATCAACACTGTTCTTCTTGTGTATCGCTAAAGGCCTCTTCAAAATCCTCGACTTGGTAGAAATAAAAACCAAGAGCAGCTCTGCAGAGCAAACAAGCTTTCTTTACAAGCGTGAAGCCAGAATATGAATGTCTCCTGGAAAACAGGGATACTAGAAAAATTGCTGTTCCTCGCGAAACAGCCATGAGAATGCTAATCTGCTGAAAGAAGCTGCTGAAGAGAGCTGAAAACAGCTGAAGGGAAACTGAGGACAGCTGACTAGACGGACAGAGCTGAAAATATTTTATATGGAGCCCAATGGAGGAAGGGGTGACATGCCTGCACTCCAGAAGTGCTTGAAAGTAAACCATAAAACCTACACCACTGATTCTTATATTTACTCAAAGCAGACACCTGTGGCTACATTTTGATGCATAAATTATTTCTGTGGAGTGAAATATGTACAAACAGCAGCATTTTGTTTGTGAAGAATTACTAAAAGCTGAAAAAGCGTAAGTTGCTAGAGTGCGGGCTCTGCCAGTTGAAGAATTACGCCATTGGATTTCATTGTAAATCTGAAAACAGAGAAAAATTTGCATAAAACTTAAATCGTGAGTTTAGAAAAACCGTAAAAGATATCATAATGCTGAATAACATGAAGATAGGTTTACATCTTGTGACTTGTTTAAAAGCTGAATGGAGTTTTTAGGTTGAAGTTTCCAGAAGTAGGAGAGTCTTAAAGAGCAGAAAGTTTTAGCTGAATTTTGTGGAGTTCTGAATATTTTATATGGAGCCCAATGGAGGAAGTTGTGATATGCCTGAACTCCAGAGGTGTTTGAAAGAAAACCGTAAAACCTACAGCAATGATGCTCATATTTCGTCAAAGGAGACAGCCATGGCTACATTTTGATGTATAAATTATTTCTGTAGAGTGAGAGATGTATGAACAGCAGCAATTTGTTTGTGAAAAAGCAGTGAACAAAAGCCCAATGTCAGTTTAAGAATTCTGCCATTGTAAAAAAAAACAAAATTGCATAAAATATAAAAAACTCAAATCAAAAAGCTGAATAATATGAAAATACCTTAACATCTTGTGATTTTTTTAAAAGTTGAATTATGTTTCTAGACTGAAGTAGGCAGAATAAACAGGCTGTTGAAGGTAAAGTTTTTACTGAATTTCAGTGGAGCCAAAATCTGCATAAAAGTTAAAATATTATAAAAAGTATGAAAGCTGAAAATGCAAAAAGATACAGCAGAATTCTCCTGAAGAAGCTGAACGTTTAGACAAATGAAATGTTGAATGTGCAGAACTGGTATGGAAGATGTAGTAATAAAGAAAAGCACAATCTTAAGAATCTGATGCGGTTTTACTGTAAGGTTGCATGAATGAAAGCAAAGCAGAGATTTTTATAAATGCTTGATCATAGTTTTATGGTTCAAACCATTTTCTCAGAGGAACCCCCCACAGACATGCATGTCAGCAGCAAATCTCCTGCAGCATCACTCGGATCATGTTAGCATCGCAGTGTGAGGTCAAACATCTCTCCCTTACCTCGGCTGGATCTGAATCCTGCTCCGGTATCCCTCAGGATGAAGTGTGTATCTGTGAGTGTGTGTGCTGCAGTGCTGCTCCTGCGGCGCGCTGACACTGTCCTGCCTTCTGTATCCGCCTCCGGGCGCTGCGCTCCGGATGACTCGGACGTCTGCTGGACAGCTGTTTGGGAATTGCTCTCCCACTCCTTTTTCCTTCTGCAGTCTCCTCCTCCACCTCGCCTCACTCCCCCCACTGGCTCCCTCCTCCTCTCCCTTCTTGTCTGTTTCTCTTCCTTCTCGGTCGTCTCTCTCCTGCAGCACCTGTGCACGTCTGTCCACCCTCTTGCAGAGCTTGTTTTTTTTTTTTAGCTGTTCCTCAGCTCTGTTTCTGCAAAATAAATATGTGTTATTGGTGTGGTCTCTGACTCTGTCCTCGTTTAACTTCCCACATCTGATAAGATCCAATCTGGGACTCACCCTGTCTGTCTTTGGCGCCTGTCCTGATTTTCCTTATCTCTGTAAACATGCACACTCATTATTTTCCCAAACTCTAATTTTGCAAACTCACTTCATTATGAGATATGATTTTTTTTCTCCTCTGAAAGCTGCAGCACAGCGAGGCGTCAATGACTGAACAGACCAATTGTTGCAGAATACTGCAGCACTGCAGCACGTGTAGGAAGAGCACATGGCCAGCTGCTGCATCACACCATGCTCTCACTCTGCCTCCCTGCCATGATTTCTAAATGAGACACAAGGTGGTGTGTGGGGAAAACGGCTTCAAAACTAACACAACTAACAACTAGAACACCAAGCAGAGGCAAATCTGCCTTTTTTATCCTGAAAATTCCCATCACCGTGGCAACCACTCTGCATCAAGGGTGATGGGAAACAATTTTTTTCCTGCAAGAAGGGCAAAAGGAGAGGTGTGAGACTCGGCTTGCTCAGTCTTTTTTACATGCTGGGGGAAGGGAGCCAAAAAATCAATCAGTCCACATCGTCACCCTCCTAAAATAAAGGCCTGAGTTATTCTGTGCCAGAAGTGATTTTGGCAAAAGAGAATGACAGGCCATTTTTTTAGGAAGGTGACTGTATTTTTTCTGCTGTCTACGTTTAAGTTCTGACTGAAGGTGGATTCACACCAACCCTGCCTGGTCCACTTTAATCGAACTCCAGTCCGTTTGCCTAGAAAGTCCAGTTCGTTTGAGGAGGTGTGAATAAATAATCAAACTCTGATATGGACCATAAAAATCAAACGTCCGCCTACAAGCCTCGGTCTTCATTCGATTGAAGTGAACCCTGGTGCATTTTGAATGTATATGCAAATGGCAAGCGGACCTGAAACTGCTCCAAATGGAGGAAGTGGACTGCAGCGCAGGGCATTCTAGGTAAATACAACAAAAACAAACGCTAGCTAGCGTTACCTGGAGAAACTAAAGACAAATGAGAAATCCTATAACCGCTAAAATCTGACACCACTCCATTTTTGTTTACATTAAAGAAGAAGGAAGTTATGCTCGGTGTCTTCTTTAGAGGGTTTTATGTCACTTCTTTCAGGGGTTCTTTGTATAGCGCCCCCTCAGGCGAGGAGGGGAACAGGTTTTTCAATAGTTTGGTTTGACGCAGTGCATTGTGGAAGAGAACCATGGCAACTGAAATTGCATCATATGTTGCATTTGAACCAAGTCTATCAGACTATTGGCAGTGAAAACAGCCTAAAACTCTTCATTCATTGCTCAGAATTAAGATAATGGAGAAGTTGGGAGTGGGACTTATTTATTTCATTCATTTTCTACCTTACTTGAACACCCTGTTTTCTTGTTTTTCATTTTGGGGATTTTCAAGGAAACCTTTGATTAATAATTAAGAGCTCCAAGATGCTAAAAAGTCATTATTCAAAAATTTCGAGTGGCATTTATTTTATAGAAACGAGGTATCCTGCATTTAATTTTTATTACACTACATTTTTCCCTTTCACTGAATAAATGTACTTAAATTAAAAGTATGATTTTTTTCGGTATGAAATTATTTATTAAAACGTACTTTTAAGACTTTTTCACATCTTTTAACAGGTAAACCAACATGGGTGGAGGTCCCACCCAATGTTATTTCTTACACGATGAGTTCATAATAAGTCTTGTGCTGTACTGAATCCTGGCCCATGTCTGTTTGTCATGAATGCATCCTCTGTCTAACGTACACCAGCGTTATTTACCACCAGTTAAAGAGCAGTTATGAATGGGCTGCTTTGGTGTTGTCAGATTGGCCCGCGGTGATGTCATAGTGGGACCCATGTGGCTGCCACATGATCATTACGGAGGACGCGCAACACTGTCCTTTCATTTACTGTAAGAAGCGCGCTAAACCGTGGAAACTCCAGGATAGCGGAGGCTCTAATAAGCAATGTCGCCTGGAAGATTAATCACTGGGAGATTTTGTTGTTTGGTAAGACAGCTACACACTCGTCATTACGTAGCTTTAGGAAGTTACTACATCTATTTATTTGTTGCTTCTAGACAATTTGTGTTTGTCTAGTTCCAGGGTTTGGCCTCAGTCTAGCCAATAAAACTAATTTAAAGCCTCATATGTTACATGACTATTTGAACAAAGACAAGATGGTTCATGAATATTGTCTATGGAAAATTTATAATTTTTAAAGTATTGCCATTTTGTTTCTACTCTGGGGTCTTAAAATAATCAGAAAACACATTTGGAAAAAGAGAATGTTCATTACATTATTTTTGCAGAAAATTGTTTTAGTCTGCTCAGAGCGTTTTAGGGCCTCTTGCCACTTTAAATCCACCAATTTAAATGCTGTTGGCCAATTCAACGATTACACTCACATGAAAATGGCTGCAAACAGATGAGCAATTAGACCACCTTACATCTTTGAAAAGCATTAGTAGAGCAGAAAGTTGTCTTTTCCAGCAGCCATTGTGCAATCCATACAGAGATAAAACCAACTGACCAAAGATGCTGAAACTCTGCTTGGATTGCTAGGTAATGGGGCTGAGCTCAGCTGGCGTTGCTAGGCAACGGTGCAGTAACTTAGCAATGGGGAGATTTTTAAATAGCTCATTTTCCAGACACCAAAAAACACTAACTTATTACCAAAAATCAGCTATTTTTGAAGTGCTTTTGCTGTTTATAGAAGCAGTCGAAACCCAAATGGAAGTACAAAAACATGCAAAAAGTGACTTTTGCATAATATGTCCCCCTTAAAATGATGTAAACAGACAGATTGTTTCCAATCTAACAGTAAAAAAAAGGGATATAAAAATGACTGCTGGTGCTTTTTGTGGCATTATGATGTGGAAATTAAAAACTACTAAAACTGCAAAACTCTCGGCTAGTTTACCAGAAATGTAGAGTTGGGCTCAATCAGCATAACTGTGGAAATGCAGTTATGTGACGGAGCAAATTTTGTTTTTCTATTGTACTTTAAATGTAGAAATTGTGCCACTTCCTGTACGCTGTGGGTGGTCCACAGCAGTTGGACAAATACAGGCATACTTGATGCAAGGTGGCAACAGTAATGGAAGCTTAGAAGCAAAAATAACAATAATTTTAATTAAGTTAAAGTAAATGTGCTTTTCAACTCTTGCTTTGTGGTCTTTAGGTATTTGGAGAAACTCATTTTACTTGGCAGCCTACCCAGAATCAGAATGTTTTGCAACTTGCGACGTTTCACAACTTGTTCTTCAACAGATTCCTCCAGAGAGTCCAGGATTGAGCAGCAGAATGGGAATTACATTTCTCTTTTATGCTCAGCAGTACAGCCCTTAGTTTTCCTTCAAACTCACCATTATCACTTATACTACGGTTCCTCTGTATTAGTAAGTTGGGAGGTTGAATATTTGGTTTACAGCATTCAGGTTCAATCAGAAGTTTACATATACTGATAATGAATATTAATTTTTTGGCCTTGAATGATTTATTCTAATTCTTTTTTTCAAGTTGGGAATACTGTGCATCGGTGGTGTCAAACTAATCTCCATTTTGGACCATAACAAGATAACAAATGCTAAAATATGAATAAATAGCTTTTCCTGCATTTGATGGCTACTTCTTAAAGCTAAATAAAATTAAAGATCATTTCACTTGGATGTTGTGCACCATTAATATGATGTCCAAATGTCGTACACTTCAAAAACACAAAATCATGCCAAGTATTTCTGTCTAGTTTCTAGTCCAAATATCTTATCACACTGAGGCAAAACTAACTCACAAGTAACTTTTCAGCAAGAAACAGGAGCTCATTTTAAGTCAATAATTCCTTAACATTGATAAAATAAAGTACTATTTCCAATGGTAGATTATTTCACCTGTAACATGGGAAAAATGTTCTGTTATAAGTGAAATAACCAGCCAGTGGAAATAGAACTGGGTTGCTAGGTGACGGGCTGGGCTTGGCTGGCGTTGCTAGGTAACAGTGTTGGGCCACTGGAACTTTTTATCAATATAAAGGAATTATTGACTTAAAACAAACAAATATATCTTATTGAAAAGTTTCTTGTAAGTTATTCCAAATATTCTGAAATATTTGCACTATAAACTGACAGAAATATTTGGTATGATGTGTTTTTTTCAGTGTAATTTCTTTTTGCTTAAATTGTAAATAAATACTAAAAGTTATATTTCCCTACTCTGGATTATAACTCCAGAATTTGTTGTGCAATTCTGTTTTTTACTGTAAGCAGTGGAAGAAGTTTATCATTTTTTAAAGTTAATTCCAATATTCTTCAAATAAAAGCTCTCTATCCGGTTTTAACCTCAGTTTTCTCTTTGAGGTCCAAACTGTTCCACTGATGTCACCGTTCCCAAACGGAGACACTGTGAACTGGACGCCTGTCAGGTAAACAAGCCTCTCCTTGTCCGGTGAAGTGAACACATGGAACAGAGACCAGCCTTCAAAACAAGGCACTTCTTGCCATTTTCTCCACTTTTACTTGTATTTTACTCACAAGGTTCATGGTGACTTGCTCATAACTCACAGGTTTAGCTCCAGTTTGTGCAATGTTGACACAGTGCTTTGCCCGCGTTCACACCCATTCTTGAGTAAGCTGCATCATTATCATTCTGCGACTGTGAGAGCTGGGGAAACGAGGAGAGGAACATGGTTGAAAATAAAAAAATACCAAACAGAAAAACTGAAAGCTGTCTATTCAAAACGTATCATGGACTGCAGATCTTTTATCAGGTTTTTTGTTTTAAAACAATCAGTAGAGCTTCTTTCTCACTGTCTGACGTTAATTCAGACTAAACATTTCCCACTTTAGGATTTCCAACATTATTTTTATTTGGGAAAAATTTCATGCTTTAGACAAGACTGTCTTAAGTCTTCTGCAGTTATCATGCCATGCCACTGGAGGGCGCTGTGATTTTGACATATAGTCATAATGTGCATGTTCTTTTGGCGTCACTAGCCTCCTTTTCGTAAACAACCCTGCAGCCATGCGGTTTGTGTTGTGTCTGCTTTCACACCTGTGTAACTTCAAACTTCCTGAAAAGTTTTAACTGGATTTACAAAGCGTCGGCATGAGGGGACATTTACACGAGACCGCTGACTGGAAACTGCCAGTATTTTCAGAAGTTGATTCGGGAAAAGTTTCACACTTTGTCAAGACTGTAGTTGTCATGCCAGGCCACTAGAAGGTGCTGTGATTTTTGCGTGTTGTTGAAACACACAGGTGCTTTTGACACTTCGCTTCCACCTGATCTAACAGTCACTAGCTGCGTTTCCATTGACCATACAGTTGCACAATTTGACTTGGTGATTTTGACTCATGTGACAAAGACATTCAGTTGTTTTAATAGTCGTTTGCTAGCATTTCTAAATCCTTTAAAAATGGTGTCATCAGCTAAACATTGAACGTTCAGCACAGCTTGATCAGTTCTCAGAAAAGTTTTCCTTTCTGAGCTGCCTCTTACCTTTTCCCTCTCCGGCTCCTTAAACTCATTTATTTTCATTTTGACAGTAAAGGTTTCACAGCGCTCGCAGTCCGGGGGCACAGGCCGACCGTCTGCCTGCGGGGGGAAGAGTTGGATGGGATTGTGGGTAGTCTAAACAGCGTCTTGCTCTGCGGCTGTATCTCAGAATGCTTTTCTGTGTGAGCGTGGGCGACGGGCCGTCCTGAATTACAGCAGACCACACGCACCATGAGGTAGCGCCTTGGCTTCTGTGCCTTATTTAGCAAGTGAACAAAGTTTGGTCAAGGTGAAGGCTGGAATTTGGGAGGATGGGATGGCGAGAGGCCAAGAGTCAAGATGTTGCCTCCATTGTGCTCCTCTGGCTTTTTACTTCTTATTAACAGAGTTGGGTAGTAACGAGTTACAAAAAAATTACTTTTAGGAGTATTTTTACTACTCTGTACTTTTTACTTTCACTTGAGTTATGAAGTATCTCTGCTCTTACTTGAGTAAAAATTCTGGATTTTCTACCCACTGAAAGAAAAACCAAAAATTCACCAGAAACAGACACTGCAGTATTTGTTAAAGTTTCATCAGTTTTTTATTGAAAGAAACTGATTTAGAATAATTTTTTGCCTGATTATTTAAATATGAATTGTCATTTTTAAAAATACCAAAATTTCCACTTAACGTTATATTTTGGTCCATCTGATTATACAATTTTTAAATATTAAAGGATAGATAATTTGATCAGTTATCAGAACATGAGTAGACTTTTTCCAAACACAGTTTTACTCTGAGTAATTTCTTGGATGGCTACTTTATACTTGAGTAAAGATATGTTGAAGTAGTTCGACTTTAACTTGAGCACAATTTCTGGGTACTCTGTCCACCTCCGATTATAGCCAGTGTTTTCTATTGTAAGAATATTTTACTTGTTTGTGATCATTTTTAAATACCTGTACTGGGGGTCCAGATTTATATCCTTCTTGAACTGAAGTCAGGGGCCACATTTTGGACACCCCTGTCCTAGTGGATATCCACAATTTGCACCAGAACAAGAATTTGGTATCACAGGAGTGTAATTTTAGCGGTTCACTGCAAAAACATAAAATCTTACTAAGTAATTTTGGTTTAGTTTCTAGTGCAAGTATCTTCATACACTTGAAATAAGAAAAAACGAATTTACAAGTAACTTTTAAGAAAGATGGAGAGCTGTTTTAAGTAAATAATTCCTTAATATTGATGAAAAAGTTCTAGTTCCACTTATTTCACAATCAACGGGCATTATGTCGTTACCTAGCAACCCCAGCCAGCCCAGCCCTGTTACCTAGCAACCCACTTCTAGTTCCACTGGCAGATTGTTTCATTTATAGCAATACATTTTTCCCATGTTATCAGTTACTTTATCTGCCATGGGAACTAGTTCTATTCAGCAACATTAAAGATTGATTTACTCTAAAAAGCCTCTACATGTGGCTGAAAAGTTACCTTTAGGTTGGTTTGTCTTATTTCAAGTGTGCTAAGATATTTGGACTGGAAACCAGACCAAAATTACTTGGTAAGATTTTGTGTTTTTGCAGTGTATCATCTAAAGTCATGATCACGTCACTGCATGAAAGCAGAGTATCATCTATCATGCCGGAGCAGATCTTCAGATCATTTGAGATGTCCTGTTTGCTGTTTTGATTTATCTTCTGCCCTCTGGCAGAGTCTGTACTTTGTTACAAAGGGGCTTCAAACTCTGGAAACTTGTTCCAGCATGCTGGAATTCAGAGCATGCACACAGTGAGCGGCCGTTACGTAATTCTCCCTGTAAGGTTTAATGTGAATAAAATGATGTTTGGATGGTGTTATTGAGCAACAGCTGAATCTTTACCAGTCACAAGGGAAATGAAGACATTATTCCGCATTTCTGAGATATAAAGTAAACAGCTGCCCTCTTCGTGTTACATCAGCATTGCATGACAAGTCTGTGAGAAGAGTGACCGTAACTTATTCTTACCTCCAATCTGGTCAAATGATTGCTTCCTGTTCTCTGCGCCATCCACTGGGAACCAAAGTGTCGCTCCTGTTTGGTTTACAAGAGTCTTCGTATCTGCTTGCTCAGGAAATAACATTCCAGAAAGTCTTTATTTTCGCTGACGCACCGATGTTGTAAATGTTTTCAGGAGAAAAAGCGTGATGTCAGCATGAGGTTATGCTTCTGATTTAATTTGCTGTTGCTAATTCTGGCAGTAATAATAATCAGTTGTGATCCCTGAGTGGTTTTAGGAGTGTGTATGTTTGTCACTATCAGAACTAGATAAAAGGCAAGGAAAAAGTTTTAATTAAGTAAGGTCAGTAGGTCAGTTAGTCTTAGACTTTAACAACCTTTTTGTAATTTTGTGACAAAATAAATATAAAAAAGGTGACCTAAACCAGACCATCAGTAGAGCAGATATTTACATGAGCTAATCAGCCACTGCTGTTATCTTAGCTAATAGCAGCTAAAAGCACAAAATAAACATCAAACCTAAAAACACAGAACTGTAGCTGGCTGAATGTTCTCTTCTTTGTGTGGGAAATGTTTCGGTGTCTTTCAGTGTTGGATCCTGATACAGTTTGTGGCGTTGTGATCAGTTGCTATGGCAACGCGTCTGCGTGTAGCATAGCCGACACAAAGAGAGCGAGGGGGAAAAGTGGCTTTGACTTATTCTTTAACGGTTATTCTGCGTTATTTTTCCGTTTGCTGCGGCTCATAGCACTAAATTAATAATACCGCCATCTCCATGTTTAATTTTTTACGGGATTGTTTTAGCACCGCTGCGGACGGCATGTAAAGAAATCGTCTTTCTGCCCTCCAGCATTGTGCGCATGCGCGAAATTTAAAACGTTATGGATGTGAACAATAACATGCAAGTAGTTTCCGAAAAGTTTTACTGGCTTCAAAAAGTACCTCCAGTCACTGAAGTCATGTAAACAGATGGCTGAAACTAATAAAAAAATTCTCTCATTGTTCTGGCATTTATAAAATAGAAATATTCTTATAGTCACTTTGTTACATCACTAAAACTATTTTTAGACATTAATTTAAACCAAAATAACATGGCAGACTACATGTAATTTTTGGTTAAACACTTAATTAACTCTTGTATAATACATTAGTTCACAACCAGGAGCTTACATTGTTTACAGTTTACTACAATATTGTTTTGTCTGTCCTTTAAATTTTTTACTATCATTAAATATAACATCAGTTGGCATTACATTCCAGATTTGAGCAGCACTTTTCTTTTCTGGATGTTACTTCTAACTTTACTGATTTATTGATGTGTGTATTTATTTCCAGAAACCGAGTCGTGCTTCATCATATGTTAAAAGCTTGGTTCGCTGAATCACTCAAAGGTTTCCAGCTGCTGGTTTAGCAGGATTTAATGAAGCTTCTCAGTTGTTTGGAGTTGGAGTTAGTTTAATTGTGGTGTTTGAAATTTGAAACACATTCTTACTGATTTCTCATTTAGCAGCAGATTCCTACATGACACGGATCGCTCATTAAGGCGTGTGATTAGTTTTATAACAAGGCAGCAAATTAAAAATCCACCATCTCCATCTGCTGCCCTTATTATCTAAATAGATTTAATCTGATGATTTCATCATTTATTCTGTTAATTTAACTTGGCGTACACTTCATAACTTCACTAAATGACCTCAATTAATCATTGATTGGTTTCTTCTAAAACAATAATACTGCATGAACGATGTTTCTTGCTTCTTTTGTTCACATCCTGAACAAGAATGTAAGGAAAATTAAATTGTGAAAGAAAAAACCTGAAAAGCACAGCATCATGTTGTAGACCAGCAGTTATTTAAAGCTTTTTAAAGCTCTGCCAAACTCACAGGTTCTTGTACCATACAAAAGGAGACCATAAGAAATCTTTCAAAATGTTTTCCGTCTTTCACGTGAAATAAATCCTGTACAATGCAACAAAATATACATATACATGCTAAAAATATATTTGGAAAAGGAGTGAAAACTTGGTTGCATAAGCACTGGAACCCTTCATGAACTTTTTTTTTCTTCTTTTTTTATTTAATTTATTTTAGCTCCTTTACTGCCATGAGGACACCAGCGTCCTTACTTTGTATATTTTCCATGACTGGATTTATTTTTATTTTTAGGTTGTAACATTTTGCTTCTGTGGTTCACTTTCACACTCAATTGGAAAAACCTGTTCCCCTCCTCGTCTGTGGGGGCGCTGCACCCTGAAGCAAACAACATAAAAAAGACATTGAGCACAACTTCCGTTTTCACAAACATAAACAGAAATGAACTTTTGCAGATGTGTGATATATACTAGGCTATATTAGCACATTTGTTCTGGTTGGATTTACCCAGAATGCCCTGCGATATAGTTTAGTTCCTGCTTTTGGAGCGGTCTCCGTTCACATATGCATTCAGACCGCACCAGAGTTCACTTTAATGAACCAAACAGGGCTTGAGTGAATGCAGCCTCAGAAAAATACTAAGAGAATTACATTGTTATGTTTTCATCCAGGTTGGAATACGTCACACCTGACCAAAATGTTTTTATGCCATAAAACCATTCCTACAGCGGTGTATACCTTTTTTTGATCCACTGTAAACACTTTTCTATTGTTTAGAAAAGATGCCACTGTGATTTGAAGGTGGGAATCTGTGAAAGCTTGGATCCAGAATCCACCAGCACCGCTGGTATGTCTTCTGAAAGAAATCCAGTTACATTGAAACATTCCTCTACTCTTATTCAGTGACCATACAGGTATTTAACAATGCATGCCACACACGGCACCATATTTTCTGAGCTCAAACATAGGAATTACCTCAGACAGGACAGTGCAGAGGTCTGTAATAACTGCCTGCATCTTTGGCATGTGTGGCAGGAAGATGTGCTGCGGGGATGACATAAATACCAGGGAGACCTTTCCTTTGATTGTGTCTGGAGGTTTTTAAACGCCAAGCCTGTGCGAAGAAATGGATTGATCTTATGAAAGGAAGGCTTATGATAAGCTGGAAACAAACCGTGTGCTGTCAACATAAAGAGCATCAAAGAGGAGGCTGATAATTAACAGGGAGTTTAATCTTTCAACTCGGCTTATGATCTAGTGTCCCCCGTAAACATCCAATATTCTGCATCAAGAGTTCAGTTAATGAACATCCTAAAAATGTTCCCAGACCTCGTTGCTATAAAAATGCCTCACTCGCTCGTTTTCTGCCCTCTTCGGGGTCGCAGGGGTGATCGAGTTTACTCCAGCCAATCAGAGAGAGGCAGATGAAACCTGGACTGGTCACCAGTCCGTCGCTAGAAAATACAATAAACAGGATTTAATTATCTCACTTCTAGATGCTTTTACTGATGGAACAAAAAAATGTTTTTATACATATTTGTCTAAACTGTCTCCATGTCATGACAGTTTGGTATGACATGTCAGACAGATAGTCTGTGAAAAAATCAAGCTTCTCCCAATGCTACCTAGAAACAACTGATCACAGCCAAGAGGCGGGTCTTAGTGCTGTCAATCATGTCAATCCCCAGTTCCTCCTTGAATGCTAAAGCTAGTTAGCATGGCAGCAGATAAATGGTTTTCCTGTAACAGTAAGTTGTTTCTCCACCATTAGCACATTTAGCAGTGTGTTCATGAGTTGATTGACAGCACTAAGCCCCTCCTCCTGGCTCTGATTGGTTGTTTTTGGTGGGGAACAGTGCATTTCTTCAGACGGCAATAGTAGCTCTGTGTCAGATCAAACTGTCACGATTAAACTATCATAGTTTTAACAAATAAAAAATATATTTTTAATAACATTTTTATCACGTCTTTATGACTTGCTTTTGATTTCACCATCTGATCTAAGGTCCAATACAGATTAAAACATGCCATGGATTATCTGGATCTGTAGTTATAGCTATTCTTGTTTCTGAAAGTGTTACATGTCAACTGTTTAAATATTAAATATCAATTTGCAGTACACTCTGCCAACTGTACAAATGTAAAGGTTCATGTTTTCATGGACTTTTAAGTCCTGTTGTAACCAGATACATTTAACCCCTTCGTTCCACCTGCTAACGAACCCTGCTAGTCAATAAGCCGTGCGGCAGAGCCACAGAAAGTCTTCCCTTCTCACAGTAGCTGGGTCACCTAGAGGTCGAGGGCCGTCGGAAACCACATCTGGAAATCCCGATTCCCACGCAGAGCAGATCAAAAGAGATCATCAAAGTGATCTACACCTCTCCCATGTGGTAAGTGTTTGACATGGTTGGGGGTGGGACATTAGCTCGGTTCTTGTCCCTGCTGTCGTCCTCCCAGACTTGTGGCTAAATCATGCAGACAGGCATATCTGACCTGCTCCATCTGGGCCTGCTTATCCCTTTACGTAGCGGACCGAGACGAGCCATCAGCCGCCGCAGACAGACGAGACTCTGGTATGACGTGGAGGATGGATGGCTGGAAGAACTTCCCGTTTTCTAGGAAATGTGTCAGGCTTGACAGAACGAACCGTTCAGGTCACGTTGAGGTCTGAAAATCGGTTATTGCTGCTGTGCACAGCGATAAAAAGAAATAAAGTAGGGCTGGATCGATTAATCGAATTAACCGTGATTAATTGATTATTGAATTAATCGGCAACTCATTTAATAACCAATTAATCATTAACTGGTTTATACAGATTTTAAAAGGGTAACTTGGTTGGGGAAAAAAAACATATTCAGAGCAGTAATTAAGCCAAAACTGTACATAAAATATAAACATTTTGCAGTTAAGATAAAAACACTTTTGTCTGTTTTAGCCAAAACTATTCAAGTGGCAGTTTTAGCTTCAACAAGTTAAGATGTCTCCAATAAACCTTCTAACTGAGCCTTATTTTTAGTAAGCATTGTCTAAAATGGCAAAAATAAATAAATAAAAAATGTAGTCAATAAGCATCGCCTACATTTTTAGACAATTCCCTTTTTTAATTCCTTGTTAAAAAAGGAATTATTTGTTTATCTGCATCTTGTATGTATTCCCAATGTATAAAAAAGTGTAGGGCTGAAATGACTAATCGTGATTAATTGACTGTTGAAATAATCAACTATTTTAGCAATTGATTACTCATTACATATACAGACTCAAAAAATTATATTAACGGCGTTGTGTATATAAAAAAGACTTAAGTAGTTCAATTAAATATCTGTAAAATGTGCCATTTTTATCCGATTAATCTTCAGAATAATCGATCAATCGGTTACTAAAGTGGCAGTTACTTCCGGCCTGTTAAAGTTAAAGTGTAAAATGAAAAGAGAGGATCAGAGAACGGCGACGAGCTGAGCTGCAGCAGGGCTGTGGGCCTGATACGGTTTCCAGTAGACATTCCTTTACGGTGAGAGTGTGCGTTTGTGTTTCACCAGGTGCCTGGAATGCTTCTGGACAAACACACAATAATTCACTCAAACAGCCTTTTGTGTTTCTCACCGCTGCACATTTAAGTCGGCGAGGAAGACAAACGTTGGACTCTTTGGGCAACAATGGAAATCTCTGTACGGCTGCAGAATTCCCCAACAGTCGGCCATTACATTGTTGGGGATTTATGTTCCCCAGCGGAGCAGCTCACCCGAACGTTCAGATACCAGAGTAAACAGGAATGTTCAGCATTGCGCTCCAATATTCATTAGTCACTGCGTTTGACTTAATCAGTTCAACATAATTCAATGATCAACAGCAACAATGTGCCAGGAATGTCGGCGTTACCGTTAACTGATGGCGTGACTAACGGCACCACGGGTTCTGTTTATTCTCATACCCATAAATAGTCCTCGACTTTCACCTCACTGGACGTAAAAGAAAATAACTGAAGCTACTTTGAGGAATTTTTAGATAATTAAAGCTACATTTTAGGCATTTTTCTACCCTGAGATATTTCAGAGCAGTGGGGTTAAGTATCAGTACACCCATAGTGTTACGTTACAGAACGAGGACTGCATGGATACAATGTTGGGTGAGAACATTTTCCACAAAGACATTCAGTTCATGATAAATTAACAAAACAGGTATCAAGAAAACAGGCAGAGGGGGTTAAAAAGGGCTTCTTCTTTTATATAACCCAGTGTTTGGTCCAGAACATCTCAATGACAGCAACCTGCTCAGAATAAACCCACATCACCACTACCCCACCACCGAACCTGACAGGAGGCTGGAGGCAATCGGGCTGATCAGGAGTTTAATCAATAAATGTACTGTCATCTGGATGGATGGATGGTTAACAGCTGGTTGGTTGGTTGGATGGACGGATGGATGGATGAATGGATGGATGGATGGATGGATGGATATTTAACATATAGATGGATATTTCAAGTTCTATATTTAATCGATCATTAAAATCAAAAACTCTGATTGTTGCCTAAAGAGGTTCCATGTTGCTGATAAATTAAAAACCATTCATGAAAAAAGGGATTGTGTAGACCTTTCAAAATAAAACACTTCAAAATAAAAATAAAAAATCATATTTTTTTTAAAGACAGAAGCTTCTTCATATTTGCTGCAATACAGACTGCTATAGCAGATCTGTCCTGCCAACAGGAACTCTGAAGAATTTGGATTAATGAGTTACAACAACATTTTATTTCCCTTTGGGATTAATAAAGTATTTTTAAATCTGAATTTGAAAACTAGCTGATTAAATGGGCTGGAGTTCCGCTGGGGTTGCTAGGTAATGGCCGAGTTCCGCTGGGGTTGCTAGGTAACGGCCGAGTTCCGCTGGGGTTGCTAGGTAACGGCCGAGTTCCGCTGGGGTTGCTAGGTAACGGGCAGTGCCTGCTGCTGATTTGTGATCAGCAGCACAAATCAGCAAGATTTTCAGCAGCATTTTCCGTTTGAAGCTTTTTGAAACGGCTCACTTTCCAGACACCAAAAATCAATAACTTATTCCCATAAACTGGCTGGATGGTTTTTTTGTTTTTAAATTTTTAGAACCAGGTGAGACCCAAATGTAGGTACAAAAACGTGTCAGTTGTTGCTCAAGTTTATACATCTAAAACAATCGTCAGAGCTTTATTTCTCCATTATGTTGTGAGATACTTGTCATCTCCCAAAGGCCAAACGAGAAGAAGAAGAGAAGCTAGAATTAGAGAGTGGCTACACAGAGAACGACAGAAATAACTGAGGGTGTGTAGGCCCGACTCCGACCACTGGCATGCACGAGGAAGCAGCCTCCATTCCACAGACTAGCAGATGGTTTAGAGACGCTACATCCCACATGCGAGCGCCGGCCGGCCTTCCCCACCCTTGGCTATTCTGGGCCTCTCTGCCACTGGTGGCTTTCACTCAGCAACCGCACAAATGAAGCAGGAGAAGCATGAGAAACAGGAAGGTCTGGAGATGTTTGTTCTGCACGGCTCCGTCTTTGTTGTTGTTTTTGCTTTTAATTATGACGTGTGAAAGCCGCTTCAGAGGAGTAACGCTTCGCTGCACTGCAAACACACAAAG
This sequence comes from Poecilia mexicana, assembly GCF_051168715.1. Lineage (NCBI taxonomy): Eukaryota > Metazoa > Chordata > Actinopteri > Cyprinodontiformes > Poeciliidae > Poecilia > Poecilia mexicana. The sequence continues at coordinate 29,411,801 of NW_028263384.1, forward strand.
TCTTACCAAGTTTATTTGGTCCAGTGCAAATATGCTAGTACACTTGAAATAGGAGAAAAGTAACTTTTCAGCTTGTTTTTAAAAATACTGTTTCCACTGGCAAATTATGTCTATTTATAACAAAACATTTTGCCACATTAGAAGTGAAATAATCTGCCAACAAAACCACAACGTTTAAAATCAATATTAAGGAATTAATGACTTAAAACAAGCTTATATATTTTGCTGAAGTGTAACTTTTATCTTATTTCAAGTGAACTAAGATATTTGCTCTAAAAATCCTTGGTAGGATTTTGTGTTTTTGCAGTGTGAAGCAGAAACTTAAGTTTATTTAATGGGTTTCTGTGTTTGAGGAAACTTCAGTTAAAATGTTTGCTGTTTGTGAAACTTTTCCTAAATAATTTCCTAAATTCTTTATAATTTTAGTCACAGTTTGCTAAAAACCACAACACAGTTCTATGTCAGTCCTAAAACTTTAGTCTGTTTTGATGTCAGATAATATTTTATAGCGTATGTAAATATCTGGTTTCAACTATATTTTCTACAACGGCCCAAACTTCCAAAGTTTCATTAGAGTTTAAAATGGGAGGAAACTCTTGATCAGAACCAAACGACCCTGCAGCCTTTCAGCCCGTTTCTCTGCACCTGCAGCCACGGTTTTATTCAAAAACTTTGCATTTCCATTTGAATACCAAATCCCAAATGCGGGTCAAGACTCAGCCGCGCCCAAATCCAGGAGCTTTAATGTGTTTAACGATTCAAGTTATGAAAATTTAAAAAGGAGCGAATTCTTGTTCTCATGTTTATTATTACATTAAAATGAAAGTAAAAAGTGCTTTGTGTTGTATTTTAAACTTTCAACTTGAAGAAGATTGTAAGTTTTCTATAAAAATCTCGGCCTTTTGCATCGGCGGCGGTGGATCAAATTAGTCTTGTGGTCGGGAGACAAAATGGCCGCCAGGCTGGACTTTGGACCGAGTCGTTCTGATGCCGTTTGACAACAAAATACCAAAACTTTTACAGTGGAAGATCATATTCATTCACTGTCCATTGAAGAAAAAAAGTGTTTTACTTCATTTGAAAATCTAAAAATAGATGTAAAACCAAAAATAGCAACAACAAAAAAAATCTATCTAAAAGGTCATTTTTAAAATTATTTCTATTTTAAAGATTTTGTAACTTTTGTGGCTTTAAATGAGTTTTGCTTAGCTGGGATAAATGCGAAAAAAATCTAAAAATAGGTTTAAACCTAAAAGTAGATAATTGTCAAAATTGTTATTAATTTTATTTATTTTTTAAAGATCTTGTAACTTTTGTGACTTTACTGGTTTTGTTTAGCTGGTTTAAAACCTTAAAATAGTAGCTAATATTGAAAAATTCTTACCTTTTTTAAGGATTTTGTAACCTTTGTGGTTTAAATCGGTTTTATTCGCTGGACTAAATGTGGAAAACCTAAAAATAGGTTCAGTTTGGGTGAAAAGTTTCTATTTTAAGGCCAACTAAAGTTTCTCAACAAACAAATTACACAGAACAACTTCAGCTGATCACTTAATAAAGACTTCTGCTGACATTAAAATCATTCAGTTGTGTTTTTCAGACGTGACTCAGGCTGTTGTCTTATTATCGCGCCCACAGGTGCATGCTGGGTAATAACGTGCAGACTGTGTTTATCCTAATCTTTTTATTCCAGGCTGAACCGCAGAGATGTTGCGTCTCATTCGGTCCAGACTGCTGATGAAACTCATCATTTCCACCAGAGTAAAGTTTCAGCCCCGGAGGAGCAACATGTCTGCCTCTGCAGCGTCATAATCCTCATCCTGCTGTGCATCCAACACTCACTCTGACGGCGCCACCTGCTGGACAACAGCTGCACGACGACAGAAAGGAATGCAGCCGCTTCCGTCCTTTTTAAGGCTGTATGTGGAAATCCTTGGAGAATGTAAATGTAAATTGTTTATTGTTTAGACAAAATGTTTTGTTGATAGCTTTAAGGATCTCTTAGAGCGGATGAGTGCAGGAAGTTTTTGTGTTTACTATTGAACTCTGGGTGAAGTACAGAGGAGTAGTTCAAGGCCAGAAATGTGTTGACGTTACATCTGAGAGGATTTTTACAACAACTAAAGTATCATTTTAGCTGAGAAATCACTTCCGGAAGTGGCTCAAGGTTCAGTAAGTTTGTGTGGAGCTTTTCTGACTTTGTGATGTTTTAAAGACGAAGAGGAAGGAAGAGATTAAACCCGGAGTGGTTCTCTGATGCAATCTCACTTTTTCTGGACTTTCAGAAGGCCTGAGCATCAGAGGAGAACCCAAAGGTTTTACTCAAGTAAGAGCTGTACCAATTTCACGTCTTTCTACTCAAGTAAAAGAAAAAAGTAGCTGTCTACTAAAAAGGTGCAAAAGTGACTCAAGTACAGCGTAACTGATCAAAACATTATTATGGTCATCAGATGGACCAAAATATAAAGCTATGTGGTATTTCATAGACAAAGAAGTCAGAATTTTGGGAAAATCCACATTGCTGCTGCTTGTGTTCTCACTAAAACCAGGAATGTGGAGAACATCACCCAGTTCTAAAGTCCTTCCTCTGAGACAATAGGCTTCAAAATACTGCTGTTAGTTTATAAATCACTGAACGGCTTAAAGATCTGCTGTTGTATCAACCTTCCAGACCTCTCAGGTCTTCTGGTTCTGGTTCTGCTCTACATCCCCAGAGCCAGAACTAAACACAAATCTTAAACAAACCTCCAGAAAACTGCAAAACAGCCGACCTTTAAATCTAGACTAAAAGCCCTTAAGAGTTGCTTTTGAAACATAATAAATTAAAGATTGATCAATAATCTATTACTACTGCTGCTCCCTCTGTGTGGCGTCCGGCTGAGAGGAGCCTGTCGACCGTATCAGCTCTTTAGCCATGCTGCCTTATCAGCATATCTGCAGGGCCAGCCCCAGGTTTCTCTTTATTTTAGTTTTTTTTTTTTTGTGCTGCCATGCCTCTGGGTTTCAGGTGGGCTTTTTGTTCCTGAATGCAGGCTGTGGGCATGAAGAACAATGCTGCGTTCAGAGAGTGAGGCAGAAACCGCACGTAGCAGCACATTATGTAAGGAAACTCCCGCACCTCCCTGCCTTCATTCCTCTCTGCAGCTAAAAATGTACTTTGTTTACATCTGCCAAAATAAATAAGCACAATTAGAAGTACCTGTTTGAAATACGGTAACTGTTGGGTGTTTGAATTTCTCTCACACGTACATAAGAGATAAAAATAACAGAAGGAAAAAAGACAAAACTCGAGAATAAAATGTTGAATTTCATGGCAATAAAGTGAAACCGAGTAAAGAATAGTTCAACAGCTGATCCATAAAAATCTGATCTTTATTTAGTTCATTTATTTACCTATTTATTTGTTATATTTATTTTATGTATTTATACATTTTTTATTTTTCCTTAACATCCTAGGTGTTTCTGTGTTTCTCCGATATTTTTATATTTATTGAGATTCATTTATTAATTATTTCCAGAGTTGCTTTTATTTAAAACTTCGTTGCTCTTTTGGAAGCTGCAGCTCAGAGGAGGAGCTTCGCCTCGAAGGCGGAGCTAAGTCCACCCAGGCGTTTTGCACAGCTGGTTGCCATGGAGATTAAAGGATTTCTCAAACATGCATGAAAAACATCAAAGCAACACTCCAGGTTTGGCTTTGATGCAGGAAAAAAATGATGACGTGAAGCTCAAAATAGTACATTTTACACCATACCTTGTCACTTTTTTTTTTTTTTTTTTTACCATTTCCCCCCCTAAATTGCATCAACTGTGAACTTTCCTCCATATCAGATTGAACTTAAATCAGCTGGAGCGAGGACGGGTCAGTGCTCTGGCTACAGGTCCAAGGTTGCTGCGATAATGAATGTGTAGCAACATTTCAGGCCACAGTCCACATTAAACCACAAACGCGCTGAAAGGAAAGACTTTCTGCTGAGGTGAGTCTGTTTCAGCTTCATTCTGCAGAGTTAAACTCAGAACAATTAAAATGGATCATAAAAGCTTATATGTTTATATTTAGACTTAAGTTTTAATCCAAGGGTGGAAGGGAGAAGTTCAAATATAAAGTTAAAGGTTTCATGCTCTTGATGTTGTGATGAACTTTGATCATCTGGTTTCTGATTAAACATGAATTCCTGCAACGCATGGAAAGATAATACAAACAGGTTTAGTGGTTGATAGAAATGACGGGACAAATAATCTGACATGGGGGGGAAAAAAAAGTCCAAAAAACGTGGAAGTAAAATAACGTTGATAAAAAGGTTCCCCGTTTCTTGTGCGATTGTAAAAGTTAGACCTGTTTTTTTTTTTTTTTAACACCTCGAATTCAACCTTATAGAAATTCTTTTTTTTCCACACTTAAACTCCTTATTTTAATTTTTCAGCTCTGATAAACCTTTTAATTAATTAAATTTTTACTTTTGGGTATTTACCAGTTTTAAAAAGTCATCTTACTGTTGATCTTTTAAATAATTCAGTTTATTATTTTATTTTCTTATGTTTTATATTATTAGATTATTTTATTACTTTAACTTGAATTAATTTTTACATTTTTATTTTATTTAGCAAAATGTGTAAGCAAAGTGAAAGAGTTTCTGCAGTTTCCATGTGTTAAAATTCATGTTTCTTACACTATAGTAATAGTTTGGAAAGACCTGTTGTGAAATTCCCATTTCTGATTAATACTAATTTATTTAAATAGATCATGGGAAAACAAAGCCACATTATCTGAAAAGACTAACATTTAAATTTGTATTTTACTTATAAATTTTTGTCAAATATGTTTATTTTGTTGGTACTAGACACCATTTAGTCAATTAGTCTATTTTATTTTATTTCTTCTTGAACTACTTTGTTAAATTTTATTTCATTGTTGTAATTAATCCACTCAGTTTAATGTAGCATGTAGCAGCATCATTATGTAAGGAAACTCCCGTTTATATAAACATTTTTTATATAATTTTTGTAGTCTGTGTTGAATAACATAACTTATTTTGTTGTATTGTTTCTATTGTATCTTAAATTAATTAATTTCCTTTAATTAATTAATTTACTTTTTATATCATTTTACTAAGCAAAAATTTAAATTTATTCACTCAGTTTTTCCTTTAATTTTTTTAACTTTCACTGAAGTCTTTTTTATTACTCTATTTTATTGTATTATTTATATTTATTCAATTTTGAATTCATTCATCTTATTCATTTCCTCTTATTATTGTAGTTTATTATATTTTTTACTTTGACTTTACTTAATTTATCTTATTTTATTTTATTTAGCGTTTACCTGGAACCTTCTATTGTGACGCATAATTCCACACGGAACGTTTTGACCGTTGCACCCTCGAGCTGTCAAATCAACAGAAGTATCTCCCATCGTACCTGTGAGGTAAGACGTGTCATGATGGAAACTTTCAATTTTTGTTGTAAAACTCCCAGTTTCTGAGTGAAGATGTTGTTGTTGGGTCTAACTGGAAGAAAACCAGTATGAACTGGTTGTGTTAAGCTAAATGCCGCGTTTCAGTGCTAGCTTTGACTTTGTCATCGCTAATTAACGCACCTAGCTTGTTTTGACGTTGTTAAGACTTTATGGAGTAAACTTATGAAGCTTAAAGCAAAGTTCAGACGCCGTTTGAAATATTTATTTGAATATTTCGCAGTTCTCGTGTCAGCGGAGGCTAACACCCCCTGGTTCATGATTAACATGGTGATCCAATTATCTCTGCTAACTGGCCAGACACAACAACAACACTCTGCAAACTGGGGACTGCAGCGATTATTCAGCATGGTGTCGCGTTATTTTTAGACAAAGGTGTCGGAAAGTAGATTAAAATTCAGAAATATGGATCAGTACTGCCATCAGACTGATGGGAATTCATAACAGTATCTGGTTTAAACATACAGTAGCCAAAATAATGAAATCATGATCATTTAAATACATATTTTACCAACAATGTGACATTTATCAAACTGAGCAGAATAGAAATATCCTTTTTTGTCCAACAGTAGGGAAATTCAGGTGCGACAGCAGCAAGTCAGAAGGGAAACAAAAGATGATTTGGTTGTTTTTCTGTTGAAATGTTCCTGGATTTATGTCTCAGTAAAGGTTGAAAGTGCATGAAAGTCCAATGTGCTCAGGTGATTAAAAAAGATGATACACCATACCGTTGTATTAATATTTACGCCTTTTCTTCAAATGTACTGTAATACAGACCGCTATGGGAGATCTTCTGTGCCAACAACCATTTGGATTAATATGAGTTACAACATTTAGTTTCCCTTTGGGATCAATACAATGTTTTGAATTTTAATTTGAATTGAATTTGAGTAAGGAATAAGTCATTTAGTCATGATAAATTCAAACCAGTGCAATATTTTCCATTTCTCTCTTTTCTCTTTCTTTCTACAAAAACCTGATGATAGAAAGAAGTCTTCAGTCTGGTGCTTTGGTCTCAACTACGACAATTTTGTTCACAGAGACTCCATAATTAATTTTATTTGTTGTTTCTGTTGTCTCGTTTATTTATTTTGGCTATTTAAAATGTCTTCCAGTTCCAGTGTTAAATGTTCAATAGAATTTAAAGGTTATTGAGAATCTTGAGAATGTGTTCCTGCATTATTATCCCATCGCCATTATATTACGTGCCGGAACTAATATCGTTTATCGCATTTATCATCCAGTTGAATTTTTTTCTCATGACAGACCTAGTTTTATGTAGGCTTTTGCTAACCCTGATGTAAAAAGAGCTGTCACTATGACAAATGTTGCTGGGCGATAAATTGTCCCAGAAGTTTTTGCAATAAACTGTAAAACTGTTGTTTTGAGATCATTTTCAACTAATGACATAAAAATGCAAGAACATATTCTCAAAAATAAAAAAAACCTTTAAATTCTAATGAATATTTAACACTGGAATCAAAAACATTTTAAATATTCAAAATAAATAAAACAACAGAAACAAATAAATTATAAAGTCTGTACAGAAAATTGTCCTAGTTGAGACCAAAGCACCAAACTGAAGACGTTCATCATCCAGGTGACAAGAGACAAACCAGGAACTAGGCAAATGGAAATTACTGAGTTCCTTTTGATCATGCGATCAATTGATCTATTGATTATTGTGACATTCCTAGCAGCACCGTTTTGTGTGTTTCCCTGCAGGATGGCTCAGACAGACAGCAAGGTTCTGGTTCTGGGGGCGCTGGCCGGAGTGGCCGGCATCAGCCTGGCTGTGGTGTTTTACCGCGGCTTAAGATCCAAGCGCAGAGTCTCCTGGCCGGGCTTCTACCAGAACCGTACCAACGACCCGGGGTCCGGCCTCCTGCTGGTGGACGGCCCTGTTCTGCCCAGGGGTCAGACCGAGGTGCTGGAGCGCCTGGAGGCCCTGATCCAGTGTGTGTCTGAGCTGAAGGAAGAGATGAAGGCGCTGAAGACGGCGCTGCCCGCCCTGCCAGACCAAGTCAGGGAGGAGCTGAAGGGCCACAGCGAGGCACGGCGAGTCGGCGCCCAGCACAGGACGGCAGCGACGAGGAGGAAAAGAGCAGCGGGCGCCGCCAGCAGCCCAGAGGGACAGAGCTCAGAGGACGCAGAGAGCGAGGGAGGGTGAGTCTGTCAGGGCAAAATGATCCAAATCATCTCTGCATGCAATCAGCCCCAAAAGGTCTGAAAACTAAAGACCTGGAATATCTGAAAATCTGCTAAAAGTAACTCCAGATAAGAAGTAAATGACACAATAAATAAGAATAAGTAGGAATATAAGGAGCTTCCACACTGCAAAAACATAAAATCTTACTAAGTATTTTTGTCCAGTTTGTTGTGCAAATATCTTATTACACTTGAAACAAGAGAAAACTAACTTACAAGTAACTTTTCAGCAAACTGTAGGAGCTTGTTTTGAGTCAATTAAAAAGTTTCAGTTCCACTGTCAGGTTGACTTTCAACAGGTGCTACAGGTGCTGTGCCAATTACACCTGGTTATTCAGTAGCTCATAGACCAGTTTTAACACCAGTGGTGCTTTTCTGACTGTATCAGTTGCTAACATCTTTGTGGAGAAATTTTGGCCACTTTTCCCCAACATTTTATTGAGGTTTACACACATTTGTTGTTGCTTGACTTAAACCACTGATTTAAGTGGTTTAGTGTCAGTACATTTTATTTATTGTTAGTTTTGTCAGTTTCAAGTTATTTCAGTGACCATTAGCAGTTTTCTCCATGTGTTTGAATCTGAATATGATTCCCATCTTAAGTTAGTTAAAATAAATTATCAGTACTTACTTTGACCACTTAATAACAACAGACTCCAGGACTTAAAACATAAACAATGAGCCTAGCTAGCGCGTCGTGTCCAATTATGGAGGAAATTATAGTTTCTGTTAGTTATTTCCCCTTTTTAATTCAGCATAAAGGTGAATGGATTTTCTTCCCCACCTGTGGAACCAGTTTGATCGTTTTATGCTTCATATTACCCTGTGACACATTAGCCTAAGGTGCTGGATGGAAATGGCAGAATAATCAACGGTGAACCGGCACCTTGAACCCACGCCAGCCTCAGATTGAGTAAACAGCAGATGGGTTTCTTTTTCCTTTTAAAAGGTTTGCCTTATGAAAACAAACACCAGCAGCAAAGTGACAGAGATTAATCCAAGGTCTGGAGGCGGGACTGGAGTTTCTCTTGTGCTTGATTCATTTACCACAAATGAACAACTGAGAAAACGCATCAGAAACAGTTTTTCACTTAAACAGGGATTTGTCTGCTTTGACGAAAACAGACAGTTTTGCTAACTATCTTCTTGCAGCGTGACGTCATGCGTGGAGGGCATTTTTATATTAATCCCCTCAAATTTTATTTAATCCTCATGGTTTAGGTTTTTCCAGCAGCAGGCATTCTGGACGGTTCCTTCTGTCTTTTCTTGTCTTTTCTAGTTTAAAGAGAAAAGCAGCTTGATATATTTGACTGGCAACTGATCAGAAAACTGAGCGTGGAAAATAAGAAAGGTGGAACATCAGAAGCTTTTTCTATCTTCTATCTCCATTTAAAATAAATTATTTTAACTTAGGTTTTAATAATAATGACTGAAAAACAGATTACATTTGTAAAAAATAAAAATGAAATTAGATTTTTCTTTCTCACCTTCACTTCAACTCTCTGAAAATCATTGGGCTGAAATATTCAGTGTCATGAATTGTTTTAGATGCTAATGTGACTTTTAGCCAGTTGAACCAAAGCTCAAGTCGGACATCAATGATATTGATCCAAAGGTCAAAGGTCACAGAGGGATGGAAGAACTGATGAGAAACAGGGGGATGAAGAAAATAGACGGATATTGTTGCAATATTTTTTCAGTATGATGCAACTCTAGTCATGTATGGTAATCAAATAAAATTAAAAACTATGGTTGGCATTCATTAAATTCGTTTTTTGAATAAAAAATAAACATTTTCTTGCCTAAAATGCAACAACACAGGATTCCTTTAGTGAACAATAAGAAAATCCTTTCTGCTTGACTCAACAGCAGTACAGTGTAGGATTGATCTGGTTATTGTTATTTTAGATTATTTGATGAATAATTGGACAGCAAAAGGTGATAAATAGATTTTTTTAAAGAATTTGAATCAGGTGATGCTAACATTATGCATTTAAGGAGTTCTGGGTAGAAGACACATTTTTTTTTATCTTAAATGAAAAATGTGCAGTTAGTTGCTGCTCTGAAGGTGTTGTTCTTTTAGCAAATAGCCTTTTTCAGAGTCTGTATACTCCAGTCGCTAAATTAATTGACTATTATTTTAACACTCGATTAATTATTTTGGTCCTACATATTATGATTGCCAGAAACACAAAAGTAGTAATAGTAGCCAAGTTTGTATAATTTTTTAATAGCAGGTGGGGGGCTGCACAAAATCAGTCCAAGGGCCACAAGTGGCCCCCAGGCCTCACTTTGGGCACCCCTGGCTTACATCACTACCTGAGTGAATGTTGCATAACCCGACTGAAGCCAGGCGTCGCCCAGAGCCTGCAGCTCATTTATTTCAGGTCATGCATGTTTGTTGAAGTGGGATCCAGACGGCTGATTGGTGGAAAACGGCTACACATCACACGGCACGTCTTTCGTAACGTTTCAGGAACATTTCAGCTCGGCCGGCGTGCGATGTTACAACCAGCCGTGCCACTGGCTGGCAGAGCAGCTGCGACGCGGTTCGCTGGTGTCTGCCTACAGCCGGCAGCCACATCAGATGCTCTTAATTACAGCTCAGGTTTAAAAGAAATCACCAAACGCACACACCTCTCATAATTAAAGAACCTAACGCTCTGTCATTTCTACAGACAGTGTGTGTGTGTGTGTGCGGTGATGAAAGGGAGTCTGTGTGTGTGTGCGTGTGTGTGTGCGTGCGTGCGTGTGTGTGTGCGGTGATGAAAGGGAGTGTGTGTGTGCGTGCGCGTGTGTGCGGTGATGAAAGGGAGTGTGTGTGTGCGTGCGCGTGTGTGCGGTGATGAAAGGGAGTGTGTGTGTGCGTGCGCGTGTGTGCGGTGATGAAAGGGAGTGTGTGTGTGCGTGTGTGTGTGTGCGTGCGCGCGTGTGTGTGCGTGCATGTGTGTGCGTCCGTGTGTGTGTGTGCGTGCGCGTGTGTGTGTGCGTGCGTGCGGTGATGAAAGGGAGTGTGTGTGTGCGTGCGCGTGTGTGCGGTGATGAAAGGGAGTGTGTGTGTGCGTGCGCGTGTGTGCGGTGATGAAAGGGAGTGTGTGTGTGCGTGCGCGTGTGTGTGTGCGTGCGTGCGTGTATGCGGTGATGAAAGGGAGTGTGTGTGTGCGTGCGCGTGTGTGCGGTGATGAAAGGGAGTGTGTGTGTGCGTGCGCGTGTGTGCGGTGATGAAAGGGAGTGTGTGTGTGCGTGCGCGTGTGTGTGTGCGTGCGGTGATGAAAGGGAGTGTGTGTGTGCGTGCGCGTGTGTGTGTGCGTGCGTGCGGTGATGAAAGGGAGTGTGTGTGCGCGTGTGTGCGGTGATGAAAGGGAGTGTGTGTGTGTGTGCGTGCGCGTGTGTGTGTGCGTGCGTGCGGTGATGAAAGGGAGTGTGTGTGTGCGCGTGTGTGCGGTGATGAAAGGGAGTGTGTGTGTGCGCATGTGTGCGTGTGTGTGTGTGTGTGTGTGTGTGCGTGCGCGTGTGTGCGTGCGTGCGCGTGTGTGTGTGCGTGCGTGCGGTGATGAAAGGGAGTGTGTGTGTGCGTGCGTGCGTGTATGCGGTGATGAAAGGGAGTGTGTGTGCGCGTGTGTGCGGTGATGAAAGGGAGTGTGTGTGCGCGTGTGTGCGGTGATGAAAGGGAGTGTGTGTGTGCGTGCGCGTGTGTGTGTGCGTGCGTGCGGTGATGAAAGGGAGTGTGTGTGTGCGCATGTGTGCGTGTGTGCGGTGATGAAAGGGAGTGTGTGTGTGCGCATGTGTGCGCGTGTGTGCGTGCGTGTATGCGGTGATGAAAGGGAGTGTGTGTGTGCGCGTGTGTGCGGTGATGAAAGGGAGTGTGTGTGTGCGCATGTGTGCGTGTGTGTGTGTGTGTGTGTGTGTGTGTGTGCATGTGTGCGGTGATGAAAGCGAGTGTGTTTTGTGTTCTGTTCGCCTACCGGAGCGAGACAACGTCTCTAATCCTCTGCATGCTCAGGTTTTGCTCACACTGCAAAAACACAAAACATAACCAAGCATTTCTGGTCCTGCTTCTAATGAAAATATCTGAGTTCACTTTAAATAAGACAGAACTAACTTTAAAGTAACTTCCCAACAACAAATATGAGCTTGTTTTAAGTAAAAAGTTCTAGCTCCACTGGCAGATTAATTCACTTATAATATAGGAAAAGTGTCTTGAAATAATCTGTGTAACAAGAACTTTTTCATCAATTAATCAATAGCTCAATCAATCAATTAATACTATTAGTACACTTAAAATAGTTCTAGCTTATTTTAAGTGTACTAAGATATTTGCACTAGAAACTAGACTAAAATTGTTTTTGTGTTTTTGCAGTGTGCTCATCATTTTTAAAGCACATTGTTACCCTCCAGTCAAACCTAATGTTACAGTCGAAGTTTACGGGGAAGAAAAAAGTTTTCCATTCGAATTGTTTGGAAATATTTTCTCCATCATGGCAGCAGATTACCAACAGGGGGCGCCAGTGAAATAGAAACAGCAGCATGTTGTGTTGCTGCTGAAAATGATGGATGTGTGTGAAAGCATGACTTTATTGCACTCTGGAAGTGATCAGTTATGCAAGCCTAATGGTTTTTGTTGCTTTTTTCCCTTGTCTCTTTAGACCAATATTGTAATTATTATTTTATTATTACTTCAGTTTGTCCTTCGTGTTTGCAGAGGTCGCTCACCTGTGACCAGTGTGGCAGTTTGAGCCCAACTGCAGGGTCACGATGCACATCAGTTCTGCAGAACTGTTAGCTGTTTATGTCACAGAGACTCGCTCTCTGTTCGAAAGGAGATCCATCAATCACGCCGCCGTGAGCCAAGATGTCAGCGCCACCATCTGTAGACGTCCTGTAGGAACTTGTAATTCGTTAAACAGTTCCCGCTGAGTTTATTTGGATCACATCGCCGTAGCTCAAGGACATTACCACCTCTCCTTTTTTTCTCTTCCAAAAAAATAGCATTTCTGACACTGGATAGTTGTTGATTTAAGCAGATGTTAGGCAGAGTTTTGTTTGTGTGTGGGGCAAGCCTGTTCAGAAATGTTAAGAAGGAGGAAAAAGGCGCTCATTGTCTGCTTTGTGATTAAAAGCTTTAGTCGAGCTTCCACATGACGTCATTCAGGCTTTGCTCCACACCTGTCAGATCGCGAGACGTTCACCTCCGTATCGCCGGATTAATTGGAGGCGCTCAGCCAAACACATTTATTCATCTTGGTTTTTCCCGGGGCCTCCGTTTACGCTGTGAACAGAGGAATAACATGTTTGAAGAGTCTGACCACCTACGACTGTGTATTTAATTGATTACTCAACATTCAATTAGGGCTGGACAATAAACCAGAGCCAATTTCCAAATGTAATTGATTTTTTAAATTTTTTGTTTTTTTCAAAAGACTTGTAAAAGTGGCTTTTATTCAGTCATCAGTTGTAGGACAAAGTTTTTGGGTAAGCCTAAAAGAATTACGAGAAAAGTTGTTTTGATGAGAAAAGCGCTTCCATAAAGTTATCAAAATATGTCGGGACCAGCTCAGTCAGTGTGGGTCTTTCTTTGAAATAGACTCAGTTTCAAAGCTCATTTCAAAGTCTTGCTGCTGATAATAATTTGATGATGTATTAAAAGATTAAAGGGGAATCTATTATGCAAAATTCACCTTTTGCATGTTTTTATTTATGCTTCCATTTGAGCCTCAACTGTTTTTAAAAGCAGCTCAAGTGCTTAAAAAACATCCAGACATTTTCTGGCAATAAATGAATGTCTTTTGGTGTCTGAAAAATGAGTCGTTTCAAAAACCTCCTGTTTATTGAGTCACACTCAGCCGTTACCTAGCAACCCCTATGAAGCCCACCCCGTTACCTAGCAACCCAAGCTGAGCTCCAGCATGCATGCACTGTACAATGGCTGCTGGAAAGGACAAGTGCTTTCCATCCAGAAACAACTCGCTCCATTAGTGTTGGTTGTGCAGGAGGCTCCACTTCAAACTTTCTATCCAAGAAACTTTTTATTTTATAAAAATTTTGTTCAGCTGAGCCGAAAACAATTTGATGCCTTACTTTTAATACAGAAAACGCGCAAAATCCTTTAAACGTTTTGGATCTACGATGAATATAATCCCTTCCCAACAACAAGAAAAAGAAATATGTATTAATATCGGGCGACTTTATTTGCTTCATTGTAGTTTGTTTTTTTCTTGGCCTGTGAATACTTGACTCTGCAGTTCAGCTGATGTGACAAAACGTTTACCGGGCTCTCATTCTGCTGGTGGACGTCAAGAGAAACTGCCACGTTCAGTATATCTTTGATGGAACGTTGTTGCCAAAGGTATTTTTTCATATGGGATTGTGTAAACTGAGTTTCCACTCCGTTTTTTCCCCCTTGGCTATTTCTGGAACAAAGTTTCACCACATCCAAGCGGAGATGCTGTTTATAGCCGTACAGTAGAGACGAAACCGGCAGCAATAAAACAACCACTGCTTCCTTCATTACCGCCTTGTGATGTCGTCTCCTGGTTGTGACAAACAGGTGACAGATTTTTTTATTCACCTGCTGAGGCGAACAAAACTTTTCTGTTTCACAAAACATTTCATCAACTCATTTGTACTCGTATTAAATGAATGGCCTGAACTTTTGGATAGAAAATGCTTGATAAATTAATCTTTTCAAGTTGAGTCAATGTGAAAAAGTTGAGTATTAGACTAGCCAACAAGTTATCCCACAATGCATTGTGCCACAGCTAATTAAGCCACTTTCTTCATTTTGTCACAGAAATGTGTTTTAAGACATTTAAGGGAGACTCCGAAGCTTCATCTGTGCCTGGGGTGTCCAAACTTTTTGTCATGTATCCAAATTGTTGAGTCAAAATTATTTACAGGCCAAGAAGAAAATAAAACTAAGAAAAAGCAAATAGTTTTTTTTATTGGAAAAGGATTTTATTCATCGTAGATCCAAAACATTAAAATGTTTTTAAATGTTTTGTGTATTTAAAAAAATGTATCTAATGGAATAAAAGTATAAATTTGTTAAAACAGTTAAAAACAGTTTCTTAGATGTTAGGTTTTTAGGAAACTTTGAATAATTAATTGAGCGTACTGCACTGTTTGATCACAAGGATCAATTGGAATGTATGATTAAATTTAAATTTAATTTTTCTTTGTGCGATTCCATGTTAAATTAACTGAAATGAAATGAAATTATTTTCAGGTACAGGAACAGGATTTGAGTCACTTTCTTTCTAAATGCTTGTTACATCTGGCCAAGTTAAATACGTTTTAATAAAAGCTGATTTGAGTGAAGCCAAGTTGGATTTTCAGTAAATTCTCAGCATTACGACAATTAGATAGGAAAAAGTTTTGATTTAAAATAAGTAGCGAGGGGAAGGGCAGTAGGCCAGTTACGCTAGCTTGACTTTGACAACCTTAACATGTAGATGTGCTGTGGAATTTGGTGTTTCGGTTCATTTAAAAAAGGCGACCCACACGCCAGCTCTCTGTCTGCGGGTCGCATCACAGATGTTTAAATTAGCTAATCAACCACCACCGTGTTAGATTAACTAAATGCAACGATCAATGTCAAGCCTAAAAACATAAAACTGTAACGGACTGAATGTTGGAAAGGTTTGCGTGTTTTTTTTGGTGTTGAATCCTGATACACTAGTGGAGCTGTTGTCAGCCTGTTGCTATGGCAACGAGTCTGCGTGTAGCAGCCGACACAGAGAGAGAGAAAAAAGAAAAGGTTTTCAGTTGTTTTTTAACGTTTTTTCTGCGTTATTTCTCGCTTCGCTGTGGCGAACTGCACTGAATTAATAATATAACTCCAGGCGTTATTTTGTTAGTTGTTCCATCACAGCAGCGCGGCAACGGATGGATGTAAGAATCGCCTTTTTTCCGGATGTAAACAATAACACGAAGTCTCAAGTTTCAAGTCTAAAAAATGAACCTTAGGGTGTTTATTTACAACATAGTCAAATTTATTAAGTTATACTCACAAGTTAATAAAACTCTGTTAACTTAAGCTAACATTTTGAGGCAACAGGTTTGAATATATTTAAGTAAAGACAACTACTTTTACAGCCAAGTTTTATGTAATTTTATGTCATTAAACATGAAATTATCAATTTAATGAAGTTGTGTAAACTTAAGCTGTACGGTTTTCACATACTACCATTTTTTCAAGGCACCAAGTTTTCTTAAGCTTTTTAAGTAAATTCCACTCACTACGTTTTACAGTGTAGGGGTAAACCCTGCATTAGAATCCCTGTTCAGCTTTCAGGAAGGGATGGGGGCTAAATAACTGGACTCCCTCCAGTCAGTCAGGCATTGTTTAAGGCAGCCTTTCATTGATACTGTCAACAGTCGATGAATAAGTTGGACGGCATGTTCCCAGGCCCAGAGATGTTGGGATGGTAACTCTTGTTTGTTTTGAACAGGGTAACCACAGAGACTGGCACCGCTAAGCTCTTTTGAGACATCCTTTCTTTGCCCCTTGGGGTCTTCAAACCGAGTGGCTGATTCCCAGCCCCGGTAGAAAATTAGAGTGCAGCTCTCCTAATCCTCGACTTTTTACAAAAGGTGGAGTGTTGCAAGGTGGCATTCAGTCGCAGCATTTTGAATGTCTGCTTGAATCTGAATACGGAGAAACAAAACAGGATGAAGAAGCAAAGAGTTTTAGTCCAGAGCTGAAAACCTGAAAAGGGCTTGGCAATAAATCAGTAGCAATATACATCAGGATGGACACATCTTCAATATCAACAGATAAAGTCTGAACCGTGAATGATCCGCGCCATCTCAATAGGCAAACGCATGTGCTTGGGGACAAACAAAATGGCCGCTGTCGGGGTCGACCCGTATGAGGCAGAGAAGGAAAATGTCAGACGATGTGGACAAGCTGCCGCCGATCTCATGCTGTGATATAATTTATAGAGAACAGAGAGCGTAGAAAATGGAGGAGCTTCACGGCCTGATTGGACGAATACAGTCAACGATTAAACAGATTTGGGAAGGAAATACAAAACTCTTCATGTGAATAACAAGGTTCTGTCAGCTGCAAATTTCCCGGAAGCATCGTTCTCATGTGATGTCACATTTCTGGGAAATTTGTAGCAGACAGCCATCTTGGTAGGTATCCGTAACTAAATGTCATGGCAGTTGCTATGGAGTTGCTACGACAACGATAAACAAGCAACAAGCTCAGAACTAACTCGTTCCCATCTAACTTATAAACAGTATAACAACATTACAATTATTACCAGTCCTCTGCCCACCTCTGTGTAATACTAAGATAAAACTCTTACCAAACAGTATTGGTGTAGTTTCTAGTGTAAATATCTTAGTTTTGTCCTATTTTGGGTTTGCTAACTTAAAAATAACTTTTTAGTGACACACAGAGGCTTGTTTTAAGTAAATAATTAGCTATGTTAGATTATTTCACTTGTTTTCCCATGTTTTAAGTGAAATAACTAGCACTTTTTCATCAATATTTATGAATTATTTACCTAAAACAAGCATCTACATCTTGCTAAAAAAAGTTATTTTAAGTTAGTTTGTCTTATTTCTAGTGTGCAAAGATATTTGGACTTGAAACTAGACCAAAATTTCTTGGTAAGATTTTGTGTTTTTGCAGTCTATGAGGCAACATCATTTCTGATTTTTTTTAAAACTGTTGTAAGCAAATTATCTGTAGATATTTGACTACACAGAGGAAAACAGAGTTTTATATGGTGACGATACGCCTCGTCAGCGATTAAGTTCATATTTAGCAATATTTTGACATCTTTTATCAGAGGCGGTCACTTCCAAAGTCTCTGCAAAGAAAATAACGGCTCCAAAACAAGCTAACGCACATTACATAAACATGGTGATACAAAAACATCCTTAGTGTCTTCTTTCTTTCAACATACGAGATTCATGAGCCGTGCAGTGGCGTGACAGGAATGCACCGATCGCTCGGTCCTGCGCTGCGTGTTTCTCCAGCTCCACTAAGCAAATAACTGGAGGGAGGCAAAGCCGACTGCTGAATGAAGAAACGGTACAGAACATGAATGAATGGGCGAACGGCGCAGCTCAACAGAAGATCGGACACTTTTGTTGCAGCTCCTTGTAATTTTGTGCGACTAGACTAAAACGAAAAAAAGCGACCACAAGAATGAGGGTAAACACGAAAGCACGCCCATTTAGATCTCTTTTAAGCTGAGGTGTGTTGGCCAACGAATAATTTGAGTTTTGGGTTTTAGGGTTTATTTGGGGAGTTAGCATAAAGATGAAGGCTGTTAAAAGGATTTAGCGCTTTATCCTAAAATTATAGAATGAAAACAGACGGAGATTAAAGTTCCTGATAGCGTTAAGTCTGGATGCTCTTCCACTTTTCTGCAGAAATGCTGCGTGTGAGGAAAATGAAGGCCAGGAATTAGCTGCTGTTTCTTCTGCCGAGTCTGAAAATTAACGTGTGGCCTTTGCAAATATGTAACTTTGGATTAAATGACACGACTTCAGGTTCCTGACACTTCCTGCAGCATTTCAGTCGGACTAAGGTCTAAACTTTGACTAGACCATTTCAAGACATTGCGTCTTGAATCAGCCATGCTGCTGTCGTCTTGTTTCTGTATTTGGGGTCATTGTCCTGTTGATGATCCAGTTTGGGTCTCATTTTCCTTCAAAATGCTGTTGAGTACAGAGGAGTCATGGTGCTGTGGCTGCACAACAAGCCCAAATCATCATCCAGCCACCACCGTGCTGAATAGGACAAATGAGGTGTTAGTACTGAGATATTGTGATTAATTTCTCCTCGCAACCCTTTCAAATGAATCATACTTATTCAGTGTTTTTCCAACTTTACCACAGTAAAACTTTATTGTTTAACTTTCCAACTAAAACCTATAGAGTCGGGGATGAAGCGCTGATCTTTGGAGGAATTTATTGGGCCTCCTGTAAAGATTGGCTGCTGTCCTTTAGTGACTTTCACACCTTATTCTTTGTTCACAAAGATATGTGTGCTCATATCAGTCTCATTCACACAAACCTCTTCAAGCGCGTCTACAAATCTTTGCAGTTCTCGTTGAGCGTGGGTGAGCCGAGCAAGTTGGTGCCTTGCCTCCGGAAAGCCAGCCTTCACAGAGGGGCCACATAGACAGCGTACAGGTGAACTTTCACCATTTTGAGTAAAAGGTGACATATTCAATCTGCGCCGAATTCAATGTGTCACCTATAAACCTAGCTTGACCTGTCTTTGCTACCAGTAGCTGTATCCATCGCTCTTCTGCAAAATGGCCGACTACAGTTTCCACAAAATAAATGTAGGCTCTCGTATAACAGTCTGTCACTCCAACGCCTGAATAAAACGCCACTGTCTCCTTGATTAAATTATGAACATATGTTATATAACTGCAGTGATTTTTAATGACTTATCACATGAAAAAGTTTGATTTTAATTTAATTTCTCATTTAATGGAAACACCGCAATGGTAAAATTGTGTTTTTTCCCCACATTAGTAGAATAGCAATAGAGATTTACTCACATTTGTAACAGAAATGCAGCTACTGATGGATGATATAAATGGTGTTGCAGGTGAATCCTCTCCTTATAAATAAACAGTTATCTGTGCCAAGTTCACTGTGTCACCTATAAACCTAGCTTAACCTGTCTTTACTATCACTGTTACTGATGTGTTTTTTTAAAAACTATTTAAAATAAACAAACAAGCAACGCTTAACCTGACGGGGGTCAACTAAAGCCTGGCAGCCCGCCAGGCTTTGGGGGAAACCCTGGATGTTGGTAACTTTAGAACCTGCTGAACCAGATTATTTTATTCTGCTCTGATTTGTAAATCCTCCGATTTAAACTGGATGTACTTTCTATTTTATCATTACATTATTTAGACGTTGAACTCTGAGGTGATTCCAGATGCATTTCCTGCCTGGCATTGTGCTAACACTCCTCAGAGCTCCACAACGGCAAACTGCCAAAGCGCCTTCGTTTATGAGGCGCTTCTCTCATCAGTTAATAAAAGGTTTTAATCAGGAACATTTGGCTGCTATTTTCCATCTTTAATCCAATAGAAGTGTTTCCATTGTGGCTCTGTTAATAAATAACGTGGTGTAGAGCAGGATTTCTTGATCCCAGAACACAGGCATGTCCCGATTCGTACTGAGTAAAATGAATAAAACCTCTGCAGTGCATCACGGTCAGAGTGTGTGTTATTGGGTGGAGTTAGCATGCGGCGTTTGCATGAAACACCTGTCGGACCTACATTGTTCCTGTCTGCAACCCGCTCTGACACATCCCCTCTAAACCGTGCCTCACGGCCCCAAATATTCTCTAACCACCAGTGACGCACATGCAGCTGCTGCCAACACTTAATAGACGCTTTTCATGGTGTCTGCATCTTTGATTCTTACCTTTTAACTTTATTACATCTATATTTCTACCTCTGGCTTTCAAGCGTTGGCTTTGGGTGTTGGTGCAAGCTTGCGCCTCCGATTGAAAAGGCTCCATAAAAGGTGTAATGCGAGCGTTGCGTGCCGTGCCCTGCTGAACGAGTTCCCCCATGTTCCTGGAAACTCTTCAGGTGTCAGACGTCAGCCACTAAAAATTATAAACAATTAAGTTACCCCACTTATGTAAACATACCAGGTGCCGTTTTTGTGTGCAAACATGACGTGAAGATTGATCTGGTTTAATCACCACCTGGTAGCATGTGGTTTATTGAAAATGCTCGTTATGACAAGATTGCTCTGAATGTTGATTAGTGGAGAAGAAAAATCTCACAAGAAGATTATTGTTTCTTCATTGAGAGCAAGAAGGTGGAAACTTTCAGCCAGTTTGTTGGTTTACCAAATTTAGCATCCTGCCAGTAAAAGCAGTTTGTATTAAATCAGAGTTTCTCAAACGTTTTCACTCAGAGATCACATTATGTTAAATTGCCCCTCAATAACACAACATGTTAATAAATACAACCTGAAGAGTAATTAGTCCCTTAACTCATTAATTGTTGCTTTCTTTATTTGGTAAATGTGAATGGCCACAACAAAACCACTGAGTTATTTTCAGGTTCTTAAAGTGTGGATTAAGCTTTCCAATGACATTTTAATTTTCATATGTTTGATAAGTTGTTCTTTTACTACCAAGTTTTGTGTGTGTACTCAAAACATTTCAGGGCTATTTGTAACTTAGAAGCACAATAAAAGAAAAAAAAAACAGACTTGCTTTGCCAGAAACAAAAATCCTCTTCTGCACTGTTAAATACAAAAATTATCCACCCATTTCTATCATTTGTGTTTATTTGTTGTATTTAATTAATTTAAGTTAATTATTTTTAAGTAATTAAAAATAATAGCCGTTGACGTTGGGCAGAGAATTATAAGTAAGCAAAGTCGTAAAAAACAAAGAACAGTTCTCACCAACTGAGAAGTGTCAAAAGAACTGAACCGTTGGTGAACGACAGGAATGACTTGGCTTCCTCCGGTCTTATAAGTAATCCTGGAGTTGTTTTCTTTCCTCCGGTATCTTCACTTTTTCTTTTGAGTGACCCGGTTTTAATCCACTTATTCGTTATTATTTTAAACACAATCCTTTGCTAAACTAACCGTAGCGTCGCACTTTGTGATGACGTCACGGCAAATAAACGGACGTTTACATGCAGTACCTTTATGACCACCAGGGGGCGCCCACAGAACCACAGTTGGAGAAAGACTGTTCTTCCTGCTTTACTGATATTTTTTTTATCGATGTAAAATATTACAAGTCAGATCTTTGAAACTTGTCCAGAATCTTTTTTATTAGTATTTTTAATATTTCTTTTGTTCGCTTCATTGTGAGATATGTAGAAGAAAAAACGAGCACTTTGTGTTCACTCAACTCCTTCTGTCCCAGTTCAGTCCCCAAAATAACCACATGCAGCCTCAAACTATGAGAAAAACTTGTTTTAGATTTGATGATCCCCCTAATATTACCAACTTTCAACGAGGAAATGGTTCAATTACATTTCAAAATGCCAAAAATAATAAAAATGCATAAAAATCAATGTTATTAATTTTCAGCCTAGGCTAAAACACCCCCATAATTTTCATAATAGTTTTATAAAGTGTATGATTTTGGGACATTTAAAACTTCCCCAGAGGTTAAAGCACATTTCTCATCTACATTAGCTACAAATTGCAGCTTTGAGTCGATAAAACCTGTTATTTCATTGATTGATTGTGATTACAGGTACATGACGGCGCTGACAGACTCCGAGGATGAAGAGCAAAGCGATGAAGAGCAAACTCCAGACAAGCTATCCATCCTCCTCGACAGAATCGACCGCTTGCGTCAGGGCGGCGAGTCGGACAAAAGGGAAAGCCTGAGCGTCCTTCTGGAGCAGAGAGACGAGGTGAGTTTACTTTCTCTGCCAGTGGGGCAGAAAACATGGCGGCGTCTCATGATGTGGTTCACTTCTGCAGTTTGGGCAGAACTCAGAGTTCCTGTGGCGGCTAACCCGAGCGTACTGCGACGTTCACGACGTCAGCGCCACTCTGGAGGAGAAAAAGACTCATGCAGAAAACGGTAACTTAAACATCACAAGACTCACCCTGAACGTTTTTTAAGTTATTACATCTAAAATATTAATCAGCAGATTATCTGAAGGTTTTATAGAGATTTATTTGGACTTTAACTCAATTTCCAGTCCAGTCCTAACAAAACTGAACAGATTCCCAAGTCTGAACAGATTCTTTACTTTAAATTGATTCTTTACTCTGAACATTCTTTGAACAGATGTTTGATTCTAAAAAGATTCCTGTCTTTGAATAACTGTTGTCTCTGAACAGATTCCTTTCTGAAAATACTCTTTACTGTGAGTCGAGTCCTCAATCTGAACAGATTCTTTTTGAACAGATTCTTTTTGAACAGATTCTTTACTCTGTGATCCTTGTGGTCATTTAATTTCTATTTTCCACGGCTGAGCTGAAAAGTCTGGAAGTATTCTTTTTCAGTTCAAGAAAAGTGTGGAAAATATTTAAATTAACTTTAGAAAAAATATCCAGAATTTCTTCCATTTTCTCAAAAAGAAAAATTTAACAAATGTTTAATTTGCCTCATCACAATTTTTATAATTTAACACATTAAGTTTTGACTCAATTGATACTCATTTATTTATTTTATGGTACTTTTTGAGGCTAGAAACTTAAAACTAAATTGGTGTTAATCTGGTTAAAATGCTGAACAAAGTATTAAAACTACCATTAAATGTGTTTGAAATTAGGAATTTTAAAATATGCATTGATTACGCTTAGACTTCACTTTTATGGCATTATTGTATAATGCCATAAATTAGATATGGCATTATGTAATTTATAATTAGATAAATTAGATAACGATGCCTAGTTTTTTTATTTTCCATTGAACCGTATATGCAAATGATTAAATCTGAGTTTTTTTCGGAGTCCGTGACGAAACCAAACATTTTCCAGTGACGTCCCTGAACCTTTTCCTACAGACAGCAGTGTTTGTTTTTCTTTTTTCCCCTGATGAACAGAGACTATTTTTACGAGTCTTCTCTGGTCCAAACTGGACGGGCCTGTTCCTCTGAACTTTAATCCTTCCTCATCACAGCCAGCAGACACTTGGGGCTATTTCAGGAACACTTTGACACAATTAGATGTGACATTTTAAATGTGACAGATTTAAAACTCTTCCTGGATGTCGTTTCATCATCTAACTTTTGTTTCCATCACTTTTAAATAAAACCCAGCTTGTTGATTCATGGACGTCTTTTGGTCAACAAAGCATTTTATTCCACCAAATATTCTTCATTTTTTTCTGTCAAAAAGAGAAAATAAAATAATTTATGCATTTAGGCATGTTTATAAACATTTTTACTGATGCATCCACAATGTAACCTTTACAAATAAATGTTGAATTTGTATTTAAATGGAAATTAATATCTTTTTACCGTTTTGTTTTAGGTAAAGCGGTTGGTGAAGAGGCCATTACTGTGAATCCCAAATGTGCTGAAAGTCATCAGTGGTAAGTTTTTACATTTTCTCCCTTTTTTCATCATTTTATTCTGGTAAATGCTTGTGCATATCATTTTAAAATATTATTGAGTTTATTAGCTTACTTAATTAAAAATAGGAAACTCATGTATGGAGGTGGCTAGAAAACACAAATTTACTCAAATAAGAATAAAAAAATACTTCAACTTATTTTCACTCAAGTAAAAGTAAAAAGGTCCAAGAAATAAGAGTAAAAAGTATTTGTTATTCAATAACTGATCAAATTATCTTTTAATATTTAATAATTACATCATCAGATAAAGTTACGTGGAAATTTCGGACAAAAATGACAATAATTTATATAAGTAATAAAAAGTTACAAAATCAGGCAAAATAAAATGTTTCCAAATGAGTTTCTTTCAATAAAAACCTTTTGAAACTTTGACAGAAACTGCAGGTGTGTGTCTTTAATTGGTACATTTTTGGTTAAAACATGTTTGTTTTTCATTCAGTGGGTAGAAAATCCAGAAATTTTACTAAAGTAAGACAGAAATACTTCATAATAAAATTATTCAAAGTACAGAGTAGTAAAAAT
The DNA here is from genome assembly GCF_051168715.1 of Poecilia mexicana. NCBI lineage: Eukaryota > Metazoa > Chordata > Actinopteri > Cyprinodontiformes > Poeciliidae > Poecilia > Poecilia mexicana. The sequence continues at coordinate 29,436,061 of NW_028263384.1, forward strand.
ATATTTTTTCAAAAAAGTTACTCAAGTGAATGTAATTGAGTAAATGTAATTAGTTACTACCGAACTCTACTCATGTTTACTTATTGATGTATTGATTGTTTATTTCTTCAGTTTTTTTATTTTGGCTTAAATCTAATAAAATTCCAAATGTCAGGTTAGCAGAGGGTAAAAATACTAAGATATATTTTCAAGATAACGAATGTCAGACATTTCAGTGGCTCATTGATCGACAGTTTCTTCATGTTTAGTTTTATCAATACTTTCTTTCTGCTGCATCCGGCCGTCTTCAGGACCTTTGTGATGTTATGGCCCAAAATGAGAACGAGTGTGGTTCATGGGGATCAGCCAAACACAGTGAATCTCAGTTATCCCTTATCCACTTCTTTCTCAACCACACGTCTTCCTTCCACTTAACTTTCCATTATTATTATTTTTTTTTGTTCCTGTTCTGTCCATCTTCATTCTGTTGATTCTTTTGGAGCCAAACTGAAGCACAAGATGTTCCTCTAAGTTCGTGAAGCAGAAACTTTAAGTACAGTAGATGACAAAGATATTACATTTTACAAAACAAGACATCACCCAGTAAACATGGACTGGTCCCAAGTTAAATGCTGGGTGGTCTTCTAGCTTTTCTTTCAACCAAGTAGTGAAGAAATAAGTAAATAAAGAAACATGAACTGCCAGTGCAGGCGATCCAGTGGAGCATATTTATGAGATAATGTCAGCAAACTTCCCAAACATCAGTCTGATGGAATCACATCCAGTTTCAGGAATGTAAACAGAGCCAGGGTTAACCCCGCTGACATATACTGACAGTTATACTGGAAGAACTGGTGTGATTAATGTCTGATATTACAATTGTAGTTCTTCATTCACTGTTTACACCTGCACAGGTGAACTGCTTTGGGATACGAGGGAGAAAATGTCATTTTTATCCAGAAATATCCGTAAATCTGCAGAGGTTGTATGTTAGTCAGTTTAACAGTGACTAAACATTTTGCTATGTGCTTGTTGCAAAAAAAAAAAAAAAGTGTTGTCTCGTTTTAATTAGGTCTGGAAGGTAAGACTCCTGTTTGCAGGGCCCTTTGTGTTTCACATCTAAAAAATCTGCTCATGTCAAAACTTGACTGCTGTTTAGAGGAAGAATCTGCCTGAAATGTGTCCTGTTACATAAACTGAATAAAAAGACTCAACGGCTTTTCCTGGCTGTCTGACGTTAAATCAGACCAAACTTGTTTTAGTATCTGAGAAGTTGTCTCAGAGGTCCTTCTGTATCTGATTATTTTTATTTTTCCTATATTTACTATACGTGTATTTCTCGTATTTTTATTATTTTTTATTTATATATCATTTTATTTTTTACTTTTTTCCATAGCAGTCCCCTCTGTTCCCCTTTTATCTCTCTCCTGAACTTTATTTTAAGTCAGTAATTCATTAATATTGATGAAAAAGAACTAGTTCCCTTGGGAGATTATTTTACTTATTACATGGGAAAATGTTTTTTTATGTGTAAAATAATCTGCCAGTTTCACTTTTGACTTCAAACAAGGCTATATATCGCTTGCAGAAAAATAATTGAAAGTTAGTTTTGTCTTATTTCAAGAACCACTGAATGAAACATTAAAACCTCTGAAGGAGACACAGATCAACTTCCTTTTTGTTCACATCAACCGGATAGATTCAGAGGTTTGTAGGCAGACCAGATTTCGCTTTTTTGGGGTTGGATTGCATAATCACAGCTCCAGAAAAACTAAACTTTCTAGACAGATGAGCTGGACTCAACAGGACTGCGGCATGTCCTTGTCGACGCAGGCCTGAAATGGTTAAAAACTTTCCTGCTTTAGAAAAACGTTCTGAAGTGGCGCCTTAAGTCAAAGAGAAAATTGCACCAAGAGTTGCTGCTACTAAATGCTGTTCCTCAAGCCTTAAAGGCATCAGTGTACTTTGTGTTTCCAACGAATGCTTTGTTACCCAGAAGATCCTCCTTTGTACTATTTCTGGTTATAATTTGCTTGTTTACATTACATGAATTCTTCCTCATTCTGAGTGTCAGAAATTCTTGAAACACATTTTCCTTTGCGGCTGAGTTCATGAAGGTTTGTTTGGTTTTTTGCAGACGTTCCTTTGTCTGTTAGACTGAAGCCTTGTTCTCTCAGTAGACCAGTTAACAACTGGCCTCGGCTCGCGATGTCAACCAAAACACAAAGCCTCGTTTGTTTAGCTAATAAAGAGAAACGGCTTAATGGGTAATCTAATTTTTGCTAATGGGATTAGTGAGAATCTGAATTGAAGCAGTAAAAGAGTCCGACTTGAATGAGCGGGTCAAATTAGGTAGAGCTGCTCTGAGAGGGGAGGAGGGTGGTACTGATGGAGCGCTGCCAGGTTTTGAAAGGAAGTTTATGTTGCAGGTAACTGTTTACTTAGAGCACAGATGCCGTGAGAAAACTTGTCACCGTTTTTTTCTTTTTTTATGAATGCTGTTCATCTTGTCACTTTGGCAGCTGCTGTTTAGATGCAGCGCAACTCACTTCCTGCTCCACCACTCAAACTCAAAATCTTACCTATATTGTTGGTCTAGTTTCTAGTGTAAGTATCTCAATAGACTTGAAATAAGGCAAAACTGACTTGCAAATAACTTTTCAGCAAAATATAGGAACTTGTTTTTGGTTACTTACTCATTTTTATTAATGAAAACAGACTATTATTACTACGTAGTACTTTTTAAAAAATCAATATTAAGGAATTATTAACTCGTATCTTACTCAATATCTTATTGAAAAGTTACTTACAAGTTACGTTTGTTTAATAAGTTATTTAAGATATTTTGGAATAAGATATTTTACTGGAAATTAAATCAAAAATACTGGGTCAAATTTTGTTTATGCAGTGTAGATAACTGGCCGGGCTTTGCTGGGGTTGTTTTTTTACAAGCGGAACTCTGCTGGGGTTGCTTGGTTACGAGCGGAACTCTGCTGGGGTTGCTTGGTTACGAGCGGAACTCTGCTACGGTTGCTTGGTTACAAGCGGAACTCTGCTACGGTTGCTAGGTAACGGCCACTGTCTGCTGATTTATGATGATACATTCCAAAGATTTTTGAAACTGCTCATTTTCCAGACACCAAAACATTTATTATTAATTTATTTCCAAAAGCAGCTGGTTGTTTATTTTTGTTTGTATGTTTGTTTTTCTTAAACGTTCTGCCCGTTTTAAAAAACGGGAAAAACGTGAATTTTTGCAAAATGCATGCCCTTTAAACTCTGCATTACCACGCAGCTAAAATGAAACGCTGCTAAAGGATTGGTAGGATGTTAACCTGTTCTGTAAAGCCAATCATATAAAAATGACTTTCAGATGTTAATGAATGCACACAGAGAGGGAGGGAGTGAGTGACAGCTTAATAGGCTGGGTGAGGAAGGCTAGCTGAGCAAACCTGCTTTGATAATCCGAGTGCAGCAGCAGCTATGAAAGGTGCTGCTGTTCTGGCTCCGCATCGCTCCTGCGTCTCATCTTGCCGATGAAGCTCAGATGTTCTTTAAAAAAAGAGAGAGAGACTTGTGAGCTCTTTTGTTGGTGCTTTAATGGAAGAAACGGGTTTGGCATGATCAGTGGGTCATCTCAGGTTCTGCTCTTTATAGTCTGCACCTTTTTACAATTGCTTTTATTCACACTTCAAAAACACAAAATGTTACCAAGTATTTTTGGTCTAGTTTCTACTGAAGACGAAAGTAACTTACAAGTAACTTTTCGGCAAAATATTGGACCAATAATTCCTTAATTTTGATTAAAAAGTTTTCGTTTCACTAGCAGATTATTTCACTTAAATTAATATAACTTTGCAGAAATGCCTGTTTCTTGCTTGCACAATTGTAGCAAATTAATAATGCACACAATAAAATGCATATTTTGGTTCATTTCAGTTTTTTACTCATTTTGGTGCAAAAACTTGCAGACTCCACTCCCAGCAATCCTCTGAGACGGTAGAGAAAAAAGTATCTCTTTGTTTTTGTCCTGAGCCAATTGTGTCTGCACACTGCACACTGTCTTGAAACATTTGGCAGTTCGTCGCCCTGTTTCTGTACAAGTTTTAGCCTGGAGTCCCATCTGGCACCTCTCTGCATTTGGCTGTTCGTGTTTGGATCTGAAGGCTGAAATCTATCTGCTGTTTCCGCCAAGCACCTGTCTCTTTGGACACTTTGTTTTTGCCCAGTAGACTAGGGGATTTCGTAGAGATGTTATTGGAACATGTGCACCAACTTTACACAATAAACCGCTCTTTCGTCGCCTCTTCTTCCCCTGTCATTTATTCCGACTTCTCTCCTCCCTTTTTGATACTTTCCTTTTCTTATTGGGCAGATAGTGTTTCGGCTCTCGGTTTAAAGGAGCGGGTTAGCTGCAGCAGTTGGGGCCCTGAGGCCAGACACACCTCTACATCCTATCTCTTCCTCTTCTCTGCTCTGTGCCTCTGAAATGAAGTAGCATTGCATAAGAGCAGTCCTTTGAACAATCAAGCATTCATGTTAAAAACGTGGCTCAGCTGCTTCTGCATGCACTGTAAAACATTTGAAGCTGGTTGAACTTGAAAATGAAAGTCCACCTGCTGCCTTGAAAATGCAGTTTATGTCAACAAGAAAATAGTTTTAACTCAGACATTAAGGCAGGACAAACAACCATGCACACTAACACCAAGGAGAATTTAGAGACCAGTTAACCTGACAGTTATATTTTTTGGACTGTGGGAGGAAGCCAGAGTACCCAGAGCGAACCCACCATGCACAGGGAGAACATGCAAACCCCGTGCAGAAAGACCCGGGCCGGGAGTCGAACCCAGAACCTTCTTGCTGCAAGGCAACAGCTCTACCAACTGCTCAGTTCTCTAAAATTGTTGGTTTTAAAGTTCATTCACCATGAATTGTGAGCTTTAACTTAATGCTGCAATTTAAACCAAATAATTATTTCACAATATGCAGGAAAAAAACTGATCTCACCCAAAGAGCCACATTTCTCTGTTATTTTACTAAATATCAAGTTAAAATAACGACTTATTTTACTTTAGAATAATTTAAATTCTTGTTTGAAATTTCATGAACAAAATTTCTGATCTGATAATGAACTTTATTAAACATCACAATGAATTCAGCTCAGACATTTAGTGAGAACAGGACATTAAAATGAACATTTGCCTTAACACCAGAGTCAGAGTGTAGAAGATTGTGGACAGAGCTAAATGTGGCTCAGATGTTTTACAGTGCTGTTGCTCTCTGACCCTTGATGGTGGACATTTTCGCAGCAGGTCTAGTAGAGTCAACACCAGCCTGTGGTGGCCAGGATGTCTGCCAACGTCTCCTGGTTGTCTTTACGATCCCTGATCCCAGTGACTGTTCGTCTCTGGTATGTCAGTGCAGCTCGTCTCACTTCTCTTTGCCTTGTGGTCTTGAGTCACATCACGACGTTACAACAAGCTTCTGACGCCTTTAACGAGATAAACTTGAGAAACTTTTCTACTGCTGAGCTCTTTAACTGAATCTGAGTCTCTAATTTTCTTTTAATGCCAAAGTGGCGAATCACAGTGAAAGTCATCTGTTGATGTTTTCATCCACCTTAAAGCTGCAGTATGTAACTTTTATAAAAAATTATATTCTTTACATATTTGTTAGCGTTATCATTACTTCCTTCTAGTATAAGACATGATCGGTGGAAGCTTCTCTGCCTTCTCCCAGTGCTCCCAGTAAAAGCTGCAGAAATACACACTCAGTCAGAAACAACCAATGAGAGACAAGGGGAGGGTCTTAGCACTGTCAATCACTCTACAGCCTGCTATGAATGCAAATGGGGCGGATAAACGGTTTTGTAACAGTAAGTTGAATCTCCTCCATTAGCAGCAAGTACACCAGAGTCTGCAAAGTCTGGAAATAATTGACTTCCATCATGCTAACATCAGTCGCTATGCAAACGAAGGAGGAAATTGAATAAGAATTCAGAATTTGCATTCAGAATTTGAGATTGATTGACAGCACTAAGCCCCGCCTCCTGGCTCTGATTGGTCGTTCTTGGTGCATTTATTCAGACAACAAGAGGAGCTCAGGGATGAGGTGGAGATTGATCTTTTCACAGATTATTTGCCTCATTTTGACACAACATGGTGTCAGTTTTAACAAATATGTTAAAAAAAAGAAAACATTTTGTAAAAAAAAATACATACTCCATCTTTAAAGAGTAACTAACCCTCAATCAACTGTTTTGCAGATAATCTGTCTTAATTGGTCTTTAAAGGTGCTAAGTTTTGACATTTTTGTGTAAATTTGTTTAATTCTGCAATATCCAGCCTTAAGACTTCTTTTACTTTTACTTTTGAGTAAAAACATCTTAATTTAGTGCTACTCTTACTTGAGTACAGTTTTTGGGTTCTCTACCACCTCTGATCATAAGTAACTTTTCAGCAAGAAACAGGAGCTTATTTTAAATAAATAATTCCTTAATATTGACTTAAAAATACTACTGCCATTGGCACAATTTTCCTCTTATAACATGGGAAAATGTTTTGTTCCAAATAAACTGCCAGTGGAAATAGAACTGGGTTGCTAGGCGATGGGCCGCATGGCTGGCGTTGCTAGGTAACGTCACAAGGCTAGTGAAATAATCTGACAAAGAACTAGAACTTGTTTTAGTGACTTAGACAAGTGTCTATATCTTACTGAAAAGTTATTTTTAAGTTATTTTTGTCCTTTTTGAAGCGTACTAAGATATTTTCTCTAGAAACTCAACCAAAAGTACTTGGTATAATTTTATGTTTTTGCAGTGCAGTGTTCTCTCTAGCTAAAGTTGAGAAGATCTGACGACTAAGTTGCTAAACTCTTTGAGGGACTTTCAGCTACTTGCATGAAAAAAAACAGTTGAATCTAGGATTAACACATGGAGGCGAAGGATAAGCCAACCACTGTGGCTTTCAGCAGATCTTTAATCAGAGGTGATGGATCTGTTCAAAGCCTTTGCATCCAGCTGCCTGTTTTGATTGGAGCTGCTGGTGACAGATAGCATCTCTGCTGGAAACCCACGCAGCGCCAGCCAGTGGCTGTGTGGGCTCGTCCCGCGCTGCCTTCGCTAAATAAACACCAGGCTCTTTAGTCACAGTAGCCCACAGTTTGCCTTTCAGGGTAATTTGAGGTAGTATTTGTCTTATCAGTGTTGATTTTCTATTAATGATTGTTTCTCTGGTATTTAATTATTTCATGCTGGTTCCCCTCCACTTCACTTGAACATGTTGTTTTTTAATTTTTATCTGTCTGTCTGGGGTTAAAAGTCTTGAGCCATCGTGTTTCCTAGCAGAGCAGGAGAAGCCTTAATGTTTTAGGGATAATTTGCAAAGCAGTGCAACATCTTCAGTGTTTGCAACCTTTTTTCCACACAGTATGGAAGAAAGAGAGCATAATTAGTCTGATGTTTTAGGCAGTGAATTTTTATCCTTGGTGTTCTCTTTTTACTTTAAATTCAGCAGCAAAAAAAATCACTTTAAGGAATTTGCCTATAAAAATTGGCCTGCAAAAATTCACTTGTGAAAATCCTCCTTCAAAATTTCCACTGCTAAAATTTAACCTTGAAAAATTTTCACCTACAAATACTCGCCTTACATTTTTGTGCATTTTATTCTTTAGAAAGAAGCCTGAATTACCGCATTAGACCTTAAAAACAACCAGAATCTTTATTGATAAAAGCCTGATCAGCTAAGCTTGAAAGCAGTCAAATGTTGCAGGTTTTTTGCAACATTGTTTCCTTTCTGCTCGTCATATTTCTTCTTTCTTTAACACTTTATTTAGCATGAAAAGTTGCTTAAACAAAAACTGATTTCTGAGTTTTATTTTGTCTTCACAGGTACGCCATCATGTGTGGAATCATGGCAGAATACGACTCGATACAAAACAAGATAAAGAACGGCTACATCTTTAAGGTGAGCTACACAGATCTAAAACTGTTCCAGCATTTTCACATTTTGCAATCAAATTTCTGAAGGTGTTGAGTTTCTCTAGATCTCTCTGGGAAATTAGTTATTACTGAAAATGTTCTTCTGGTGATAGAAGGCCGACTTTGTAACTGTCTTTATGAGGCTCTGGAGGTTCAGGTTCCACTCATGCGCTTACATAACCAGAGCATGGAACAACGGCACGTAGCATTTTATCTCCTCTCAGCAGTTTCCCAAACACTGTGTACCTTCAGAGCTTTGACAGGCGAATGAGAGAGAAAAAAAGAGAGAGAGAACTGAAGAGGGCAGAAATGAAAAGAAGGGGAGGGCCTGTGACAGCGGGGGGAGTGTGCGGCAGGTTTGCGTGTGTGAGAGGTGTTTGTGAAATACTTGTGGGTTGGTGAAGCAGGACAGATCAGGTCGGGACAGAAGATGGTGAAAACAGCGGCTGTACCATGAATCAACGTAAAAATCCATCTGTGCTGAACCATGAGTCAGCGTTAAATCCTCTTGTTTCTCTGTTTCTGTCCCAGGATCACCTGGATAAAGCCATCGAGTTGAAGCCGCAGGACCCCCTATCCTACTACCTGCTGGGTCGCTGGTGCTACGCTGTACGTGACCTTTCCCTCCTGTCTGACCTCAGAGAGTATGGCAAGCCGTTAGTATCACTAATGAGATGAACGCAGAAAATGTAAAAATGTTACAGGAAGACATTGTTGACAGTACGTAAACACACAACAAAAAAAATACAATTAAAATGAATATCTAAAATAATTTTGCACTTCTGTTAAATCCCAATTAAGTAATCAGATCTTAAAACATACATCGCTGCTATATTTGGACATTGGATCTGATTAGGGAGTTCATTGGTACATTTTCAGATTTTGTTTTCATGCAACGTGTTAATTTGGTGTTAAAAATAATTTAAAAAAATTGAGGGTCATATTTCGAGCATAAGTGAACTAGCACAGATGCTAACATTTTAACACAGAGCACAATTTTAACATTTTTGTGAATGCTGAATGTGAAAGCTGCTAAATTTGATTTAATGGTTTCAGCATTGATAAATTATAAGATCTTGACTGATAAAATTAAAAATTAAGATTTAAAGGAGGTGGAAAGTTTACTTTGTAAAAGTTTGAAGATCAAGCTTCATAGTTAGATGATTTTTGTTACCATGGTTACAATGTGAGGCCAGGAGTTTAGTCTTTGTGTTTGAGCTCAATTTTTTTCATGAATGCATCTCAGCAAGTTACAGATTCTACTAAAATCTGTAAACACATTGCATGTTGTTTACATGTGGAAATTTGCGCGTCCACACAGCGCTGGTTGGCAGAAAGACGATTCTTTTAATATCAGATGCTTATTTTACATTTATTAGTAAGTGATCGCTGTGGTAGATTAGCTACCACTGCTGTTAGCTAATCTAACACAGCAGTGGTTTATTAGTTAATTTAAACAACTACTGATCATCTGTCAGAGTTGGTGTTTACGTCGTCTTTTTTTATTATTTAAATGAACTGAAACGCATTGAATTCTGCAGTACATCTACATGTCAAAGTTGTCATAGTCAAACTAGCATAACTAACCGACTTCCTTTTCCTTTGCTATTTTTCTTAATTAAAACTTTTTCCTGACCTTATATAGTTGTAGTTTTGATAATTAGTACCAAAGCACTGCATCCCATTTCCTTTATATATCAGGTGAACATTTAAGATTTCGGGCGTTATGTTGACAACTTGACAGCTAAACCTAGTGCTAATCATCATTGGAAAGCAGCTTTTTTTGCATGACGTTGTATTGCAACGTTTCTACTCCGATACGCTGTCAGTAGATACTGATCTTTTCCATTTCGTGACTGTTGAGTTTATAATAAAAACCAGTTGAGAACAAGCCTTTAATGTAGGTCTAATTATTGACAGTGACGGCTTTCCGTAGGGCAGACGGCATGTGGAGTTCTGTGTGGGGTTTTTTCTGCCTGTGTGTTTCTGTCAGGGCGCTCTCTGGAAGGTTAACAGCAGCCATTGTTAGCTTTAAATCAGATTGCAGCGCAGTGATAGGTCCGTCCTGTTTCTGTTCGGCTCGTGTTCTTTCCATTCTGCTGTTTGTTTTTGATTCAGATAAAGGCTGTTTTTATGGCCATCATGCTATGTCTTTACTCTCTGAGTCATCGCTGCTATATTTGGACGTTGGATCTGATTACAGGGTTCATTGGAGCATTTTCAGATTTTGTTTTCATGCAACGTGTTAATTTGGTGTTAAAAAAATAAAAACAAAAATTTTGAACTAAATTTTAATTGAAATATAAAAATATTGGTAGATTTTAACCTTGGAAATGACTTTCATTCCTGGGATGAGTGGGAAAATAAATTAATCTTGTTTTCCCAGTAAAAACACTGGAATATTTTTACTCTGAGAATTTGTGAAAAATATTAACTTTTATATAATGCTGGTTTACAAAAAAAAAAAAGCACTATCAATGCTTTTATTTTGAAATTCTAAAAAAAAAAAAGCTTGATATTCAAACTGGACAGTTTTGTAATAAAGTAAAATCCAACGTTTGATTAAATTTGAAAAACATTATTTACAGTGGAAACCAGATATTTTCATACACCTACTAAAAAGTTAAATTAGATTAAACTTTTCTTGTTTTAGGTTAGCTAGAATATCCCAAATTATTTCTGTTTTCATGTTGAAAATTAAATTTATCAGTGCATAGAAACTTTTAGTTGTTCACCCAAGACTTCCTGTTGGGGTTTGAATATGATGCGACGCAGAGGCTCTTTTCTCTTAGCCACTCTTCATAATGGAAAAGACAAGAAAACATGATGATTTAGTTTAATGTGACTTTAAAATTTTGTTGTTTTATGGAATTATTTGTGGAAAATTTGAGGATTTTTCTAAAATATTCTAACTAAAATGCAGCTTTGAAAACTAAAATGATGATTTGCAAATCAGCCAATCCAGGAACACCGTTTCACTTTCTTTGGCTCTGATTGGTTGGATGGCGCCGATAAGGAATAATGTGGATTTTAATGATTTTAATGAAACTGGTGCCAGATGTTATAAATTCCTCTGTATCTTTCTTTTGTTCTTTTAATTTTTTTGTCGGGTGTTTTCCTGTTTTAAGGCTGGTTATTTGGTTATTTTTCAGGTTGCTCAGTTGTCGTGGATTGAGAGGAAAGTTGCTGCAACGCTGTTTGGAGAACCTCCGAGCGCCACAGTCGAAGACGCGCTGAAGAATTTCCTGAAGGTACGCTGTTTTACAAACAACCGCGTTTTCATCCACGTTGTTATTTTGACATCCTGGAAAATTCCATTTCGGTGTTTTTAAGGTTTGGAAAGTTCTTGATTTCTGTAAAAAGTCTTTGAAAGTAATTTATAGACAATTATTAGTAGTAAAATCTAACATTTCATTAAAAGCTTGAATGTGGACACCAGATTTTTAGGGATTATAAAAATATATTTTTTTTATGTTTGAAATTAAATCAGATAAACATTTTATTGTTTTAGATTAGTAAGAATATAAAAAATTATTTCTATTTGCTTGTCAGAAGTGAGATTTTTTTCTTTAAATCTAGAAGTTTGTAAAGATGCTATATTGTGCTTTACATTTAAAGGTTTTTTACTTTAACACAATTTGTTTGAATTATTTAAATTACTTTGCTCTTGGATCCATCAGTGTGAGAGAATAAAAACACATAAAATTTAGTTCCATTTTATTTTACTTTATTCCTGCTGTAGAAAGTAAAATACCATCACAAAACTTTATTAACCATAATAAATAATATGTAAAAGTGAATTGAAACTGTCTTTTCAGTTCATTTGTATGTTTTTATCTCCAAAGTGATGCTGGAAAAGTTTGAAAACTTACCGCGAATATCCTTAAAATGCTTGAATTTTATGTGGAAATGTTTACAAACCCAGATGTTTTTAACAAAGTGAAGCGGAAGAGTGAAAATTAACAATTAATAATGCAAGAGAGTCTGTTTGAGGGTCTGAATACTAATTAAGGTGATAAAATCCACCTTTTGTTGGTGCAAATTCCTTAAAGTAGAGCGAAACATTACATTTAATTCACAGGAAACTGCTTGAAACCAATTATTGATATAGGATTGGATATTGATATTGACAGTGGTATATTTTTAAATAAACAACCTGTTGGATTAACTTTTACTGTCTTGATGTCAAAACAAAATGTGGGTTAGTCATAATTGGTTGAAATGAATTAAGAAATACTCTTAAATAACAGAGAAAGTTGAGTTTTTATTTAGTTTTGTTAGTTTTTGCTCTCATAATCAACCAGAATCAAGTTTATTTTGTGCCGCAGTAGAAATTTTGCCTCCAGGTCGGCTCCTTTTTTCTTTTTCTTCTTTTTTTTAATTTGTGTTTTTTCAGAGCGGTCTTATCTGCGTTCCCACATTTCAACTGTTTATACAGCAGAGAAAATACTTTTGCTCCTGGCCAATATTCCTCTGCATGCCTCTTCTCATTAGCTCGGCTTTAAATGAGTCGTGCTGCGACTCGCCGGCGAAAACCTTACAGCAGATCTGCTGCCGAGCAGCTGGAGAAAAGAACCCAGCGCCAATTCAGAGTCCCCATAAATCAGCCACAATTTAAGAGCTGCTTCGTTTAGAGAAGGTGGAGTGATGGTGGGGCGGGTTGCCATGGTTACCATTATTGCACCTGACCAATCATGGTATTCTTTTGACTTAAAAAAAAACAAACAAATCACATCAGATTGTTTCTTACCGGTTACCCTGCTGCATCCTAAACGCAGAAAGCATCATTATAGCAGGTCCTTCCTCCAAACCATCGCTACCTGCGCGTCCATTAACCTTAAAACTGCACAAATTGGAATTACGAAAATAAATTTGCTTAATGGAACCACACCAATTACGAAAAATCTCTTTTTTTGATAAAACTTTGTGTTGTCTTTTTACTGTTCAATATTGAACTTTTTTCTTTTTATTTTTGGTCTAGTTTTTTAGTAAACTTGAAATAAGACAAACTTAAAAGTAACTTTTTAGTAAAATATATGAGCTTGTTTTAAGTTAATATTTCATTAAGATTGATGAAAAAGTACTAGTTCCATTGGAAGATTATTTCACTTTTTTCACAATCGTTACCTAGCAACGGCAGCCAAGCCCAGCCTGTTACCTAGCAACCAAGCTCTAGTTCCACTGGCAGATTATTTCACTTTTAACAAAACATTTTCCCCCTATTGTATATTAATTTATCTGCCAATAGAACTAGAACTTTTTCATCAACATTAAGGAATTGTTGACTTAAAAAAAGCTCCTATGTCTTTTCTGAAAAGTTCATTTTAATTCAGTTTTTTATCACTTTTTTGACCTTTTTTGTGCCTCTTTGCTGCTGCTTTCACTCTGGAACAATAAGGAATATTTCTATTCTTCTGAACTCATCCTCTGTTGTTTTATCTGTTTTATTCTGAGATAAGTCCGACGTTGCAGCTCAGAAATGAACCAGTTTTCTGTTTTTTCTACAAACGCAGGTTGAAGAGATTCATCCTGCGTACTCGAAGCTGAACTATGTGTTCCTGGCGAAGGTCAGTGATGCTTTCTGATGATCCTGTTGGCTGTAAACTGGATTTATCTTAACTTTACTGTTTGTTTGTTTTTTTTGTGGCAGTGTTATAAAGCTTTGGGGCAGAGCGAGAAGGCCAGGAAGATGTGTGAAGCTGCATCTACCATGAACACTGTCTCCAAAGAGGTTCACTTCACTTTTAGTTTTATTTTAAACCCAAAACGTTTCCATTTTAATTTGATTTTGTGCTATAAACCGACAGAATGTGGTGCAAAGCTGTGAAATACAAAGAATTGAAATTTCTGCTCATCCCTCAATCACAGTCACGTTGAAGGAACTGTGTCTGTGAAAATCAATCATTTCAGTCTAGACTTTGACTAGGCCATTCTAACCTATCAGAGGCTTTCCTCCAGGATTGTCCTCCATTTATCTTTCCATGAAGTCACCACAGAGCAGTAATTTATCCAGAAATGTTAAAAAATAGACATTTTGCATTTAAAATAAAAAGACATATCTGTCTGTAAATATGTTTCACCCAGAACTCAAGTTTTAACTCTGTAAAAAATCATTTTCTGTTCAATTATTTATTGGTTTATCCAAAAACATATTTACTTCTAATATTATAGAAGACAGAGTTATTTGAAAAACCTACGGAATGTGCCTATTTTTTATCAGTTTAATTGATTAATTGATAGATTTAGCAGTAGGTAAAATAATTGTTAGTTGCAGCTTTATTGGCAATTTAGTTTTATAGTTTCGGCATCATGATTCACTTTTCTTAATCCAATCTAAATTGAGGGTAAATTAGTTTTTTTGTGTCTTATTTTGTTTTATGTTCTATCAAATAACAACCAAAAGTAAATTTGTTGATTTATTTTAAAGATTGAACAAATTTATTCTTTGTGATTTTAATTGTTTCTTATTTATTAGGGGGGGGGACCACAACAGCTATATATATATATATATATAGCCTACATAATTTTTTTTTCCAACATTAGCAGAAAATTGACAAAGTTTTACACACATTTCTGCTTTCACTTTACAATAATGCACCACTCCCAATAAAAACCAGGGGAGACAGAATGTAAAAAAGTATTAAAAAAACCACCATTTGCTTCAGTTAGAGGCAGAAAAGTTCAAAATGAGCCAACAATGACGAATGACTTTAAAATGTTTTTCTTTATGCAGGATGAAGAAGCACAGAAGGAGCTGAATTTACTCTTCCCTTCAGTCTGAGTGTGAAAACGCTAAGGAACCATTCTGGAGTTATTTATATTTATATATATCTATATAATATGCAGGGGGAAACGGTGGGTGAAAATATCTGTTTGATTCACTCTGTGAGTGTAACAATATCATATTTTTTTGTTTTCTTATTCTAATGGTTAATTCGCGTTTCTAATCATGAAAAAGTTCATATCAGTCAAATTTTTTTCTATATGTTATAATCCGAGTTTATTCATTTATATGCTTTGATTATGTGTGTGTGTTTTTTTTTCTTGTACATGCTTCAGACTTTATACACATGGGTGACGCATTAGCGCCATATACACTGCAAAAACAATCTTACCAAGTATTTCTGGTCCAGTTTCTGGTGCAAATATCTTTAAGTAAGACAAAACAACCTAACGAGTAACTTTTCAGCAAAATGAATAAGCTTGTTTTAGCTCCTATATCCATATTTATAACAGAAAAATGTTTTATTATAAGTGAAATAATCTGCCAGTGGAACGGAACTTGGTTGCTAGGCAACAGGCTTGGCTGGCGTTGCTAGGTAACAAATGTGAAAGAAGTGAAATAATCTGCCAGTGGAACTAGAACTTTTTCATCAATGTTAAGGACTTATTGACGGACCACAAGGTCCTGTACCTTACTGAAATGTTACTTGTAAGTTAGTTTTGTCTTATTTCAAGTGAACTAAGATATTTACACTAAAATGTTGTGTTTTTGCAGTGCGCGGATATGCTGCAAAAGATAATTTCATGAAATCATCTTCAGTTTCCACCTGTGCTGAGAGAAATGGATCATATTTCAGAGAAACCCACATAGTTTGAGGGAAATTGAAGCGCTTACCTGGAAACAGAAATGAACCTGAAAGATCCTTTTTCACTGTAAAAAGTAATTCGTAACAGAATCTCAGCAGTTTTCCCAACAAGTTTCATTTTGTTGCGCCACATGAATCATTCAGATCTGCTTCTCACTTTGGAAAACTCACTGTAGTGTTACCAAACATTTTCTGATGTTTTCATTCAGAAGCAGTGAATGTTCTGCTTGATGTGTGAAGGATTAGGCAGTGGAATTAGATTATCGCACTAAATCAGTTATTCATTTAAAGATCAGAAGATTATTTGAAACAACAGTAGAGATGGTGAAACAGCTGAAAATGACTTTCTTTTATGAGATGGAAAAGTATGACAGCGTAGATTAAACAGCCGTTATGGATGGAAATATAGAGAGGTGGAGTAAGTTTCAGAAAACTCTAAAAAAATTTAGATTAATTTTGGACATTTTATTGGAAAAATTTGGAAACTTTTTCCAAAAGAAAAAAAAGCAATTTCCAAAAGTCGAAAATTTGCTAGAAAAATATCTGAAATTTTTAGATCAATTTGAGATATTTTCTTGAAAAGAAATTGGACCTTTTTTAGCTCCAAAAGCTGAAAATTTGCAAGAAAAATAAACTCTAAAATGTTTAGATTAACCTCAGAAATTTTCTTGAAATAAACTTCATAATTTAAAATTTTCAGACGCCAAATGTTTTCGAGAAAAAATGCAGTAATTTTGAGTTTAATATGAGGAATTTGAAACCTTGTGGGTTTCAAAAGTCAAACGTCTGCTCAAAACATCTCAGATGTTTTGAGCAGAAATTTCTGAATTTCTGGAGGTCAGAAATTCAGAAATTGAAAATTTTCTTGGAAATGAACAGAAATTATGAGATAAAACTTGGAAGTTTCAAAAGTCTGAGCTTTCCAAGGTTTTTCCAGAAAATGTTAGAGATTTATCTGACCTGAAAGTTTCATTCTGAATCCGAACACCTGAGTTCATATGATTAACATGAACTCTCCCATGTTCTCCAGCCGCTTAGAAACTGAAATGACTTCATGTTTGTGGGGGTGGAGGGAGGAGGCGAGCGACGGGAAAAATCCCCCAGGATCTGGGAAAATACATCTGTGAATCACCTGAACCCTGATTTACATATTTTCTCTTGAAGCAAAAGTAGAAGTTTACGGGAAGTGATTAGGGAGACTGAAAAAAAGAAAACATTGACTTTATCCTCAGAATTCTGACTTTTAATCTTCTGAGAAAAATGTCAGAATTCTGAAATTAGTTAGAATTCTGACGGGGGGAAAAAACTGAATTCGAAAAAAGTCCGAATTCTGAGATTAAAATCAAAATTCTGAGAAAATTGTCAAAATTTTGAGAAAATTCTGAGGGAAAAAAAAATCTGAATTTTGAGATTAAAACAGTTCAGAAAATAAAAAGTCAAAAGTTTGATAAAAAGTAACCAAATTCTAAGAAAATTCAGAATTCGGGGCGTGGGGGGTGGAGTTAGAATTCTTAGAAATGTCTGAATTTGGGGTGTGCTGTGGTGGCGCAGTGTTTAAGCACAACCCACATATGGAGGCCTTAGTCCTCGACGCAGCTGTCGCAGGTTCGATTCCTGGCCTTGGTGACCCTTGCGCATGTCTACCCCATCTCTCATTACCTGCTTTCCTGTCAATTAACTATCAAATAAACACCACTAGAGCCATAAAAAACCTTTAAAAA
Organism: Poecilia mexicana; assembly: GCF_051168715.1. NCBI lineage: Eukaryota > Metazoa > Chordata > Actinopteri > Cyprinodontiformes > Poeciliidae > Poecilia > Poecilia mexicana. The sequence continues at coordinate 29,453,328 of NW_028263384.1, forward strand.
ATGTCTGAATTCTTAGAAGAAAAAAAACATATGAAATTAGAATTCTAAGAAAAAAGTCAAAATTTTGAGAATTTTTAAATTATTTTTCAGAGGTTTTTTTGTTAATGTTTTATGTGAAGGTGATTTTCATTACTCTACATTTTACGTATAAAGTTCAAATGATGCTGTTTGAAGGTCAGATAAGCTGTAGTTTACAGGTCATGTAAAAAATATGTAACAAAAACATGAATATCAGGGTTTCTTTGTTGTGAAGAAGAAAAGTAGCTGTATCTGTTGGTGTTTTGTTGTTTTTATTAATCTGAATGTATTTGAGAGACCATTACTGTTTGATACTTCATGCTGTTGGTCATTCCTGGATGCTTTGTTTATTTTAAATCTCAGACCGATTTTATTTCTGTGACATTGGCACCCTGACTTATAAAACAGATTATTATGAATCATTTTGGTATTGAATTATGCATCATCAATATAACTCATGTCTATTTTAAGGTTTTTTATCCAACTTTTCCAGGGTTGCAAAACATGTACGGAGAGCTTTGGGTGAAATGTACGACACCGAATCAGAACCATCGTAGATTAAATAGAGAATCAAAAACAGGAAAAAAGGCATCAAAAAACTCAGAAAGTTTAACATTATTCAGAGTAAAAGTTTAAATTTTGCTAGAAGCAAAATCTGAAATTTTGAAATCTCAGAAATTTTCTGGATAAAATATGGAAATTTCTGTTTGAAGTCAAAAATGTGTTAAAAAAAAAAACTCAGAAATTTGGTGATTGATCTCAGAAATTTTCTGGAATTTTTTTACTTTTTAAACTGAGAAATTTCCTTGTTTTTATTTAGAAAATTTCTGAGATTTCAAAATTTACTCCTTTTTCCCCGCTACAATGACCCTAAAATGCCGTCATACAAACATTCACATCCTTTTAAAGCTTATTTTCTTTACATGTATCTTTGTACTGTCATTTTTTACCAGTTGAATGATTTAAATATTTTTCTGACTGAGTTGAAGCTGCAGCTCAGTGATTTCTGGGATGTTAGTAAATCTACAAATTGCTGACTGGAGGAATCGTTTTCCCGCCTTGTTTGTGTTCTTTTCTGTTTTATTGCTGTTTATTAAAAAAAACAGTAACATCTTTTGTAATCTCCAGTGTATAATTAAAGCACACAGTTTATAATTTTTTATATTGAACCAAATTGATCTTCTTCCAAAGTCATCATGGAGCAACAAGTATGGTCGTGTCGTGCAGAATTCGCCTCTGAACATTGTGTGCCAGGGCAGCAGGGAGTTTGTTGCTGCGTTGATTCGGGCCAGCCTCCCACTGGTCTAGTCATGTTTCATCTGTTTTTCTCTAAATAGGTGCTTCCCAAATCAGGGCAGGTGTTTGTTTATACAGTAATGGAAACTTCACCTTTCCTGCCTGTTTTTATAAGCCTCCTTTAATCGAGCGCTTCGGTCGAGACAGCTGTGGTGTCTGCACATGTGGGGCCAGATGTTGCAAATGGACTCGGGAGCTGCACCATTAAACATTTACGTCCCACTTTTTCTCTGCTGCAGCACCAAATTTTCATCCAGCGGCCATATTTGATTGGTTGTTTGAGGGGCGTTTGTCACTCGCCTGTTTCTGTCCCATATCACACTGGCTGCATGGAGAAATGCACATTATTCTTCTTTTGGTCATATTTTGTGCAAATGCATTGCAACACTGTAAAATAATAAATTTGCTGACTCAACTCATTTATAGGGGCAGTGTTATGTAAAATCCACCTTTTTAGCTTTACATCATGTTTTAATGTTATTCCTTCAAGAACAAACCTTGATTCTTTCATGCATGTTTGACAAATCCTTTAATCTCCATGACAACCATTCAGCTGCACAAAACGCCTGGTTGGACCAAGCCCCGCCTTCAAGGTGCAGCTCCTCCCCCACTCGACTCCATTAGACTAGCCAGCAGTAATTAGCAAACATCTGGTGGAGCTGAGAACCTTCTGAGCTGCATATGAGCTGCTTCTCAGAGCAACGCTGGTAAAAACGTTGATAAAGGGTTAATAGAGGAGCCATGTTCGGATGACTTCCTGAAGGCGGAGCTTCAGAAAGAATACGTTTTTAAAGAGATGGGCCCAATTTCAAGGCATTAAATTACGTTGTTAAATTTCTTTAAAGTCACATTTGATATATGCAGCATTTTCTAACAACTAAAGTCAACATAGTTATTTGATTATGCTATAATTTTTCTATGTGCCTAGAATTACACAATGCTGCCCCTTTAAGTTGTTTTAACTTTAACTGTTGAGTTCAAAACATTAATAAAAGCTATTTCTTCAGTTTTAATTTAGTTGTTTTAGCTGTCTTTAGCATTTATACTAAACTACGAATGATTAGTTAAGAGATTTTTTAAAAAAAGTTAAGTTTTTACCATCAAGTTGACAACAAAATTTCACATTTTTATCCCTTTTAAACTAATTTCCAAGTTTAGTCAACTTTGTAATGTTCATTTATTACTCAGAATTTTTTACAGCTTTGAAGGTTTATTTTTTTATTGTAAATTATGGTCGTGAGTCTAAATAAGACAAAAGGAAATTTTCAAAATTCGTACAAAATTAACATTTTACAGATTCCTACCAGAAAACAAACAAAAATTAATTTCTAAATATTGAAAATTCATGCCTTAAAATATGTTTACATTTTTCAGAAAAAAATTTTTGATAAACAATAAACATACTTGCATTAACTCTTATAAGTACTGAAAATAAAAATAAAAAGTTCTTAATTTTTCTTAGACACAACTTGTCAAACATTCTTAAATGTCTCCTTAAAAATTGTTTAAACAAGGTTTAAAATTCCTATATTTAAAAAAAATATTTACTTAATTTTTTTTTATCTCATGGTGTAATTTGTTCTGTTGTTTTCAATCTGATTGAGAAACCAACATGTAGTATCGGAGCCATACTAAGAAAATAAATACAATTTTGAGAGTAAAGTTATAAGATTACAAGAACAAAGTTGTAATAATATGACTATACTTTTGTTATTTTTAGGGTCTATGATGCATTTAAATATTTGACCTTATCTGTTAAGGATGTAAACAATCAATTCACTTACAATTAATAGTTTATTAGGTTAAAATTAGTTCCAAGCAATTAATAGTCCGTAGTGTTGCAGTTTGGCCGCCATCCAGCAGAAGGCGCCACTTGTCTTCATGAAGCGAAGAAAAACAAAGATGGCGGAGGCGCTTTATTAGAACAGTTGGTTAAGAGAAACGATCCAAACAGCCGAGTGTGGGGTACAACATGCACTTTATGCTGTTTAGAAATATTAAATCCCCACAAACCTCCTTAAGTTTCACCTTCATAGTGCTTTATTCAGCGGAGCAGCTGACGGAGCAGCGTTAGCATGATATGAAAAATGTCGCTCTCTGTTATGGTAAGACGGTCTGCTCTTGACGAAAGAGAAAACGTCCTCTTATTAATTAACCATTAGTCGGTCGGTAAAATCAATCCACTTTAGATTAACTCATTAATTATAACTTGCATTCCTACTTATGTGTAATTATGTCCCTGTGTGAATCAGAGAAAGTCCACAATGCAGTTTGTATATAATCACTCCACCCTGAGGAAACAGCAGTGCAAATAAAATAAAATATGACAGTAATGCTCATAACGAGTGCATTCACGCTTTGAACTTGACCCAAAGTCAACCCCTCTGCTCAGCTTTGGACTATTTCTGGCTAGACCTGCTGTTTGTTCAGGACTCACTTCAAATAAACCCAGTCTCAGTTCTGCTGTGACATTTCTCACTCTCCATCAGCCGCTGTCTGAATACCACAACTTCTTACCCTCCATCATTCATACTCTGCACATCCACACATTCATTCCTGAGCTGAGCTCTGCTGAAGTTACACAACTTGCATGTGTTTTATCTCCAGCCAATGCAAGATGTAAGCGTATATCAGACTCTCATGCTAATCTGGCTAATGCAGACTTGACAAGTTTAAGCTGTGATGACATAGGATGTGTCTAACAACCAATTCACGCAATACGTCAAGTTGCTTTGCAATGTAGCGCCACAGAACGGCTTGGTGTCCAAACGCTTTGCACAGTCAAATGTTCTCAGTAATCTTCATTGGGGCCTGTCGTAGCCTGGTAACGGTGCAGCAATCTCTAACTCTCATCCTACTGGTAGCATCAACATGCTAGTTACTCAATATGCTACCGGTAGTGATAGCCCTCATGCTATCAATAGACTTGCACTTAAGATATGCATTTTAGCTCATTTAAAGCTATGTTGTTGACACCAAACACATTACTACGGACAGCATTTAAGCTAACCTTAGCATTTTGGCTAATTGTAGCTTACACACTAATGTTAGCATACAGAATGGAGTAAGTCCATGTTAGTCAACACAATAATGATTGGAATCAGAAAACTGGGTTCCAAACAACACGCACACTTTAGACATTTTTATTTTCTATTTTTAATCTATCATATCTCTTAGACATCCAAGTTTTCCATCTGTTTTATTTTAAACTACTGTTGCTTATTCTGTAGCAAACCTCTTTTTGATTTAGTTTTTTGCAATCTTTTACAGATTCGATTCCATTTGATCACATTTCAACCACAAACTGAGGTGTATTTCATTTAACAAAACAATAAAAAAACATTTTTCCTTTTTTTACTATTAAGATTCTGAAAAGTGCATTTATCTTCAGCTCTTCTTACATTACGTTACACATTACACTTGATCAGGGCCTGCCCTGTTGCATTAAGCAATAAATCAATTAATCACATGATAAATTAAAGCAAGCTATTTCCATTTGCATGATTGATTATTTTAATCTTTTCTCTCTTTCTGCCAAAAACTGGATTTAAAGTTTTTTGTCTGTTGCTTTGGTCTCAAATAAACCTTTTTTTATTATTATTTAGTTTATAGCAATTTCATAATTAATTGTATTTTTTGTTTTGTTTATTTTGGATATTTAAAATGTTTTCCAGTTTCAGTGTTAAATGTTAATTAGAATTTAAAGTTTATTGGTCTGTTAGAATATAATGACAGTTTCAAGAAAATATGCAAAAAATATGTGTGCCATTAAAAGTTATACTGCAGCTTTAATGGAAACACTACAGTTGCAAAAATGTTTGACATTTGTCAAACTTTTGTGCACATTTGTAATAGAAACGCAGCTTATGAACTTAAAAACATACAATATACAAACAAAGTGTAAAAAAGTCAAAGGTGTGGGAATACTTTAGCATCCAGAGTAAAAAGTTTCTGTGTGCAAATGTTTCAGCTCAGCATTTTGTAATGTATTGCAGTTTGACTAAAGAAAACAATGTTTTCACTCCCATTCATAAAGGTTATGCTTGGACTGCTGCCACACATTACTCCAGGGGCTGTTTAGTCCTGGGAATTACTTTTGGATTTGTAAAAATGGGAAAGAAAGAGAGAGGGTGAGGGAGAAAGAGAAAGGCAGAGAGATAGGGAGAGAGAAAGCTGCTCGGTATCAGCAGCCATCTACTGTCTGATTCTGTCACGCTCTGGTTAGTCGGTAGCTACGTGCCTCACTTTGAACGAGTACAGGATGTTCTAGCTGGCCGAGATAAAAAAAAATGGCAGAACAGGCAGCAAGATCTTAGAAACATTTCCCTTTATGTTCCGGCCTGCAGCTCAGCAAGCTGTTTGATGCTTTCTTGGAAAGCATCAAACATGACAGTTTTGGTATTATAACATCTAAATTCAGGTTATTTCCAGTTGACTTGACGAAAACTGAAATGGAAACAAGCTGAATAATTTATTTGGATTAAAAGTAGAAGACAGAACTGACCTACACTGCAAAAACACAAAATCTTACCAAATATTTTTGTCTAGTTTCTAGAGCACAGGTGTCAAACTCCAATCCTCAAGCGCTGCTGCCCTGCAACTCTGCTCTGCTGCACCACCTAAATATAATAATTAGGTCATTAGCAAGACTCTGGAGAACTGATCTGCACAAGAAGGAGGCAATTAAGCCATTTCATTCCAGTGTTTTGTACCTGTGGCACATCTAAAAACTGGGACAGCGGAGGACTGGAGTTTGACACCCATGTTCTAGAGCAAATATCTTAGTACAATTGAAAGAAAGATTAAATTAACTTGCAAGTAACTTTTCAGCAAGATATGGATGCTTTTTTAAATAAATAATTATTTAATATTGATGGAAAAAAAATATTTCTATTGGCAGATTATTTTGCTTATAACATGGGAAAAATGTCTTAGTGAAATAATCTGGCAGTGGAACAAGTCATTTTTCATCAAAATTAAATTATTTATTTAAAATAAGTTTCTGAATTTTTCAGTAGTTATCTTTCGAGTTACAAGTTAGTAAAATTAAAAAACACGTTTCAAAAACCTTCTGAAGGTAAAGTTACAAATCAGGAGGTGCCAAGCCGTTACCCAGCAACCACAGCAGAGCCCAGCCAGTTGCCTAGCAACCACAGCAGAGCCCCGCCCGTTGCCTAGCAACCCAAACTGAGTTCCTGGATGTTTGGTCGGCTGGTGTAAAGCACATTTTCTCTATGGCAACATCTTTAAAGGAATGTCTAAAATGACTTTATCTGAGGCTCAAAAATGGAGCAGTGTTAGCAGAGCTGTTAGCTTAGCTTTGCTTAGGCCTCTGGTTTCAGATAAACTTTAAACAGAAAACATTTAAACTGGCTAAAAACCAAATTGTGTCTCCAATATTTTATTTTTGTGCAGGATGGGTCCAGAAAAAAGAAGCTTACCAAACTGGCTGTAGATAAAAACATTTTATTTGGTTTTCTCTATACTTGTAAATGTTTACATTTTGCAGTTACATTGAATTTACATGAATCAGATTGGCTTCTGCAGGAACTTGTAGATCTCTGCGTCGGCCGCTGATGTGTGAGACGTTCAGAATCAGATTCCTGTGCAAACGTACATGAAATACCCAAAATGAGCCGAGCTTGAGCAAGGAGGTGAAACACCGAGGCATGGACCAGATTCCAGCGTCAGTTTCACATTTTCTATCATACAGTTTCTAGAGTTTAATGCCCTGCACTCCAAAAAAACAAAAACAAAATCTTACAAAGTATTTCTGGTCTAGTTTCTAGTGCAAATATCTCAGTTAACTTGAAATAAAACAAAACTAACTTACAAGTAACTTTTCAGCAAGAAATAGGAGCTTGTTTTAAGTCAATAATTCCTTGATATTGATTTTAAAAAGTGCTTTTTTCTGCTGGCAGATTATTTCATTTCACAATTGTTACCAAGCAACGCCGGCCAAGCCCAGCCCGTTGCCTAGCAACCCAGTTCTACTTCCACTCGCAGATTATTTCACTTATAACATGGGAAAATGTCTTGTTACAAGGGAAATAACCTGTCGGTGGAACTAAAACTTTTTTTAAATCAATATTAAGGGATTATTGACTTAAAACATTTTCCTTTATTTTGATGAAAAGTTACATGTAGGTTTGTTTTGTCCAATTTCAAGTATGCTTTAACACACTATTTATGCTAGAAACTAGACCAAAAATACTTGGTAAGATTTTGTGTTTTTGCAGTGTAATAATGATATCCTGTCACCATATGCTGCTGCACACTGTCAGCCAGCTGGCTGAAAGAAATCTACTGCACATTTCCCTCTAATCCCTCTCCTGCTTTATAGCAGCAGCAAGATTAATTGTTGTTTTTCTTTTTTAAACAACGGTAATTTGAACATTTTTTCTGTAAAAACCATTTTAAAAAATTAGTATTTTAGTTGAGGTTGTGAGTAGGTGAGAATCTCTAATTCTGCACTGCAAAAACCAAAAATATTACCAAGTGTTTTCTTTGTTTAGTTTTAGAATAAGAAGTTTTATTTATATAGCACTTTTTCGGCAACAAGGCCGTTCAAAGTGCTTTTAAGTGAAAATATCTTGAAATGAGACAAAACTAACTTAAAAGTAACTTTTCAGCAAGATATAAGAGCTTGTTTGAAGTAAATAAATCCTTAATATTGATGAAAAACTAAAAGTTCCACTTATTTCACAGTCAACAGGCCCTGAGCCGTTACCTAGCAACGCCAGCCAAGCCCAGCTGTCGCCTAGCAACCCAGTTGTAGTTCCACTGGCAGATTATTTCATTTATAACAAGACATTTTCTCATGTTGTAAGTGAAGTAACCTGCCACTAGAACTAGTAGTTTTTCTTCAATATTAAGGAATTATTAACTTAAAACAAGATCCTCTAAATCTTGCTAAAAAAATCTCTTTTAAGTTAGTTTTGCCTTTTTTCCAGTGTGCTAATATATTTGCAACAGAAACTTACCAATAACCCTTGGTATTATTTTCAGTTTTTGCAGTGTGTGCCTGTAATGTGCTTTCCATTTTCCTGACTGAGTGAGCATCCGGCTAAGTAACACTGCTTTAATATCTCTTTACATGCGAAAACTGACCGTCTCATTACAACAGCATCTGTAAAAAGTTAAAGAATATATTAGATTAAATAGTATTTGAGTCTTTTTCTTCCTGAGTAAATACACTGGCATATACAATATATTAATTTACACGTCGCTACTGAACATTTAGTGTTAGCAGAGCTGCAGCTCTGAGCTTATGCAGCTGCAGCTCGTCCCTCAGACCGCGGCTTGTTTCTGCAGTCATGAGGATCTGAAACACAGTTTGTTCATCACAGTTACAAAGATACACGATTGAGAAACATTTGGATTGTTTTTTAAGCAGATAAAGTGTATTTTCTCCAGGTAGCAAAGCAACAATAAAGGCTTCAGTGTACAGTTTTTTTCCAGCTTGCAGGGATACATTATGCAGCAGCGTAGTATTGTTTATGATCAGAGCTTCATTGTTAGCGTTGTGCTTTTCCAGACTGTTTTCTGGTTGTGAAGCAGCTGGTTGCAGTCCTCTGCTCTGACGAATCAACGGGTCCCAGGCGATCGCTGCGGCTGACTAATGTTGAGAACAGATGTGCCATCGCTTTCTGTCTGCAGAGACACCCAGAGTGCAGCTACAAATTCAGATGCATTTATCAGCACCTCAGGTTAAAGCTGAGAGCCTGAAAGTAAATCTATCTGTTCCTGCAGCCGCTAAAAGATTTAGAGAAATCCTTCCTTCAGCTTCACTACAACTCTTCCACGTCAACCAAATTAGCTTCTTAATGAAATCAAAACAATCCCTGTGAAATAAATTAAGATGTTTTTTTCTTAAGGTTCCATATTTTTCTGGTGGATTAGCATTTGTAAAGCCTAGGGCTGCAATTAATGATTACTTTAGTAAGTGATTAATCGATTATTCTGATTAATCGGATACAAATATTGGCATATTCTGCATATTTTTCATTTAATTTTAGAAATGCATTAAAAATGCAAATAATCAAATAATTAAATTCAACATTTTATTCCTTTAGTAAATCTGAACCGAGTGAAGCTAAAACAGAAAAGGGTGTTTTTTTCTAAAATGTTAAGTACGGTGGATGAACTGTCATGCTGTGGGCCTCTTTTTCTCCCAAATACCCTGGACACTGGAGTTCATGGCAGGATTTCTACAATGTCAGGGGATTTTAAATAAAAACATTGGACGATGATCTGAAATCTCTGTGGTGAGAAAAACGGGTAAAAGTCTGGATTTTCCTACACTTTTAAATCCGATTATATTAACATTTCAAATATTTTGAGGCTGTTTACATATATTTACTAGAGGTGTTATATTTAGGCTCTGCTCTCCATTATTCTTCATTTTCTGAGTCCTTAGACCAGGAGTCTGCAACCTAAAAAATCATTTAGAGCCGCAAATGTTGCATGACTTTAGAAAAAACAACTAAGAAATTTAGACAAATATCTACTTTAGGGAAATCGTTGTCAGTTTAAAGAATCACCAATATATTTATATTTTTATGATTTAAAATGAAGCTGATGGATATACTTTTTTTAAACAATGAAAAATGCAATTAAATTAAATTTTAAAAAACGGACCTAATCTGGTACTTTTAGTTTCATCCTGTTTGGAAATCCAGAAGCTAACATCTATACACTGCAAAAACACACAGTGTTACAAAGAGTTTTTGTTTAATTTACAGAAAAAAATCTGCTGTAGTGTTGACTTAAACCAAGCTTTTATATTTTACTGAAACATTACTTTTAAGTTAGTTTTGTTTTATTTCAAGTGTACTAAAATATTTGCACTTAAAATTAGACAAAAACTCTTGGTAAGATTTTGTGTTGTTGCAGAATTTATTGTATTCTAAGAAAAATACAATAAATTCTGCAATATTAAAATGTATCTCTTATTATTTGCAATACTGATGATAAACTGTTCGTCCAACTTGATAATAAAATACTTTAAAAAAAGAAATAAAAAATAATCAATTTATGATTGACTTAATTCATCTAAAGGTGTTACTTTTAATTAATAAAACACTAAATACTGTCACAAAATGCTTTAAAGGCGGTTCTTTTGATTTTGAGAGGAATCATCAGCCTGTAAATGTCTTTTTTGATGTTAATTTTTTTCAGTTTTGCTTTGAATTTTCTGCAAACTTTGAAACTTTGAATTTTCTGCAAACTGATTCTGTCAGATTCTGTTCTAAAGCGATTTTTAAAACCCCAATGGGAGTTTTCAGGCGAAATAAATGGTAACAATAAATATATGAAACATTCATCAACAATAACCACCATAGTAGTTCTAATAATAGTAATGATGATGATGATGGTGCCTGCCTCACAGAGCAGGCGCCATCAGGAGGAGGTGATGGTGGGAGGAGAAGCGGAGGACGGTGGCCCCCCCACCCCCTTCGCATCAAACCTGCCCACTGCACCGGAGCCGCCGACGGGCCGTGATGCTGCAGCCGCCCGCAGATAAAAGACCCGGTGCGGCGCTCTGCAGACAGAAAACGCGCAGCGGGAAGTCTGCGGCTGCAAAACCTCCGCAGCAGAAATGTAGAGGAATCATCTGATTTTTGTTGCTTTTAAGGTAATTCATCAAAAGATAAAAACAATCTGAATTACTTTCAGATTTACATTATTATTATTATTATTATTATTATTGTTAATAATAATGACCTCATTATTTTCATCCCGCAGGATCTGCGTGATGGAAGCGTTTCTGCAGAGTATGCCCTCAGTTAACTGTTTCACTCCCGGCGCCCTGCTGGCGGCCTGCCTGGCTCTGCTGCTCTCCGTGTGGCTGTGGCTCCGGCGCCGCGGGGCCACTCCCGGTCTGCCGGGGCCCTTCGCCTGGCCCGTTATCGGGAACGCCGCGCAGCTCGGCAACACGCCGCACCTGTACTGCACCCGCATGGCGAGGAAGCACGGCAACGTGTTCCAGATGCAGCTGGGCAGCCGAACCGTGGTGGTGCTGAATGGCGACGCCATCCGACCGGCGCTCATCAAGCAGGGTCTGGACTTCGCCGGGAGGCCGGACTTCACCTCCTTCCAGTTCATCTCCGACGGCCAGAGCATGGCGTTCGGAACCGTCTCGGACTCGTGGAAGACGCACCGCAAACTGGCGCAGTCCACCGTCCGCATGTTCTCCACCGGGAACCCGCAGACCAAGCGGACCTTCGAGCAGCACGTCCTGGCCGAGTTCAGGGAGCTTCTGCGGCGGTTCGTGGAGAAGACGCGGGCGGAGCGGTACTTCCAGCCCGGCACCGACCTGGTGGTGTCCACGGCCAACGTGATGAGCGCCATCTGCTTCGGGAGGAGGTACACCTACGAGGATGCGGAGTTCCGGGAGGTGGTGGGCAGGAACGACAAGTTCACTAAGACCGTGGGAGCAGGGAGCATCGTGGACGTGATGCCGTGGCTCCAGTACTTCCCTAACCCAATAAAAACCATCTTCGAGGACTTCAAGAATCTCAACCGGGACTTTGGGGTTTTCATCCGGGATAAAGTCATAGAGCACAGGAAGTCCATCGAGTCGAGCGCCATCAGGGACATGACGGACGCCTTCATCGTGGCTCTGGACCAAATCACGGAGACCGCGGGTCTCTCCTCTGGGAAGGACTATGTGACCCCCACCATGGGGGACATTTTTGGAGCCAGCCAGGACACGCTGTCCACGGCTTTACAGTGGATCATCCTCATACTGGTCAAGTAAGAAACTTTTACTTTGACTTTGTTTGCTGATTTAATCAGATGTAACGCGTCAGTTATTTTCTACTCTGAGGTGTGTGACACATTTTTGCACCACTATAAACCTGCAAGACAATAACGATCCTGTCAATTTACTAGTAACTTAAACTAATCTGAAAATTTACAAGCTTCCTCTTGATAGACTGAAATTAATTACTGTCTATTTTGAAAAGCGTTTTTCATCTCTATGCCTGTTTCCTCCTCTGTTTTTCCTTTTCTGCCTCTCCATATTTACCCTCAGCATGACTCCAATCGCCTTTTCTTTTTCTGGCGACCCCTCTGCAGCGCCCCTATGCGTCACATTTAATGCATTCTCACTTTTTGCCCCACTTGGTGCAAATCTAAGCAAGTTTAATTCCATGTGTTTTAGATGAAGGTCAGTGCAGGTCAAGTCAGGCCTGATTTAATCAACTTTAACCACATTTTAAGAGACTTCTCGACATGTTCTTAGTTTTCAGTCTTTTTGTTTTCACTTTGAGGGATGCAGCAGCTGATTAGCTCACGCTGCTCCCAGCTTCCTGTTAACCCTGCAGAGACATGAGGAAGTGTTACTGCATGTGTGTTATGCAAGGAGTAAAACTGAACACTGGTGAAAGTGAACAGTCAGCTGTTTGCAGTGACTGCTAGCACGTTTATGTAATCAGTTTTTAGAAAAACGGGTTAAAGCTGCAGAATGAAATTTTTTATAAAAAAAACATATTTTTCACATATTTGTTAAAACTGTCACTATGTGGTGAAAGTTTGATATGAGACAGATAATCTGTGAAAAAACTTAAGCTCCTCTGCCTCCTCCCACTGCTAACTAGAAAAAAACAATCAGAGAAAGGGGGCGGATCTTAGCGCTGTCAATCATCCTTGCTCCTCCACTGCTGCTACTGCGTCTTCCTCATATCATAGCATGCTAACTAGCCAATGAAAGCAAGAAAACAGTTTTCCTGTAATGGACATTTGTTTAGTAGCGCACTCACGAGGATGACTGACAGCACCAAGCCCCGCCTCCTGGCGCTCATTGGTTGTTTTTGGTCTGGAGCGGTGCAGTTTTAACAAATATATAAAAAAGCATAAATTTTTTGTAAAAGTTACATGCTGATGTCACACCTTCAGGTATCCTGAGATCCAAACGCGTCTTCAGCTGGAGGTGGACAGAGTTGTGGACCGGAGTCGCCTGCCGTCCATCGAGGACCAGGCCGAGCTGCCGTACGTCATGGCCTTCCTCTACGAGGTGATGCGCTTCACCAGCTTAGTCCCGCTCACCATCCCCCACTCGACCGTCACAGACACCTCCATCATGGGCTACGCCATTCCAAAGAACACCGTCATCTTCATAAACCAGTGGTCCATCAACCACGACCCGGCCACGTGGTCCAACCCGGAGACCTTCGACCCCGAGCGCTTCCTGGACCCCCAGGGGGCGCTGAACAAAGACCTGGCCGCCAACGTGCTCATCTTCTCGTTGGGTCGCCGGCGGTGCATCGGCGAGCAGCTCTCCAAGTTGCAGCTGTTCCTGTTCACGGCGCTGCTGGCGCACCAGTGCCGCATCACCACCGACCCAGCGAAGACGCTAACCCTGGACTACAAGTACGGCCTGACGCTGAAACCGCACGACTACGCCATCGCTGTGTCTCTGCGGGAAGACATGACTCTGCTGGACGCTGGTGCCGCTCAGGCAAACGAACAACTAGCAGAATTACAGGCAAAAGATTAAAGATTAAAGATTAAAGGCTACAGCAGGGCCTGCAACCTGCGGCTCCGGAGCCACAAATGGCTCATCGGACCTAAAAACTTTAGCCAAAAATGAAAAACAACCGTTTTAGTATAAATATAAAAACAAATGCTGAATTTTTAATAGGTTTCCATTTTATTCCTGCAAAAAATGGAGAAAAGAAGTCAGCTGAGGCTACCTATAGCTTAGCCAGCTAGCTATAGCTCAGCCAGTTGGCTATTGCTTAGCCAGGTAGCTATAGCAGCCATAGCTAGAAGCTACACTGGGGTTTTAAAAATCGCTTTAGAACAGAATCTGACAGAATCAGTTTGCAGAAAATTCAAAGTTTCAAAGTTTGCAGAAAATTCAAAGCAAAACTGAAAAAAATTAACATCAAAAAAGACATTTACAGGCTGATGATTCCTCTCAAAATCAAAAGAACCGCCTTTAAAGCATTTTGTGACAGTATTTAGTGTTTTATTAATTAAAAGTAACACCTTTAGATGAATTAAGTCAATCATAAATTGATTATTTTTTATTTCTTTTTTTAAAGTATTTTATTATCAAGTTGGACGAACAGTTTATCATCAGTATTGCAAATAATAAGAGATACATTTTAATATTGCAGAATTTATTGTATTTTTCTTAGAATAATGCATTTAAATGAATTAAAATCAATCACGACTAGAGAATTTTGATATAATAATAATAATGATTATTATTATTATTATTATTATTATTATTATTATTATTATTATTATTATTATTATTATTATCCCGATGACGTATTTTGAGCATGATAAATTATAGGACTTGAACAAAATCATATTTTCTTCCCTTTTTTATTTTATCATACTGCTGGCTTTATTTAATTACTAATTTACTTAAGAGAAGATTCTCATATAAAACATGAACCTGTGTTGCAGCTGTATAAACAGCAGCGACTCTCCATCCTGCAGGTTCAGCAGAGTTCATTCTGTCTCATCTCGATCCGAACAGAAACATTTAAAATGCTACTTGTTTTAGTTCTCATTTCAAATTAAAAGCTTTGCAGATTCATAGAGAGGCATTAAAACAACCACAAACTGAAAATGTTTACGTCCTTAACTCTAAACGTCAGCTTCAGTCTGGATCGTTTCGCTTTTAAAATCTACATTTTCTCCAACAAATATTTAAAGCCTGAGAAGATTTAAGTCTGGGTTACAAATAAGGAAGCCGTGAGATCCAAAAAGGGTTTAGCAGCCTTAGTACATTTGAGACAGAGTTGGTTATTAAATCCGTTCATATCTTCGGATTAAATCCCCGCCAGGCTGCGTTTTCCTGCGGAGCCACAAGGAGGAGGCGAACCCGCAGGTTTCCTCATCAACATGCGGTGCGATCCCGCAGGACGGGCGGTAACGTTACTATAACCCCAGTCCAACTGGAGGATTAATAACGGAACAAAAACATGAAATGTGTGTTTTATCGTCAAACATCTGATTCAGATAAAACTTACAGCAGTAAAATTAAAACCTGCTGCTAATCACATAAATCTACTCTGAAAGTGTTTTAATGTTATTTCCTTCTCGCACTGAATTATTATTATTATTATTATTATTATTATTTGACTTCATCTTGAGTCTGAATGTTTTTCTGCAGGAATGATGTTTATTTCTAACTTTGTTGCTCAGATTTTCTGGAGCTGCGCTTCAGCACCGCGGACAGCGGCTCAGACCGCCTGAACATGTTTGACCCTAAAAAAATCACATTTAACTTTATTTTTCATCAGTCCTAACTTAAAAAACTAAATGAAACCAGCATAAAGCCGCATTAACATAAAAGAGCATAAATACAGCGATTTATCCCGTCGGTTAAGGCCTTAAAAAGTGTCATAATTGTTTTCGAAAATATATTCTACTAGGAGATATAAAAAAAATAAACAAATTTGTCTTTTTGAATAAACATAAGTCAAAAATTGCACTCTTATTAACATTAATCTCTTTAAATTCCCCAATACGCGAATATTAACTCCATGAGGACAGCCTTGAATTTATTAATCTAATTAAATATTCATTTATTTTTATTTTTAAAAAAAATTACTATAACATAAATAATTAAAATTATAATTGAGATTTTTTTTAAAAACATTTTAAATTAAAATGACGGCGGGAGAAATGTGGCCTTTTGTATATTTTAGTTTTTTAGCTAATCAACACCAAACGACATATTTTGCAGCTCTGAGGCTTTTTATTTTTATTTTTAAAATGCTTTTAATAGAAAGTGAACTCACTGCGTAAAGACCCTCAGGCTCGACGTAACTCTGATGACGTCACTCTGACCCGTCACAGTGTCCGCTGCTGATGCGAGGCTGAAGACAAACCAGTGGAAATGGTTCCCGCCTCTCTCCACGCGTGGAAATATTTAACATTTAATCTCCCGTTAGGCGAATCTTTGTCAGAGAAAACTGAGGCGGGCCTCGTCATTATTCCGTTTTCTGTTTTATTTCTCACCTAATATCTCAAACAAACATTTTCAGGTGTTTCATTTAAACATAAATATTATTTATTTCAGCATTTCAAGTCAAAATGTGGATCTCATGGAGTGGCTGACAGTCATATACAGAAAACAAGAAAATACATGTATTTTTAAAGCATAAATGTTCTGTTATGGCACTCTGCACAAGGAAAGTTTAGAGGAAGGAAAATCTGTGAAGAAAACCGATTGAAGGGTTTGGGAAACGGTAAATTTTGGGTTGAGCTTCAGTTTGACGTTTCCATATTTAGGAAGAATCATAAAAATAAATGTTTGCGTATTTAATCTGTTAAATTGGGGGTGCCCAAAGTCAGTCCTCGAGGGCCGGCATCCTGCATGTTTTAGTTCTCTCCCTGGTTTAACACACCTGGATCAAATGATGGCTTGTTAGAGGCCTAAGAAGAACATTGACATACTGAAAAGGTTGTTACTACCACCAGGGAGAGAAGTAAAACATCCAGGATGCCGGGCCTGGAGGACCGACTTCGGGCCCCCCTGTGTTAAATGAAGGACTTTCCCTCTTTCAATTTACAGTCATTGTCAAAATATGTATTTTCATTCTGGTGTTAAATGTATTGAAATGTTGTGAGCGACACTTAAAAGCAATAAAAACATTTTGTTTGACTTCACATTTCCTGATTTCTTGAAATATATCAAATTTACACTCCATTAAGGACTTCGAATATATATGGATAAAAAACAACAACTTCTTTAACTCTCGTAATTTTATTCATTAACTTTTAGCATTGCCGACCCCACCAGGTGGACAACGGGGGGCATGGCCCCATCTTCAAAAAATAGATAGATAGATAGATAGATAGATAGATAGATAGATAGATAGATAGATAGATAGATAGATAGATAGATAGATAGATAGATAATACTGTGTTGATGGCCAAAGGGGATTTTTTTTTACCACCATAACACACAAAAATCAAAATACAAAATAAACAATAAAAAGTAATCTTCTTCAATCAAGACATTAATGTAAAACCCCATAAATTAATTAGTTAATTTACAAAAATTTAAATAAAATAATTATTTATATGTTTTTGGTTTATTTATTTTATCTTAAAATAAATTCCTCTTTTATTGCAGTTGTATAATCTTGCAATTATTTCATTCATTTATTTATGCATCATTCACGTCTGCTCCTCTTTAAAAATGCAGGGGAAGTTATTTGCACTTCTGACAGTTTCTGCTCATTAAGTGAATCAAACGCTGTAATATTCAGCCATATTCCAGTAGATAAAACAGATCAATTACACACTGACTGTTATTTCTAGTTTGTACATATGTAAAGTTTTCAAACGGGTTCACCAATAACAATATGTAAATAGGTCATCTGAAGCACATTTTCAGCAACAAAGCAATTCAAAGTGTTTTAAATGAAATAAAAGGAAAACAGAAAAAGTTCATCCAAATAAATAAACCATTGCGCCCCCTCCTGGTGGCGCCCATTTTCGGGAAGTCCCAAATCCTGGCATTACCATCTATTATTAGTCATTGCTGCAGTTCCCCTCCTGCACTAATCGCTACGTAAACTCTGCGTGACTCTTGAAAAGCGCCCCAAATCCGCTCATTTGCTGTTGTTCGGAGGCAGAGCGGTTCGGTAATCCTGTCCGGGTTCGCAGCGCGGTGACCTCCAGCTGCAGCGGACACCGTGACCCCTCCCTCCCTCCCGCCGTGACTGACAGCTCCGCCGCTCATCGCGTGTGAGCGAGCATGGAGGTCATGCAGGAGCGCAGGAAGGCGTGTTGCAACTGACAGTTTGCACTCACGCTAATGAAAAAAATAGAAACGGCGCAGAGTTGGACTGCGGAAATTCCAGCCTGATGTGATTTCATCATGTTTCTCATTCACTGCATATTTTCACTGCCAGGAAGTGACATCATCTGCAAACATCAGGCTGAATTATGAATGTTATTAGTGGCATATTTCACAAGAAGATATTATTTTAGTAAAGTCTGAGGTAATCATCTGTGGTTGCGGAGCTGTCACGCACACTACCCCCACTTAAAAACACGCAAAACCCGCTTGACCCATGGCAGTGGTTTACTGCTTTATTGTTTCTGAAAGGTTTAATATCAGAAAAAGATTCAAGTCAAAATGTTTCATGGCATTTTCTCACTATAGACAGAGAACAGCAGATCCAACTTATCACAAAGATTTATTCCTTGTGATAAATCTGTGTTAATTTATCACAAGGAATCAAATTAAGTTTATCCAACTTAATTCAATTGTCAAAATAACGTAAATAAACTTCATTTAATTAAGTTGGATCACCTGTTGTCTTTAAGTGTTTTCTCCCTCCTCGTAATGAATAATCTTAAAATGAATTAATGTTTTATTGCAGTTGAATAATCATGTAATTATCTTAGTACAGTTTATGTCTGCTCCTCTTTAAAAAGGCAGTAGCAGGAAGTTATTTACACTTCAGACAGTTCCCGCTCATTAAATCGGTCATAAACAATAACATACAAGCATTTCAGGAAATAACACACAGATTGATGTTTCCAAGCCTTTATTTCTGTGAATTATGATTTTTCCACTTATATTAGAATACTACATGTAACCAATAAAAAGTTTAATAAGTGGGGTCATAGAAAAAAAAGTATGTTTCATATTTGCTTAAAGGTTGTTTTTTAATTTATGTCTGCACACCCGCTTATCAGAACGCTGCTTAAAATATGTTTTTATTAGCATTCATGGCTAATTGTTTTTAGCCTGGCAGCGGTGTTTCTAACTTTCAGCTGAACCAATTAAGATGGCTGTGATGCAGGGCTGAAAAATGGCGTATTTGTCATTAATCGATAATTTAAATAATCCTCAACTAGTTTAGTAATCAATTAATCATTAACTGAAGTCGACAGACTAAAAAAAAAAGACCATTTGTTGAAAGGACAACATCATCAGAGCAGAAATTAATCTGAAACCATACAAAACATATAAACATATTTTGCATTTAAAAGAAATATGCTTTTCCTGCAAATATGTTCTACTTAGCAGCTCCAGCCAAGCCCAGTCTGTCACCTAGCAACACAAGCATCATTTTACCTGCTACCTAGCAACCCAAGCTGAACTCCAGCATGTTTGTTCAGCTGGTTTTATCGCTGTATGCTCTGTATAATGGCTGCTGGAAAAGACAAGTGTTTTGCTGTCGACTTACCCTGAAACCACTTGCTGACCCCTGTTCTGGCCTCACTTCACTGGCTGCCTGTATATTTTAGGATTGATTTTAAAATTCTTATGCTTGTTTTTAAATCACTGCATAATCTTGCCCCGACTTACCTCTCTGAACTTCTTCACCCCTACATACCCTATCGGTTTCTCAGGTCCGCAGATCAGCTGCTGTTGGAGGTACCGAGATCCAGAAGGAAGCTCAGAGGGGACAGGGCTTTCTCTGTCAGGGGCCCCAAGTTATGGAACGACTTGCCTTTGCAGGTCAGAGAGGCCCCTTCACTGTCCACTTTTAAAGCTCGTCTTAAAACCCATCTATTTTAGTTGGCTTTCAACTCCAGCGGGATCTAGTTTTAAATTGTATGTTTGTTTTTAAACTGTAAGTTTTAATGTTTTTATATTTAATTATGTTGTGTTTTAATGTACAGCACTTTGTATCAGCTGTGGTTGTTTTAAAGTGCTTTATAAATAAAGTTGGTATGGTATGGTATGGTATGGTATGGTATGGTATGGTATGGTATTCTTGTCGGTTGTGTAGAAGGCTCCACTTCTGCTTTTCAAAGATGTATAGTTGCATAACTACACATCTGTTTGCAGCCATTTTCACGTGTTAGTGTAAACGCTGAGCTGGCCAGTGTGACTGGAAGCAGCTGATGTGGATTTAAAGTGACATGAGGCTCAAAAAATACAATTAAAAAGTTAAAAAAAATTAATGAAAATGTTTTGTATAGGCCATAGGTCTATTTTCACCTGGCATCATAGGTCTCCTTTAATGGGAGCTACTGGTTTCCTCCTCTATTTCTGAAAACTGCACAGCATGTTTCAGTTTTAATCTTGTGTGCAGCTTCTTATTCCTAATTTTGCTTGTTTGTTGTTGGTTTTAATATCTTTTTAATCTTGTCGATTCAATTCTTACGCCAATATTTACAGGTTGTGGGACAATAAGTTATATTTCTATCGATGCTTCTCTGTCATAATCAGGAGGAGTTTTGGTTTCCGAGTTGTCTGGTTAGTTTTTATTTCTGTTCGTTTTCCTCGGCCGCTGTCCGTCTTTGTGCTCCTGGTTCCTCCCAGCTGCAGCTGCTGGTAATCATCCCCCGGTTCCACATTCCTCCCAGTACAAACTGGGTTTCCACGGTTCATTTCCAGGTTCTTCTGCTCCATGTTCAACTCCTCGACTCACTTTAGCTGCTGCTGTTTCCAACTTTTTAAGTTTTGCTTTTATAATTAAATTAAAAAACTTTTTACATTTTTGCAAAATGATTTCATAAACTTTTCCCCACAGTAAAATTCAAGTACTTTTCAAGCATTTTCAAGGTACATTTTCAAACTTTTCCAGCACCAAATTGGTGATACAAACAATACAAACAAACAAAAGACAGTTTCAACTCACTTTTATATGATATAATTTATTACTGTTATTAATAATGACTTGTGATTCTACAGCAGGGACAAAATTAACAAAACTTTATGTGCATATACATGACTGGTCTGAGAACAAAGCAATAATTTAACAAAAAAATTGCCCAATTTCTATAACATAAAACATAAGACGATCAATAAGTCCTGATAAATTAGGAGTAATAAATATTCATTACACTGAAGCAATCCAAACAAATTCTGTTAAAGTGAACGTTACTCAAATTAAATGCTTAAACACAATATACAAAGAACGTTACTAAAAATCCTTAAATGATATTCTTGCAAAATTTCCTGGCATTTAACAAATATAAATAATTTAGCTAATTTTAACTAAGTTAAAACAAGAAAAGTTTAGCCAAATTTAACTTCAGACAGTGATAAAAATTGTATGTATTGAGTGTAGCACTGAAACAATTAGTCAGATTAATCATGATTAATCAATTATTGAAATAATCAACTAATTTAATGATCAATTAATCGTTAAAATAATATTTTCAGAGCAGTAATTAATCAAAACAGTTGGTACACTGCAAAAACACAAAATCTTATCAAGTATTTTTGGTCTAGTTTGTAGTGAAAATATCTTGGAACACTTGAAATAAAAAAAAACAAACTCACAAGAAACTTTTCATCAAGAAATAAGAGCCTGATGTAAGTAAATAACTCCTTAATTTTGATGAAAAAGTTCCAGTTCAACTGGCAGATTAGTTCAGTCAACTGGCCCTGTCCCGTTACCTAGCAACGCCTGCCAAGCCCAGCCTGTTACCTAGCAACCCAGTTATGGTTCCACTGGAAGATTGTTTCACTACTAACATGACATTTCATGAAGTAATCCGCCAATGGCACTAATAATGTCACCAATATTGAGGAATTATTGAGTTAAAATGAGCTCTTGCATCTTGCTGAAAGGTTATAAGTTAATTTTGTCCTATTTTAAGCGTAATGAGATATTTGCACTAGAAACTATATAAAAAAATTCTTGTTATAAGCTCTAATTAGGTGTATGAAAACATCTGGTTTAAACTGTGAACATTTTCCAAATTTAGGCTTTTAATCAAACATTGGATTGAACTTTATTTTAAAACTGTGCAGTTTGAATATCAAGCACTTTCAAACCTTGAAATTTAAAGGGTTTCAAACACCCACACACACACATCCTGTTAGACAGAGACGAGCAGAAACACACACACACACACACCCTCACACACACATCAGGAGCGTCTGTACAGCCCTGTCATGTTGATTACCATCCAGTAGAGATGAATCGACCTGCCGCCGCGTGATTGGTCCGACTACCATCAAACTAAACCGGTTACTGGCGACGAGTCAAAGAGAGTTGAGCGGCAGGGCAAAACCTTCACTTTGGTCCGACCGCGAGAGCGCCTCATTACGACTGGATGACCCCGGCGACTTCAAACATCAAACTGTCCCACAACAACCCCCTCCTCCCCAAAAACGTTCCTTAAATCCTGTTGTTCTGTGAGGTTTTCCATCTAAGTTCATGAGGACGATGCTAATGAGAGCTAATGATCCTCAAACATTGAGGTATCTCCGTGTTTTTTGTTTTATCCCGTCTGAATAAGTGCAATGGAGGCGCTTGCCAAAGCGCAGTCAGCAGCCCGTGAAGGCGTCTCCCCTCCATTCTCACACTAAAAGGGCATTTTGCCCTTAAATCCTGAATCGGCGAGCTTGTCCGAGACCCGCTCCGGGTCGGTTGGGTCCATCTGAACTGCTGGTGCTGCTTGAGAAGAATAGGGAGGCTTTTGACGCGTTCCGCCGCATGACTGCGCTTTTCAAATCCAGGCTAATGGAAAACAGCCATGAACTCTTCTCTGGCTTTTTTCCTGAGAGGAATCCAATGGAAAATAGGGCCAGAACACTGTAAAAATATAACAATCTAACCAAGTATTTTTGGTCTGGTGACTCAAATAAAAAGTCTCCATCAAGTGATTATGCTGGAGGGATCAAATTTGTGTTATTCTTGAATTGTGGTTGGGAAGGGCCACACAAAGTCAGACCCAGGTACGCAAATGGCCCCTGGACCGCACTTTGAACACCCGTTATTATAAGTGAAATAATCTGCCAGGGAAACAGGTGCTTTTTCATCAATATTTAGGAATTATTTGCTCTAAATATTGCTGAAAAGTTTCTTCTGAGTTAGTTTTGTCTTATTTCAAGCAAACTATATTTGCACTAAAAACTAGATAAAACTACTCAGTGAAATTTTGTGTTTTGCAGTGAATGATTGTTAAATCAAGGCAGACAGTTTTGTCTTGAAAGTATATTTTCAGTTTGTGTATTACTGCACAAATGGAGTTTTTACTGTTTTACAAACTGAATTTTTCTGTGTGAGCAGAGAAAGCTGCCTCCTCTTCGTCCTCCCGATGAGCCCTGATCTCACCAGACTCTGCAGGAAGACGATGTTTCAACCAAACCGGGTCGCTCTTTTTAAAGGCACTGAAGCTTAGAAGTCCCCCCTTCGTGTTTATCTCTTCCCCTCTGAGAGACGTCAAAGGTGAAGAAGCACTCAAAGGGAGGATAAGCCTGTTCTCATACCCCCTCCTGAGGCCTGTCTGCGGTGTTTGCACAAGAGATTAACGACGACAAACCGTCATGGCCGACTGGCTGAGGCCTGTAGAGCTGGAAGTCACGCAAAGCGCCGCCTTTTGTCCCACGTACACCTTAGGATGCAATTAGTATGGACAGGAAATGATTAGGACGTCTTTAAAATGGCTTGATTTATTATCTTACCCCGGAATAAAATGTGTTATACAAGTATGTTTTCCAGTATGCTTTGAACAGATTACAGTAATTAAATACAATGAATAAAAACATCCATTTTTTTTTTCTCACTGAAGTTAAAACAGACCAAACTTTAATTTAGGTTACATAAAAATATCCAAATTATTTCCCATTGTTTAAAGAGACAGAAAACAATCTAAAAACTTCTGATTTTAAGACTTTAACAAGTTAATAAATAAATGAATGTCTTTAATATGTTGTTTCTTTATTGTGGCTTTTAGCAAATAGAAATACATTTAGTAACAAACTGAAATAAAAGAAGAAGTTTAGTCTAATTTCACTTCAGAAAGTGATGAAAAAATATTTCTGTTTTTTTATTATATGGCTGAAATGATTAATCAGATTAATCGATTATTAGAATAATCAACTAATTTAGTAATCAATTGATCGTTAACTTTTACACACAGACTAAAAAAATTAATTTGCTGAACAAATAACATCCTCAGAGCAGTAATCAAGCTAAAACTGCACAAAAAATAAACAGTTTTGCATTTATGTGTTTTTATTAGATGCAAGGTTGAAATGATTAATTACATTAATCAATTATTAAAATAATCAACTAATAATTGATTAATCATTAACTGGAGCGTAGACTAAAAAAAACTATTTGCTGAAATAACATCCTAGGAGCGGTAATCAAGCTAAAACTGCACAAAAAATAAACACATTTTTGCATTTATGTGTTTTTATTCAGTGAATGTAAATGTCTGGTTTCCAGGCCCAACGTGAAAAGTTATGGCGTCTCTCTTTCCTCATTTGATTCAAACAGTAGCTCATGTGAGTTTGCAGAAACAAGCTAAAAGAAAATAAAAAAGGTTTTGTTCAAACGTGGGACGTTGTCATTTTTTGTCTGACTTTATCAATATAATTTTCAGGTTGTAGTCACAACATTTTTCTCATGATCTTGTAGGAACTTTAACCTGTGACACGCTGGCTGCAGGACAGTGAATCGGAGATGCAAACGTTTGGCTGGAGTTCTGCAGGTTGTAGGGTTTGTTCTCAGTCAATGAAACCCATTGGAGGCATAAAAATAGAAACTGTTTGGTGTGGTGAAGTAAATCAGGTCCAAGGGCATCGTGTTCCAGCGGGTTCTGAAAAAGGAAGTCCCAGGGGCTGTGAACTGTAAGTCTGCGGCTCATTGTTTCATGAGACAGAGGCATTTCCTTTGGGCGTGTGGCTGCTGCTGATACAGCAGTCACAGTTTGTCACATGGGAAATATGAAGCCAGATTACATCATGTTGTAAAGTACCTTGCTTCACTCCAATGGCTTGTAAAAATCTCCTGTCTTTACCTCTAAATGTTTCCCCATCACAAACCTTTATGTTTTACAGTGTACATTTATTCCTTTTTTTCCAAAAGGTCTCAGCAGGCCCACATCAGCTAAAAACAGAAGGATAAAAGTACCTAAAGCGTACAAACAAATGTTAAAATACACTTTATGTAGCTTAAAAGAAACAATGATTAATCTATCACATTATAACTGACAGCCATCTTAGCAGGCGGTTGCTATGGAGTTGCTATGACAACAACAAACAAGCCTCTGCCAGTCACCACAACCTTGTTATTCACATGAAGAGTTCGTAAGTCCTATACAAATCCGTTCAACATTGATTTTACGTGTCCATGGATTTCAAGCCATGAAGATCCTCCATTTTGTACAAACTCTGTTAGCTAGGTAGCTAACTACATCGTGGTGGGAGGCAGTTTGTCCACATCATCTGACATTTTCCTCCTCCATCTCACATGGGTTGATCCCAATCGCCGCCAGTTTGTTCATGTATCTTTCTCTGTGGTTAAGAGTTTCTGTATATTTTGTTTTTGTTGAAGTCGTGGGTCCATGATGCTTTGCGCATGTGTTTGCCTACTAAGATGGCCCATTTCACTTCAGGTTCAGACTTGTTGAAACTGTATATTCAAAATGGTTTCCATCCATCCATAGTCCAGCAGTGGTGGGCACACTTTCGCTAATAGTGGAGCTAATCTTTTGAAAACATTTAGCACACTTAGCTTCCCCTACATAAATTTCCTCAGGCAAAATTCTAAAGCACTAATTTACTTGGCTATTTTCTAAACTTTCAGTTGGATAACGGTAAACATTTGTGTTTGAATTTTGTTAAAAATTCTTCAAGTGGTTAGATGTTTATATTCATGCTCTTATTTTGAAGTGAATGAAGACTGTTTAAGCCTCTCCTCATGTTTTCTACCCGTACTGCAGGTTAGCGTTAGCAGAACTAATGTTAGCTCAACTAACTTTTTAGTTAGCGGTGCATACCACTGTACAGAACAATTTCACCAACTTTAATTGAACACGCATAATAAATTTGACCATGTTGAAGACTATATATTATATTGCAACACATATTGTGTCAATAAAACCTAGTGAGCATTAACACAATTGAATTTAGCACTTTAGTTTCTGCTAAGTATTATGTTGTTATACTGTTTAATATTAGCAGAGCTAATGTTTATGATTAGGGCTTATGGGCTAGCGTAGCTAACGTTTTTGCTAGTGGTGTCTACCGCTGCCCAGGACTATTTTACCACCTTAATTTCCATTTTGTGTAATTTCACAGAAAAAAATCAAAATCTTCCCTCCAACATTGAAAAAATTGCTCATCATGCTCATATAAATATTCATGAGATGCAAAGGTTATTTTTAAATAGTTTGTAAGCATTTTAATGATTTGATACCATAAAATGATGTTGGATTTTTGTTGCTAGCATAAATTTTCTTCACTGTGCATTGAGAGAGCTTTGTTCATATAGAGAAACATCCTTTGTAAAGTACTTTGTTGTTTTCTTAAGTCTCTTTAATGTTATTAGGACATAAGTAATTTACAACATGTGAGAAACAGAAAAGCAAAAGAAAAAAGTGAAACCATTGAGACTGAAACCATATTAAAAACACCAACCTGTTCTGGAGGGAAAACAAAACTTCTTCCTCTCCACCCACGTCTCCATCCGAAAGAAAAACATAAAACCCCCTGACAGAAATAAAATCCGGTCCCAGAGGAGTTGATTTTATAGCGAGGAGGAAAGGTGGAGGAAAAACCCGTCAACCTTTTTACTGGCACTAAAAACAAACAACATGCTCCGTTTTTATTCTCCCTTCTGAGCCAAAGTCAACATAAGTTACCACATTACATATGACCGATTAAAAACTAAAAGGTTTTCGAGATATACATTATGGTATGTTCAATAGTTATCTAAGATGGATATCAACGAGTCTGGATTACAGATCTGCTTTTCTGATTCATTTCCTTAAATAAAAGAAAACAAATCTTCCATACATCCAGCTATTGTCTGTTTATCCTTGCAACCGCCACGCACAAAAACACTCAGAGCTAAGGACAATTTAGAGTGAACAATTAACTGAACATTTAAACTCTGTACAGAAAGACGACATGTTCTTTTTCTTTTTTCCATTCTAACAGCTTAAAGCCAATCTCAAATTACTGAGGCGTGTTTTTAATTTAGCTTAATCTTAAATGCAGATTTATAATTTCAGATTGAATAAAAATACACCATCTTTACTTTTGAAAGTTTTAACTCAAAAGTAAAATCTAGAAAGCTATTTTGAAGTTTTGCCATTTCCATCGATCTTTTCTAATGTGATTCTTCAAAATGCAGATAAGAAACCTTGATGGAAACACAAAAAGCACAGGTCCAAGGGGAGAACCCTGAGGAACACCTAAATCTGTCACACAGGTTGTTTCTGACAACTATTTAAATCAAAACAAAGTAGTTGGCTGTCAAATTTACTAGACATACTTATATTTGATGCAACTCTGAATTATTTTACCATGAGGTTTGTGATTCATCTTAACTGTCTGTAAAATAATTATTTTTTAACATAGTGTGTAAATAGCGAAGTATACTCCTTGTTTTTAATATAGAACATGAAATTATCCTTCCTTCTAAAGCTCGTGTCCCATCTGTCGGAGAGTACGTCCTTTGTAGACACATTTTTGGAGCAATATTCGTGGCTCCGGTTCAAGCCGAGGTGGCGGCAACAAACCTCTCAACCATAACGTTCTGATAATGTTGCCACAACAGAATCGCCTAACCTGCTGCAGACAGATGTCACACACAAGGTTTCTGCTGCTCTAAACTGTAAGG
Organism: Poecilia mexicana; assembly: GCF_051168715.1. Taxonomy (NCBI): domain Eukaryota; kingdom Metazoa; phylum Chordata; class Actinopteri; order Cyprinodontiformes; family Poeciliidae; genus Poecilia; species Poecilia mexicana. The sequence goes on from NW_028263384.1 coordinate 29,481,176, forward strand.
AGCGGAACCAAAAGGTTTAATGAACTGAAGAAATGAAGATAGTTCTGGATGATTTCTATCACAGATCTCCTTTTCAGCATCTAGCAGCGACGTTCGGTTAATTCCTCACTGATCCGCAGTGCTGAAAGCGGAACATGAGTGGTTTGGCAGCTTGCCTCGTTGCATTGTGTCAGCGAGGTTTTGGCAGGTCTAGCCGTCAACGTTTATGTTTTTACGACAAGATACACGTGTGAATCTCGCGTATGTTTCAGAAATAAAAGGTGAAAGCCCCTAAAGGAGCCTGCGGCGCCGAGTGGACTGAGGTCAGACGTATGCGGACGCCGCGGACCCAACGGCCGACATGCTCTAATAACTCAGGCTGGACTCCAATTAAATTCAACGCTCTCATCCGCACGGACACAACCAGCCTGTTTGCGTTCACACATTGTTTATTTCTCTGAGTGGTTCATGAATGATGTGATCAACAGTCAGACTTTAAAATGTTAGGCACACACACCAACAAGACGAGGAAAAACTCATCACCAGTGTCTTCACAGGTCTGCCAGAGTCCCTCCACTGGATCCCTGTAGCTTAGACAACAGACTTTAAACGAGACATTTTTATACTTCCATCTGGGTTTCAACTGCTTCTAAAAACAGACGTAAAAAAATAAAAAGACACCCAGACATTTTCTGGCAATAAGTTAATGTTCATGGTGTCTGAAAAATGAGCCGTTTCAAAAACCTTCCGAATGCAACGTCACAAATCAGCAAACACTGTCCGTTACCTAGCAACACCAGCCCGTAATCTAGCATCCCAGCAGAGTTCCAGAACATTTGGTCAGCTGGTTTTATTGCTGTATTTGCTGTATAGCGCCTGCTAGAAAATACAAGTGTTTTGTTGTTGACTTAACATCCAGAAACCACTTGCTGAATTCTTGTTGGTTGTGCAGGAGGTACCACTTCTGCTTTTCAAAGATGTACGCCATCTGTTTTAAGCTATTTTCACATGTGAGGGTAAACACTGAGTTGGGGAGCGTGGCCAGCAGCAGATTATTTGGATTTAAAGTGACAAGACGCCCTGAAACAGCTCAAAGGCCGAACTGACCAGACTAAAATATCATTATCTAGGAAGGATTTTGTGCAACAAATGTAATGAGAATGTTTTGTATAGACCGCAGACCTATCCTAACCTTTTGTAGGAAACTTCTTTAAAGTACTTGCATCAGTTTATAAATCTCTGAGCGGTTTAGCACTAAAACACATTAAAGCTCTGCCTATTGTATCAACCTTCCAGAACCTTTCAGGTCTTCTGCTTCTGGTTCTTGTTCTGTATTCCCAGAACCAGAACCAGACATATGGAGAAACACCACTCAGCTTCTATGCACCACAAATCTGGAACAAACTTCCAGAAAACTGCAAAACAGCCGAAATACTGAGTTCCTTTACATCTAGACTAGAAACCCAGCTTGTTTAGAGTTGACTTTGTGGAACACTGATCAACATGTTGCTTGATGATTTTGAAACAAATTACATTTTTATTGACGTATTTGATGTTTTTAATGGCATAAACAACACAAATAAACTTAGAAATATGTCAGAGGCACAGAAAAGCCTCTTGTCATCACAGTAAAACCATCTGACCAAACATGCTGGAGCTCTGCTTTGGTTGCTAAGTGACAGACGGAACTCTGCTGGGGTTGCTAGGCAACAGGCTGGGCTTCACTGAGGGAGATTTTTCAAACAGGCCATTTTCCAAACACTCAAAAACATTAACTTATCTCGAGAAAAAAAACAGCTGGGTGTTTTTTTTTTTTGTTTTTTTTTTTTAAACACGTGGCCTTTTTATAGAATCAATAAAGACACAAATAGAAATGCAATATGTAGCCTTTAAACTGTGTGTTTTTGTGCCTGATGCATAATAAAAGTTAAAACGTGTTTGTTTTTCATTTTCATAACTGGTTATTCAGTAAAATAATCAGAGTTGGAAAAGTAGACGGAAAGAGTAGCGTTACTTCAGACAATACGATTACACTAAAAGTAAATGTAACTAGTTACTGTCCAGCTTTGTATCTTCAGTTTTCCAGTTTGGACTCAGTTGTTCTTTTCATAAATTCAGATCTGTTTTATGAATGGTAAGAGAGAACAGCCTCTTTCATTCATGAGGTCGTCTCTTCTTTCTCGTACGCCGAGTGTTTTATTGTCACTCTTGGTAGTTTACATTCCTGTCTGAAGCCTGGTAATTGAGTTTGTGTCGGGCGAACAGAAGAGAAACCAAACAGGATCGACGAGCCTGCAGCGGCTGAGGCACGTAATGCTCCAGAGATCATCCTGCAGCTCCAAATGCACTCAAAAAAACTATTTTACACATTCCATATAGTGAATTTAAATGAATTCAGGCTGAATTTCTTTGCTTCTGTGAGGCGTGAAGCTACCTGTGCTCCCAGAAAGGTTTGTGTGAGACGGAGGGAAGCACTGGGTGGTAAGATGAGCTGTGGAGGATTTATTGTTACAGTGCAACCATCACGTGTCGAGGTTCTGCCCCGACAGCTCTGTGTTGCTCCGACTTCTCACGAAAAGTTCGAGAGAGGGAGGGGAGGATTTGGAGAGAGGATGTCTCTAAATGAAGAAACCTTCAGGAGCTGCTACAAAAATCTGTCACATCAGATAAGAGGAGAGGATGAGCAGATAAACATTTTGTTATCTAGATAAACTCATCATTAGATATGTTTCAGTGAGTTACTTTCAGGCGTGGGAAGAGTACACTCAAAAACCGTACCACAATAAGAGTACTTCAACACATTTTTACTCAAAAGCAAAAAGTACTTGGTAAAATGGATACATAGTAACCGAGTAACAGACTTGAGTAACTATGAATTAAGAGAGAATTTATTTAAAAAAATTAAAGTCAGGACAAATATTAGAGGTAGTATTATGTGTTTTCCAGTCATTTTATAGCATAATCAAGTAACTGTTTTACCTTCAGTTGCTATGAAAATGTCAATATCAAATATGAGTTAAGAAACTTTACTTCCTCAATAAATGCCTTAAAATTGGGCCACTGTCTCTTTAAGAAGCTCCTTCTCTGCCTTCAGGAAGTCATCACAACATGGCTCCTTTATTTAGGCTGCAGCAACGTTTTTACCAGCGCTGCAGTAGCTCAGCAGATACTCAGCTCCACCAGGGGTTTGCTAATTGCTGCGAGCTAGTTTAATCAAAGCAACACTCCTTTATGCTATGATGAGGGAAAAACATTATAACATGATGTAAAGCTGAAAACAGTTGATTTTACATGATACTGCCCCTTTAAAAACAACTGTAATCAATTAGTTACTCAGATAAATGTAACTAGTTACTACCCAGCTCTGTTTATTTTATTCTGTCATGCAGCATAGTGTCTTATGAACACATTTTAAATGTTATCGGCTCCTAATTGTTTGTTTATTGTGCCTTATAACTACATCACAGATCAGCTGACTAAATTATTATTTCGATTAAAGTGGTGAACATCATGATGTTTTTCCTTCCGTTTTATAATTATGTGCTCATTTATGATGGTTTATCACAAAATCATAGTATAATTCACTCAGGTTAAAAAAATTCAACATGGTGCAGAAATACTTTTTTGAAGCTCAGAGTCTAGACATAATTAAAACCACATGTAAAGCTACAGTGAGGTCTGTAATTTTAATGTAATATATTTGTCTGTGGTGAGCCTGAAAACATAAAGATAAACCAAAGCACAACGTAATTAAGATTTTACCGTCTTTGATGTGATGTCCTCCAATGACCGACTTCCTTCATGATTTTATATTTATAACTTTCAACCACTGTTTACTTCCAACATAATCTGGGATCGATCATATAATGGCACAATTTGACATTTTGAAAATAAATTCTCTCAATAGAAACAAAAATTTGGAAAAACTTCTTAATAAAAAGTTTCAGTGCTGGGATGAGGGATTTTTGCCAAATCAAAATTGATTTATTTCATAAAACTGCAATGGAAACACTATTTTCGCTAGTTCACTAGCTAGTGAACAGGAAGCGTGCATACAGCATGGACGCATACAATAAATGTTTAAACAGATGTATAAACAACGTCCAAACTCTGAATAACAGGTTCTGGTGTCTGGCAGAGTAAGTACACGTAGTAACAAACACAGTAAGACATCTCTGTCTTAGCTAGCAGATAAAGGCTACATTAGCTAAGCTGACAGTCACTGATATTTATCTTACTATTACACAGAGGAGGGTAGAGTACTCTAAATTGCGAACGAGTTAGAATTGAAATGTTATTACAGATTAGATAGAAATGAGGCGAGAGCTACTTCTAAGCTTTGGCCTTTTTATTGTTGTCATAGCAGAAGTTTTGCTCACATCTGTAATGGAAACGCAGCTGCTATCCGCTGCAAGAACGCAGAACATTTCTTCAGAAATCCTCTGGTTTCTCTTGTCCTTTTCAGATCCAACTTCGATTAGGCCGATTTGAACGACCGTCGCTGTCCATTGTGCTGTTCGATTCCCTCTGGAGCTAGCCTGTGCTAAATCTGACACTTTCCACAGAAGTCAGTGACTCACTTCTGTTTGCTGGTTGCTAATTATTTGAACGTATTGTTTCCATTTTGCTTAAAGCTGCGGCTTCCCAGTAACCATGAACGTGTTTTTTTATAGGTCTGGTCCTCCCTGTAAAATTTGGCAGCGCAGCTCAAGTGGAACCTGCTGCGAGAATAAAATTATTTGTATCTCTTGGCATCCCACCCACTTCACGCACAGCTTCACAATGATTGTCTACCTGCTTGGTGCTACGTGATTCGACTATAGGTTTATTTTTAACACTGGTGCATGGCTGCCATTGTGTCTGCGCTCTTGGCTCCGTGCCTCTGGTGTTTCGGTTAGACTAGGGGGGAAAAACCAGGTTACAGGTATTTTTCACAACAATGTGGTGCCATTTAGTCTGATGGGTTTTTGTTTTTTAAATCAAACCATTTACCAGTTTCCTGGGTTTTGGTTTATTTGTGGATCTGGAAAACAAAACCGTTTATCAATCTCACATTCCAAGCTATAAAAACTCTGAAGCTTTCTGCGTGCATTTGAAACTAAACAGTTTTGACCTAAAATATCACATAATGACTGAATTCCCAATAGAAACAGTAGATATGTTGAAAAGACAAATTATTTAAAAACTGTTCTCACTTTTAATGTATTTATTACAGTTAAATTGACATTTTATAGGTAGAAAAGTATAAAAAATAAAAGCTTACCATTATTAAATTCATGCAATTATTATCAGTTGTGAATTAACCTATAAGAGGCTTATAAAGCCATGACATGATCATCATCTGGGCTTTTCCAAAATTTTCCCAAATAATCCTGTGTAAATGTTATTCTAAGAAAATCTCTCTCTCATTGTGTTCTGGCATAATTTTGATCATCTTACCAAACTTAAAATAGAGGAGTTTCAGTCTGATTTACGGCAGTAATTAAGGATTATTTTATTATTCAATTAATTTAATGATTATTCTGATGATTAAATGGATTATTTTACATATTCTTCATTTATTCACGTAAGCCTTTATAAACAATATTAGAAAGATGCAGATAAACAATTCAATAAACAATTAAATTCCTGTTTAAATGTGATTATAAACATTTTATAACAGCATTTCTTTAGTAAATCAGAACTGGATGAAGCTAAAACATATTTACAGAAACAGGTTTGTTATCTTAATTAGTTCATTTAGATTTTTTTATGATAATTTTATTGTAGTTTCCTTATTTTGTACTTATTGTTTGCATTTATATTTATTGACAAAATTTGTGTAAAGTCATTTTAACCTCATTTATATATCCTTTGTTTTTAGCTAATTCATAAATCCCCTGACAAATAAATAAAAAATAACTAAATGCAAAATTAATATTTTCATACAGTTTTGCTGCTCTGATTTTTGGACATTTTTTGAGTCTGTGTACCCCAGTTAACAATTAATCGACTGCTAAGTGAGTTGACGATTATTTTAATATTCGATTAATCACGATTAGTCGTTTAAGTCTTATTCTGATTTTCTGTCAGAAGGAATCAGGATAAAGATTGAGTGTCATTTTGTACAGTGTATGTAGCTTCGGCTGAGGGTCACATTGAGGCGGTGAATGTTTTGAAATGATTTATCGTGACCTGGCGCGAACAGAGGTTCCCACCTTTCTGGGAGCTACCGGTAGCAGCTAATGAGAACATGATGTTCTTCTGAAGAACCATTTGACTCACTACCATCTCCCAGGAATGGAAGCGCACAGCACAACCCCTGCGGCTGATGTTACGCATGAACACAACGTTACTCACCGTTCCTCGGTCATGGAAAACGGTACTAAGATCTGAAACTGTTTTAATTTTTTTTTTATATCTTTTTTTGGCACATAACTCATCCGCCCACTCATTACACATCTTTCCCAACAACACAGCTAATGCTGACACAGAGTGAAAATGAAAGGCTGCAAGTCAGATATTTATGTCCACACACGTCAACATGGAGCAACAAATGGAAATCATCTCATACATTCATGTCAAAACCTGAAAATAAAACTAGTTGTTGATTATCAAATATCCGTATTTACCGAAAGTTTTCGACAGATATATTGTAAAAACTTCAGTTCTGCACCATTTGGAGCTTAAATCTGAACAAGCAAAGATGACAAAAGACAAACTGCTAAATTTAGACCAGCGCAGGGCGGCCATTTTAGTTTTGACCAACAAGCGAAGTAGGCGGGAAATATCTGTGCGGCTTTGTGATCGGTTATTTAGGTTATTGATATGTACAATTTAATGCTCACAATGGCGATATAATCGATTCACAGGCCTTTTCAAATTGATATTTAATTGGAAAAATGAATTGCAAACCATTGATGAATCAATATTTTTACCTAAACCAATTGCCGAGCAGGAACTTGCCAAGCTAGGCCCAGATAGCTTAGTGCTAGTCCATAACAAGAAACAAAAGACCTACCTTTAATCCAACGCTGCTTTCTTAATGAGTCCTCTGCATTATTTCAGGCATCGTTTAAATTTTTCCACACTGAGCTTCTGCACTGAACAATACTGAACGAAGCTCCAACCTTATGTGCTCTTCAGATGTCGCTATTCTGTTTGTGCTTGTTTGTCCGAACATCCGGGCACCAGTGATGTCATTTGCGATGAGCGCCAGAACCGCAGTAAGTATGGAAAGCCACATGTGCCATAATTTAGTTATTTTAAAACTCACAAATTTCATATTTATTAGTGGTGGAGGCTCGATTAAAATTGTTAACCAACTTAGCCCTTTCAGACTTTTATCAAAAGGGCAAAAAAAAAAAAAGTTTTACTCAACAAATTTTTATTTCCTTCACCCTTCACCATTGAAAATAGGGGCGGGAAGGGTGGTGGTGGTGCTGAAACAGATTTTTTCAAAGCTCTTTAAGAGGGGGGGAGGACACATTTTTTCAAGCTTTTCAAGAAAGTCTAAGTTTATATTCATAAAAACATAAAATAACTAAATGAATTGAATTGTAAAATCACAAATAAACTATAAAATGATTACAGTTTATTCCATATATTTTTATATCCCAACCCCAGATGTCCATTGGGTTAGACTTTCAATTTTCAAACAAACAAACAAACAAACAAAAAAAGAAATCCTACAATTTAATAGTAAATAGTAAATTCAAATTCTAACACAGAAAATACTTAAAATTACACAGAACAATTTTATTAGACTACCATGCACTTAAATTTGTATTTTTAACTGAAAACAGGTACTTACTCCTCAGCTTCTCTAGTTTCAGGGCAATGCTTGTGCTGAAGTTCACTCATATACAGTAAAGATTTAAACCTCAGTGTTATTGGTTAATAAGAAACTGGCAACAAGAATAATTAAAATGTATTGTTTTAAACCTAAAAATATACCATGCTCATTTCAGGGGACATTGGGTCTGAAGCCATTAACTGAAGGATCTGTAATTAATTAAATCTAAAATTAGATTAAGGAAAAGCAGCTTTGTTTTTCATCACTGTTGTTTGTGGATGTCGTTTGTGCTTTAGATTTACGGACATACTAGAAACACTAGTTTGTCTATATGTTAAAAAATTACAATTATGTGCGTTAAAATCTGTGTAATGAATTAATCAAAATTAACAAGTTGAAGTTCTGGCCCTAATATTTAAGCATGTGAATTTTTTATGCATCAAAATAAGCTAAATAAATTTCTTATATTATTTACATTTTTAGTAATTATTTCTTACATATGTTAGCTTTTCCATTAACTTCCTATACAGTTCCATGACACTGTAAATCACACAAAGACATTTAATTATCTTTGCAAATAGATACGTCTCAACAGATCCAAACCCTGTGATTGGATGATTTAATCTACATTATTTTTTACTTCCACATGAACTTTAAAGTCCAGGAGAAAATGGGCATTTCAGGACTTCCATACATCACATCCACAGTTTATGACTAGTTAAAATGATCTGATCAGCTTAAAAATACTGTTGTAGATAATTTCACAGGACAGTGATGATCTCAGTTGAAAAACATGAGAATAAACAAGCAGGAATGACGCATAAAATCCATATGAAGTCATGTCTTTGTTTAAATCAACATCTGAAAGCCTCTATTTAACCTCTGCAAGGGAAGCGACAGTCATAGGAAAAAAACAGTAACTGACATGAATGTATGCTTCGTGTTTCAGAAGTACGCAGACACTCGATTTTTACTTGGTCTGCAGCAGGAGAAACTTTAATTCAGCTCCTCGTGTGATTATCCAGAGGAATGCGAGGTTGCACAGCGGGAATATCGGGAATGCGGCTGCAGGAACATATTTTCAACCCTAACGTGTCTCTGCAAAGCAATCAGGCAGATTAAGTAGCAGGAGGATGAGAGGAGACATTGTAGGTAGTGTTTGCTAACAATAAATGATGTAATCCATGACATGTTAATAAGAGGGAGCAGCTCTGAAGGCCTCATATTCAGCTGCTGGCTGTGAATTATTGTTGTTTGCAGAGGGTCGACATGTCCAAAGCTGAAAACACTCCAACAAATCCTTCTGCAATGATTTGCTTCTGCACTGAATCTTGGATTCATTTATGTAAAAAAACATATTTAGATTTAAGTTTGGAAACTGATCGTTTACCGTCCAGATTATTGAAGATGGATAATCCAACTTTTTACTTGATGCATAAATGTAATCTGACACAGATTGCAGTTTCTCCTGGCCATTCTTCTAAAGAGGAAATACATGGAAACGTGGTACATTTTGAGAGTAATTTGTGTTTGCAACAGTTGAGCCCACATTTATGGAGTTTGCTATTTTTCATATTTCAAATTCTTTGTTTTCTTTTTCAAATATTTTTTCTGATTTTTTTCTGATTTTAATTCTTAAATTTATTTTTAAGATATTTTTTAAGATAATTTTTTTTCAGATTTTATTTTTTAAAGAGTTGTTTCAGATTTTATTTCTTCAGTTTCCTTTTCAGATATTTTTTCCAAGCTTTTTTTTTCTTCAGATTTTATTTTCTCACATTTTTATGTAGTTTTACTTTTCAGTTTTTTTCAAATTGTATTTTTTCAAATCATTTTCTCATATTTTATCTTTTTTAATTATTTTTAAAATTTTATTCTTTCAATTCCTTTTTCAGGTTTATTTCTTGACAAATTTTTATTCAATTTCTTTTGCAGCTTTTATTTCATTTTTTGCCTAATACTTTTTATTCCAGATTTTATACTTTAATTTTTTTTAGATTTTATTTTTTTTCTAATCTGGATTTATTAGACAGATTAATTAATACCTAAAATAGTCACTAGTTGCAGCAGAACCTGTTGCCTCTGCAGATCAGCGGTTGATCCTCCTCGCTGCTTCCTGCTGCTGCGGTTCAGTCGCCGGTCAGAGCAGCTCAGGTGCATCAGAACAGCAGCAATGGCAATCTGCCCAACAACCATGGGAGGTCCAACCTTTTCACTGGCAGGAACATTCCCTCTCTTTAGATTACATCTATCTCCTAAGAAGATGTGCAACTTAAACGCACCTGGGTTGGTGCAGAGTAGCAGCTACTGATGCATGCAGCTGCAGCAGATTTAAACGTTCACATCTCCAATGGATGGTTTATATAGACCCAGCAGGAAGGATATCACCGCTTTATCAGAGAGCTTTACATAACTGTTCTGTTCTGCTTCTGTTTATGTGTACGTGCAGCTTGACAAGTGGCATCCGACACACCAACATTCTGTATTTAAACAGTCGACATTCCCTGACTTTGATTAAAATCTGACATCCAGTGTGTGGCCAGAGTTTGTCTCTGTGACAGAATAAAGTTCTGATTGGGCAACAAAATGGCTGCCAGAGTTCTGGTTATTGTCTTCTTGCTCTCATACAGACAAGCAGGTGGCAGAGAACCCAGAAATATTAAAAAGTCAGAGTAAAAATGTATTTGGTAAAAAGTCTACTCAAGTACTGAGTAAATTATCAAATTATCAGTCCTTTAATATTTAAAAATTACATCATCAGGTGGACCAAAAATATCAAGTTAAATGGACATTTTGGTAATTTAAAGACTAAAATGACAAAAATTCATAGAAGTAACAAAAAAATAATAAAATAAAAAAATAAAAACAAGTCAAAATCAGTTTCTTTCAATAAAAAAACAAAAAACAAACACTCATTAACCAAAACTGCAAGTGGGCAGAAAATCCAGAAATTTTACTAAAAAGTTGAAATAATTCATAATAAAATTACTCAAATAAAAGTAAAAACTACAGAGCAGTAAAAAATTATCCTAAAAGTACATAAAAAAATAAAAATTATGCAAAAATCTGAAATTATGTTCAATTTAGCAATAAAGATAATACAGCAGAAAGCCGACAAATATACTTTTATGCACAGAAAACACACGAGTTACCCGAAAAACGACTAAATATCCGGAGAAAAGAGGATGTATGTTGTGCTAACAGCACTTAGCATTCCTCGGCAATGAAGCAAGAGCGTTGTGCAACACAAATAATTATCCGGCAGGAAACACAACGCTAAATAGTAAAACATAATTTAAAGAAGCTTCAGAGAAGATAATTTGTCTTCAGGACTTTTAACAATCGACGTACTCGAATCATTCAATGAATCACTGCAGCTCTAAACCACATCCTAAGTTTTTTTTTAAATTTCTTGTGTGTCATTTACTCACGTAATAACCGTCTCCAGCTGAGATATGCAACATGTACAGTAGGTGGCGGTAAGTTTGCGATTCGCCATAATAGGAAGAAGCGATAACGTGAGACTGGCCACCCATGTGGCCACCAACCGTGATAAATCCAAGTATTTCCGTGCGGACAGCGAATCTCTCCGTTCCTGGAAGTAATTTTAGTCAATTTAATAGATGAACTCTAAGTTTACAACACCAGTTAGAGCTTTTGTGCACATGTGTGCAATAAATATTTGCACCTTTGTACGCACAAAACATTAGACCTCAGAAAAACGATGAAAACCCAGAATTAAAGAAGACTTATTTTATGCTAATAGCACTTAGCATTCTTCGGCGGAAGTGAGAGCAACGAAAAATAACTATCCGGCCGGAACACATGGCGCTATGCTATAGTAAAACATAATTTAACAAGGTTTCAAGGCAGATAATTTGCCTCGAGGAATTTTAATAATCCACATACTCTAATAATCCGATGAATTGTAAACTACACGTTAAGTTTTGTCATTCTTGTGTCGGTGACACGTCCATCTCCAGCTGAAACGTCAGATCCGGCCACTCACCCTGATAAACGCAGAAACGTTGCGGACTCGGATACCCAACCTAAAAGTTTAACAACCTCAGCTGACCAACGTGCATCACAACATTTACATCACAGGCAGGTAAATGATAAAACAAAAAATAAAATTAAGCTTGGTGAAAAACAGTCATGACATTGGCAGAAAATGCCAAAAAATGATAATGTTGCAGCTCTGTTTCTCGGAAACATGAAGGAAATCATCTCACTTTTGTTTCCCCCTTCACATTAGAGGGGAAATTCCACCTTTCCAGTTTTATGTTTTCTTTTCAAGCATCCACCGTCTCATCTTTCACTTCCATTTTTTAAGTATTATTTTTTATTAATGCCAATAAAAATAAGGCTTTAATTTGCGGCGCTCTTTCATTTAAAGTTCCTTCCCATGCAAGCAGCAGGTGGCATGTTTGAATGTTCCAAAGATATTTAGGCCAGTTTCTTTTTGTCCTACAGGCACCTGCGCTGGAAGAACACCTATTTAATGTGAGAAAGGCTTGTTGTGGTATCTGATGGGAAGGTTTTGCAGCTACTCTGCACGGCGTTGCGTGTGAACTTCTGGCCCGCTGCCAGATAAGAGGCTGAGTTAAAGCGCAGGTTGCATAAGAGCTGAGGAATGTTTTTATTTTTGAAAGGCTGCGTGTCACGGAATATGCTGTTTAAATTGGCATTATGCGTGCTCAGGAGTCACGTAGGGGTTTTTATTGTTACTGTTAGTAGAATTGTTCTTATTATTTAGAAAAGCGAGACTAATACTTTAAAATAAGCGTCTGGGACAGTCTGGGATGTTCAGTCACACAAAAAAACCAGCGGATTTATTGTTAAATCCTGGAAACCAATGAAAATAATAATTACCTCTCTAAACTTTAAAGTGCTTGATATGGTAATTTTGTTGAATTTGTTGTCCAACTAAAAATGTTTCAGTTAATTTGTTATGTGTAATTGAATTAAGTTCGTCAAACTTAATTTATTTACATTTGTTTAACTGGAGGTGGACAGAAAACTCAAAAATTGTACTCAAGTAAGAGTAGCACTACTTCACCATATTTTATTCAAGTAAAAGTAAAAAGTAGCCATAAGAATTTACTCAAGTAAGAGTAATTAATAATGAATAATAAATGGAACATTGATCAACATATTTGATGTTTATAGATGATTTTGATGATGGCATTCAACAAAATGTAACGTTTGTGACTGTATGATGTTTTCATGACATAAAGCACTTTTTCTTATTTATAACAAAACAAAATTAACTCTTTTCTTAATTTGGATCACCTGCTTTCATTGGGTTTTTATTGGGGATTGGCCACAAATTCTTAAAAACTTAAAGAGACAAACATTTTTTTATATTTTAATCCCAAACCTACCAAACTGCGACTTTTTAAAAAGGTTTTCTTCTTGAAATTTTATTAAAATTAAGGGTTTGTGTCAATTCAGGCTAAAGAAAAACTGGTGCATTTTTAGTAGGCTTGTAATGGTGTTTTTACTAATAGTATGGTATAATATTTGTCTGTCTAGCTAGCTATTTAAATAGATACCTATCTACCTAACTAGATATTAAAAAATATATAAATTCCATAAACATTTAGCTAGCTAGCTAAATACTTAGTTTACAAGCTTCACATTTTACTGGCTAACTAGATATTCAGTCATCAAACTAAAAGCTAAATATTCTGTTTGTAAACTAAATAGCTTGTAAACTGAATATCTAGTTTGGGAACTGAATATTTTCCTTTCTAACTACAGCAATTGTAGTTAGAAATTAAAATTGCTAGAAGAATAGCAATTCTAGTTCTAGTAAGCTAGCATTCGTACACTAAATAGTTTAATATTCTGGACTGAATAACTAGTTAGCGAGCTAAAAGTTTTGTTTGCAAGCTATATAATTTGCTCACTAAATATTAAGATTGACTTTAAATATATAACTTTCTTACTAAATATTCAGTTAGCAAGTTAAAAACTAAATATTTGGTTTGCTATTCTGGACTAAATAGTTAACGAGGTAAATATTTTTGTTTGTAAACTAAATAGCTTGTTAACTAAATATTAAGCTTCCAAGCTAAAAATTTAGCTTGCAACCAAATTTTAACTACATTGACAGTGCGAAAGTCCTTAATTAAGCAAGCTAAACTCTATCTATCTATCTATCTATCTATCTATCTATCTATCTATCTATCTATCTATCTATCTATCTATCTATCTATCTATCTATCTATCTATCTATCTATCTATCTATCTATCTATCTATCTATCATTTAGTTTCAGTGTGCGCATGGCGCCATCTAGAGGAAATATTGTGAAAATGCGTCATTTTGTCAATAGAACTACAAATCCCATGAAGCACTTCACTTTGCACCGCTTCCGCAAAGCTGTGTTTGTTTTCCTGGTTAGCGTTGAATGACGGTGTGCTTCTGCAATGGAGGGTAAAGCTGTGAAAGCGATCCTGTTTGATTTGGACAACACGCTCGTAGACACGAGTCTTGCCGGCGAGGTGGCTCTAAAAAAGGTGATGACAGCTAAAAATGGTTTTCTCCGGGGACTTCAGTTAAAACTTCCGCTGCTTGTTGATGTCGCTAGCTAAAGTTCTCGGTTTTAAAGTCAACAACCTTCGCGTTACTTGTTTTATGGCGAAAACCCGTTAACATGTGTCGTATTTAATTTAATTTACACGGCATAAATAAGAAAGAGTCGATATTTGAACGAACTGGGAAGTGAATGAAGACGTGGTGTCCGCTCCTTAACAGACTGCCGGTGCACGACCTGGAAAGGAGTTATGAAGACCGGCAAGGGAGGAGTTTTCCTCCCAAAACCCTGGAAAAACTCTTATTTTTACGAGCGGTGATTGCTTATTAACACAACCCAAATTATACATAGTTAATGTGTATGTTTGTAAAACAAAATTCTAAAGAGTTGGATTTTCTGTCAGACAGAATCAAAACAAAGGTTAAGCATCTTGATGTAAAGATCTTTCAGCAAATGGATGTTTTTCAGTCCGACTAACGATTAATCGATTACTAAGTTAGTTGGTGATTATTTTCATAATTAATCACGATTAATTGCTTCAGACCTATTTATGTGGCTTGGTTTGTGTATTTTGCAGACTGGGGAGATTCTGAAGTCCAAACTGAACCTGGACGACGACACAGTCCGCAGCATTTGTGATAAATTCAAGCTGAAGCTGCTGCGCGAGAGCCCCGACCGGCCGCCTGGCACCTCCCAGGACGACATCCGCATGTGCCACTGGGCGGAAAGCATCGCAGAGACTACAGGAGGCAGCACTGCGTCCGATCTGGCTTCTCAGTGCTACTATTTGTGGAAGAACAGCCGGCTGGAGCTTCTGTGTCTGACGCCGGAGGTGCGCGACCTGCTGAGGCAGCTCCGTGGCCAGTACAAGCTGCTGCTGCTCACCAACGGCGACGCTCGGACTCAGAGGGAAAAGGTGGAAGCGGCCGAATGCAAGGAGTTCTTCGACGCGGTGGTGATCGCCGGAGATCACGCTGAGCAGAAGCCGTTCCCGTCCATCTTCCAGCTGTGCTTCCGCATGCTGCAGGTGGAGGCGCAGGACTGCGTCATGGTGGGCGACTCTCTGGACACAGACATCCAGGGTGGGGTGAACGCCAAAGTTCGCGCCACGGTGTGGATTCACAGAGCGGACGGGTCTGAGCTGGACGGTCCGGTGAAACCAGACTACACTGTCCCGTCTGTTCTGGACCTGCCGGCCATCCTGGCACAGCTGCAGTGATGGGAATGTGAACAGATTTGTTTTTTAACCTCCATATGTTTACAGATATTTTATCAACTTTTTAACACTGTATATAAAATTTAAGACACTACA